>NC_139232.1:13998458-15198458 GCF_977018435.1 Lepisma saccharinum | reverse complement strand
CTGAAGCAATAATTTAAGTTCTGAGTCAATTTTAAGAAGAGGGTCCATGCATTGTGATTGTAAATTTGTAATTTCTAATTGAAGACTGGCATTGAGTGTGGTTTGTAAAGCTTGTAAATCACTTCTCAATTTCTTGACTCTGACATCAAGCATCAGAATCTCATCACTGTGATCTTCATGTCTTGTATGGCCAAATATATCATTAGGCATTTTTGTTTTAGCGGTTATTTGTTATTGAATATCTGATTCTTAATTCTATAAAAAAAGGTATAAGCTTGTCATAGGATCCAGGGACCTCAATATATAAGCAGTCACCAGCAGAAACAGTGTAAACAGTGCCAGAAACCATGTTTGAGTGCTTAATTCTATAAATATTTCTCCCTACTGAAATTTTGACATCACCCTCAGGGGTTGTAATAAATTGCAATTGACCACCTACAGGTAATTGGTAATAATTTAAATTATTGTTAAATATGTACAATGATTTACCCGTTTCATCATCAACATCTGTAAGTATGCTGTTCAGATGAATAATTAACAAAGCACTCAGTTTAGATATTATATCAGAAGAGGGTTGTGGTGTTGGCAGGTCCATAATAGCCTGTTTTTTGAACCCAAATAAGTTCATAGGCATGTTTATTCATTTCAAATCATGCTCCGTAATTGGGCATTGATTGCCACTTTTCAAATCACAATGACCCCATGGTAGAGTATGTATGCCACATGATAAAATGCATCTCTTATCGTCATGTGGGTCCAGAGCCACTTTTCTTACAATATTTGTAGTCAATATGTGATCCACACTCTGAATTCTATTTTCTGATGTTCTGATTGTGCTACATGATTTGAGACAATTTTTGTAATCCTCAAATTCGAGCTCTTTGTCAACAATTACTCTGCCAATGCCCTTGGCCTTTTTGGCAACAGCGCCACTACATGTTTCAAAACTGTACATCTTGGCCCTTAACCCAGCAAATGCCACAATAACATCACCAAGTGTCTCATCTTTTAACTTGCCAGGCACCTTTTTGTTGTGGGGTTTAATTTTTGAATGTTCAGTGGCATCAAAATATTTAAACAATTCAGGCTGTGTTATATCTTGATAAACATCTTCTGTTTGAATATCAAGAACAAAACTATCTGTGTCCATGTACATCAATTTTACACTATCACCATAAAAAGGTTTCAGCACATCATAATACAATTTTAACATGTGTAATTTGGCCAATTCCAATATCACAGCCCCTACATAAATAGGTTTATCAAACTTAATCTTTGTTTTTTTTCATGTTGAAAAGTGCCATATTTTCATCATAAATTCTTCTGTAATTGAAGTTGGGCTTTGCAATCAATTTTTTGCTCCGGCTGGGGTCAGTAATTATTTTAACATCAATATGTTTTCTGACATTTTCAATTGTTTTGCCATACACTGAATTGACCATCAATTTAAACAAGGTCTTATCAAATTGGCTCAATGCAGATGTTCGAAGCTCTGTGTTTGTATCAATATATGGCTTCAACCATCTTGAGTGCCTGAACCTCAAAACTTTTCCAACTTTGGTCACTTGAACACCATGATGCATCAGGAACTGGAGGTTTTTGTAATATATGACATAATCCTGTTTCGGCTCTAGAGTCATCATCAATTTCTTCTGTTTAGAGCCAGGTGAACACTTAACCTCAGGAATTGGGGGCAGATCAGAAAATATGTTGTGTAAATTATCTGGAATTGTCAGATCAACCTCTAAGAAGAGGCCATAGTTACTGTCATCAAAATCTTTAAGATCTTCAATATTGAAATTTTCAACCCACTCAAGCCCTGCATATGGCAGTTTATCCATCATAGCATAACCATAGAGGCTGTTTACATCTACATACAGTATATAATTTGATGGCAGTGCTGGATCATAATCAGGAATATATTTGTTATTTGCTCTGGCATATCTCTGAGAACATTGCACCATGCCTCCTCTTATACATTGCTCCATAAACAAGTACATATCTTGATCTTGGATCAGATCCAATTGCATTTTAGTGTTTAAAAACATTGCAGACCATGCTAGGCCTGGTGCACTGTAAAAATACATTGGATCCAGCTTATAATTTTGCATGGAAGATTTTCTGAATGCCTGCAGTATATCAGCTAAGAGGGTCACATCAAGTTTTAAATAAGCCTTGTGATAATCACCAAATGTCTGGCATTTTAAATTGTTCCACATCAACTGGGCATGGTGATAATCATCATCAGTGATTCCAGATGCTCTGATTTTGCTGTAAAACTCTTGTTGTGGTGGCAGAGAACACTCATCAAATTTAGAAAAATCTGTAACATAATCATATGGATATACACCCTTCCGCCTAATTAATTTCAGGTCCTGATTTGGAAACAAAACACATGTGATTTTGAATTGATCATCAGATAATTGAGTGGCCAGTGTAGCCAGGCTAGCAGACAGAATTCTGTATGAATCAAGAAATCTTAAGTGAATAGGAACACCATTAACTTTAATTATTTTGCTAATGGCAATATATTTCTCATTATTTTCAGCTAAAATATTTAAATTCTGCTTGTCAAACCCCTCGTACCTGATCAAATGATGAAAATCATAATTGGATGCTCCATGGCAAAATATAGGGATAAATTTTGGTCTCTGGATCTTACTATTACAGCTATTACACAGGGCCATTAAAAATTTACCATCTGTATGGGAATGGTGATGTACCTTGATATTTGTATCTGAAAATTCAGAATCACATACCGGGCATTTTTCTGCATTGTTGAAATCTTCAATCTGTTCCTCTGTTAAAGGTAACATGGGTTTTGATTTTAATAAGACATTAGATGCTATGTCACGGCACTCATTTTCTATTCTATCTGCAAATTCTTTGATGGCATCTGCTCCCATGTATAAATATTCTTTACTAACAACCCCATCCTGTACAACCACGTAATAAAAACTGGAAGGTTCATGTAGCTGGTATGGTGTAATTGAAGATTCATCAGGATCTGGGCTGCAGAATGCAAGGGGTTTGAGGTTTGATTCAAAATCACAGACTATATATGCTGGGTGTTCCAACAAGGCTTCAAACTTTTTGAATTTTGCATTTTCACTTGGCATTGGCATCACCATATGAACAGGTTTATGGTTGCCACAGTATTTCAGATGCTCAATTAACTTGTTTTTAGCAATTTCTGCATTCTCTTCACAAACACCATTCACCATTTTTCTACCATCAAATACAGACAAACATCTTCTGCACAACTTGAATATTTTATGAGTTTTGTCTAGTTGTGTTCTAATTAAAGCTTCAAGATTATGTATCAGAGTGTAATGATTTGTGCCATCCTTTTCAATTAAGAGCAGATCAATCGGAACAGCAGAATCATCATCAAGTGTACTGATTCTGAGAGGTGCTATCAAGCAATTGCCACGGCCAGTAGAACAAGTAAATACATTAATAGATAATTGTTTGCCATTGATGTGCCTGGCCTTTTTTCAAATTTATCAATATTCTGAACAGGCATTGGATATTCTAAACCCTCCATTGCCTCATCAAAATCATTTTCATGTTGTTTATAATAAGTTATTCTCTCAGGATCCCTTGAAACTGGATACAAAGCAGCTAAAATACACCACAAAAAGCATTTCTGGTCATTATTTTTTATATTAACCACGGCTGTTTTGTTTTTGATATTGGCAGGTAATGGCAGATATGTAGATCCTTGTAATGGGTTGAATTCAGAAATATTAACATATAACTTGTGTGGAGTTCCGCATAGGCTCCATCCTGATTCTTTTGCAGCAAATTCAGAGTGTTTAATATTCAATTGATGTATCAAACTGCTTATTATTTTGTCTGAATTTGTATTTGAATATACAGGTACAGTTTCTGTTATGTGGGGCTGTGTAAATTTTGTGCCATTTGATTTCTTATATTGTGTAAACAATTTGAGGGACAGCTTATAAGAGCCATTTTGTGCATTTAGAATTGCCTGCACATCAGGATTTATACTGTTCAAAAAATTCTTAATACCACATCTTGGCTCTGATACAAATCGGTAATCCCTAAGTTGGCCGTTAAAACTGCTATGGATAGGTGCATAGCGTGGCTGCTTTGCTGCTCTAGCATTAACAGGTGCTTCATGCTTCCTTTTCAGACCAGATGTAGATGGTTGTGGGGGCAATGTTGATGACTGTGCAGAACAAGTACCTTTATGTTTATATGTGAAATATTCCAGATTATATTTTCTATGGCATTTTAGGGCAAATTTTTGTGGGAGTTCTGCATTTGTCTGGATTACAAATCTTTTGATGCTTAGCCCAATTGGGGCTGGATATATTCTTATTGCATTGATTACAATATTTTTGATTAGGCATTTTTGTCGTTGTTTATTATATAAGATTTCTTGGGGTTCAAATCAAAATTCTATGCTTAATAAAAAAATAACAGTTGGGTTCAGCAGTGTGTTTTGTATATTTAGTGTATATACTTAGTGTGTAAATATGTTTGGCTTTGTTATGTTTATTATATAAAATTTCTTGGGGTTCAAATCAAAATTCTATGCTTAATAAAAAATATCAGTTGGGTTCAGCAGTGTGTTTTGTGTAGTGTGTGTGTGTGTGTGTGTGTGTGTGTGTGTGTGTAAATATGTTTGATATGAATAATAAAAAATTCTGTATATTAAATCAAACAAACCTATAATTCAATTTATACAAATCTGCTATATTTTTGTATTTTTTAAAAAATATGAGGAGCACTGCAACAACATACCCACACACACACACACACACACAATACTAGCTGATATGTAATGCAAAATCTCTTTATCCTGAAGGTACCTTAAAATATAGAGCATAAAAGGCTACAAATCGCCCGGGCGATCCAGCTCCGGCATTTTCCATCTACTTTTAAGTGTAGTCAAAACAATATCAAAAAGGCATATTTTTGACAAGCTTATGGACAAAAATCTGGCAGATGTAGCTTTTGTAAGTGTAGGCAAATCAATCTGAGGGGGGTCATACTTTCTCAGGAAATTCCCGAGGGCATTTTTACAAAAATCTTGGATTAGACAGGGTTCCACACTTGAGCAAAAAGCTCATATGGGCATGTTGAGCAAGTTTTAAGTGTAGGCAAATCTGCCTGAGGGGGGTTCATACTTTCTCGCGCTGGTTGTACCAGAAATCATACTACTTGTCCTTTTTGGCACCTTGCCCCCCCTCCGGTTATGGAACCCAACCGCCGCCACTGGTCCTCAGGTGCAGGATAGTTCTAGTTCTTGTTAGGTAATGAATGAGTGAATTCGTTTTAATAATTCAGTAAGGATTTTTTCAACAGACAAATACTATTTTCTTGTTAGGGATGGACTGTCCTTAATTTTTCTTTAGTTAAGGGGCTCACGATATATTACTATATAGGCCATATTGAGTCTACCTTACATAATAAACTAAGCACATTGTTGTAAAGTACAAATTATGAGCATCATAATATGCACTAGAAATTTAAATACCTATAACTTGGAAGATGCAGTAAGCAGGGTGGATAAAAATAATGATTTTTATTTAAAAAATCATTTTTGTTGATTTTTTAAATTTAAATCGGATTTTTAAAATATAAATCGATTTTTTTTAAAAAAATAAAGACGCTTAAAATTTCTTGAATGGATTTTGACACCATGAACATATATAGGCTATATGCTTTTTATAGAAAGCCTTTTTTCTACTAAACTGCCATGTAAAATATTTGAATAGTTTGATTAAAGCAAATAACAAATATACGTAAACATACATTTTTCTGATACTGTAACTACAATAGAAATGTTTCTTGAGTGTATTAATGAAACTAATAATAATTTCAGTAACTTTTTTCCCCAGTGAAAATAAAACATTCTGGATGTGCTCTATAGTTGTAACTTAAAATATTAACTTCAATATTTCTATAGCTTTTGTAGCAGAATTTTAGATTTTTTAATGATAGCTTGAAAAAATCAACTGCCATGTTTATTTACAGTTTAATGATGTTGTCACTATTCATGGTTTAACATGATTTCTATTTTGTATATTTTTCTACACAAAATGAATGAATTTTAAATCAAAAGAAATCCTGTGTTTACATTTCCTTTCGTATGAGTACATATATTTTATTTAATTAATTTTCGTATCTTAGAATCGAATAATCACCATTAAATAATTATGAGATTAATGCACTTTCACCATAAGTGTTTCTGATATCTTACAAAATCCTTATATACATTATTCTATAAATTATTTATTTAGAGTGATTCAAATCAGTGATTATTTTTTTCTAAGTAAATCTTGATTTCAATCGCGATCTGTAGAATTAACCTTGTAACTAGTTGGAAACAGGATATAGGTCATATTGGGTACTAGGCCATATTGGGATCAGGTACCTTATTTAATGACAACCAAACTTGAAATTGTGTTTATCACAAACTAATATCCACGTAACATAATTTCTCATTGACTAATATCAAGTAACTAATATTTACCAACTTCATCAATTCCACTAAGATAAGATTCAGAGAATGGAAATTATACCCTGCCCCTTCTTTATCTGGGGGAAGGTCGCGCATAGCGTCAGAGAAGGGGAGGAAATCGAGTGGGCAGAGCGAAGCAGTACAAGTTCTTGCGAAGGCTGGTAATTGACTAGCTTTTCTCCCTCCACGCAATCCCGTTCCCTCTCACGTGTTTACTGGTGAAGCCGTCTCGCGTCACTACTTGCGCAGAGACTTGTTTTCTTGCACCTGCGCCAGAGATATACCTGGGACAGGATACACAAATTACTCCATAGATGGCAGCACATCGATATGAGTATTAAAAATATTTGTATGCTATTACTCTTAAGTGCAAATAAAATAAACTTCAATTATGTTTAAAGTATGCATATGTAGTCGGAAACAAAATCACTTGATTGTTCTTATTTTTAAAGCACAATACAGAAACATATACTGAAAGTGCCAATCTCCCATGTACATATAATTAAGATAATTCTTAATTAGACGAGTTTTCTTCAAATTTTTGAGGAATATAGTAGTTGCAAGGGTTATACTACAAAATCGAACCTTGTGTTTTACTCTTTGGAAGAATAATGGTTCCTTATTGGCCTTATTCTATATTAGTAAATCAAACACTTATAGTAGGTAAATCTATCTTTTAATGGGTCATATGCATCCAATCCCTTCTCACTACGTCAGTTTTAAAAGTACTTCGTAGACGAGTGATCCCTTTTCCATGCTGAAATTGAATTCAGTTACAGTATTTTTGAAATGTAGGCTATATTTAGTTGTAGGCCATGCTGACCTATGTGGCAGAGTGGTTAGAACAGTCCACCATACGCATGGGTGTTCTCCCCCGCCGGGGATCGAACCCGGTTCTCTCGCATGGTAGTCAGACACCCGAACGATTTTTTTTAAGGAATTCTCCTATGTGGTAGTATCCCCTAACAATCACAAACATCCATGTACTAGCCGGGTTTCGAATCCAGGACCCCTGGCGTCGTAGCGCGCTGAGGTAACCACTCCGCCACGGAGGACAACAATTGAGCAGGTTTTATATTTTCGCTGTAGCTTGAAAATGTTAAATAAATTGAAAGAATATTCATTAGAGAATATAAATTTTCAAGATTTAAAGGAAAGGTGTCGAAGACAAGGATGACATAATAATTGCATTGAACCCAGAAGACATTAAATACAACAAAACAAAAGTTCGAATGACGATTTGACTACCTCTTTGGTTGATTTGGTGTTTTAAGTCCACTTTATGCACAGTAAGGCTAATCGGTACTGGACCTACAGTTTAGAGTGGGATCCGAATCACTATGTGCCTCCACAGGGTATTGAACCCGGAACCCCCTGATTACAAGGCGAGGACGCTACCCCTGCACCATTGGGGAGACTACCCCTTAGGAGATATTGTGGCCAAAGGACGATATTTTACACACACTCTCTCTCTCTCTCTCTCTCTCTGCTGGAGGGGCTGGTAGCGCTAGCTGCGTTAACGACCGGCTGGCTTTGAAGTCCACGGAGCGCGCCCACCACTGCAACAATCACATTCAACGCACAGTGTTGCCACACATCTATTCCCCACATCTACCCTACGCCACCTTGTCCCTCCGCGCACAAGCACCTTCCCACGGTCTCCACATTGAAATTGCAAAGTACGGCAACAGCGTATCCGCAGTCACGTACTGAAACTCCACGTGGAGTAGACGAGCAGAATGACAGCTGCGCCCATTGGCTGAAGGTTGAGTGTGATTGGAAGACAACAACTCGCCCGCTGTTTAACCCCACCCACGTTTGTGGTGGCGGCTTTCTTTAGTTCTTGGACGTTAACGAAGTAAACGCGTGGACTATAACTGCAGTCGCTTTCCTTCGTACACGCAATCCCGTTCCTCTCACGTGTTCATTGGTGGAGTCGTTTCGTACTTGAGAGACGTGTTTTCGTTCGCATGCCTCCAGAGATATCTGACATAAATTGTAGCTCCCAGCTGCTTTTCGCAGCGTGCAATGCTTCGCTCCGCCAACCTACTTCCTATCCTTCTGCACGATCATGCTCCAGAGATTCCCGAATAGTGTGTGTGTGTGTGTGTGTGTAGGTAGTGCATTTTTCAAAAGAATCAACTATTTACTAAAAGTCTGTAGAGAACGTGTATGTACAGTGATATCCCATGAGTATTGCCGTGCAAATTGTCCATGACTATTTTCATTAATTTTTATCTTACATCCTGTGTGTTTTTTAGAAATGGATTTTTATGTATGCTGGTGCAGAAGTTGTCAACAGCTTGTTTTGAGTTTTCTTTTAATTCTTGAAGCTCTTATTGGATCAAATAAAGTGCATGAATATGGTGATGAACAATTTGCACGGTAATACTCATGGATCCCACTGTACAAGATGTTCACACGCAGGCCACAATACAGTCCGAAACAACGATATTTGGTTCATTTCATATGAACGAACCTAAAATAGAGGGGCTAATGAGCCCCATTACGGGGAGGGAAATGGCTGGAAGGGACGAAACTCAAATAAGGGACCTGGGAACCTTCCTACATTACGTCTGGACAAAGTGAGCGAATAAGATGAGGGACGGGAGTGAAAGTGCCTGAGAGCAGCGTGCAGAAAGCTTCTTGTTGACAATATAATAACTAGTGCTATAAGCGTAAAATTATGAGAAAAATGAAACAGGTTGATAGATTGTAGTGAGAGAAGAACCCACAATTAATATAAAAGGTAAAGTTGAACATGTGAGGACATAAAGAGAGGGGTTATGGGAGGAGGGAGAAGAAGAAGAAAAACTTCATTGATGTATGGAAATGTGTGTCCAGCCGCAAAGGCTCATACTGAAATAAACCTCTATTCTATTCTATTGACGATTTCCAAACTAAATAGGCTACATTTTTTGGGTTTACAGAACGGAACTTATAGAACATGTATCACTTGCAGTGCTGCCAACTTATATGGGCCCGTGGGGAACACTAACTCTGGTCTCTAAATGTGATTGATCTGGTACGAAGCCTCTTGAGTCACGGACAAATGCCTAACCCACGATCGCGAGATCTACAACCTGAGCAACCGGCCTTGAAAGTCTAGACGTTTTAGCAGCTTCCGCACTGGACGCCTTCCACCCGGTCAATGTCCGACGGCGCTGAATGAATCATGTCGCGTGCGGGTGATAGTGTCTCCGGGGAGCGTTTTGTGCATGCCGGCGGAGTTTCCGACACGAAATTACATAATATATCCCGGCAAAAACATCTTATGAAACCATTATAAATGTTTTCGGTTCATTCATAACTCAACCAATTTCCCCAAAGGCTTCCGTACCTCACGACCTGCACATCTTCCACTGAAGGTCATTTGCCACTAGGCTATAGCTATGTCCAGGGGGCCGCACAAAGATGAGATGTTGAAGGGGAAGGAGTGACAAAGACTTATTAAAATTCCTAAATTTTGCGATAACGGTCAAAATAAAACAACACGGCAAGTCATTTTATTTCCTTATTACATGGTAGAAGGTAGTAATTTCTAGCTTTTGAATATTAAAACTGTTGTCACAAATTCAGCCGTAAATAGCAGACTTTCTAGTTTCGCTTCCTTCACAGCAAATTCTGATGTCCTGCAAGAAATTAACTTTCAATCTCTCATTCATATCACTTGGCTAAATGGAAGTCAGATGGAAACAATTTTAGGAGAGGGTTCTCTTGTTAAATCTAAGTATATTGTTTTACTTTTATCTATGTTTAATTAATAATTTTAATCAGATGTGTCTATGTTTTAAAAGTTTACAAGTGTTGTTAATACAGAACAAGCAATTAGTGGAAGTGAAGTGTAGATTACGTATATCTTAACTATGAATTTTTATTTCAGTACGATAAAAAAAACTTAATAATAATAATAATAATAATAATCATGTAGTCAGGGCCCAAAATAAAGGATAGCCAAGGGCCCAAATTTTATAAATCCCTCCCTGATTCTTGCAGATTTCCGTGTCAACTAACTAACTCTCTAGCCTTCTTAAACCCGAAGGTTTATGGCTGCAGCAACACAAGCCTTCCATATTTTCCATCCTTGCCGATTTCCTTAAGTCCATCTCAACGTTATCTCTCCATCTTCGTCTTGGCCTTCCTTTTTGTCTCTTACCATCAGGTTTCCAAACAAGAATTCTCTTCTCCCCGCATTCGTGCCACATGGCCTGCCTACCTGAGTCTTCTTGATTTAATCATTCTAATAATATCTTTAGATGAATACACATTAGGTAGTTCTAAGATCGTGCGTATGAAAGAGATAAAATATAGAAGCTACTCCTGAGTACACAAACAGACTAATCCAGTATTGCAAAACACCTAATTAACAAGGCAAAAGAGAAACAAGTGTAGCAACCTCATAGCACATGCCATTTCTTGCAGAATTTTACAAAGGATTAAATTCTTTTAGCTTGATTGTTAAAACGAGCGTACTGAAATGAAATGTTACATTCCAGACAGCATCATTGCAAATTGATAAATTATGTCGCATTCAGCAAATCCAATGCTCATCACGGAGGGGTTGGGACATTCAATAGCTATATGAGGGAAACGTTTAACTATAGACTCGTAATTTCTATTGAATAAATATTGTTTCACAAGACTGGATCATTTTAAATTACGACACCACTGATAGCACCATGATTTCTCACGCGAACCTATTAAATTTAATAAAATCCTGAAGAACACAAATTAATACGCATCAATATCTAACATTCAGGATCATATCTGAAGATAATTGCTGTGCATGTTTGTGATAAAAAGCATGAAAATGTCATATCGAACATTTTGAAGCTTGGAGGCACTGAAAATACTCCATAATATTTGGGTAGGCGAGATTTTCAATTTGAGTGCCCTCTTATATTTCTTTGAACTAACGCGTTTGAAGATATATTTTCTTCCGATATACAGAAAGTAAATGTGTAGCTATCGCTCGCTTTTTCTGTTGTGCACTCTCACAGTAATGGGGGTCTTTCGATCGAGATAATTTATTACCAATAAATAAACCTTTCTGTTTACTAAACTTGAATCTTTGCACATTTTGAATTTCTCTGTTATGTGTAGGAATCGAGTGGTTCTTTCTGTCGTTAACTAGAAGAGACCAATACAAGGGCACATCTAGAATCTATTAATCCAATCATGTGATAATAACACGCCAAATTTTCTAACTTGAAGTTGGAATAAATTTGAAAAGATTGTACCGTTCAAATTGCAAATGATTTTTTTCAATTTCGATTAGTTTACTACCACACCCATAAAAATTGGCCAACATAAATATCTTATGCTGGTTTTAACTAATATGTTTACGTAATCAATTTCAAAAGATCAATTTTTGAACATGTAGACAAGTCACCTAAGATTGATATTACACTTAGTCATGAGGCAGATGTCTTGATCAAGTCAATTTGCTTGTTTGATTGAGTTGTTGTTTTAAGTCCACTTTATGCACAGAGAGGCAAATCGGGACTGGGCCTACAGTTTAAAGTTGGATCCGAACCACTGTGCAGTGTGCCTCCACCGGGTATCGAACCCGGGACCGCTTCATAACAAGTCGACGACCTTAGCACTACTCCATCGGGGAGGCCCTCAAGTCAATTTATGTTGCATTTAGGAAGTCAATTCAAAATTTTATCTTTGTAGCCTAAATTTGATTTTTAATATTTAGAGTCGCTTTTCTTCCACTTTTTGTGGAAGATTAGAATGAGTGATGATATGAGGGACACCCACAAAGATTGATTCGTAACGATCCGTAGGATCTCTTAAAAGTAACGTTCAACGAACTCTAAATTCCCAGGCATTTTAGCCATCACCTTTCCAATCAGGAAATTGCTAGAACCATCTAAGGAAGACATTCCAGGCTTCGTTGGTCGCCATCGGTGTAAAGACAGTGGCGAAGCTCCTATGAGGCTTTTGAGGCTTAGCCTCCACAAAAAATGTTGAAATTAAAATGTTCTTGTACCCTGTAACAATCAAAGTTCGTTAAAACGAATTAAACTATGTAATCAGAACGTTTGGTTCCGCCAATCCTTCCAGATGTCTCGGCAGCCAGGCCAGAAAGAGGAGAGCGCGTTCGGTCCGAACTGTGATGCTTTTGACGAAAAGCCTGGCGGTAAAAGGCAACTACAGCGTGAGCTCTGTGTAGGTGGGAGGGGAGGGTAAGTGGAGGGGACTGCCGATTCGCTGGGTGAAAGAGACTAGCCTCAGAACCAACCTGTTGTGCTTCTAGTCTTCTTGTGCAAAGTGCGTCATTCACGCGCTACATTGTTGAATGTTAATTTACTTCAAGTGCATGCGCGCGGGTGTTTAGTGTGTGTGTCACATAGTGTATTTATGTTATAAAAATATAATACTGTGAAATAATGTGTTGAAAACTCTAAGAGGATTTGCAGTGAAATAAGTGTAAGTGAACAAGACTTCGTGGCTCTCAGATGCTTAACCTACGAAATCTTGGACACACTGACTACAAATGGAAATACGGTTTAGAGATCTTGAAAAGATAAAAAAGAAGTATGAGCACCCTCAAGAGAGTAAAAACTTATCTCCGTAATTCAATGAAAAATGAAAGATTATGGTCTCTCAGTACAATAACCATAAAAAAAACTGGTTAAAGAACTTTCTATTGATCAAGGCTTCAAGGAAAGAGTAATTGATACTTTTGCGACCAACAAGAATCGACGCATGGACCTGCTGTATAAAAAAATATAAGGTAAGCAGATTTTTCAGCCTACCCAGTATTTACGCCTTAGCTTCGCCACTGCTAAACGATCGCAGTCAAGGAAGAGCCCAGAGGTCTGATTCGGCATTATTGAGTAAATTGAATCGGAACAAATGTCTGGGGAGAGAGGTCAGTGGTCATTTCTAAACTATTGGTCAGAGGGAGCAGAAGTTCGAACTAAAAGTCAAGGAGATGGGAGTGAAATCTGGGCTTCCAGACTTGCACTACAAACGCACACCTCGTTTTAAGTAATCCGTGGTTCGACACCTCGAGGGAGCACTTCCACATAACGATGCCTATCCTTTCAATTTTCATTTATTTCGAATGAAATAAATGAAAAACTCGCATCTGCCACCACATAACGTTCTGCAAGAACGTGGAATCGAACCGGTTTGATGTAGCTCACTGATCATTCATCCTCAGTCTTTGAGCACTCGTTGTTCATGATAAGCTTAATGGGACAGTTAGTGAACTTTGTGATAAAGACACTGACTGATGAATCATGGGTAGATTTTTGTTAATTAGTGTATATTTTCATTTTGGTTGGTTCAGGTATCCATGTATTGATTTCTTGACATTTTTGTATATTGCTTTCTTTTTTTTACTTGTAGTGGGAATGATGTAATGATAGAATAACTACAAGATCCTTTTTATTATTAGTTTTTATGTATGTTCAACGTTATTTTTTTTAGTGACAGCCATACTACAGCGCCTTGAATAACGTAGTGTGGAAAACGACCCAAGAAACTGGTTCCCCGAGACGATGACAAGTAGATCGCAGTGCGATCGACCCCGGTGCTAATTTTGTTATGAAAGTAATGCAGCTTAGTTAGTTTTTGGAATATATTGTGTAGATTTGTTTCTCTAGAAAGGCGGTAAGTGAATTGATGGAAACAGTTATATTTGTGGAGTGATTTGCAGTCACGAAATGGCATTAATTTACACAGAAAAGTAACATAAATACGTTTTATGTGCAACGCAACACGAGCATCAACATATCGTATGTGAGGCTGGACGTCAAACGTTGGATTGTGTACACAAGTTTATTTTTGTATACTAATAAAATTGAAATAGTGTCATGAGGAGAAAAAATGTTTCGTGGTGTACATATTATGAAGTCATTTTCCCGAAATGCACATATTCGAAAGAATTTAATTTCATATTCCATGGAGTTCAAATAGCCGATTAGAATGTACCTTGTCATCTCTTTCAACAAATTGCTTTACATTCGTGTCGATCGGTAAGTAGAACATTGGTGTTAAGGACTGTGCATTTTTACTCGTGACTTGGCTGTAAAATGTATACCTTGTACTTGATGAAAATAAACAGCAAATTAACATAAGTCCACTGTTGTATTTATTCATTTTTTATTTATTTCATTGGATTATTTTTTTTTATGGGAAAGCATTTATGAACGATTTACAGGCAGTGCAATTGCTGGCCGGTTTAACATCGTATGATCATATAATAATAGAACAAATTTCTAAAACTACGTTCTCGGATATATAATGAAGTCAATTACAGTTTGCAAAAGCAAACTATTTGTATAACTATGTTCTTATTGTTGTTATTGTTCTGAATTTTATATTGCACTTTTTGAATCCCCCCAAAAATTAAAAATAAATAACCCATGAAAACCAACAATATTTTCATCATAAAAGTGGACTGTATAATATTTTTTTGTAATGAAGGGTTCTGGTCTTGATCCCTGATAGGAATGAATGCTTGTACTTTAAAGATGCAAAGGTTGCCTTGATAATATTGTCAAGATTGTTGCCTTATCATCCAGATATTGTAGATCTAATTGCTGCTTGCAGTGAGTACACTGAGTGAGATTATAACCAAATTGTTATACACATACAAGGAAGTACACAGTTATATAAATATATTAGTTTCCTGCAAACTATATGGATACCAGTTACATGCTATGCTGGCTGATCTATTACATCGGAATGACTATTTTCACTAGGTGGTGAAGTTAGATTGCAAACTATTTTCACCAGATTTTTAAACCGCGCATGTACATGATCTTCAACCTGGCCTACTACATGTATTTGTGCATTCTTTAGTTGTTGATGCATGCTATTATCAAGCTTGAAACGGAGTGCATTTATTTTCATATGGACAACAAGTACATTTTCTGTACACATTAGTGCTGGTAATGTAGCATTACATAAGTATAGAGGGGTATTACATTCCTAAATTGGTATGACTTAAGATGACCGGACCCCTCTCCGATTTTCTTCATATATAGCATACTTAATAATTGAGGCCTGCTAATGACGAATGTGACGATAACATTTTTCGGAAACGTCTAAAAATTGCAAAATAATTGCGAACCATTGACGCTAGCCCCACGAACCATTGACGTGTGGTTAGGTTAGGCGAACATAGTTAAAATTTTGTGTCGTGGTAGTATCAGGATCTAGAAATTGCAAAATAATTGCGAACCATTGACGCTAGCCCCACGAACCATTGACGTGTGGTTAGGTTAGGCAAACAGTTAAAATTTGGTGTCGTGTTGCTTGTGAATCAAAAAATATCGCTAAAATCGACGGTTTCCATTCCGAAAACTAACGCCTTATTTTTGCTTATTTTGCAATTTCTAGACGTTTCCGACAACTTTTAACTTCAGAATCGTAATTAGGAGGCCTCAATTAGTGAGTATGCCAAATACGAAGAAAATCAGAGAGGGGTCCAGTCATCTTAAGTCGTTCCCCTAAATGCTTTTCTTATTAGGTTATGGGCTGTTAACATTAAAATATTAAAATGATTTTTGTAAATACTTCACAACACCTGATCATGTAATATCTGGTCTTCAAGACTTCTGCTATTCTCACCACGTAGTGAAAATAGTTGCGGCCTTAGTGTATATATTTAAACTTAAACACTTTGTAATATATATGGGAATTTAAAACAAGCCTTTTTTTCAACAAATAATGTTATTTTACACATATATACATAGAGCCAACATAATGAATGACATTGTGCATGTAACTTTTCAATATTTCTTACAAGCTATCACAAATTCCATCATGGTAGTGTGAGAAAATATAATATGCACTTTAGTTGATATCTTACTTCTTTAACTGCAGTTTGATAACGTCATCATGTTGTTGTTTTTTTTTCTTTATATATATATTAATAATGCTGAAAACATTATTGCAAAACTTACACATGCATCAGGATTTGGATACAACTATATAATATAGCCTATTCTTCTCCAGCGCGGGGTGTCCAACGAGGAGGAAGGGAAGGTGAGGGTAGAATGGCAAAGACAACTTGTTCCGAGGCCGAAAGTACAGCGCCTTGATTGATGGACAGAAGAAAATTCACTTACAGTTCCAACACCTTCACACACAGTAAGTAGGTCTGTTTGCTGTAATATATCTTGGGCTTGAAACATTCTACACTTTCAATTCTGTTATGTCTTACATATACATTGCAGGAGAGGCTATTATTACTTCCACCTTTAAACACTACTAACTTCTCAACATGCAAAGTGTTTGATCCTGCATTGAGTTGACACTTGCTGAATGCCATAATATCAGCACAATTTTCAAATACATGCCTTCCCCAAAATTCTGTGGGTACCGTGAGGTTTTCTTTAAGCGAGGGAATGGACAAACTTTCATTAAATGTCAAACTGTTCTTTGGCTTTTTTGCACTTGATCCACACATTTCTCTGCATTTTCTCTTTCTAGGAACAGTTTTTGTGAAATAATTTGGCAGATTTGGAAACTTCGTAGGCACTGCATCCTTTGTTAATAATATCCTCCCCCTTGGCAACCTTACCTCCTTACCATTTATTACGTGAACATAATCTCTGATAATATATTGTTCATCGAAATGCAATTCACAAACACCAGCTGTGTCATAGAGTTCCTTGTCAGCTCTGGGAATTGCACGATTCCACTCGGCTAATTTATCTTTTTGTTTGGGAACACTAAATATACAAATACCCTTTTCTTTACTTGAACGATATCCACTAGAACAACCAGGCACAAAACAGTGGCGACAGTTTCCAGACATGGTGTAAATATAACTCAACCAACGCGTTGTTTACATTTTTCCAGTAAGCGGGAAACGAAAAGTGTCATATTTCACGCTTGCGACTTTTTGGGCGGTAAGTTGGACAACATGCGAGTGGATGTAAAACAATCTTTGAAAAATAAACGAGTATTGTCTGTGTGAATTTCCATAGAAATAATATTTGTGACAATGACAATATTAATGAACCTTTCAGGATAATGCATACACAATACTAATTCTCGCAGCAATTGTCATGTTACGTGTTACAATCCATACCTATGTTTTCTTCCGTATTGTTAATAAAAAAACTCAAGGATAGGTCATGATCGACGGTTCATAATATTCTTTAATATATTCGCGACTACTGTACAAAATATCATAAAAATTTTCTGATACAAAGAAATGTTACAAGGAAAAGAATCAGACGTTGCAGCAAAAGACCCATTTACTTCCATTATAAGCAGTCGAACACCAAGCATTTTTGCGTGGCAATATTTCATTATAATCAAGAAAGGGAGGGAATTAGAGAAACATGTCATGTATACTAGTGACAAGCTAGATACATTTTTGAACTACGTAGTACGTACTGCTGGTCTGTATATATATATATATATATATATATATATATATATATATATATATATATATATATATATATATATATATGTGTGTGTGTGTGTGTGTGTGTGTGTGTGTGTGTGTGTGTGTGTGTGTGTGTGTGTATGTGTGTGTGTGTATATATATATATATATATATATATATATATATATAATTACAGTGTTTCAATTAAAGAGGATCATGTCATTTTTTATGTGGGGGTTATTTCATATGTAATTCTTTGTACATATTTAATGAACGAAATAAATAGTATTTTTATATATTTTTAAACAGAACGTCTGATCTATCATTCATTTCCTATAATCAATGGTAAAGGATATGGTAGTTATTCTATGACTTTATATTCGATTGAACCGTTTTTTGTTAGTTTTTTTTAAGTGTTATGCTAATTATTTTGCCTGGGGAAGTAATGAAGACAAGTAACAGGTCGAGCCAAGGCAGGTTACTTTCCCTAGAAGAGAAATAGAGCAAAACACACTACACCATCGGGGAAGCCCTACCCACTAAGAACAGGCCTGGCTTCGAACCCGAGACTCTTGTCGCTGTAGCGCGCTGTGCTAACCACTCCGCCAGGGTTGTAACCCTTGTAGTTTTTCGATAGTTTTTCTTTTAACGGACCTGTAGACGGACAAGCGTCGCCAGAAATATTTGCAGGGGGAGTTGGGCAAATGATAAAAGTTGAATAGTAGAGAAATAATAAGTATTATTACCACAGTTATAAATGTTATTATACAATAATAAATATTATAAACTAATAAAAATAAATTTTATTTGAAATAATAATATATATTTTTTATTATTATTATTATTATTATTATTATTATTATTATGTAAATGGGGAGACTCGATCCACCAAACGAGTTAATACCAGCACAACTATTTTCCATTATTTCTTTTGCATTTTATGCAGTTAGTATGTGAAAAGCATTTTGATATTAACTTTTGCACGTCCCGTTCAGGAAAAGGCTTTAAATGTTAGGGGAAATCCTTGTTCATAAAGTTTGTTATGTGACCTCTCACCTACAACTGTAATTATTAGAATATTGAAAACTGTGGAACCATTTGTTCTTTGGATGAAATGGTAGAATATAACCTTGTTCCAGTATTTTTCGCTCAATGTTTTCGATCCAATGCATTTTTACTTTGATTATTCTCTTCGAATACTAACTAAATGAACTTTCTTTCTGTTATTAACAAAAAGAGTAACAAGCTTTCGGCTTTCTTGTATCTTTATATTAACTATGTCAATTTCCAGGGGGGGGGGGTGACCGATCCGTTCGACACCCCCCGTCCCGACGCTCATGCGGACAAGGTATGTTTTTCAACTTTTACCAATGCTTGTGGGGACGCATACAATTGCCTGTAATGGACAAATATTACAAAATTTCAATGTTGCTGTAGTTCCTTGCTACAGATGAAATTTATGCATTCGCCATTCTTAGATTTTCAATCTTAGCTCGAGACTTAAATGTGGTGATGTTTTCAAATTCTCATTTTGTGCCGGCTAAACGAATGGGTGTTCTCTTCCTCAAGAAAGCAAAACCAACAGCAAAAAAAAAACAAAAACTGCGCGGACCCGCGATTCCTGTAAACTGTACTTCCGCGATGCGGGGAGGGGCAGGGTGAATCATGCTTCCTTATGATCCGAGCTGAACGGATCTAGGAATTTTAGTCGAAGGTTCTATTGTTTGTGGTCGCTCTATACCTATGGAATTATCTGTAGTGATTTGTTGAATGTAGTTTAGAAAACTACTTTTAAGAACTTTAACATGCATTTTCACTTTTCCACACGTACTATTGTGCCAAAGAGATGTAGTGTTGTGTACTATAAATCTTGTCCCGTCTTACGGCGGGCGCCCTACATGCTGGAAAGGGAAGTGGGGAGCGGGGAAGCAACCGATCCAGCGCGATAAGAAAGGCGGCAGTCTGTAGAACGAGGCGTGGGCAGAACTCACTAAAGCAAGACACTCATTGCATCGCGTATGCGCGAACAACAAACCACGGCAACATGTTGCAAGCTATTGAGAAAATGGCCCAGTTTGAGCGACGCAGAAGCGACAAAGCGACACGTGTGGCTTATCGTGTCGCCTAGATCTGTTGTTGTAATGTGCGGTTTATCGTGTCGCCTATCTGTTGTTCGAAAGCAACGCTTGCTAATAGACTGAAGGCACCATGTCGCTTGTCACTTAGTTGGGAACTCCCCCTGTAGCGCGTCACTTCGGTCTCAGCACCCTTCCTTTAAGGAGCTTTCCGACCGAAGTAACAAGTAGCACGCGAATACGCCATATGAACGTGTCGTTTGCTGTTTGGACCCTCATGTGCAATGAATGCTATTTTACAGTCTGGAAGTGTGTGTCACTAGTGTGACAGTGTGAACATCCCGTGTCGCTTGTCCCATTGGTTTGAAAGTTGCCTTACACTCATGTCGATGGCACTAAGAAAGTTTTGTGGGGTTCCCCTTGTCGTTTCATGCAATCATCATTATCATCATCGCCGCGATTAGTTTAAAGCGGAAGAAAAGAGACAGTAAATATCAAAAATACAAATGCTTCAGTGTGTATATCTTTAAAAGAAATGATGATGATGATGATAATAATGAACCTAATTCATACACAAAAATTTAGTTGCTAAGAACATTCCACGCGTATTTTTTCTCCCGTATTATTAACGAAAGTATGACGATAACAGGACGTGGTCGACTGTCTAAAATGTTCGTTAATATCTTCGCGACCACTGTACCAAATATCATAGCAATTATCACATTCATAGAAATGCTTCATGTAAAAGAATCAGACGTTGCAGCGAAAACTCCATTTACTTCCATTATAAGCAGTAAAACACCAAGCACCGGGGTCAACACCAGCGCCTCTAGCGGATCATTTTCGAGTGGAACCAGCCAGAGAGCGCAGAAGCATGCCGTTTTCCACACTACGTTATTCTAGGCGCTGTAGTGGAACCGTCTCGCGTCACTACTTGCGCAGAGACTTGTTTTCCTTCGGCTGTTCTGCAGATAGCTGGTACAGGCTATAGCATTAAGGGGGCCATAGCGCAGGGCAAAAAGTGGAGGGCAATATATGACTCTCAACAATGAACAAAGAATTATTGGCAACTTCACTCAAAATTGTCGATGCTTCAAACAATGTGTTCCAGCAACTACACTTA
The DNA here is from genome assembly GCF_977018435.1 of Lepisma saccharinum. Taxonomy (NCBI): domain Eukaryota; kingdom Metazoa; phylum Arthropoda; class Insecta; order Zygentoma; family Lepismatidae; genus Lepisma; species Lepisma saccharinum. The sequence goes on along the minus strand of NC_139232.1, from coordinate 15,177,396 downwards.
GTTCTATTTTATTTATTTATTTATTTACGACTTTGTTCACATGGCGAAGATAAGACATTAATGCCTTCTCTTCCAGATAACCATGAATTACAGTGGTCATTGTTTTTCTTTACAATTAAATAAAAACAATTAAAAATTAAAAATAGATAAATAAGAAGTATAGTAATAAAAATAAAATTAAAATAAAAGTAATAAGTTTGTATTCGAGGACTTATGCCATTGATTAAACATTAATTACAGTGCTCATTATTTTTTAATACTACAGTGAAAAAGATAAATAAAGACTAAAATTGAAAATAAAAGCAATGCAGTTTCTAAACATGGACACACACACACACACACACATATATACACACAGGAAAAGCAAATTACATTAATATAAAAACTAGGGCTGAGCTGATGCTCATGTATCGGTATAGGAAATTATCGGTTGTAATTTATTTACCGATACCAGCCGATACTATTCCGGCATTTTGGTCTTTCACGGGGTCCACACAAATGCCGCGCAATACTTCCGTGGGAGTACAATTATCCTGGAAACTATGCAAAATTCGATATATTTTAAATTTTACGTTAAAAGTTCGATTTGTGATCACATAAGATATATTTTAATACGGTATGCGCCAAAATATACAGTACTGAAACTCGGTCATCTCGAACACGTGGTTGCGTTTGTCGACGGGGTATAGCTCCAGCTGCACGTGTTCGCAGTAGTGAAAAGGAAGTTGTGTTGTGCAGTTGTTGTTGGAAATGGGTCTCTCGACGGAGGAAAAAGTATTCATAGTTGAGCATTATTTCCGCTCATACGGAAGCGGTCGTGAAGGTGGACCGAGTTTGAAAAAGGTGACTGGTCTATATGCAACCCAAATGACAATCGTCCACTCCACATGACCTAACCTAACCTAACCTTAGGTTTTCTGACAGTTATGCAACCCAAAAGGCGCGATTGTTATTTGGGTTGCATATAGAACAGTCACTATATTGTAACATGTCTTATACTTTTGTTCATCTTTTCATTTCAGTACTGTATATTTTGGCGCATACTGTATTATGATGTAATTCTTAAATATTTTCAAGCAAAGGTCTTTTGGTAAATTGATATATATGTAATTGGAGTAGAATACCTATACTAATATTGATCCATACTTTGAACAACTTTCAAATATTACATTTCAAGTATCGGTACCTGTGGGAATCGGTATCGTTCAAAGTGGTATCGCCCAACCCTACTTAAAACCTTACGCATTGTTTTCTGGGAATTCAATGTAGATCTAATTGTTTAGCATGTGGGATTTTAATTGTCTTTTGAATGTTACAATTGAGGAGGAGGGGGCTTGGATTTCTGGAACAGTCTGTTCCAGTGACCTGCAGAGTTAACGGTAAACGAATTGGTGTAGAAGTTAGATCTGTAGAGAGGAATGGATAGCAGACGTTTCTCACGTGTTGCGGCAGTGAAAGTCGGAAAGATGTTGAAACTGCCTGGAGAGGTGTCTTGTTGGATCTTTTATTTCTGGGGTCTTGTACAGTAGGACAAGGTTGTGGTAAATCCGTTTATCAGTTAGTTTGAACCACTCGACTTTCACAGAGTAATACAGTGTCAAATGTTTTACGTATGTCGAAAACGAAGCGGACACAGGCGTTCTGGATTCGCTGAAGGCGTTTAGCTTGCTCGCGATTAACGTCCGAGTAAACAGTGTCACAGTAATCAATAATAGGGAAAACAAGAGATTGGACAAGTTTGGTTTTTATACGTTCGGGGAGGAAGTTTTTAAGCCGGTGAAGAGAGTGTAGTGCACCGAAAGCTCTTTTATATACGGAGTTTACGTGTTCTCTCCAGGTAAGATGATGATTGAGCACAATTCCCAGATTTTTAACTGTTGTGGAGAAAGGCAAGTGTATATCATTGACAGGAGGGTTTCAGCCACGAGTGGCCTTCCTCAAGGCCAATGGCCACAGATGTTTAATCCTGCTAAGGAAGTAAAATTAATTAGTAGTATACACTATTTGCAGTATTTCTGGGGGTTTCAACGAACCCTCCTGGCTACATTCCTGCTTCCCAGTATGAAATTTTAGTGGATGTTGTTATCATAATCCACAATTAGTTCACACAGAGAGATGTTCTACACATGCTACATCAAGTGTAAGTATGCTGAGTTTACCACAACATTTTCAAAAAGGTAAAAGAAGTTTGGGCGGGTTCCGAATCCCCTGGATAAACCCTTCATCGTTGATTGTGAGTTTATAGTACGGCGGATATGTGTAAAATCGTGCAAAGCAGGAAACTTCGAATGTAGCCTAGTTTAATATCCGTCTTAACATCATTTTAAAGATTGGAGGCATTTAAAATACCCTGTTCGTCAGCAATGGCGGACGTTTTCAAAATGGCGGCCGATTTATTAGTATATATTTTGACACAAGCGGTGTAAATGAACTTTTATTGGTCCTGTTTGAAGATTTATCTCTGTTATTGGTCAAAGGAAAGGTAAACTTTCCAATAAGGCCTACGAAAGCATTCTAAATACGTATTAATGACGAAAAATGCCTTGATTGCCTATGTTTAAGGGGCGTGTATTTCAATATTGTTTATAACAGCTTGTTGTTGTTAAGACCGCTTCAGTCTTTAAGTCTGAAGTGTAATCGTTAATTATCAGAACTTTGGTGACTAATTATCATATGTCACGGATGTGACATGGGTTGTATAAATTCCAGCGGCAAAAACACAAACAAAGACTGAACCATTTATAGTCGGCCCAATGTGTGCAGATATTTGCTGAATTGTGCATTTTTGTGATAAAAGGATGAGAACTAGTCAATAAATAAGTAATCAAACGCTTTGAAGGTTGGTGGCACTGATAATACCCCATAAGAGGGGGGCGAGGGGGCATTTTCAAAATTACCGTCACAGAGATCCTCAATACATCTTATGGGCTACATTTTGATAATATCGTCACTTCTTTTATATTGTCGTCTCGGAAAATAGTGGAGAACACTCTATAAAAGTAATTATTACATTATAGCAAAGACGTCTGATAACAGGTTAATGCCGATTGCCTAAATTACAGGGGCGATTCTTGAATATTGATACCCTGTGATTTGTCTGCGTCATACGATAGTTATGTATATCTGCATAGTTGAAATTTTAACAATAAATAATAGGTTCTTTTACACCGCTACCATTGAGGTTACTTCAGCGAAGGATCCTATAGAAAAATAATAACGTTATAATCAAGCAGCAATATGAAACCAGCAGATTCTTGTCTTGATGTCATCGATAACTAATAACGCCGGAAATAAAATGCTATATCAACACAAAACCGCCAGCCAGCTCCGGAGTGACGACCTGAACGTAACATGGTGGAGGCTTCGGGCTGTGAGGAACTGGGTATGGAGGAGGAGGGGGAGGTAGTATGACTTCTTCGCGCGGTCGTCGGAGTCCTCTGCTGCGTAGTCTTCTGCGATGGCCACGTCTTCCGGGAGGGACTTCTTCTCTCGGAGTCCATCTTCCAGCATCTGGCACAGAGCTTTCTCCTCCAGCGATTCGCTCTCGCATAAGAGGAGAAGACGAGGCAGAAGAACAGTCCTAAAGAAAGCAATATCTTAGGTGACGCCATGCTAACCCTTACTGTTGCAGCTTTTGTTCTAATGTTCAGGAAAACTGGCTCCGTTCGCCGCCACATTCCTCTGGAGGGTGGCCGCGTACTGCTCTAAGTCCACGAACTCGCTAATCGCTATCGGGTTCCTGCTTTACTCCACATTTCACGGAGATATTGGGGAGGGCCATCACTGATACATTGGTTGAAATCTGCTGAGGCTGAGACGCGCCAGAAGCTGAGGTCGTGAACTCCAGTTGTTTAACGATCTCGACAGAAAACTTCGTTAGGTTTTCGTTGGACGGTTTCTGTTGTTGTTGCTGCTGCTGCCCTGGCTGATTTGGTTCTCCGTTGTTCCGCTGCTGTCCTTGGTTCGTGATTATGCACTGGATCTTTGGAGACGATTCGAAGGTATCTGCCGAGCTACAGATGGCTCTAAATTCCTCGGCGGTTCCCTTCAGGAATTTCACCATCACAGATCCCGCCAGTGTGGTGGAGAATCAGGTTGTGGCGATATCCGACATCTTTTCTAATGATCCTTGGAAATACAACACACGTTTCTCACTCACTCACACATATAAGGTGGAACCGCACGTCCGCTACGTTGCCAGATCTCCTAACTCATCGACCCGATCTGCTTGACAAGTGCCTAGAGATTGACTGCCAAGCGACGAATGGCTAGAAGAAATTTACTTACCACCTGAAATATGAGTAGATATGCTTGCCATAAATGATGCGGCAGTAATTAACTTTGTTTGCATTTGACATACATCACAGTTCAAGCCAGTTCGACTAGTAGACGTGTTTTTTGGTTTTTGACATGTATCGCACCACGAGCCTCATAACAGCAAAAGAAGAAAGACAATTTGAAGGGGTGAAGGTAAGCAAAGGAGTGTTCTCCAAAATTGTATTGAGTTCCATCGTGTGAATGAGGTAGAAAGAAATTTTCTCTAAACTTCCTCAGCCTCCTCGAATAGTATCTGGATGCCACGAAAATAGACGAACCTAGCGGTGAGGCAAAGTGCAGTAATCTCTCATCTCTCTATGTCATAAGTGAGTGCAACACCACTTTTAACTAGCGTTGCCCACGAGACGGGACTTTCGTGTTTCTCGTCTCGTTTCATCTCGCGAAATTGCTGTCTAGTTCTGAAAATTGTAGCTTATCTCGTCTAGTGACCAACACTAAGCTTCGTGGGGAAGGAAGAACGTTTGGCATGGGTGGCCTGCTGGAACTGACACGTACGTTACAGCTCTTGCTAATGGCACCACCTGCTGAGAATACTTTCGATGTTCATCGTAGCTTAGTTCGATAGGTGAAGACAGAGAGGACCGTCAACCTTAGCCGAAGAGTTAAAAAGGAAGAGAAATTGAACACATTTCCTCTACAAGAGATGCTCTGCACTAACATCATCTTCGAGTGTCTACCAGACTGGCCAAGTATGTGCTCGAGCCCTGGAAAAGTCTCCAGAACTACCCAGACTTGTTAAAGAACTCGAATGGAAGCCGAAAGAGGCTAACACTGCCACCAGAGAGTGAGGCATAATTGGAAATTTTGAGGTGCTGGGAGTCGGCTATGTGGATAAATGTGCAAGTAATTTTCCAGCAAGGACCCGATCCTCACGATGTTCGAGCTCAGTTGTGGGCTCCGTAGGCTGAGCTTTATGGAGTTTAAGAGAGAGTAGCATAAAGTGGGCATTTCCTTCTTGGATTTCTTGATGCAACTTGTCCTCCTACCCTTTAAAGCTTCTGAAGAGATCAATTTTATCATTCTCCTACTAATTCCCTGTAAACCTTCCGTGTACCCAACTATGCAGATGCTGTGGCTGTGACGAAGGACAAGACACCCTTTGCAGATGTTAATTATGTTTTCGTGATGTTCCTAAGAACACTTATTGAATGTACTGATTTTTTCTCAGGTACTGAACGACATTACTGGTTATAAGCAATAATTTGAAAATTAAAACAATTTAATTAATGAATAACACTTAATTCCGTTGTTGATGTGCAAGAGACTCTTTCAAGTAGCATTAAATGGTTCAAATTTTGTTTGCATTTTTGCCCCTGGAATTTATACAACCCATATGATAATTACTCACCAAAGTGCTGATAATTAACGATTACACTTCAGACTTAAAAACTGAAACGGTTTGAACAGCAACAAGCTGTTACAAACAATATTGAAAAACACGCCCCTTAAACATAGCCAATCAAGGCATTTTTCGTCATTAATACACATTTAGAATGCTTTCGTAGGCCTTATTGGAAAGTTTTCCTTTCCTTTGACCAATAACAGAGATAAATCTTCAAACAGGACCAATAAAAGTTCATTTACACCGTTTGTGTCGATAGATATACTAATAAATCGGCCGCCATTTTGAAAACGCCGCCATTGCTGACGAACAGGGTATTTTAAATGCCTCCAATCTTTAAAATGATATTAAGACGGATATTAAACTATATTCGAAGTTTCATGCTTTTATCACAAAAATGCACAATTCAGCAAAATAGCTGCACATATCGGCCGGACTATTAGAGAGATTTAATTTGTCAATTTTATTGAGAATCTTCGGGGAACCTACGAGCATACACTGGGTTTTTGTTCGATTGGTGTGCAACCCGTTGTATGCTCTAATGATGCAGCCCAAGTCTAACATCTAACTACAATAACCATGACAATAGTTTGCATTTTCTCGTTATTACCTTTTGTGTCTTTTGAATTAAAAATATGAATGACGTGCACGAACATTTCAATAATTTGTTACACTTGCTAAATCTCAATTACCAATATTCTTACATGCACGAAAATTTATTGAATAGCACGCGTTTTTGTACTTTCCAACAAAAAATTATGTAACATCAGCAAATACAATTCAAAGTTAAACTGAGACTTTTATTGTCCGACAAACCGAAGTTAAATTTCTAAAGTGATCAGAATTTTACAACAAAAACTAGGACATTTTAAATATTTTCCTGAACGAAAACGGGACTGCAAAATGTACACATTTCAATACAAAAGCTGTTTCGTCATAAATACTTATGTTTGAAAAATTAATTAAATCACTAAATTCTGTGAAAATGACTTAAATAATATGGTGATGTTCACTTAACTTCAACCAATCAGTCCTCTAGAATTAGAAGTTATTCTTTGATATTTTGCCGATGAATGGATCTTCTTCAGTACATCCTTCTTTTCAAATAACATTTCGTAAAACTTTATATATATGTCATTAAAGTTCACCTTATAAATGAGCATAGTTTTCAAAGTTTGTACTGAAAGAGCGTTCTTGTCCACAAACCATTCATGTACGAAAACACTCGTTCAATAGGGGCATTAGTTCCAAGTAAACAGAGAAGAAAATATAATATATTTATAAAATTGGAATATGGCAGATAGTTGACATTGAAAATTCAAATAATTTCTACCAAACAATCGCAAGGTGATGCTTTTCCAGCTTACACGTTTCCAATTTTTCTAGCGTTACGTAGCAATTCTATGCCGATAAGTCGTTGTCATAAGGAAGGGAAAATTTCGGTGTCCAGTTTCACGTTCCAAAAAAATTGGGACAGACTCTAAAAAAGGGACTGTCCCGACTACGTGACGTCTGGTACCTTATACAATACACATTCTAGCATTTAACAATTCAACGTAAGCAAATTTCCATTCAAACATGACATTAAAATCGTGTCGTGACAAGATTGGTTTTGCATGATACAATTAGCCTGTATGGCAATTAATTTAACTTTAACGTCGTAGTCAACAAACACGAATTTGAGCCAATAAGTAAGTACATGTAAAGATTAAACATCATTACAAAAGAAACATGAAAGACGCAAGAATAATTGTCAATAATTAGTATCTTTTGCCTTTTGCTATTATTGAAGTACGTGATGCACAAATCAATAGAACAATTAATACAATTTGCATTTTGCAACACCTTGTAATTTACAATAATGTTAAAAAATCTTGCTAATTTTGCTCAATGCTAAGCCTTGTTCAAAGGAATCATACGATTCGCACTTGATCATGCCTAAAGAAATAGTCCAAACCGACTTCACTTTCAAACGTTATGCATAAATTTCCAATCTCACAACTAGTGCGTTTGGAATCAATTGAGATTCGTACGTGCTATTCAGCAACCCAAAACATTTATCAAATAAATTTAACTTGCGATGTTACTCATTGCAATAACTTAAGTTTTGCCACTAAATATAATATATACATTGCTTTTTAGGATTCAAGGGTTCTAAAGTTTAAGAAGAAATTGCTTTCTCCATTTTTAAACATTTCTCAGTTCGAGTTATTCACAAAAAACTTTTATTGTTGTTGAAGTACTGACTAGCAGTGGGTACTTGTTACAGTGACAGGAATTAGGGTTACAGAATTGCGTTTCTGAAGTCGAGGGATAAGTTCAAGCTTCTAAGTGTGTACGTTTCGAATCGAAAAGAACGGTCCGTGTTTAAACTTCGTATTTGGAGCGAATTTACAATACCGCAAGTATCTTCAATTCCTTTCAAATTCGGCATACTCACTAATTTTAGCCTCGTAATCACGAATCTGCAGTTAAAATCACGTCTAGAAATTGCAAAATAAGTCGAAGAAAGTGGGTCCGTGAACGGAGTAAACACCCTTGATTTATGAAGAAAACAACATTTTTTTTTGCAATGATTAGCGTTTCAAAGTTATGTTTATGATGACCCTTAATTTTAACTATGCTTGCCTAACCTAACCTTACCGTGAATGGTTCGTGGGGCAAACATATTTCCCACTATTACGCAAGACGCCATTTTCTCACATGCAAATCAACGCTCCATGCAACGGGTCTCACTTATTGCACAACTCTTGAGTAACTTTGTGTTATGACTACGTCAGAACACAAGGTAGCAAGACCGTTGTGCGGAAAGGAAGACGTCTTCATATCAGAAAACATGGTTTCCATGTTAGTGTATGGAGAGCCGGCCCCTGTGGCGGAGTGGTTAGCACATCGCGCTACGACGCCAGGGGTCCCGGGTTCGAATCCTGGCCTGGGCATGGATATTTGTGAGTGTCCATTCATCAATTTCATCATATCATCACTCATCCCCATCTTCGTAAATTAGCCAAAAGTGGCACAAAAGGCGAAGTAAAATGAAGCAAATCAAATCAAATTACAAATCAAGTGTATGGAGAATCATAGCGGTAACTGACAAGGTTATTTTGCAATTTCTAGACGTGACCGACAAATTTTAACTGCAGATTCGTGATTACGAGGCCAAAATTAGTAGGTATGCCGAATTTGAAAGCAATTGGTGATACTTCCGGTATTTTAAATTCATACCTCGTAATTATTTGTTGAACAATTTGCAAGTGAATGCTTCAGTCAATCGTCGCACCAATATATATATATATATATATATATATATATAAGATGATCACATTACCTGCATAATTCCGTGCTGATTCGCCACCCTTTTTGGTTTTCTACTGCCATGCGATGGAATCTTTGACACATCAGTCGTCGTACTGTCTAGTCGCCAATCAACGAAGTAGGAACAAACTTCTTCCATTCGGCCGGTGGGTTCCTCGTTCAGGCGTACACACTGGTATCTGCATGAAATTCAAGGTCATGTTTTTTCCGAGCGATGAAAAGATAGAAAAGGCAATTCACGTTACGAAGATCAGGATCTTCTGCGTTATATCCCGTTATACCGTACTGAGCACACAAAAAAACTACATCGCCGAACGAAGTGACAGAAGTTCTCGAGCGAACAGCAGACGATCACGTGACTGCTGGCGGACTACAAGGTACTGTTCAAAACTGTTGAAATTTTGACGGGTCTCACTAATCGCACACTTCTCAAACACCTTTCTTGGTCAAGCCCTGCCCTTCGAATCGTGACGTAAGGGTGGATTGCTTGGGTTGCTAGGTTAGGCATGTTAGGATTAGGGCTCTTAGCATAAATACGCGTATACTCGTCACAAAAATTACAGTGTATGTGTATTTATGCTAAGAACCCTAAACCCAACATGCGTAATCTGACAACGAAAGATGCGGCATTACGTCACGAGTCGAAGGGCGGGACCTGATCAAAAAGGGTGTCTGAGATGTGGGCGATAAAAGAGACCCAATTTTGACTGCGCTATTCAAAACTTCATTGGAAAGCCTCTCCCACAGTGTAGATATTAGGAATGGCCAAACGGATCCGAAAGTTTCGGATCTGGATCCGGATCCGAGAGTTTCGTATCCCAATAACATTATAATATTACCACACTTTAAAAGGTATTATGATCTTCGATTACAAAGAAATTTTTCATTAGTTAGTCCTACAAGATTTTTTTCAAGTGTTGTTCCTAAAATACTTTGCTACGCATCGGCTAACACACTCGTGCACAATAATAATCTTACTTGTTTAACATAAAATGTCAGAGGTGATTTTGTAAATGCTATTGAAACGAATATGTATTCATTCGAATGTATTGGAAATAGAAACACACATAAATGTGAGACATTCCATTCCAGGATGAAACCTTTAACACATTTAACAAGATAGAAATGTTATACAAAAATTATACAATTGTTCTACAGTTACAGTTTTACAAATTAAAATAAAACATTATAATATATATAAAAAAAAGTAAAGTAAAGTGCTCCCCTGTGCATAGCACCACGCCATGAAGGCGTATAGGGTGTGTGGGGGTAACGCCCCACACTTTCTTGATCCGGTCGTGAGTGGGGGTGATGTGATCAGCATCACGCCCCTGACCGCCTTTACCCCCCAGCTTAGGCGCCGACTCCATGAGGCTTAGGGGGTCTCGAGCCCCCCAATGTTAATGATGTGGGGGCAGAGCCCCCCAAATAATTTTGCTTAAGAGGATCTAATGTATTATTTTTCTTCTCTTGTAAAGTTTACTCTGAATTGTGCCACATGAACTTAACTTTAAATACACATTTGAAATGTTCTAGACCATCAACTTTGGGGGGCTATGACCGGAGACAGCAAAACACATGACTTATTACTATATACTAAATATATAATTATTATTTACTATTGTACATATATTAATTAGAGACATAACGAATTTAGCCAACGACTTGTTAAAGACTGTTTGGGAATCTCTTAAAAGAATGCAAATATTTAGGAATATTATTGATGTGAATGAGAAGGCTGGCCATACTGGACTACGTCCACTTTGCCCTCGTCGGTGGACGTTGAGAGCCTCCATATGCAACAGACCTTAAGGAACTAGGAAAACCTTCTCAAATTTCTTGAGAAATTTTCTGAAGAAGATTCTACTGACGCAGCATTAAAATGTGCTGGATACCTGGAGACAATGCTTCACTTGAAGACATTTTTCTTTCTCTCCCTCTACTGCCATGTGATGGGTTCCAATAGAAGAGGTAAACTGTAAGATTCAGTCTCCACTCATTGGTGCTACAGAAATGGAATCAAAACTAAAATACTTGACTGACATCTTTCAAGAAAAGCGAATGAGTTTTGAGCAGTTCTGGCTGAAATGCACAGAGGGCAAATCAAGCCTCGTTGATGAGCCAGAATTGCCCCGGCAACGTCACGTCCCTAAGAGACTTGAAAATCCTGATGCTGCCAAACCTCACAAGTTCTACACTCCAAAATAGTATTATAAATCAATATACACTGACGTGTGTGACACAGCAAAATCATGTGTTAAACAAGGACATTAATGTACAGGACTACAAAAAGTAACAGCCGTAGAGAAAGAATGCATCTCAGCTGTGAACAGTTGCACAACAAACTTTCAGCAAACGCGAGAATTCTTTCGGCAAGATTTGGATGCCGATAGGCTCTCCTTACACATGTCCATGCTTCGTGATATCGCCAAACAGAAGAAAGTGGTTCTAACTACCATGAGTGACATAAGGAAGTTTCTTTTGGAAGACAGCACCCTCCAGGAGCCAAATTCATGATGGTCCTCCGCACTGTGCCAGTGACGACAGCCACAGCCGAAAGGTCATTCAGTGCTATTAGCCAACTAAAGACATATTTGAGATCTACAATGGGGCAGAAGAGACTAAGCAGCTTAGCGGTACTCCACATACATCAAACTGTGCTTGATAATTTGGACCTGAGACCGCTCGTTGATGAGTTCATAAAAAATAACCCACTGCGTAGAACAACTTTTGCTTTATTTTTAAATCATGTTCATATGTTTTTGTGTATGTCACTTTATATCTTAGTGTACATGCTATTTTTTTATTATTGCAAAATTAAATTTAAAAAGTAAAATATTGTAGCAAGAACAAACAAGTAAAACTATTCTCCTGCGATTTGTGTTAGCATTTATGTAAATTAATTAAATAAAACTGTTAAATATTCGTTATTTGCAACCCATCACATATCTGTTGGGGACATTAAAACCCACCCATGCCCTCGACGGGACTCGAACCCGAGACCTCTGGATCAAAGCGAGTTGAATCGACCACCCAACACGCTCGGCTACCGAGGCCAGCATAAAACTGTCAGGTTGGTCTCTTAATGTAAATACATACTTTTCAATAAAAATGTTAATTGTTATCTAAAAAACAAATGAGCAGACACAAAACACATAAAGAGACTTTGAAACATTTTCTAAATGTTTTTCCTGTTACATTTCATTTGCATGAGGAATATAATAGCTGCTTAAAAACTGCTATATGAGGACGTAATTTTTATTTTTAAGAAAGGGAGTGAGTGAGTCATTCATTCATTTATTTCAGTGATCAGAGCCCCCGCAATAATTTTGACAAGTCGGCGCCCCTGCCCCCCCGGGTTTACCCCAGGTACCCATGTTATTCGACGCTGGGTGGGCGCCGGGGCCGCTTCCAACGTTAGAAAAGTTCCCAGATTTGAACGGCCGGTTCAAATCGAACCCGGGACCTTTAGCATGGTAGTCAGACGCGTTACCGACTGAGCCACCGCGGCCACCTACATTATACATTATAATATATACAGTGTTATATAATTACAAAGTGTAAGACTAACAACGGAGGTTATCTAAGTGTCCCCCTTCGATTTTCATGAAACTTGGCAGGTGTATAGAGGGGCTCAAAGGAAGAAATAGGTCTCTTTTTTTTGTTTCAGCTAAAAAACGGTTTTAGGTGGTAAAACCCCCCTCATATGTCAAGATGAGGACAAATTGAACTAAGGATCTGACCCCTGTGTCCCCCTCCGATTTCCATGAAATTTGGCAGGTGTATAAAAGGAACCAAAGGAAGAAATATTTTTTTTTGTTTCGGCTAAAAAACTGTTTTAGGGGGCAAACCCCCTCAAATGTTAAAATGACGTCAAATTTAAGTGGGCATTTGACCCCTGTGTCCCCCTTCGATTTTCATGAAACTTGGCAGGTGTATAGAGGGGCCCAAAAGGAAGAAATACGTGTTTTTTTTGTTTCAGCTAAAAAAACGGTTTTAGGGGGTAAAACCCCTCAAATGTCAAGATGAGGACAAATTGACGTGTGGATATGACCCCTGTGTCCCCCTCCGATTTCCATGAAATTTGGTAGGTGCATAGAGGGGCCCTATGCCCCCTGTTTCTTCCTATGCCATATTTACGTGGTTTCGGGGTCAGATCCCCACTTCAATTTCTCCTCATCTTGACAATTGAGGGGCCGGGGTTTGCCCCCTAAAACAGGTTTTTTAGCCGAAACAAAAAAACACGTATTTCTTTCTTTGGGCCCCTCTATATACCTGCCAAGTTTCATGGAAATCGGAGGGGGAGACTTAGACCTCAGTTGTAAGTGTATTAATTACAAATCGCGCACGCGCGCACACACTATATATATATATATTTGTGTGTGTGTGTGTGTGTGTGTGTGTGTGTGTGTGTGTGTGTGTGTTCGTTTGGATCCGGATGCGAAATTTCCGAATCCGAAAAATTTTAGGGTCCGGATCCGCCAGGATCCGGATCTGGCCATCCCTAGTTTAAAACCCCCTTGATAAGAGTTCAAACCTAGGATATCCAGCTTCGTAGTACGTTACATTCACTAACCTTCACCCAGCGGTCGATATAGTACATATATTTAACCTATATGCGGTCCTATAAAGCACATACTTGTATAGTGCATAGTGGTTTTATATAATGCTGTTTGGTAAGTATAGGAACAATATGAGCGTGGGATCGAACTGAACCATAGCCCCCCGCTCCCGCTGAATTGACATCGTTTATTGCAAGTTACAAAATAGCAGAACGTTTGTTAGTTTTATTGTCATAACGGAAATAAAGTCCAGTTAGTTAGTATTCGAACAGACTAACCAAAGAGAAACAGCGTTAGATCGAAAAATTGAGGTTACAATACAGCCACTAGGTTATGTTTTACCACTTAATCCAAAGAACAACTGGCTCCACAGTTTTCAAAATTCCAAAAATTAAGTTTTGTGAATGGTCAAACAACATAAACTTGATGACTAATATTTATCTTACTTTTAAAGCTTTTCCCTGAAGGTATCTAAAATTTAATAACAAAATATTACTATAATAACTGTGCATTTTAGTACACACTGCATGAAACGTACAAAAAGAAAATAATAAAAACAGTTGTGCTGCAAAAGTCTCCTCAAGGATATAAGGACAGCAATAATAATAATAATAATAGTAATAATGCATTTGGAAAAAAATTGTTTAATATAATGAAATTTTAATTATTATTATTTAATAATTATTATTGTTATTATTTCTATTATTCAAATTTATTGCAACGTACATGGATGAGTGAAGCCCCCCCCCCAAAAAAAAATTTCTGCCTACGGCCATGCCAAGATCGATTCTATATCTTCATCCATTCCGAGATATGTGCAATTCAAAATTACATGTTCGTGAAAAATGACTTTTTGAACACTCCTCATATAATACGGAATAATCATATTTCAGCAAAATCCTTTCAAAGGTGTAGGTTTTGGAGCAAAGCGAAGCTCTGTACCTAATATCATCAAAATCTGTGACTATGAGGGTCAACTCTTGCCTGATTTGACCTCCCAGAAGTCAGTCGTCCTACCGATTGGACGGACCACCGCCGTTCCATAATAATAATAATACCAAATTAATTGTTTATTAAATATCACAATATTTATTTGTATTATTACTATGCAGGACGCAAATGCCAGGACTGAGAAGCTAAATATCTTGAATTAATTTAATCTGAACATTTTAGAATATTTTCTCCGTTGGGACAGACCTTGGTAGCAAAGCATTCCAGTTCGTGGAATTTAAAAATTGCCTGATCTTTATTATTCATCTTTATAAATCCAGCCCTGGATACAACCACATCAACTGTTATTTCGGAAGCCAGTGCAGTGCTATCCGAAGACTGACGACAATGGAGTTAAAATGACAATACCGTGCGCAGATAAGTGTTTCCATGGCAACATATAGTAGTGAGCAAGAAAATTATGCAGTGATTTTGAGGAATCTAAAAAAAAGCCGTAAAATTTTATAGTTTATTCTTCCTTTAGAGGTAAGCCAATTAAGTTCTATAGGAGCAACTGAAACTATCTGAAAAATTGACAATTCTTCAATTCTCCATTATGGTCCTACAGAATCGAATTTTCATCTTTTGGTCTTTCACATTTATCTATGTTATTACGTTGTTCTTAAATTTAGTTGGCAGTGGGATGTGGTGCCTTCATCTGCAATGGGTTGATTATTAATAATAATGCATTGTACTACTAATTAACCGCTACGGCGCGTAAGGAGATAACACTAGATTATTGTGAGTATGAATCTGCACTCGAGCGGTTGTCTGTTAACAATGTCTTGCCTATCCTTCAATGCAGATTATTTTCAGAAATTGTAAAATGTTTGGAACATTTTGGGGAAGTTGCTCATGGGGTGACGAAAAAGCTCGTCTTGTTCTCGATAAGATTAACCATAACTTACTCGTGCCGTAAGAGAAACATACTTACTTGAGAGGAGGGGGGGGGGGTGGAGCTCACAGGCCCACTCTTTTTTTAAATCACAAAAATTCAAGAAACCATTTTTATATTGAATTGCTTCTTGCTTTCTTGTTTATAGAAGTTTATTTATTTATTGATTATAATGATTACAAAAATTACCATCATTAATAAAGAATAATAAGGAATTGAAGACTAAAATTAGTAAACGCTGTAATTGTTCAAACACCGTTTTCCACGTTAAACTGTGAAATGTGTCATGCTTTATAATGTGGTAAACGTGAAATGTGGCTGATAGCCCTCTAAGTAGTTCAAAGGGCGTGTAAAGAGGTCACTAGTGTTAACGTTCTTACGGGCTGGTGTGCGGAACGATGCGATTTCCCAACACTTTCGGTTTTGGCACTTACAACGTTTACCACTTTTAGTCTTCAATTATTGCATGAGTGTCACACCCATATTTTTCCATTCGCTAAAACTCCCAAAAACAATAATAATTTTTAATGATGCTTCTTTGTTTATAGAGGGGAAGTTGTTTATTAATTATAATAATTATATAAAAAAATTACCAACCTATTGTACACTCTCACTAGCATGAGTGTCTCGAAAAACGCGCTTTTACAGATGGCGCCTGATACGCCCTCCAAGTGTATTTTCCCTCCAATTTACATTACATTTATGTATTTATGAACAAAACTAATACAGAATATTCACAACACCCTAGGGAACAATGTAATTTATTTTCAATTTTCTATAAAAATGTTCACAGCTGAAAAATTGAAAAAAAATGATGTGGTGAGCCGGAGAGTACTTCCTCCCCCTCCTCCTCCTCGGGTGTGCTAGGATTAAGGTTTTAATTCCAGGTAGTTAAAGTATTAGAACTACAACAAGAGTGAACATGAAACAATCTTATTATGACAACAATACTTTCTTCTAACGTTAAGATACAATAAGATATACTTACTGCTCATTTTTGGTTCCTCTGTTGTGTTGCCTGGTCATCAGTAGATCCGGGGTTTGAATCCCCGTGGGAGCCAAATGAGCATTTTCCCTGATCAAGAAACAAGAAACTAGCCGTCATGTTTGTTATGGTACGCGTAAATAGTTGCATTATGTGCAAAAATAAATTATATTTATATCTTTATGGTTTGAAAAAAAATTATCCAAATTAAAGCCAAGAATATTCAATTGCCGTTCGAGACGGCCTTGTAAATATCAAGACGAGAACGAGAATAGGACTCCTCGAGACTTTACGTGACAGTTTGTGTAGTAACACCCTGTGTACTGTGATCCAGAAAACGAGACGAGTATTTCCAACTGGAGATGAGGCCGAGAGACTGCTAAGACTCGTTCGTCTCGTCTCGTCTAGACACCATACTCAATATACAAGGATTTGTGTTATTTCACGTCGCGTTTCTGCCACTTTTTGGTAATCGGGATGATCAGAATGGGTGAAACTGATGAAGGGAGACTCTCAAAGAACACACATGCGACATCCCTAATACGCGTATGCATATTCTAAAATTAAACATTATAAATTTTACAGTGCATCTGACGGTTAAGTTGGCCGTGGAGCGGCGGCTTGCATGCCGGGAAGTAAGAGCGCATCTGCCGGCATTTAGACCCACAGCTCTATGTTGACTTTGGCACTGGACGCGTCAGTGCTTCAGTATCCAGAGCGCTGGTCTAGTTTGCTCGTGTTTGTGAAGTGTTAAGGTATTAAAAAGTGTCTTAGATTGTTTTATTTTAGTTTTCGTGTTACTGGTGCTTTTCTGTTGTCTAATAATGCCACGCTATACGTACAATTTAAAACAACCGATTTTTTATGTGCGACTATTACGTCACTACGAATTCTTGTAGAGAAGTTAGAAGGCGTTTTGAGACAGTGTTAGAAAATTTGTGAACAAATTTAGGGAAACAGAGTTTGTTCTTGTTAAGACACCAAGGGTGAAACGTCGTCTGCTTACTGAACAGAAACAAGACGACGTTGGAGAACGATTGGAACATACTCCTCAAAAATCCCTCCGGCTCCTTGCAGAAGAAACAGACGACTGCGTGGCGAGCTACCAAGCTTTTAAACCTGAAGCCGCCATATATTAGAAAAATTTAAAGGAAACATTACGAAATAAATTGAAGCAAATTCGGAAGAGGAACTGATACGTGTTAGTGAAAATTTCTTTAATGCCGTAAATGAGTGGATGCAGAAAGACAACATTTCCAACACCTCTTGTAACAAAGTACTATACGTGCTCATTTTAATTGTTACTGTCAATGTAATTGTACGAACTTATTTCATTTCATAGCTAGCGGTTCCAGTTACGCGGATGTTGCATCCAGTTTGCCGGCAGATGCGCTCTCGCTGCCCGGTATGTTAGCCGCCGCTCCACGGCCACCTCTGACCGTGATGACAACTGTAGTATTCTGACAATCAGATAATGATAGAAGCTAGGTAGCATGCTTTTTAAAAAATCATAATACTCCTTACATCCTCTAAAATTGTACGTTCTAATTGCTAAGAATTTTCGTTTCTGCATAAACTCAACTCTGAAGTAGAGAAAAAGTGCGTGCAAATAACACAGCAAGTCTTGCGTTTTTTGTATTTTTTTCCTAAAATATCTAGACAATAAAAGTAGCTATGTTAAAATAATGATCACTGAATGTAAAAAATATTACAAATGTTTAATCATGATCGCCATTTTTCTTTATTTCTTTGTCAGTTAAAAAAAAGATAGCCGGTCGACCCCGCAAAAATAATAATGTTAAAATAATAATAAGATACAACCAGGTGCGTAAGGTCTCTTGCTTTTGTGTCAAATTCGGTTCTCTGTACATGATCTTTTAAACCTTATTCGTTATAATAGTTACAGGAAACGATGTACGCGCATTTCTAATTGATTTTATTTCACACAAATCTATTAAAGAATTCGTAATAGAAAACTTTATATTATGTATTTTAAAAGAAATTATCATAACTTAAAGAAGAAAATTATTGAAATTACGAGGAAAAGCTTTACAATGTTCGTATATTTTACTATATTTATTTATCAGGTACGAAAGCCGGTCGACCCCGCACCTGTCCAAAAATATTAACGGTGTAATTCAATTCGTTTTCCCTGTCTATTCTTATAAAGTAAATTCACCAGAATAGTTACAGGAAACTACGAATTTTATAGTTAAATTTAGTTTGTAGAAATTGTTGAAGAGTTTACATTACAAAACTTAGTATACTGTATTTATCGCAAATTTATTTTTAAAATTATTTACCACAACTTAATAATTTAAAGACAAAATTTATTAGAATTATAAACGGTATAATAATTCTGCCATCTTTTGGCGGACATTACAACTGTGTAAATAGATTTGAGGTAATGCTTTTAAATTACATTTCTCTAGGTTATTTTTTCTTTTGTAATGAAACGTCAAAACATTTTCATAAAATAGTGTTGCTTCCCTTCTGAACATGGGCGTCCGGAAGGGGCGGCAAGGGGGTGCGTGCACCCCTTTAAAAATGAAAGTCAACCAAAAATTATGTATTTCTCATCTAATTTCATTTCAGCCATAATAATATGTGTTAATTATTGCATGACTATGATAAATTCAAATTTAAGCAATGTTTTTTGAGGGAACAACACTATTATTGGGAAAAATGTACCTTGCTTGCCCCCCTTGAAAAAATCCTGCGTACGTCAATGCTTCTGAATAACTAGTATCGTTGTTTTATTTAGCTTTAAAGGCGGATATATAAAAACGACAATTCAATCATAATTCGGATACTATTTTAATTACTAATAACTTTTGTTTGCAGGTAAAATCAGTTTTGAATAGAGGCACTGAAATTCGGCGATACACTTACAATTCAGAAGTGTCCGACATTTCTGAGTTGTAACAACCGCACGACTTTCAAATGCAGGGCTGTAGTCGGGGATATGTGGTGGTAAACGCCTTACAGGGGTGCCCACATGGCGGATTCATGACGCACCTGCGTCATGGGAATTTTTTAGTTTTGCTACGAATTGTATATCTCTTCAGTTCGTCACACAAAAATGAGAGGGCGTCTCGTTTGATTGACTTGTTATAATTTATTTTTATTTATGGTTATTATATTCCACCGGACGGGCGTGGACATTCCTCCCCTTTACTTGCCTTGTGGCATTTCCCCACCGGTTTTGAGAACCATTTTGCTGCTTATATAAATGTTGGTTCTCCGGCGCAAGGCTGTGCGGTGCAAGCAGCTTTGCGCCCCTCTCCAACTCCAAAAAAAAAAAAAAAAAGAGGCCCCTACAGACGGTAGAGACTTTGACGCAGTTGTGGGGCTTATCACCAACCTCTACCAGCACCAAAATAGTTGTTTCTCCGGCGGAAGCTATCTTGCGTCTCTCTCCAACTTAAAAAAAGAGGCTCTCACCTAGACACATTGACGACACTGTTGGGCTTTACACCAAGATTTATCTGGATAGTCCACGCGTTTACTTCGTTAACGTCCAAGAAATGAAGGAAGCCGCCGCCACGAACGTTGGTGGGGTTAAACAGCGGGCGAGTTGTTTTCGTCCAATCACGCTCAACCGTCAGCCAATGGGCGCAGCTGTCATTCTGCTCGTCTACTCCTCGTGGAGTCTCAGTCACATGACTTGGGATACGCTGTTGCCGTACTTTGCAACTTCAATGTGGAGACCGTGAGAAGGTGCAAGTACACAACAAGGTGGCGTAGAGTAGAGGTGTGGCAACACTGTGCTTTGATAGTGCTTTTTGCAGCTGGTGATCCCGCTCCATGGACTCCAAAGCCAGCACGTCGACTATACCAACCACTGCAGTGATTTAATTATCCACACACTCAAATCTTTTGCCACATTCCTCTAAAATTGTTTCGACCAACCATAAATTGGGCCCTTGAAAAAAAGGAGGGTGGGTTGCAGAAATTTTGCGGGTGTGTGGATAAATCACTATCATATTTACAGTTGTTGTTAAACCGATAGACATAGAGGCTAGATTCTGTCGATGGTGTTTCTCTTGTGGAGGGTGGATGACTTTTCCTTAACTGCTATCCAAGGGCGTATACAGGAGGTCTGGACCCCCCTCCAAAATTCCTTTCTTTTTGAAAATACTATGGTAGATTCAGCATACTTTCCGATGAGACACTTTCCGATGAGACATGTTGCAAGTATAGAAAATTCTCTCAGAGTGCACGATTTGTGGATTAGGAAAATAACACCCACTATTTTTTTTCTTTATGTTTTGCACTGGGTAGTGATATATCAGCTGAAAATCAAATCTGACTTGTCATGAACTGTTACATGCAGAGGTGAAATACTATAGACAAAAACAAACTATTGTTAGTGTGTGAAACTAGATTTGTAGAGCAACACGATTCACTTAATGTTTGGTTTTCCTTGCTTGCTCTGAGATATGAAGGATTTCGGTTTTGGTATGTGTAATAATAGTACTTTCAGTGCTTGAAGAGCGTCATTAGGTATAGATAATTAATTATATTACAAATAAATGCATTGGCATGCATTTTTAAATATATTTTTTATATGTAGGAATGGGACTTTAAAATTAAAATGAACTAAACTGAAGTGGAATGATATATTCAATCATATGGTTTCCATATCCAGTAGGTGGGAGATGAGAATTCCTCGTTGGGATGGCTCAAGATAGAGGGGGTGGGAATCTTCCTCACACCCTTTAAATCGCACCTGCATTAAATGAATAGATAGAGGCCTATCTTTGTTTGCAATTTTCACATTTCGAACTCCTGATTTTCGGTTCCATTAACTTCAAAATGAGCCCAGAGCAAGATTCAGAGCTTTATACTATATTTCGGAATAATTATCTGGTCTTAAAATCTGTTTTTAAAATAATCATAAATTGTAAAGAAAAACAAAGAAATAAGAAAATATTTGTGCAAATTTTGCATTAAATAACAAGAAATTCGTGTGTGCTGTTCTAAAATGGAATATTTCCCATGCCTTCACATTATAATCAATAACGTATGAAGTATATATATAATATGGGAGGCTGAATTTTGTACCCCCCCATAAATGAAAAACGTTCCTGCGCCACTGCTCACGTAACTTTATCAAACTCCAATATATAACTTCTTTGTGTAATTTATCGCACGACCAGCGATATGCATTAAAAACTAAAAAAAGA
Organism: Lepisma saccharinum; assembly: GCF_977018435.1. Lineage (NCBI taxonomy): Eukaryota > Metazoa > Arthropoda > Insecta > Zygentoma > Lepismatidae > Lepisma > Lepisma saccharinum. Next base: position 15,155,780 of record NC_139232.1, on the reverse strand, counting down.
ACACAGTTTTCGTCATTGTCAGTCCTCGCGGTATGGAAGGTTAGAAACAAAGCGAAGAAACATGGGCGAAGTTCAGCCCATGGCTGCTCTACCACTTAAACAAACATATCATTAAGAACGTTTATTTGTTCGTTAATATCTAAATCCTTTATATTTTGTCAATGGAAATGTTTAGCGTTTGTTGCAAGACTTTTAATATCGAATTATCTCTGGAAGGAATTATTTTAAAATGTTTATCGGGTTTTGTATGTCGCAACGTGATGTATGCCAGACAGTAGTCGGCACTGTTACGTCAGTAGAGTGTACGATAGGTGGATCATCCGCCGACCTCTATCGTCGAGTGGTTAGCATGGGTATTCTTTGTGAGTGTCCGTTCAACTTCATCAATATCAACACTTATAATATTGATCTTCGCGATAAGCCAAAATTGGCAGAAAAGTGAAGCAAAATAAACCAAATCAATCAATAGTTAGATCATCCATAATAGTAAATATCCACACTATTGTTCTAGAAGCGCTTATGATTCTGGTAGGTTTTTTAATGACTTGCGTCATGCCGAAAGGTTTCCTTGGTTAGCTGGGAGTGCTGAGAGAAACACAATATAGCTTTGCTAAACATGTACTATATTTTGGGCAAAGGACTCCGAATGGCGTATGGTGTTCTGAGTTGAACAACCTAATTTAAAAAATGCTACAAAATGTAGAATAAGTAGAATACAAAGAAACCATATTGCTTGTGCAATGATGGTGGAATAATCGTATTTTTTAAATAAGCTTTTCCTTCTAAAATCAGCTTCATGAGCCTTTAATTTTTCTATTAAATTTTTAGTAAGTCTTCCAAACCTTTGTTGCATAGTGAGGCAACAAAGCTAGCTTTTAAATATGCATGGATCATATCGAAAGCTGGTCGACTTCAGACAACAAAACACAATGAAATTGTACTTTCAAATAGACAGCACTTATATCAACTAATCCCATAAGTAAAGTATTAGGCAAAAAAGGGCAAAGCCTTTCATTAGATTTGGTGTTCCCACCTGAAATGCTCATGCTACGCCACTGTTAGCTATAGTCTTTTGATATCATGTATTACACTCTACATTTTAGCGCAAGAATATACATGTAAATTATCAAAACAATTCGAGAGGAAACTCTCTTAAGAGAGCACACAGCAACGTAACAACCAACCAGAACAGGCATATTGTGTTGAGCAGTGGCGACGTTTAAGGGGGGCGTGCTTGGGTTGGCAGTTGCCCCCTTCCACTTTTTACCACTTTTGACCTAGCACTATGCTAAACCTTACCTACCAAGGAGAAATAAGTGTCTGTGCCCCCCCCCCCCCCCGGTAGTTTTGGAACCCACTGTTGTGTTGAATGTGTCTCATGTCAAATCTTGAATCAAGAACAATGAGGTAGAAGCAGTGGCGGCGATTGGGTTCCAAAACGGGGGGGGCAAGGTGCCAAAACTGGGGAGGGCCAAGGACAGTTTGCTTACCCTTGCTACATAAGGTTTAGCACAGTGCAGTTGCAAGAGTGGCAAAAAAGTGGGGGGCAGCCCCAACTCCCCACGCCCTCTCTAATCACCGCCACTGGGTAAAAGTTCCAGAGTACACTCACCTCAATTAGTGCTCCGGCAGTTTGTTTCTTTATGCAGCATATTTGCAGAAGTTACAATTCAACTTACAAGTTATGCATATACGCTGTATAATACACACCTTATTTCTAACTTCGTTGACCCTTTACGTGAATATGTGTCCTGCGATGCTGTGCCTGACTGTCGACCTTCAAGGAACTGGCTACTGACTGAGTTAGTAACTACGTGACCCATTTAAACAGCTGAAAATGTTGCCCTCTCATTGGACGACGCTGGCAGGAATACTCAAAGAAGACATCAATATATCTCAAGAAGAAAAAATGACGAGCAATTCCGGTCTTTCCGCCACTCTATTTCCATACTCGTTGGTCTAGAAGTAGCTTCACTGCATTTCCCAGTGTTAGCGTATTTGAAGACATGTCAGCGTGAGTAAAATAGATTGATTACTTTTCCGTCTTCTCATGCATGAGGGGTGCAAACGTTTGTCGATTTGAGCATTGAAACCGGGTTCACAGTAAGTAAATATAGAAGTAGAGTTTTGCTTGCATTATGTTAAAGATTTTTTAAATGTTTGTTATTTACCGTCGCTGTTCTGCCTATTTTGGCTAATCGTGACGATGAGGATGAGTGATGATGTGATGAAACTGAAGAAGGGACACTCACAATGAACATCCAAGCCAAGGAAAGGAATCAAACACGTAATCCTTGCGTTTTAATAACAAACTCTGCTTGTCAAAAATGTCTATAGCTCACTACCTGAAATATATTTCAATGGTCATTTGCTGCACGGACTTGAACCAATGTGTCGTGTATGCATACTATTCCAAGTGTTCGGCATATTCTTATTGAATGTTCCGATTTCACTTTCATCGTATAAATTTTTAATCTTCTGAACTGTATATCACCGATGTTTGGAGATGATAACAGTCTTATAGCATTTTTTAGATTTTTGAGCGTAGCATGTCTTTTATATTCTTCTGAGGAAGTTTTTAGTCTATCCTTAACTGTTTAAGGTGTTGTGTATGTCCTGTTGAGGTCCCTTTTAAACCTTGCACTACAGTAAAACCTCGTTAATTCGGACCACGATAAGCAGGACTTCACTTAATCCGGACAGGCAAAAGGCAAAAAAGAAAAAAGCAGAATGCAAGGTTTTAAATGTGGCTAGAAGTCAACAAGAGAACTTCCCAAAGAAAAGGCAGTCAACCACTGATGAAATTCTGTTTCCCGCAGAATTTGTACTCTACTGTACGAGATAGCGTATTTAGACCTATGCCCTTTAAATACACCATAATAAACGTGTTTTGTTGCTATAAACGGAGTGTTAATGCACTTTCTACTGTTCTTTTAGGATATTTAAGTTAATCCGGACTTTTGCTAAACCGGTCAACTTATCCCCCTAAATAGTCCGGATTAACGAGGTTTTAGTGTATGAACCATTCTCTCTCCTTTTTTAATTGCTTTATTTTACTTCGTTTTTTGTGGCACTTTTTGACTAATTTGCGAAGATGGAGATGAGTGATGATATGATGAAATTGATGAATGGACACTTACAAACATCCATGCCCAGGCCGGGATTCGAACTCAGGACGTCTGGCGTCGTAGCGCACTGTGCTAACCACTCCGCCAATGAGGCCGGCTATTAACCTTTTGCCGCCCAAGCGTCTCGAACGAGATACCCAAATGTAACCCTCACTGTCCCAAGCGTCTCGATCGAGACGCTGTGTCAAGGTCGTAGTTTTTACGTTATAACTTTTCTATTTTTGGCTAGAATTTCGATTTTTTTATATATATTGTTCCTTACATATGTATTTAACAGAAATGTTTTTTTGCAATTTTTTTTTGTCTTCATGAAAATGGAGGGGGAAAGGCGGGAAAAGGGACTTCTCTTTTGCGTCTCTTTTCAAGGTCAAATTTTTGCCGACAAAGGAACACCGGCTTTGTTGTTCTAAAGCAATGCTTTTCACTCCCGCCTGTGAACTGCTTTCGAAGGAAGCTTGTTTATCAGTATCCGATGTCAAAATGAAAGTTTTCCGTGAGGGGGTGGGGGTGGGGGGAGGGGATGGGGAAGACTGGTTGCTGAATCTGCGTTGTGAGAATGGAATTTCGAAGCGCGCTTAAGGAAACCTTTGTTTTTTTAGCACAAGTGTCCACAAGTTGCGACAGGGGTTACCCTGCATTGTCTAAAAATAGAATTTCAAGCAGCTGCAAGAATCGTTGCTCATTTTTCACTGCGTTCTAGCTTTTCGTCCGTGAATGTTGTGCGTAGGTGTCGTTTTGGGCCCAAGTGCGAGGACATTTTTTGGGTGAAGTGACAATTTTTTAAAATAATTTTTGGGGGTTTTCTCCCTTCCCCCTCCATATATACGCCAAATTTGCATAAATTTTGCATTTTGTGCATTTTGATATTTTTTTCGGGGGGGCGGGGAGAAACACCATTTTTTTTAAGAAAAGTATTTTTTAGGGGATTTCCCCCTTTTCCCCCTCCATATGTACGCTAAATGTGCATAAATTATATATCGTCTGAATCTGTGATTCATTCTGCGTACAACGGTATATCTTTCATATCTCTAGGGCATTTAGTTTCTGAGCTATAGTCATTTCAAGGTACCGCTGCATTTTGAAGCTTCAATCAGTGGCGTGCCGACCATTCCTTTTGGGGGCACAACTCAAGTTACATTGGTCATATGATAATAATGCAAATATTTTTGTGTTCCTTACATGTCAGCGATCATTTCCATGTACATGTCGACACTGTCATGTACATTGTTCTTGGGGGGAGGGTGGGGGAACCAATTTTTTTTTTCCGAAATTTTGGAATTTTGAGAGTTAGCCCCTTCCCCCCGCCATATATACGCCGAATTTGCATAAATTTCATATAGTCTGAATCTCTGGTTCATTCCGCGTACAACGGTATATCACTCATCTCTCTAGGGCAATTAGTCTCCGATCTACACTCATTTAATTGAAACTCTGCATTTTGCTCAAAATCGGCTCGGGACAGAGAGGCTTACATGTGAAAAAGGCCTTGGGTCTCAAAAGGTTAACCATTATCAAGGTCCTATTTACACCCCTTTTCTTTAACATTAAGGTAAGGGTTTTGTAAAGGTATATTCCCCTCTTATACTTAAATGAGTCCAAAATGTCCATACGTGACGAAGCATCCAAAAGTTTTAACTCATTCCTTCATTTAACATAACTCATGGACTTCCGCATTATTTTATTCCAGGAAGGAGCAAGAAACCTCATTATTTTTTCCATTGGGGGGACAAAGGACATAATAGTGATGCCCCCTCAAAATACATTGCTTCAAAATTATCATGTTCCTTCAACGCACTGAAAATAATTAACACAAATTACTGTGACTGAATTAAATTAAGTGTGAAATATATAATTTTTAGGTGGACATTAATTTTCCAGAAGGGGGTCCGTGGGCAACTTGCCCCCCTTCCGGACGTCCATGATATAACCCCTTATCCTGACCCTGTGGCCGAGTGGTTAGCACATCGCGCTGCGACGCCAAGGGTCCCTGGTTCGAAACCCGCTCGGGTTTGGTTGTTGGTGAATGCCCATTCATCGATTTCATCATTTCATCACTCATCCCCATCTTCGCAAATTAGCCAAGAGGCACAAAACGCGAAGTAAAATAAACTAAATCAATCAATCAACATAACCCCTTAATAAAATACATCCCTTCCAGTAGTGTGCCCAGTAAAATGGGTGGTTGCTATAACTTCCCCTTTAACTTGGTTTGAGTTGATGTTTTAAGTCCACTTTGTCCACAGTAAGGCTAATCGGGACTGGGCCTACAGTTTAAAGTTGAATCCGAACCACTATGTGCCTCCAACGGGTATCGAACCCGGGACCTATTGATTACAAGGCAACGACGCTACCACTGCGCCATCGGGGAGCCCCCCTTTTAACTTGGATTATTCCCTCCAAAAAGGAATTTTAGGTGCGCTTACGATAAAATATAATATATCACTCAATACTAAGATAACAGGCCTTGACCTTCTATTAGGGCCATTCCGCACCCTCTACAAAATTATTTGCTCGTGAATGAAGCTCCAAAGAGAATTACTCTTCTAAAATTCGTCGACTCTTTGGCTGTAATCCTTACCTACGCAGTCTGGGACGACTTACTCATCACCATATCTTAAAATCCTCACAGCATTGAAGATTTTCACGATCTTTTTATAGTTTGTATTTCGTCCTTTCATAAATTAATGGATTGTTTGGAGAGAGACAGGCTCGGGAAGTCTAGAGTCCGCAATATTTGGTAATTTTAGTTTAATAACCATTGATGCAAAGCTTCTAGACGTCTAGATTTAGTCGGAACAGTCCTTCTTTTTAATCTCTGTCCCGACGTTTTACAAACTGCAGTTGTGATGCTAAAATGTCCCGTTTTGGGGGGAGGGGGTTAACTTCCATTAACTCCTGGTGTAAAGAAAACTTTGGTAGCCATTTTCTCCTAAACGGGTCTTCAAGTTTTTCAAAAAATTATATATCATAACATATATGCACTATTTTTCAATAACTGTCCAAAATTTGAAAATTTGACGCCAATGGGATCCGGAGTTATGTTAGAATTAGAGTAGGTTAGGTAGGGTAGAGTAGGTTAATAACATATTTTCATAGACAAATTCCTAATATGCAAAAGTAAAAGTCTAACAGAAATTAAATCCAATATTGTTTCAATTAATGTACATAAATCTAATGTTTAAATTTACAGTTATAAATACAGAGTGATACAAAAGTCCTGTTCCATAAGTAACTCCGTTATTAGTGAACATAGCAAAAAATGAAAAAAGGGGAAAGTTGTTGGGAATAGGTGAATTTCAATCTAATGTGCTTGAATTTTTAACGTGTCGTGCATCGTTCAGGCTGAACACCGGTACAAGCCTGTTTGGTAGCCGAAAATGAAGCTTGGCCCTGAATACTGCATGGCATCGCAATACCATACATTACAGGGTAAATTAAGAATTGATGACGATAATTACAGGCAAAGTAAGCAAGTTTTAAAAATTAGAACATGTGACGTGCACATCTCTCCTTTCCCCAGACCTCTAGAAAAATCAGTTTGCTACACTGTTATTTCGGAAATACAAAATATATGGATCTGCAACTTTGCCATATTCTCCTACCTCAGGAGGCCCTTTCAGTATGCCAAACTTCAAATGAATCAAAAAATGTAAGCTTGAGGAACTTGTTGATTTCACATGGAATACCCCAAAATATTTTCGTTTTTCTATTGTTATTCTTAGTTTCCATAATCAATTTCACTTCTATTTTCGTCATAAGAAGTGTTGTATTCAATGGTGGCGATTGGGTTCCAAAATTGGCAAGACCAGTTTACTTTTCCTCGGTTTACTTTTCCTTGGTAGATTTAGCATGGCGTGGCAAATGTTGCAAATGGGGGGGCAACCGCCCCCTAAACCCCTTGCCCCTTAATCGCCACCACTGGTTGTATTAATTTGTATCAGTCAATAGAGCTGATAGATCGTAACATGCTTCTGTCTACATCGGGTAAAATATTGATACTTTGAACCAACTATCTCGGTAGGTAAGTCATTGGTAAAATTGCTTCATTATCCTTTCGATTATTTTGTCAGAAAAGTCACTTTAAATCTCCCACTTGACACATACTTTGATTATTTCATAAATGTAATTCAAATGATCCCCAAAACTCAGTTATTTCTAAGAGACCGTTCCCGAAAAATTCATATGCACCCATAATATCAAGAGATTCTGCTTGTAATGTCTTAGAAATGATATTCATCTGCCCCAAGACTTTACAATGAACAGTCAATAATAAAATTAAACTGAAAGATTCAATTTTCCCTTTACGGCCAATAGCCTCAATTCCTTCATTTGGCTTCCTGCTTCCTTACATTATATAAGAAAACTCTTTAAGAGCATGCACAGCTTCTTATCCTCCTGCCCATCGTGCAGGATCAAGCGTTTTGAGAGGAGGGTTATGCTTTTTCTTATTCAAGATTTCTTACTCTTGCTATCACAGAATACTCTTACCAAAAATTATGCACATTCTGAACTTTTCTTAAACAGGGGTGTATTTCCCGCTTACCTTCTACAGTATCTTTAGGAACCAAATTTAAATTATGAAAAGCGCAATGTACGTAATACGTTTAAGACACTGGCGTATAGGCAGAGGAGACTGATGACTAGTGTTGCCCATGGGACGAGACGGGACAGGCTTTTAAAAATTCGAGACGAGACGAGATTGATCATGTGTCCCGAGACAAACGAATATTTTCGAGACGAGACAGCATTTCCACGAGACGAGACAGGCCAAAGTCTCGTCTCGTGGGCAACACTACTGATGGCCTACAATCCCTCCACAAACTTTAATAACATGGGTGAAACTTGGGGCCTTACTTTGGAGGCGCAAAATCGAACTTGTTAAATCTTGTAGTGAAGTCATATTGTACTTCCCTTATTGTTTTACTGGTCTGTGAACGTCCATGTCTCCATACAAAAATGGTACTTTGGAAGGGGAGGGCGAGAATCAAACTTGGGACTGAACTTTGGCTGGGGGCGAGAATCAAACTTGGAACAACTTTAAGGGTCAGAATCAAACTTGGGACTTAACTTTCAGGGACATAATCAAACTTGGGACAACTTGAAGGGTCAGAATCAAACTTGGGACTTGACTTTCAAGGACAGAATCAAACTTGGGACTTAACTTTCAGGGTCAGAATCAAACTTGGGACATTTTAAGGGTCAGAATCAAACTTAGGACAACTTTCAGGGACAGAATCAAACTTCGGACTTAACTTTAAGGGTCAGAATCAAACTTGGAACTTAACTTTCTGGGACAGAATCGAACTTCAGACTTTGGGACGCAGGATCGATAAGTTTTCCATTCCTTAAAACGTCCAGAACAATTTTGCTAAATAACTTACATTTGCGCAATCATAAAATATACTCTAAATACTTTGTTACTTAGGTCCCAGCAGGTTAAGAGAAAAATCCTTAATTTTTAAATTTAGTAACCTTAAAATTTGGGGAGGGGGCAAGCGCACCTCCCTTGCCCCAGCCAAGGTACGCCTATGTTTAAGGGAATAAACATTTTCAAAAGAATGCAGTAAAGAAGTTGGGAAAAGCCGAAGCGCTAAATTAACTTCTAAAATGACAGCAATTACCATTTTTGTCTTTGAACAACTTTCAAAACGAAGGTTATAAAGTATTAATTATGAAATATTTTATAGCATATCCTGCTTTCTCTACAACGCAGTTAATAATATCCACCTTTCCAATTCCAGCCTGTCCGATAAAACCTACGTGCGCTATAACTTGACGTGCAAGTTGTTGGGTTCCTTTTGTGCATTCACCGATTTCCCGGCTAACGTTCCAATCCTAGCTTAATGTGTTAAACCTTGCATAATTTGACCTTGCTAGCATTCTTTCCTTAGCGCAGTGGAAAATTGTAGCATAATTACTGCAGCCGTACACCTATATGAAACGACTATTATTTGGACTTACACGTCACTATATAATCTGCCTGCAGTGGGCTAGTCTAACAAAAAGATAAGTCAGGAAAATCCATTGCAGTGTTCCTGCATTTCGGGGCCCCTTTACCTCAATGTACCCCGGGCACAGCCCCGGCTGCCCCAGCCTAGTTACGCCCCTGCTTGTGTCTTGTATTATCCAATCATTGTTATAATGTATGATAGTGTATGAAGGTTTATAATAGTAAAATGTCCTATTTTCTTCTGTGTGATTTGGTAATTAATTGCAGTATTTATTAAGTGTCATATTATGCTCTATTTGATCATATAATGGCCTATTGATAATTAAAAAATTAAAATTAAAAAAAAATTTAAAAAACCGCGTACGCTTTTAGAAGGAACATGAGTTCAGCCAATACGCAGACAGTGCTACTGAGCTGTTGCCAAACTAACTGCTAGCGCAAGGGAAACACAGAAAATTCTAGATGTATTCATTATTTTGATAATGCATGCACAGTGTATATGAGTACAGTGAAATAATATAGTGAATATTTCTACACAGAATTATAACATCATATCACTGCAGCATATAAGAGGAACCCATACCTGAAAGATGCTTGAAGGTATTTATTGTAGAGGAACTGCCAGGTGATCATCATCATCGCTCTCCTTTCTGTTTTCTAGCATGTTTCGCAGAGATTTGAATAGGTGTTCACCGATTTCTGTGGTATATGTTTTACCTTGTTTTACAATACGCGACACAGTATGAAAACTTACACCACACGCTTTAGCCGTATTGTCTCTACTATGTGAAAACACCGTTTTCGCACGCAATTCCCCCGATGCCAATTCCTTTAAGTACGAATACACTTTAAAAATAATATTTCTCCCTTGTGAATGTATTATTTTACCCTTTGTTCCTGTAGGCTACTACTTGTGCTAGGTTTCGAGAGTGACGTTATTTAAAATAAAATTTAAAAAAAACACCGAAAACACACTATTGCACGAAAGGGCTGTATTTAATCTTCTCGCAACTGTTCATTGTGGCGCACGAGTGAACGATAAGCGAATAATTTTACACCACCCTTGCTACGAAAACACTGAACTCAAACTGACCCATACTCGCAATGTTCGAGAACGCCCACCACAATGAAGGGTCATTGTGGATATCCAGACGAAATTAACACCCATTGTTTTCCGTTGACACAACAACTCAGCTGCGTCAACATTGCGGCAAGGGAGAAATCATACGGAAGGGAAATGAAAGGGTTATTTATTGTGTGTGTATGTTGAGACGTGATATTTCCCGTGTTTCTTCAAGGAATGAAAACTCCGGCTGTAGGCGACGGAAATCCATGCGACTTGGACACTCAGGTTCAAAATGTCTTTCTCCATCTTATGATGAACCTTAAAGTGGCGAGTTTCATGAAAATTCTTGCGCGCATGAAAAATACAGAACATCGCGTTTAACTTTCGCGCCGCAGTTTCCTAACTGTACAACGTTGCACTCCTGCAGTTGGCTGATCGCCACGGACACCTTCTGTGTGGCCCCGCCCGGTATCGCTTCTAAAAACGTACGTCGAATAATTTTATGAACAAGTTATGATCTCCATACAATCCGCTATGTACGGTAATTTTAAAATTTTGACGGTGCCTTGTATTGTCCAAACACTGAATATGATTTTATGCAAGACTTGTTAACTTGTTGGTCTCAAACTTTTGGATGATCACCAGTGGCGTAGCGTTATAGTACGCCCGTACGCCCGCCGTTCCCAGATTTAAAATTTCAAAAATGCTTAAATGCTGTGATTATAAAGTAAAACGTGACTAATTTCATATGTGTTTGACCTTCATAACATTATAATAGCTATTTTTCGCGATCCGCTTGCAACGCTCCACTCTCAACACTCATTCTAGCATCTTTTTTCAATGCCTTTCCTGGCCGGACGCCGAGCAGGTTCGGCGTAAAGGACTCTATATTCCTTGCTGCCTTTCTGGAGAGGAAGCTTCGATTTCTACAACACGCGCGTAAATGCTCTCTCGTACGCCAGCGTACGGAGCAGAGAGGTAGGTCTACCGTGATTGGTTCATGCGACCATTACTGCCTTCTGAAGCAGACGACAGCGGTAGAATTCCTACCCGGTTCTTCGCGCTCATGCAACTCGTGCTATGTGATGCTACAATACGCAATATTGACTGACGTAACTTTACCAATCTCAAATATACCGCTTCTTAATGGCCACTGCATTGTATAATTTATCGTACGAACAGCGATGTGCATTAGAAACTAATAGATCAACATAATTTTTGTCAAATACGTTGGTGAAGTCCTCGTGATAGAAATTCAGCCTGTGGCTGCTCTACCACTTAACCTGCAAAACTATTATTTTTTTATTGTTATTATTTTTTCGTTATTATCTAACTGCTTAATATTGTGTCAATGGAAATGTTTAGCATTCATTTGAAAACTCTTAACATCGAATGGTCTCTGGACAAAATTATTTTAAAATGTTTATCAGCATTCTCAAGATGTAACAAACAGTGGTCTGAATTACTAATCGGCACTGTTACGTCAGTAGAGTGTACGATTTGGATCATCCACTGTGCTTTGCACAGTGCGCCAAGACGGCAGAGGTACTTGGTTCGAATCCCGGCGTGAGCACGGGTGTTCTTTGTCAGTGTCCCTTCATCAATATCATCACTCATATTCATATTCGCAATTAACCAAAAGTGGTAGAAAAGCGAAGTAAAATAAACCAAATCAATCAGTAGTTGGATCATCCACAACAATGACGTCTACTGTTGTTCAGAGGCGCTTGTGATTCAGGTAGGTTTTTAATTACTTGCGTCATGCAGAAAGGTTTAAAAAAAGGTATAAAACACCAGAGTTCAAAACATTTGTGGCATAGTGAGGCATCTAATTTTATAGCTAAAACATGCATGGATGATGTTTTATTGAAAACCCAGCTGACTTCAGGCAAATAAACAATACCTGTGGCGACTAATACCATAAGTAAATTATTAAGCAAAAAGGGCCGACCCTTCCTTCGGACTTGGCGTTCCCACCCGAAATGTCCATGCTACGCCACTGATGATCAGTCAGTGGCATACCTGGTTGAAGAACAGGATTGCTGCTACAAATTATATCTATGATACAGGTATGTGCTTGGTATTATTAACTTTTGTACATGATCACTTTTATAATTGATATTGACAAAGATACTGATTATTAATTGTCAGTTTTTGAACGAAATGTTTTTTATCTGGTTCCATCAAAGTATACAATATGTGAACTTAATTGAAGTAATGAATTGGTGATCATTTGTGATCAATCTAGGAAGAAGCATTATGTAATTCTTATGAATTATACCAATTCTTGTGATTACTATGATGCTCGATATCTGTAATTGTAATATGTGGCGTGACTTGTAAAGACGGTTACATGTCAACCAACAAACTAACTATACCTTGAATCTACAACACTATGCAAATTTATTTTACAACTATTATGCAATATTTTCTTATGATATGCTCTTACGAAAGAGATTTGTTCTTCAATCTTAGGATGGATTTACATCATGACATGTACATGTAATTCTTTTATACTATTATTTTTATGTATTTACTTGTTTGCCACTTAACTGTGCAAGTTGTAATTCTCGTTAAAAAAGCCAAGGCTGTAAATTTTGAGCATGGACTTATACTCTGTCCCAGCTAACTGTAGAGCAGGCAAACGAAATCAAGTCTCTGCGCAAGTAGTGACGGGAGACGGCTCCATCAATGAACACGTGAGAGGAACGGAATAGCGCGGAGTGGGGGAAAGCGACTGCCTTTACGGCAGCGCGTTCAGCTTCGCTCTGGCCACTCGATTTCCCTTGCTTCTCTGACGCTATGCGCGGCTTTGCTCCACAGTTAGCTGGGACAGGGTATAATAAATACTTTTTATCTGTTCTTATGAGCTTAACATCTGATATGATGTGCATTGCAGGCAGGGGTGTCCATGCACCCCAAGGCCAATGGCGCATCCCCCCAAAAATTGTCATGCGTCCCCCCTCCCAAATCATATCATTCGCTCCCTCAAACCATATCGTAATTGCCACAAAGTATTTAATTACGACAGCGTGTCTACCGAAAGTAACTTTTTCTTAACTTTACTGAACACTATACTTGATCTGTCCGTCCTTCCTAAACAGGGGTGCCCATGTCAAGACCACCCCTAAAATCGTACCTCATAATCCCCCCATAATAGTTTGGATGGATACGTAATAATTTCTGTCTATTTGAATGAAGTACCATTTTAAACTGTCCATATTTTTAATTGTTCGATTTCCGAAAAAAAAACTTAAAGCTAGCACATTGATTGGTTAAAAAATGTGGTAAATTAAATTATGTAAATATGCATATAAATAGTGTTTCTGAATAGGTTCATAATTTGAGTATTCAGATAGATTAAAATCCGTCCTAAATTTCTTCCTGGCCATTGTTCGACACCGAATTCCGTCCACAAAACACTTGCAAAAGTCCATCCTTCTGCAAATGTTAAATATCCAAACTCCTCAAGAAAGGCATAGACTGGCAGACCATATATTCCTACATAAAATAGTGAATGGCAACATCAGAAGTGACCGCCTTTTCCAGGAAATTCACTTTCGTGTGCCTGCCAGCTGAACAAGAAGCACTCATCTTTTTGCTTCTCAGAATCCAAGATTGTGCCTCATCCAGCGCTCTCTGTTCCATAGACTGTCCAGTGAAAATAATAATCTAAGAAGCCAAAAAGACATTTTTGAAAATCTGGACCGATTTAGAAAAAAAAAGTTAACTAAAAGTATGTAAGTCTCTTAACCACATGTAATTTTATTCTATGATATTATTTTTATTGTTTTATGTTATTATTTTTGTCCTTGTGTTCTGTTAATTCGTTTGAATGTAAAATGGCTAACGCTGTATTTGGAGTCTTCTATTAAATAAATAAATAAATAAAGTAAATGATACAAATTATTACAAAACTTAAGATAAAGATAGAAAATTCAACCTTGCCAAACCAAATAACATGCTCCAGCCGTATAACCGATTCAATTGTTTCAAGAGACATTGCAGAACCCTGGCTAGAAATTCTTAAGCTCAGGGTGATAATATAATACGGTTCCTCTTTCAAAGAACTCGTACCCCCCCCCCCCGAGTTTTATTGGGGTAAATATATTTATTTTAGTAACATAACAATAATTGAATGGATTTTATCTTCAGTGCAAATTTAACTAGTTAATGGGTCATTCCACATGAAAACAAAGCAAAAACTAAGATTTTGACACCCATAAATTCCGATTTCGATGAAATTTGGTATACACCCTTCCTTTATGGTTGAAAGAAACCCCCTAAATTTTTTTCACTCTATCTCAAACGGTTTTCATTTTACAGCACTTTGAAATGTCATCAAATCAGTGTTGTCTGTCACTCTTGAGACCCTCGACACTAGATACCCTTGCTTACATTTTATTTCTTTTCTCCTTAACCAATCATCAGATCTCTTTGAAATTTTACACAAAGTTCAATGAAATAATGGGGATTTAAAAAAAAATACATCAGCACTCAAAATGTTTTACAAATGCCTATAAAAAGACTAATAATGGATTTGTATCCTAATTTTTGTGGTGGGAAAACTAGGTTACGAAAATCTGAATTTTCATAATGTGGGTATGATGGAACCAAAAACTTTTGATGATGAAAATCATTGCAGAGACATGCTCTTTCGCTACAAAAAATAAATTTTTGGTTTTTTTTTCCTTCTAACGAAAATTTTACGATTTTTGGAAATTGCCTAAAATTTCAGGGTCAATCCGTACCAAATGGTCCAGCACTGGTCGCTCGACCATTTTTAAAATTTTTCATTTGTTTGTCGTTGTAACCTCTGTACAAGGGTAGTTCAAAACAGGCATTATTTTTCTAAAACTAGACTTCGTTTGAAAATGGCGGCCATTTTTGTTTCACGACTTGCAACATTTTTGGCCTATTCGGACAGTTGCGATAATTATGATAACTCAGCTAAGAAAAATTATAGAAATCTGGGGTAAGAAACATTGTTTTCAGTACATTTCAGGCTACATTTTATATTCAGTATCTTTTTTCACCACATCTAATGCAAATGGCTGAAATTTAGGGTCAAAACTGACTGATATTCAATTTTGAAGAGAAATCAAAGTATAGGATATACTTTTTAGTAGGTAAGCAATGAAATATCAGAGCTATAATTTTTGTTAGAGGAAACATGTACGAGGTGTGGCTAGAAAAAACCCGGACTGTTGCTACAAAATCTTTTATTGGTAATTTTGTACAATACGAACATTCTCTCCTTCAAAGTACTCCCCTGAACTATCGATACACCGCTCCATACGAATCTTCTATTTCTGAAAGCAGTGCTGGAAATCATTTTCTGAAACCATGTTCATGACTTCCGTAGCTTTTGTTTTCACAGGTTCTACGGCCGTAAATCTGGTTTTTTCAGTGCTGATATGACCTTTGGGAATAAGAAAAATCGCACGGAATGATACCCGGCGAATAGGGTGGATGTTCTAACACTGGGATCCCATGCTTGGCCAAAAAAGCCTTGACTGACAATGCCGTATGGACAGGAGCATTGTCCTGATGAAGAATCCATGACTTGCTTTTCCACAAATCTTTCACAAATCAGGTCGACGTCTTCTTACTCGCTCACGAAGGGTCGTCCGCACCTTAATGTAATAATGTTGGTTGTTTTGCAATACTCAAGCGACGATCCTCTCGAATCAATTCCCCGACATTTGCAATGTTTGATTACGTTTTCGACGTGCAAGGCTGTCCAGGACGCGAGTCGTCTGCAATCATTTCTCGTCCCCCTTTAAACCTTTGAAACCACTCAAACACTTGCGTGCGTGATAAACACTCATTTACGAATACTTCCTTCAACAAACCATAAGTTTCTGTGGCGGATTTTCCGAGTTTCATAAGAAACTTCACATTGATACGCTGTTCCACTTTCACACTTAACATTTTTCCGACGGAGCACAGATGTACGGTTCACTTCGTCGACAAGCTACAGCGGAACTGAGCGCCGCGCACCCTGGGTAATCACACAGTCGATAGGCAGGATATCACGTTATACACTCATGCACCGCTTGACCTTGACGCGCTGGCCGTTTGTCAACAGCAACACCAATCCGGGTTTTTTTCTAGCCATACCTCGTACATCCAAAGTTTCAGCAGAAAATATGTGAGCTCTGTTACTGGTTTCCGCATTAAGTTAAAGCTCTTTGAAAATGCTCATTTTTCTCAAAATTTGGGCTCCAAATATATGTCTGGTTCGAAAGGTCTTCCCGATGGCATAGTGGTTACGTCGACGTTTTGTAACCAAGGGGTCCCAGGTTCGATACCAGTGGAGGCACATACTGGTTCGTATCCCACTTTAATAAACTGTATGTCCAGTCTCGATTAGCCTTCCGTGCATAAAGTTGACATAAAACTGAAATCAAACCAATATCTGGTTGGGAACCTACTAAAATTTGATATTTACTGCATAAACAGGTACCTGTAAAAAATTTCGAGATTGATATTATATGATAAAGTTACAACAGGGGGAAGTTTGGTAAAAGCAGACAAATTTACGTTATTAGTTACAATTATAATTATTTACTTTTAATTAACTATCATGCAATTACAATTATTGTACGTATTAATTAATTGCAACATACGAATGGGGTAGAAAGCCCGTTAGTAGCTATTATCAAAGAAAAGTCGTGTACGGATGTGTGTCAAATATTTTCTGCTGAAACTTTGGATATACATGTTTCCTCTAACAAAAATTATAGCTCTGATATTTCATTGCTTACCTACTAAAAAATATATATATCCTATACATTGATTTCTCTTCAAAATTGAATATCAGTCAGTTTTGACCCTAAATTTCAGCCATTTGCATTAGATGTGGTGAAAAAAGATACGGAACATAAAATGTAGCCTGAAATGTACTGAAAACAATGTTTCTTACCCCAGATTTCTATAATTTTTCTTAGCTGAGTTATCATAATTATCGCAACTGTCCGAATAGGCCAAAAATGTTGCAAGTCGTGAAACAAAAATGGCCGCCATTTTCAAACGAAGTCTAGTTTTAGAAAAATAATGCCTGTTTTGAACTACCCTTGTACAGAGGTTACAACGACAAACAAATGAAAAATTTTAAAAATGGTCGAGCGACCAGTGCTGGACCATTTGGTACGGATTGACCCTGAAATTTTAGGCAATTTCCAAAAATCGTAAAATTTTCGTTAGAAGGAAAAAAAACAAAAAAAGAAATTTTGGTAGCGAAAGAGCATGTCTTTGCAATGATTTTCATCATCAAAAGTTTTTGGTTCCATCATACTCACATGATGAAAATTCAGATTTTCGTAACCTAGTTTTCCCACCACAAAAATTAGGATACAAATTCATTATTAGTCTTTTTATAGACATTTGTAAAAATTTTTGAGTGCTGATGTATTTTTTTCTGAAATCCCCATTATTTCATTGAACTTTGTGTAAAATTTCAAAGAAATGTGATGATTGGTTAAGGAGAAAAGAAATAAAATGTAAGCAAGGGTATCTTGTGTCGACGGTCTCAAGAGTGACAGAGAACACTGATTTCACGACATTTCCAAGTGCTGTAAAATGAAAACCGTTTGAGATAGAGTGAAAAACAATTAGGGGATTTCTTTCAACCATAAAGGAAGGGTGTATACCAAATTTCATCGAAATCGGAGTTCTTGGGTGTCATGACCGCGTTGAAATGGCGTGGAATGACCCATGTAAATTTTTCCTGTGACATGTCGTTAGAAATGTGGATTCGACATAGCCTATTTTTGTTCCAAATGATGCACCTGCTTTATATTAAGCAATATACCAACACTAAGCATTGCATTTTAAGAAGCTATGTTATAAATGAATATCGAAAATATCGCTTGTGTCTTATAATGCAGTTATAGTATAAAACTTCACTTTCTCTTCAGTAAAGCCCCAAACATGGAACCTTGCGAAGCGAGCAAGAAATGTCTTACATCCATTTCCTTGCAGGCTTTCAAGAATATTAATTTAATGGGGTGTCAATACTTTCTTAGGATCCCGAGATATTTAGTTTTTACAGCTTCTCTTTTGGTATGTTCGGTCCAAAACGTGTAGGTATCATATCGCTA
Source organism: Lepisma saccharinum (assembly GCF_977018435.1). Classification (NCBI taxonomy): domain Eukaryota; kingdom Metazoa; phylum Arthropoda; class Insecta; order Zygentoma; family Lepismatidae; genus Lepisma; species Lepisma saccharinum. The sequence goes on along the minus strand of NC_139232.1, from coordinate 15,137,531 downwards.
AATACAGTCTCCAAAATTCAATGTTCGAACTCTCTCTCCCCACTACAGAAATCCCTTGACAATCTAAGATTTAACACTTTATCAAGAGCTTCGTAAATCACCTTTTAAATTTAATACTCAATCCTACCACCAAAATTACCATGTCAATTTTAGACTCACTGTTGATATTGAAGAGTGGCTATTGCCTCCAAAAAATTAACTCTCAGATTCCACACCAAAATTTCCACAACAGTCTAAGATAATAGTAATACACAAGAATTGGATACCCCCCTAAATTTAATGCTCAATCTCCCTCTAACTAAAATACCCGCATAATCTAAGACCTATAGTTGGATACTGTCCCCCCCAAACGTTTAATTCAGAATCGCCCCCCCCCCCAGAACCCACGTGTCAATTAAGGCCTAATATTTAAGAGTTGGTAACCCCCCCTCGACAATACCATTAAAGACTTTATTTTCTTCATCTAATTGATTAAATATGGTGCATTTAAGGCGTACAATTTTTACATATATTTTGGAAAAATATATAAACGTTGAATTTTTGAAGGGGAAAATCCCCCCCAAAAATCTTGATGGCGCAACCTGCGCCATAATCCCTCCTTTGGACACCCCTGATTTCAGGTCCAGTTCGTTAATCTGTTTATTGGAAACAGGTGAGATGATCATGGCTTGCCACACTCTTGCCATCTGTCGGCCTACATTGCATTGTAGTCGGGATCGGCAGACATTGAACAAAATTCTCACGCGATTGTAGGGTAAAAACCCTCTGGCCTCCCCACCAGTGGCGAAGGTTAGGCGTTAGGGGCGCGTGAGAGGGCACTGTGCAAAACGTTATATACCAAGGAAGAGCAAACTAATGTCCATGCCACCCTCGACGCAGTTTTGGAACCCAATCGCCACCACTTCTCCCCACATGTTACATGGTTTGGCACACACCAGAGATGTACAGTGTAGAAATTTCATCAAAAAATGTAGGCTCAACATTTTAAAATAATGAAATGCACATATTTAAAAATATATATACATACAGCGTGGTCCAAATGTCCTGTTACCCCAGGTCGTTATCACAGTAGAACTAATTAACCCTTCATTGGTATATGTGTATCAGAGTAACGCGGTTGGTATACGTTGTGAGCGCGGCGTGCACAAAACACGGACTGTCATGAAAATGACATGTCTGCACAGACAGAGAACATTTCCCCAATCTATAACTGGCGTTATCTGGTCATAGGAATTCCAAAATACAGCTACACAAGAAAGAAAGTGATATCATTATCTGAGCCTGAAAGAAACTTACAATTATATCCCAGGCTGAGCGCCGCGCCCACACTTATGCCAACGGAGGGTTAAATTTGTTCTCTGCCTCTAGATGGCTTACGCAAGTAACTATTCTACGTAGTGTTGACGAATGGTGAGCAGCATGTGTGTGGACACATGGACGTTCACAGACCAGTAAAACAATAAGGCAAGTGACTTAACTACAAGATTTAACAAGAAGACCCAACCGACATAGAAAATAATCTCACATGGAACATGCAGACAAATTATTTTTGTCATGATAATAGTGGAAGTCAAACTGGCCTTCTGGTTCGGCAACTTTGTAAAATGTTGTGCAGGAGATAAGATGGCATTCGGAGCGCGTTGTACATGTAATTTGGCACTACACCCAATCAACGATTGTATCATCATATTACACTCGACTGGAATTCTCTTGATGCGAATCAGACGCTGTGCTAACCACCCTTCCACGCAGGTCAGTACCGGTCATCTGATTTCACCGGTCATCTGATTTCACTCAAATGCAACAGCTTTCCAGCCCTCCAAGGTATCGCATTGCAGAAGCAATTTTATCTGAACTGCTACATTTATGTCAGACAATTTGTGACGAAATAACTAAGACGTCTCAGGGGTGGAAGCAAGTACTTCCTTTTCTCTCATTCCACGCAATATGCCCATGAAAAGTAAAAAGTATGAAACACAATAGCAATATCTGACAATAGCAATAATACAACAGTACCTGACAAAAGAGAACTTTATTTATTGTGCTTTGAGTGTGTAAGGTTGTAGAAGTTTCTAGAAGCACCAAAATGCCAACCTCTCCTCCATAGTACACCTGGGTTAGGCTTACCATATTTCTTGGGGTCCAACCCAGGACATATTCGCGATCAACTCGTTACTGCTTAATTTCAGTTTTTTTCTTTTTCAAAAATAAATTGAAATTACTTAAAAGTCTTAACATTTTATTGGAACATTAAACTATAAATTGTACAAGAAAAAATATTAACATTATATACTAAAAATCAATCAATTAATTTTCAAACGTTTAATTGAATAATACATTGTCTGATGTTTAGGAAGCCTCTCTGTTCTGGGTACATTATCTCTTAGTTGACTCAGTTGCACTTTTCACTAGACATGACTTTTTTCAGAAATGGCTTGTTTGTTTTAATAACATCATAAAATTCACAACATGAAAGTTCTGAATTAATTTTAACATTCAGCAGATGTTTAACAGTGGATACTAGAAGTCTGCCTCTTTCTGCAGACCAAATATTCCCCATAATTGAAAATACTCTCTCATTTTAGAAATGTTGGTACATGAAATATCAGTCTTTTAAAACAGCTTAAAAATTGGTCGTGAATATTCAATACCGGTAGCTAGTTTCATGTTCAGATTCTCAAAACCCCGGACATTTTGCAATCCCGGACATCAGCCCGGACAGCACTAAAAACCCAGCACTGTCCGGGCTAATCCCGAACGTATGGTAAGCCTAACCTGGGTAGCATTTTGCAGGCTAAGGAGGCCCTGGCTCCTGGGCTAAGAACCAGTGTAACCCACTGTGGGAGTTTGTATTTTGTCAGCCATATGTTTGCGATTGCCCCTTCGTCCATCTCATCTTGTCGCCATTCATCGCCATCGTCGCGATTAGCCCAAAGTGGAAGAAAGGCGACAAAAATAAACTTAACAGCATCGTCCTCTCACCCCAACCAATCTCGCGTGTTAGCTAACAGTAAGAATAAATGGGGTGTAAGGGGTGACCTTCCACGTAGTACACCCAATTGTCAACCTCACTTCCACGTAGTACACCCTGGACTGCATTTCGCAGACTGACGAGGCTCTGGCGTCTGTCCCTATTGCCAGTATAATTTCTATGTGTTGTCCTATTTTTTCTCCTTAAGTTTGCTGAGTGCCCCTTTACAGCCTCAGCTTTTAACCGAAGTCAGAATGTTTTAATGTTTTAGTAAACGACATTACAGTGATGTTATTTTAGTTACGATAAGGGGCTGCACCCCGTATCATGTGACGGGTGCAAAATAGCCTAAGTGCTGGCGCACCCAAACTTTTCAATTCAAAATTCAAATTCAAAGTAAGAATAAACACGTTAATTTATTTATCGCTGCTTATTTGTACGATTACGTTAACCAGATCGGAAAGGATGATAAGCAATGGCGGCGCCAGGGGGGGTGCGAAGAAGAAAAGGAAAAAATGACTTAAAGCAGTTTCTTTTTTATGTCCACTTTAAGTACAAATAGGCTAACCAAGAATTGTGCAGTTTAAAGTCGGATCCGAATCACACTGTGCCTCCAGCAGGTACTTAACCCGTGACTCCCTGATTCCAAGACGAATACGTTACCACTACATCATCAGGGAGGTTCGAAGAAGTAAAAGTAAAAGAAGGTAAAGTGCTCCCCTGTGCTTAGCACCACGCCATGAAAGCGTATAGGGGGTGTGGGGGTAACGCCCCACACTTTCTTGATCCGGTCGTGAGTGGGGGTGATGTGATCAGCATCACGCCTCTGACCGCCTTTACCCCCCAGGGTTTCCCCCAGGTACCCATGTTATTCGACGCTGGGTGGGCGCCGGGGCCGCTTCCAACGTTAGAAAAGTTCCCGGATTTGAACCGGCCGGGGATCGAATCCGAGACCTTGAGCATGGTAGTCAGACGCGTTACCGACTTTTTTTTTTTTTTTTAAGTTTTATTTCACTATTCTGTTTACATCTATGGATTTTTTCCTACATGTATACATACAATTACATTACATCCAGATATTTACCAAAATATTGTGACAATCGGACATTTTGTTTATTTGATTGTTTCCATCTAGATCTTTTAAGATACATTGTATATAGGGTGATATTTGGTTCAAACTTTTTACTATATATATAATATACGGTATGTGCTATTAGCCACACAATGGCATTTTGTTTCTTCACAGGGAAGTATTTGAAGTCTGGTAATATACAAATTTTTGCTTGAAAGCATTGTGGCGCTATACGACATATTTTGGCAAGGCACAGAAGAAGAAAGGCCCAAATTTCTGAAATTCCTTTACATGTAGTGAGGCGATGTTCATTTGTATCCACCTCTCCACATTGTCTACACTCATTTGTTGGTAGTCTTTTTATTTCATTTAGTCGAACATTTGTTGGAAGTAGATCATGCACCAGGGTATACCACAAACTTCGTATGTCCGTGTCAAGGAAAGGCTTGTGGAGATTTTGCCATACATTTGACCAAATAACATTAGGAAATTTTTTTTCTATTCGACTCTGCTGCAAAATAAGTTGTCGTTGAAAATGTTCATACAAATATTTTGACAGAGTATTCTCCTTCAAGTCCATGGGAAACTCCACATAACTCCATTCTTGTACAAAGATTCGTACATACATAGGGTTCTTTGTTAGTCGAGACAAGTTGGGTGGATTTTGCGGTGGAAACGTATCGGTAAATATACGCAACTACATTGATGTAATCGACCGTTCAATTAAGTACAATTTATAATTTCTAGCTAAATATAGGGACTTACATTTATTTTCAATATTCCATAATTCTAGACCACCTGTCATTTGTGTTTGGCACATGATCGGGAATGGTACCCGAAAAAAATGTCCGTACCACATGAACCATCCCACAGCAAACTTTATTTGTCGGAGATATTGCTGTGTGATTGGCAACACTTGAGCGACATAATTTAATTTACTAAAAATAAAAGTGTGTAGGAACCAAACACGCTGAATTAAATTGAGTTGTCTTCCTCTCATTTGATAACACTGTAACCTGATTTCGCTTACAATTTTCGTCCAGTTTAAATCCAGCATTCTGGATTCATTATTATGAAAAGTAATGCCCAATATTTTGAGTTCGTTTACATAGTTTACCCCTATGTCCGGATTGTCTTGCTTCCAGTTGCCAACAGGTAAAGCCTTTGATTTTGTCATGTTAACTTCCGTTCCACTGGCAGAACAATACAAACACATTGCATTCAGTATATTTTGGAGCTGGTTCGTTGTTGTTACACAAGCTGATAAATCGTCTGCGAATGTAAACACTTGCGTTTCAAGGAAAGCACTCGCTGCCGGCGGGGCTCGGCACTGAATATATCGAAGTAGCGGGACCAAGGTCAAAGCGAAGAGAAGCATACTCAAGGGGCACCCCTGGCGAATGGATCTCGTCACGTGTATTGCAGGAGTCACGAATCCATTGATAAGAAGACGGGAGGTTGCCTTTCTATAGAAGCTTTGCAAAACAGATATAAAGGCTTCACCGAAGCGATAGGCTCGAAGTACTTCAAACAAATATTGGTGAATTACAAGATCAAAAGCTTTTGTGAAATCAAAGGATAGTATACAAGCTGTGGTTTGTTGCATTTCATAATAATACATTATATCACGTATACCCGCCACCGTAGAAAATATATTTTGAGTTTTACTGACACATGTTTGCCGTGAAGTGAGTAAGGAAGATAATATAGGTTTCAGTCTATTAGCCAAAACTTTGGCCATAATCTTATAGTCACAGTTTAACAAAGTAATGGGCCTAAAGTCAGTCACTGCACTCGGACGCGTTTTTTTGGCAATCAGTACAATTATACCTTCATTTTGAAGCACGCATTCGTTTCGAAATGCATCTTGTATTATCTTGACCAATTCATGTTTCATAATATCAAAAAAACGTATATAAAATTGGTAGCCTATGCCATCGTTGCCAGGAGTTCGCTTAACGTTACAAGTACGCAGTGCTTCATACACCTCATCGACAGTGACGTCACTGTCTAACAAAGTTCTGTCTTCGTCCGTCAAGAAATTATTTACCGAGGTGAGCAATTGTTGTACAGCCAATTGGTCTACTTCTTTACCAGTATACAAATTATTATAATACGTGTAAAACGCCTGTGATATACCTTGTTGAGTTCTATGTGTATTTCCGCCGGAATCGACAATATTGTTTATCAAAAGAGCTCGCTTTTGTTTTTGTGTGTGAACATAGTGAAATAAAGAGGTTCGTTCATCTTGCAAGGATGACGCATGAGTAGTTCTTATCTTTATACCCTCCAAGTGATGCCGTTGCAACGTAAGGATTTGTGCTTTATATTTTTGTATCTGTGGATAATATTCGGTGACATCAGGTCGCATACATAACTCATGTAAACATTTGTAATAGAAGTTCAACATTAAGTTCCGGTCACGTGCACTCTCTTTTCCTAGCCATTGAAAATAGGATTTAATTCGAGGTTTTACGTATTTTACCCACCACGTATTGTAATCAGTATAGTGTTTTTGTTGCCGGCACCAATACTTCCATTTTTCTTCAAACATATCATTAACATTAGGCTGTTGAAGTAGGGCAGAGTTCATTTTCCAATAGGACGGACCCCAAACTAATTTAGATTCTTGTAGATTAATACTCATTCTGATTGCTATATGATCTGAAAAAGGTACCGGCAAACCATCTATTGTCGTCACATATTTTATAGTATGACCAAGTGTATAGAATCTGTCCAGTCTAGAACCTGCTTTGTTATTGAAATAGGTAAACACTATATCCTTTCGTTTTTCAGTCCAGATGTTCTTCAGCTGTAAATCGCTGATTAAGGTCGTTAAAGCTAAACTATTTTGAAACTTTCCTATACAATCACATGATCGCAGCACTTGATTAAAATCACCACCTAGGATGATACACGAATCATTATTTGGAAGTAAGTATACTATCTCAGCCTGATAAAATTGTTCTCTCTTCCATCTGTTTTGCTGTCCGGAGGGGGCGTAGATATTAACAAAAGTATAACGTTGACTTTGAAAACTAATTCCCCTCCCATCGACTAATTTCTTTACATTTTTTATTTCTATACCACTTTTGATTATAATTGCCGCCCCTCTCCCGCTTGTCCCCAAGTTTACAATAGCCTCGTACCCATACAGGAAGTTAAAATCTACAATACAAACTTCCTGCAAGTATAAAATGTCAATCGAGTGGATTCGGACAAAGTCCGCAAGCAATTTGCATTTCACTGACGTCAGGATCCCATTGATATTAAGGGTACAAAGACGAGTGCTGTAATTCATGCACAATAAGATATTATAAAAAACTGTATATAAGAATACCACGTAAATCGTTCATGTGCATGACACAATTTACACTATTTTTTCTACCTGTTATTATATCGATATTCATCTTGTAACTCTCTAACCTGTAATTTATATAACATTACACTGTATACACTAGGAAAGTACACAAATTTATGTCGCGCACTACACCCGTAAATCACTCTCATATCAAAACATAAACAAACATTTCTCCTTACACTAACTACCTAATGGAGGGGGAGGGAAAGACGATCTGAACCCACATCTAATTAACATTTCACTTTTGTTGGGTCTTCTTGCTGTGTATGACGGACTGCTGGCTTAGAGACATCCTTGTACATTTCTTTTTCTTACCTTCTGTTACCGCTTTCAGTCGTGAACTGGTGCGTTTTTTCCTATTTCGTTGACCTTTGTCCATAATTTGCTTATCATCTGTGGATTCCTCTTCGGTTTGGGAGTCATCTCCTGATACCATTTCTTGCGATTGTGACGAGGGAAGGGGAGGATCAATTGTAGGTTGGTCATGTTGTTCACTCACGTTTCCTTCTGCTAGTTTCAAGGTCGTTGTGGGCGAGGAAGCGCCTGGCAGGGAAAGCTCATGACCTGCCTGGCTCTTTTCACCTTCCGATACACAGCTGTTCGCGGGGAGGGGAGGGGCCATCTTATCGCTAATCGAGGCTTCAGACGTGACCTGGTGGTTACTCGAAAGTTCCTCGCGTTCAACTTCTGCGACCCATGACGAGGTTTGACCGTCTGTTGTTAACAAATGGGAAGTTTCCTTTGCTGCTCTCTCTGATGAAACTTTGTTCGTCGCAGGATCCAGTGGCGTCTGTGCGGCACCTTCGGGTTCTTTTACATCTGGGTTCTTTGGGGATTCTTTCATTTCTATGTCCAGGGTTGTCTTGGGTACTTGAAAACTTGTAGGCTGGTATGGCAGTGGTTGTTCTGCTGCATCAATATTGATTGGTGATCGGTGGGTGGCTTCCGCATATGTTGAGGCTGTCCTTCTTCCTGGTTTTCTACGCTTATCGCAACAATTTGAGAGATGTTCTGTAGATTCACATATCCTGCACGTAATCTTTTGACCATAGTACGTTACCCAATATCGATCACCTTTGATAGTGATGTACGATGGAATTGGTTTTTTAAGCGTCATGCGAATTCGCTTTGTACCGGTACGCGTAGGGTATATATGTTCATCCGTGTACTTTTCATCGTCAACATATTTCACATCACCATATGTTGTCAGTGTCTGTTGTAGAACGTCCATTGGAAGTTCCATAGGAACTACATGTACATTCACAATTACACTATTTTGATCCGCCCATTCCAGTTTTACCTCATGCTCCCCATTGTCATCAGTGTATACTAATGTGCCTCCCGATCGTAATATTATCTGCTCGCCTAACACTCGCGATATTAACTTTATAAACACACACTTACGATACTGATCGATTTCAATACTAAGCACTTGATCTTCTGTTAGTGACAAATTCTGCTGTATCCACCGATGCAGTTGTATCGATGTCGGTTTTTGTCGCACATTCGTGAAGACCAATTTCACAGTATTCACTCGCCGTACAGACATGGTTCAGAACACAGAAGGTAGACTTAACCGGATTTTCACTCGCTTGCACGTAAATGCTCAACACGGACCGCACGTAGAGACGATGCACCGCGTGCCAGTGCTGGCAGCGAACTGACCGACTGAGCCAACGCGGCCACGGTTCGAAGAAATTAAAAGAAATTAATACTTCAAAGTGTTCATTAATAATAACTAGGGAAAGGATTTTAATGTGCAAAATTATAGTCGGGAAAGGGGGGAAAAAAGATCTGAATATGTTTTCAGAAAGGTGGTAAAGAAGGTGGTGATGAAATGTATTGATTCAATGCTCTCTTTTTCTGCACCTTCCGTATATAATTCGCGCGGACCGCATAGAGAACTGTGGTTCTGCCGAATAGGTTTTGTTGAAGTTTATGTTTTCTCTCGCGGGTTTTGCTGCATTATGTTGGGAACTATTGAGGCTGCAAACACTACATTCTATAGCTCTCGTTCTGCTCTACAAAATGAAGTAGGATTTTATATAGCTGCTCAAGATGAGTGAAAATAATTTATTTTTATGTCCAATTTTTTAACAAAACATGACAGAAAAGGAAGGAAAAAGATGCTGAGCATCAAAAAGGGGGTAAAATGTGGGTACGTGTGCTAATCTCACGAAAAGGTGCAAAAAGGTGCAACAAAGTGTGTTCGTTTTACTTGATCGCATGTCCTAAAATACTACATATCTCAAACGATCGGTGTGAAAACAGCTATAGTTTTGGAAAGGCGCTACACCTTAAAATCCGTTCCCTAATAATAACAAAAATGTCATAAAATATAGAGAGAGACAATTATTTCCTTTGTTGCGATCTAAATTATGTATGTAAAGTTTGGGAAAGAAAAGGTTACAGTTGTTGAATTCCCTGGCTTTCCACCTTAAATTATAACACCAGGCCACGTTCTGATACAAAGAAAGAGGTTTTACAGGTAATCATTAGCTTTCTCGAAGCAATTAAATTTTACCCTCTTCAACATAAAAGTAAAATATAGAAAGATACAAGGGATGGACAAAAATATGGAAACACCACGACATCGGAACGGATGATATCGACGCAATTTTTCTCCTTGAAATCGGACGAGGTGCGACTTTCTTTTGTTTTTTGCCGTGAGATAGGGAGGGCCCTGTCGGACAGGCAGGAGTCGACAGTTGCGCTGTAGATAGCATGCAGTGAAATTGATACTGAATCATGTCCGAGCTGACTGTGTTTCGAAGAGGGCAAATTCTTGGTGTCCGTCTTGCATGCGCCTCTGTTACCAAAGTACAGAAGGTTGTTCGGGATCTCTGGTGACGATTTTGAAAGCCGCTGGCGGCGCTGTTATCAACGTCAGTCCGTCCAAACGGTGCATGCTGAGTCACGTCAGTACCGAGAACGCATGTGCAGAGTGTTGTGCCATTTACCTACAACGATGCCGAAGAAAATTGAACCATACTGGGAGGGCTACATAACAGCCCTTTCCGATGCTAAATATAGCTATTCGGCAATCAAAGGAATGTGCAAGAATCGTGGTTTTGTGATATCGAAGAACGGGATCGGTGCGGTATTCAACAAAATAGGCAAAGACCGACTGGGCCTAATTCCACAGGGGAAGAAACAGGCAAATCCACGAGCAGCTACGAGTCGTACACCGGACATAGTGAGAAAAGTGAAGGCCCTTGTGTCAGGTGGTAACCCTGCCCCCCAAAGAAGTATCGCACGTAAGTTGGGAATGTCTGTGTCAACAGTGAACACCATAATCAAGAAGGACCTGCAACTAGAAATGCGGCATAAGCGGCGAGTTCACAAGCTGTTGCCTCGTCACATTGCGGAACGTCGACCGAACGCTAGAAAGCTCTATGAGACCTATCTTGCAGGAGAGAGATGGAAAAATGTGGTGACATTAGACGAAGCATATGTCTACCTTAGTGACTGTCACAAACCCCGCGCGATTTACTACCGCCCTCGCGACAAAAACAATTATCAAACATTGTATCGAGAATGCCAGGAAAGTTTTCCACGGGGTTTCATGATCATCGCTGGATACTGCTATAATGGCAAGCTAGCAATTCGCCGTGTAGCTAATAATGTGAAGGTGAACTCCACGTACTATCAGGATGAGGTTTTAACACCCATTTATAACATAGATATCCCGGCACTGTAAGGGGGGGCCAAAAACCAGGTCTGGGTGCACCAAGATAAAGCATCCAGCCATACCTCCCGTTCGACTCGTCTGTTCTTACAGCGAATGGAGGTGGAAACTGGCATCCGTGCAATTCCTTACAGCGACATTCCGGTCAAGGCGCCAGATGGGTCACCCATGGACTTCTGTGCATTTGGACACCTAAAACGGGCCTTAGGAAAGAGACGTCCACGCACTCTCAATGGCCTCTGGAAAGCCTGTCAGGAGGATTGGGAAAAGTTGGATATGATAACTCTCCGGAAAAGTCTGTTGCAATGGAAATTACGTTGTTGGGCTATAGCGCGGAATGCTGGTTTTCCAATTGAGCATGATCGTTGGTGACGACATGGGTTTTCATGAACTTATCACCCTTCCAACATTGTCCTCAGAGATCCCGAACGACCTTCTGTAGCCATGTTATTTGGCGTATCGAGAGGGACTCTATCCAAGATCATGATGACATAATAATGTGTCCGGAAAGATATCATCAGATAAACACCTGCGTGGATGAAAATGTACACTGAGTGACAGAGACATCCACCATTATCCACCATCCAGGACTTGTATTTGTCCATTCCTCGGAGACTGCAGGCCGTTTTGGAAGCTAAAGGCGGTCTTGCGCCTTATTAGCTACAGCATTCCGGCTTTTCTTCGCAGGTGTTTCCATATTATTGTCCATCCCCTGTATATTTAAGCTTATTCAATATTCTTTAAAGCATGCAACAGATACGATAATACATTCTTATGGAGAATTCACACCGAAGCGACAAGCGACAGGCAACACATTTCTCTTGAGAATGAACCAATCAGCAGGAACGTTTCACATCGTAGCGGCATGGCAGGCCGCACAAACCTGCGTTCGATTGGTGAAATCCTCAAGCGAAAAATGTGACATGTCACTTTAATGTGAATTCTCCCTTATGTGTTTCCAGTGAATATTTATTTTTAGAATGTGCATAATATTTAATGAGGTGAATGTTTTTGATTTTTCCGAACTGTACAAATATAGGCAAACAAATCACAAATATGAACACGAATGCTTAGTGGAATATTTGCGTGTAAATTATTAATTTATAAACTTATACGATTTTATAAGCATTTAAATATCACTTTGTTAGAAACTTTTTATAAGACTTCTCTGCGCCAGGAACGAATAAATTCTAATGGATCCACTGCAAGACCGGAAACTCTTTTTCTCGCACAATTTAAATTCGGTAAAAGTTGCGTATTGTTTTATTGGAAAAAAATTCCTTGGTCGTATTTAAATTGATCTTGAAAAAAGTTCCTTGATCGAATTTAAATTGATCTGGAAAAAGGTTCCTTGATCGAATTTAAATTGATCTGGAAAAAGGTTCCTGGACTGAATTGAAACACTTTACAGATAAAATTGTTCTTTACTGTCAAAAATCCATTTACGCTTGTTGATTTTCTCTCCTGGGCCGGAATTGAATTTATTTCAAATTCCTGGACCTTCAACAACCCTACCTGTGCATCTTTCATAGCAAATTGACCGCCATTCGGCGCAATCCTAGCTTTCTCCCTCAATCTGGAAAGACCTTGTTGTTGAGTTAATCTTCCACAACAATGCTGAAGTAATTATTAGGCATTGTTGGCAAATACAGCGGCATCTATGCAACTACAATTGAATGCATGGAGCAGTGAGCACCTGTAAGGGATTTTACGTATCTTTTTTTAAAATTTAAGTTGTTTATGATGTTCACTAAATTGTTAGATTCCTTGCAATAGCTGGAACACAATCCTCTTCTTAGTTGATGAGGAAACAATTTTTATATATACTTATATTTGATTTTAGCTATTCAGAATTTGAATGACAAGGATGCCAAATGAAGTGTGTATGATTGTGACTTTGAGTACCTACCACGGTTCACGTTACAATGAACCATTCCATTTTACTGATACAAAATACTCGGTCATTTGCCTCATAGTATGGCCGTGTCCGAAATGTGCAAGACCGTACTTGAAGCGAGCGTCCTCCGAGTATGGTCATGCAGTGCGGTCTTGAAGTCGTGGACTGGAAGTGAAAGTCTTTCGAATTTCACTTCGACTGCAGCGCCAAATACGACCAGTAGATAAAACTGAGGACACGTTGTTTTCCCCGCGTGTTGAACACTTTTTTTCTCCATAGAAATCACATAGCATTTTCAAATGTTCTTACACATACATTTCCACACATTAGGAAGAACTTTAACCAACAACTTGCTGGCCCGTAACGTATATTTAACCTATGTTGCTGGCTTTCTACTTCCGTGATTTTAAACAAATGAACAACGAGTGCGAAAATCACGTGACCTAGTCAGCAACGAGCTGTGCACTTGTGTGCTTCTGTACTTGGCGCTTTCGAACTGTACTAGGTGACGTCACTTCCGTCAAGACCATACTTCAAGTCTGTACTTTGTATCTTTCGGACAGAGCCTATGAGGCTTATAGACAAATATCTTAGAACAGGGCTACTTTTTACTGGGACACCAAATATAATCTAGGGGCGTGTAGGGTTGCATTGTTTACTATGAGGGGTGAAATGTCGAAAAAACACTTATTTAGCCTTAAACCGAGGAACTCACCTCATTGCTATTGTTTGCAGGAAGGTTTTACCACAGAGAAGTGGTTCCACTGTCCTGCGGCACCGTGACCATTCGGTCCAAGGCGTCAGGCTTTGGACTCGGGCTACTGGTTCGAGTCTCCTGGGGGAAGCGTAACAACTTTTCGCCCGAGATTTCAGCCAGTGTGTGTGACCGGTGACCACCGACTCAGTCATTGTGTCACCGACCGTCGTCCGGACCACACGTCACCCCATAACTTGGATGATATTCATTCCACCTCTGCTGAGGCATGTGGGAGTGAGAGTGCCAGTCGGTAGGTAGGCCCTGTGCCATTGGTTAATATTATTATTATTATTAGCTTGTGCTTGCATGTTGCCTCCCCGATGGCGCAGTGGTAGCTTCGTCGCCTTGTAATCAAGGGGTCCCGGGTTCGATACCCAGTGGAGGCACATGGCACAGTGGTTCGGAGCCCACTTTAAACCGTAGGTCCAGTCCCGATTAGCCTTACTGTGCATAAAGTGGACTTAAAAAAACCAACTCAAACTCAATGTGCTTGCATGTTAAACTTTGCATAATTCACAGCTTTAAGTGCAGAAGCTTTCTGCCCTAAACACATACATTAAAAGTATAATGCTAATACTAATTATATACATATATTATATAGTAATAAGGGTCTATTGCGGCCCTTGCTTTAAATTGGCAAATTAAATACTAATCGAATGAGAATCTACATTGTGTAATAAAAAAAGCACTATATTAAACAGTAAGAAACTAAGCGTCACTGCTTTGAAGCTGATTATTCCTTTGGATATGTTTATCGACACCGAATATAGGAGCAGACCACTTTATTGTATTTTTCATATAAAAAGCTTGCTTTCATACATAACCTATTGCTTTTGTAATTGTTTCTGGAATGCAAATTGGGTGTGTGGAATTTGGTGCTGGCCTGAAGAGGAATCATTCACAAAGAAAATGGGAGTGCCACAGTCCTGCTAGCCTGAACCAATGGAATCTATGTCGTCCTATTTAAGAACTGGACACTTTATGCACAGAGAGTAATCAGGACCATCTGATACGTTCTTGTAATTAGACGCGTCGTATTATTATACTATTAATATTTAACTTAACAATACTCAGGGGTGAACGATGAGACTCGGTGAAGTACATAGACTCCTCTCAGGTACAGGGATAGTGTTAGGCAAAGACAATATTCACAGCACAGAGAAATAAAACCACATTACTGCAGTATGTATAAACTGAAAGGTTTTATTCTTTATTTATTGCAATTATAATGCAAATATACTTGAGACGAAGGCGAGGATTTCGCTTTGTCGATGAATTGACTCAATTAAAACGCATAAACTCAATGCGTGGCTATCGGCAAGCCTATGATCACATAGACCTAGCTTGCGCCCCAAACTACCACACCAAGAGATATGCAATGATAACGGAGCCAATATTTGCTCTTTAGCCTTTTATTTCCAAATTAATCCTTAGGCTAGCTTTATTATTTAACGTAGAATTGTGCATATCATCAATGCATGGCTATCGGCGTACCTATGATCACATAGGCCTAGCTTGCGCCCCGAACTACCATACTAAGATGTATGCACAACACCGAGGAGTTTCTTTTAAGTTTAAAAGCTTCGTCGATCCGTGGCGAAAGTGCAAGTCACCTTTATTAGGTATGCCATTCCCAAGGTTTCGAGATTTTTTCTCATGATTCTGTGCGCGCTATGACGTCATTAAGAGGACAGAATGGAACTTACTTCGTTAGCGTATACGGAAGCTTGAGATAAATGGGTCGATTATTTACTTATACACACCTTTTCATGAATGCCGGTAGAATGAGAACAAATCACCCTGTTTGTGCTCTTGCCACGTGCAATAATAATAGAAGAAAATCGCCTGGAATAAAGTAATCATCGCTTCGCAAAAATGAAGTTGCTGCAGCAGGATTGATTCAATTTGTTCCTCCAAATTTCGGACTTACTCAGTGGTGCATCCACAGGGTGGGCAGGGGCATTGCCCCCCCAACCTTCGACGGAAGTGAATTCTAGGAGGGGCAAACATTGATGGCCAAAGGCACCTGCATGGGGCACAGAGGAGCAATTGCCCCTTTCTAGTTCAAATTTTATTCAAATAAAAATACATTTCGTAAAATTTTCTTGCTCGCTTCGCTTGCAGTGCCTGCTTTTCTCAGTCTCGTCAAGTTCAGAGCCGTAGCTAGGGGGCGGCGGGAGTCGGCCATGGGCGCCAAATAATCTAAATTTTAAAAAAAAAAGTTGTGAAAGAGAGAATGCCTTGGCACCATGTGATATTATTTGTTCCCTATTAAATCAATATTGTTTTAAATTGCAAAAATTGGATCTAAAAATTTTCTTTCTCGCTTCGCTCGCAATATAATTGTTTTCTGTAATGTGATGTATTTAAATAATATGTTTTGTATATATGTAATGAATAAGCTTTGAATACGTACATAATTTAGTGTTAGCATCTTGCATATGTATTTTCTTATTTTATGTCGCTCCATGTTGCATATGTGTAAAACATATGAAAGTTATACATGTTATATGTACAAAACAAATATCTTCGGCATGCATTTATCATTCATTTTCTGCGATTCAAAAATACAGTTTGTGTGCTTGTTTTTAATTATTAGCTAATGTAAAATTTCTGGTGTTGAAAAAAAATTAAATTGTTTGTTCCAAATAAAAGCTTTAGCACAGACATCTACCTCCCTTTTGCGTAATTTATGAGGATAATAACGTCTTTGATACTACTACTACTACCACTAGTAATAATAATGTATTTATTAATGTTATTATTATTACTATTATTATTATTGGTACGTTTATCCTGGCACTTGAACCCTCCAGACAGAAATTCGTGGTTGCGCCTCTGGTCTTACTTCCACACTCGCCTTCCATATCATCATGTATGCAACTTTCAAAAACCTTTACACAATAAGAACTCAGTTTCTAAGCATTGCTTCATTGAATATTGAGTGCAAGATAAGATTTATTAGCTTTGAAGTTGAAACATCGCCCGCGAAAATAATACTTTGAACATCTCGTAGGTAGCCAACACTAATTAACAATTGCACTGTGTTACTTTATTTATGTGCATTTCATGGGCGGAGTATGAGCTTTTGCTTTTGGTGGGCCAGACTCTGGGAGAAGCATATGATATTATAAACTAGGGGATATTCAATACCTGAGGGTTATTAATTAATTTAGATCCTCAACTCAGGTGGATAAGAGACCAAATTATAATTCTCAGCTTGTATTTACCTCCCATTATTAGAAGTATCATTCGACCGAAAAGCAATCTCTGACTGTTGGCTGATAAATGCGAAGTGCCTAAAATACAGGAAAACGTAACAGCATAATCGTTCCATTATTTTTGTTTTGTATTTGTATTGCTTTTGTTTTATTTCAAGTATAATTTACCTCTTGGCTAATCGCAAAGATGAAAATTAATGGTGAGTAGATGAAATGGATGAAGGGATGATCACAAATCCATGTGGATCACAAACAGTACAGAGTAATACACAGATTCTTGGTTGTTGATTGTTGGATTGTTTTTGATCCCTTCGGCCCTCGACCCGAACTAGCACTACACTGAGGCTCCGGAAATTCCGCTGTCGTTAATGTCTTCAGCTTTGGACCCCAACTGGAACTAGTAGTAGACTTCGTTACTTTACGGTATTTAGTCCTTTTCATCTTCGAATCACTAGATCTTATAAAGCCACCAATGGACACTGACTGATCACTAATCGACAGTATGAATGAACTGTCACACTTACCTTTGAATTCTCATTAACAGATTCTGTTGTACAGATCAACTTGGAAATTGAAGCCGCGTATTTTAACCTCATTATATTCTAGAACATTCCGCAAATAAAACGATTCGTTAATGTTGCCAGTAGTTCGACTCGTTGTCTTATTCATGAACGTTCCCTCTCGCGTTTTCCACAGATTAAAAAAATACAATGAATCGCCCTACGTGTGGCGCTACGTTTGCAGCTTCCAAATGCTGACAAGTCTTTACATAGTGCAGCGACAACACCGAAAGCTCAAAAAAAGTTTTAATGCAATATTATCAACAACAGGGTTATAGAACATTCTCCATGTTGCCTTGGTAAGTATTTCTCTCCTTATATTATAGGCACACTATTGAAGAAAACAAAAACCTAATTTTATGTAGTGTAAACTGAAAAAAAATAAGGGGGGACTCCAGCCCCCTGATCCCACCTTGGATACGCGCTATTAACAATAACAGGGTTATAGAACATTCTGTGTCTTGCCTCGATAATTATTTCTCTCAAATTATCATCACATTATTCAAGAACCTAATTTTATGTAGCATAATTTCCTGAAGGGGTTGCTGGAGCCCCCTGATTCCCACCTTGGATACGTGCTTGACTCGATAATTATTTCTCTCCTTAAATTATCGTCACATTATTTTATTTCCGACCACAAGAAATCAAAAACCTCATTTTATCTATTGTAAACCGAAAACTTTCGGGAATGCTCGAGCTCCTAAGCTCCCCCTTGGATACGTGCCTGCTGCGAGTGTACCTTCATCAATTTAAACTAATCATCACTCATCCTGTTCGTCGCGATTAGGAAAAAGTGAAAGAAGACGCTAAATAACAAAAACAAATTTATCCTCATCGTGGCGATCAACTGGAGAATCTTAAAAGTAGCGTAAAAATATTAAAGGGAAATTCCAGGACATTCAGTAAAAAGTCGTATCAGAATATGCCCGGACAAGAACTTTCTTTAGAATTAGACATTGAAAATAAATGCAATAGGTTTGCTGGAAAGAAAAGCCGGCAGTGGACTACAGCCTACAGGGACAAGATATCACGCAAAAAATAAACTATGCATTGTTTCGGAATAAATGTATTCTTCTATCGCGTATTTGATCTCTTGTTGTCAAATTAAATTAACAGCTTTGGTGTATAATATCAAAAGATGCATGAAAACAATACGTTTCGTGGGCCATCTGCTACATTCTACGCATAGCTTTCTTCCGCTCGTGTCCTCTTGGTGACGTCACAAGCTCTAGCCAATAACGTGCAAGTCGCGGAGTGGCCCCCTCTGGCGAAAGTGTGTGATATTTCTTACGCGATATCCTCGCTTTTATACTATTTCGAGAACACAGTAACAAGTACAGATGAATCACTCACTATTTACAAAAAGATTCTACCAACAAAACACATCTATGCATGTTTAGAAATACAAATTCGTATAGTGCACTCTCTCAAACAAAGATACATTAAATTACCCATAATGTAGCATAAAATACAATAAACAATGAACAAAAGATATACATTACAAACAAGGTGCATTATTACATATAATAACAAAGAAATTATGCTTTCCTTCACAAAAATAAACACATTAGTGACATATTTTCTACTGGTGACGTCACATAAAAATGTGGATCATATCATCTGCCCCTTCCTTTCGGAAACTAAGTTTCAGGAATGAAGTTATCTACCTGGAGGAAACTTAGTTTTAAAGTACAAACTCTTTCTTTTTATCCTCCGAAAAACGCACCAGTTTTAGGTTATCCACGTTAACCTTATCATATAATTCTTTAGTCCTTGGAATTAGCAATGTCACAACATTATTTTCCACTTTGTCCACTAGATAAGGTCCTATCCACAACATAAATAACTTTTGAATGGTCCTATCTAGTTAGGAGCTTAAGGAATGGTTTTTAACCATCACGAAGTCTCCAACTGTCACTGCCTTGGCGTTTCCCTTCTGTTTTAAATCCTTCGACAGCTTCTTCTTCTCCCTGACTTGGGCTAAGAATAATTTGGACTTCCAATCCGGTTGGACTTCTTCCCGTTCGGGCCAATTGAAATGAGTTAGGATCTCTCTGGGTATAGGAAGATTGAAGAATAGTTCAGCAGGCGAATATCCAGTGGTCTCGGAAATAGAATAATTAATCAGCAAAACGACTGGAAGTATATGTTACCATCAGGCTCACCAAAAATTAAGGAGCTCATACAAGATGAATATCAAGGCACAGTAACATCTCATTGTTTCACTTTATCAGTTCTTCATTCAGGAGCTTTCTTTAGGCTATAGGTATGGGATATGGAGATCGATAAACAGGTTCTGTGGTAGTAAGTTCAATCTCACACTGAAAGTTTTTAATAGTACCTGATATCTCGGAAAATACATCTCTATGCTTCAATAAGACTTCTTTCAATTGGCTTCTACCCCTTTCGCATAAAATCTCATTCGTATTGACCTTCTGAAGAATGTCGTCAGGACAAGCCGTCCACTGATCGACATGGGAATCTTCACGGACTTTTCTTACATACGTCCCTGTCGAAGATCCATTATTCACGAGGTCCTGCTCTACCGGAACTCCGCCTACGGTGAGGGATAACTTCTCGCGCTGTAGGTCAATTCCTGAGGAATGGGTAGCCCAAAATAAAGTCAGCTTCGAGACCTTTCAAGACAAACATGTCCTCCAATAAATTTCTTCATGCAATCTCTAGATATACTTGTCTACATCCCACAACTCTAGTTTTGTTTCTCCCAGTGAAATCAGTCAGCCTAACATCTGGACATGTTTGTAACTGCAATGACGGCAGCTTCTCTTTAATCTTCTTCGAAATGGCGTAGCTCATGAGATTACATTCGCTGCCAGTGTCCAGAACACAAATAAAATCGACGCCTGTTACAGTTGCTTTAATTAACGGAGCCCTGGGTAAATTTTCCTTTCTAACTGCCTGTTGTAGTGCTCTATCTAAACTTTGTTCTCCTTCATTGTGAGTCAGCACAACAAACAGATGATTGTCTTCACTATTTATAGCCCTGTCATCTGTTCCCAGAGAAGTCCAAGATTTTAGCCCAACCGTGATCGGGAACGAAGAATTCACGTTGGGCGACTGGCTAAATCCGACTGCATACCACTCGGATTAGCACTAGTCGATGGTGCCCAACAAAAGTCTCTTGTTATGTCGACGCTTTGACGTTGCTCGTTCGTCAAACGTGAAGCAGAAGGTTCAAACGGAGGCGCCGTCGCTCTGAAGTTACTGGGTTCAGAGGCGTTACGTGAAGAGTCACGGGAATGGTCTTCTGGATCAGATCTGGAACGACGCGGCCCACGTGCGTAGTTGTTCCTGCCATCCCTTCTCGGAGGATTACGCCGCCTGTTGTAATTGGAATAACAATTTGTATGGTTCTGCGTAACTTGTCTGACCCGGTGTGGTTGGTTTCCAATTCTATTTTGTCTAGGAGCATTTCCCTGACCAGCACCTTCTCTATTCTACACCGGCTTCCAACTGTCCTGCTCCTCAAGCACCTCGGATCTTTTCAAAAAATCAGCAAGCTGTCGTACAGTTCGAGGAGAATTAGCCAAACTCAAACTGCGGGCTCTATATGGAAGCTGGGAGATGATTAAGTTCACTATCTCTGGTTCTACATAACGGGCAGGCAGATTTCGGTAGGCTGAGTAAATGGACCAAGCGCATTCCTCCATACTCATACCAGACTGCTTTGAATATCGACGAGATCTCACTGCCGTCAGCTGCCTCTCTTTGGCCTCTTCAGAAGCATATTGCTTGCGAAAACGGCGGCAGAAACCAGAATAGGACCTGAACTCCAACTGATTTGCTCGAAACCAATGCTCAGCCTGGCCTTTGAATAACCGAGGAATAATTTCCAATCAGTATTCGTAATACTGTTCAGCATTCTGGGCTTCCAGGTCTCCCTTGAACTTGGACAAGGAATTAAGGTCTGCCATCCTTGGGGTTCCTGTCGTTGCTGATCGCTGAGTTCGCGGTGGTGACTCATCTGACCCGTTTCTCACATTTCCATGCCTTCGTGTTCGCTTCCTGATATTCGCTTGATACTGAGAGTCAGAGCTGGTGCTGGAAGAGGAGGAACTGCGATCTTTCTTCCTTTCTATACGTTTCCTCTTTGCCCCTTCTTCATAAGGACGATGCCGTGCCCTGCGAGATTCACGCTCTCTGTAACCTCTATCATCGCCCGAAAGACTAAAGGTAGGTGGAACTGCAAAGGCCACTTCATTAGCTCTTGAATCAGCAGTACCTCGTGGGCGACAGACTTGTTTGTCTTCCCTAGTTCTATCTCCGCCGGCTCTGTCCATCGCTTCTTTTAGTTCAATGTTCATGGTTGGCAACACTGCACTCTCAGCAACTGCAGACGGATGACCAGCTGCTCGAGATTCAGTTTCAGTTTCCGTTTGCCGGGTAACGTGCATGGTCTCTAACTGATTCGTAAGTTGTTCTACTTCAGTCCTTATTTCCTCAACATCCTTGCTTCTTTGAGACACGACTACTGAAATCTGACTAACATTTTCTTGGACCTCAGCCCGGAACTGTATTTTGTCAGCCTCGGCCAACATCTGTTCTATTGTCAGCTGTTTTTCAATAATCCTATTGCACTCTCCAGTGAATCTCGAGGTAATATCCTCCACATCTGTGCGAACATTTACCGTGGCTTTATTTACATCGGCTGTCAAGCTACGCTGGAACTCATCAAAATCTATCTCCCTAGCCTGCCGGATTTCCTCAGAGAATCGCGCCCTAGTTTCCTCGTTCTCAGACTTCAGTTGTTGAATCTCACAGACCATCTCGCCTATTTCAGCTCTTAATACTTTCATAGATTCATCGTGCTGCTTACCGATATCATCCTTTAGCAACGCACATTGTCTGAGGATATCTTCCTTTAATATTTCAGATTGTCAACAGATATCAGCCTTCAAGTTGTTAATGGAAACAGCTTGCTGTTTAATATCAGCCTGTAATGTTTCAGATTGTTTGCTGATATCAGCCTGTAATGTTTCAGACTGTTTGCTGATATCAGCCTTCAAGTTGTTAATGGAATCAGATTGCTGTTTAATATCAGCCTGTAGTTTCAGACTGTTTGCAGATATCAGCTTTCAGTGCTTCAGACTGTTTGCTAATATCATTGCTAATATCAGCCTGTAATTTTTCCATACTTTCGACTTGTTGCTTGCCAATTCCTTCAATCATTGCTTTTAATGCTTTGAACATATTTAATGGATAAGATGTACTATCAGTAGACAATGATTCACAATCTTTACAAACCAAATCGGTAGATTCGTGGCATTCAGTTCGAATATCTAGGCCACAACATTCATAATGTAGAAGTTTTGTACATTTCTTGCACACAAATGTGGTTCTTTCTTTATCAATGTCCCGACAACAATCGGGAACATTAAGTCCTGAACTCGAAGTAAGATTTTTATTTGCGCTACGCAAATGCTTCTTGTCCATATCGAAACAAAATATAACTGTGCTTTTCTATAAATATGAAAGTTCAGTGCTCTTGCGCACAATTAATCTCAACTTTAAACAATTGTCTTGCCCTTGTACACTAATATATCGAGCCAACACGTTGAGCTGCCACTTGACACATCCTTGTAATTAGACGCGTCATATTACTATACTATTGATATTTAACTTAACAATACTCAGCGGTGAACGATGAGACTCAGTGAAGTACATAGACTCCTCTCAGGTACAGGGATAGTGTTAGGCAAAGACAATATTCACAGCACAGAGAAATAAAACCACATTACTGCAGTATGTATAAACTGAAAGGTTTTTTTCTTTATTTATTGCAATTATAATGCGAATATACTTGAGACGAAGGCGAGGATTTCGCTTTGTCGATGAATTGACTCAACTAAAACACATAAACTCAATGCGTGGCTATCGGCAAGCCTATGATCACATAGACCTAGCTTGCACCCCAAACTACCACACCAAGAGATATGCAATGATAACTGAGCCAATATTTGCTCTTTAGCCTTTTATTTCCAAATTAATCCTTAGGCTAGCTTTATTATTTAACGTAGAATGGTTGCAGTATTGTGCATATCATCAATACATGGCTATCGGCGTACCTATGATCACATAGGCCTAGCTTGCGTCCCGAACTACCATACCAAGATGTATGAACAACACCGAGGAGTTCCTTTTAAGTTTAAAAGCTTCGTCGATCCATGGCCAAAGTGTGATATTTCTTACGCAATATCCTAGCTTTTATACTATTTTGAGAACACAGATTCAAGTACAGATGAATCACTCACTATTTACAAAAAGATTCTACCAACAAAACTGACATCTATGCATGTTTAGAAATACAAATTCGTATAGTGCACTCTCTCAAACAAAGATACATTAAATTACACATAATGTAGCATAAAATACAATAACAATAAACAAAAGATATACATTACAAACAAGGTGCATTATTACATATAATAACAAAGAAATTACGCTTTCCTTCACAAAAATAAATACATTAGTGACATATTTTCTACTGGTGACGTCACATAAAAATGTGGATCATATCACATCTTAAGGTTGATGTGAACTACTATAATGTGGCTGAATCAGGTTTGGAAAAGAACTTTCTCACCATTTTGTAATTTCTTAAGTAGTAGGATGTCGGTTCTATTGACACCAATCTCATAGATTCCTTTCTTTTCACTTACGCTGTTTGCCTGTTGCAACATTAATGCATTTACATGCTTGGTTTTGTCATGTGACATCGAGCATTTGCAGCAGCCAATGGGAAGAGGATCTTCTTCACTGGTGCTACATAATTGGTTGCTTTATTACAGAGTAGGTAATGGATACTGGTTGATTCTCTTATTTCGATTGGAATAGAATTTTTTCTGAACTTTCTCTCAACACTTGGCCATAAAAATTAAAAAGTCTTATAAGCTATATGAAATGATAATCTTGGAAACCAGGCACAATTAAAACGACGTACATAAAAGTACTGTACTTCTTTTGAAAGTAGGACTTATAATTAGTTATGAACAATTTGAAAATAAACTGAAGGATATGAATATGATGCATGTTTTCGAATATTATCTTATTGCTATTCAATTTTCCAATTTAAAGCAAGGGCCACAATAGATCCTTACTTCTCCAAAGATTAATTCTTTCTTCCAAAGAGTTTTAGTGCGATGAAAGTTAAGCCAACATACTTAAAAATTATCACAAAACTGTATGTAGGTGATTAGTTTCATCGCAAAATTATTTTTATAAACTCAACACTTAAATATTCTAGTCAATAAATTTTAGATAATGCATATACATTAAAATGTGTGCATAGTTTGTTACCATACTGTATGTGAGTAATTTAACATATTATTTATTGGAAATATAATATTTATACAATTACCGCCATCTATTGCGAATCTTGCAATTTCCTTTGCCCAAACCTTGGCTGAATACATTATAATGAAAAGATTAATTCATTAGCTTCAGTAATGAATCGTTATGAGCACAAATTATGCCATGCAAAAGAAACAATTCTTTATACAAACACAACTTCGACCTAGACTTTCATAAAAAAAAGTCATTCAATTCAACGAAAGGATGAAGTAGAGCTAGAGTTATTTTGCTCAGAAACGAAACAATCAAAATATAATCAGTGTTGAAAGGGCTAAGAAAATTTCAAAGTTTCTAAAAAGGAGCTAGTTTAGTGGTGATTACATAAAAATTAAAGGACATTCGCCAATATTGCTTTTAGTTCTCGTTCCATGCGTACGCAGAGGGGGGGGGCTAAAGGGGCTACAGCCCCCTCCGAAATTTTGAGAAAATAGTCATTTTTAACTGAAAGTAGTGAATAGCTCTGGAAAACCAGAGTTGGCAAATGCAAATTCGCCTTAAAATGATTGTTATTTTTGAGAGTGGTAAGTTTATAATATACGAAATATTTTATTGCGTGTGCAGCCCCCTTGATAGCAGCTATGCACTATTCACTTTTACAATTCCAGCCCCTCCCGAAATAAAATCCTGCGTACGCCAGTGTTCCATGCCCTACAAAATGCTACCCACTGTGGCACAAAAAATGTACAATTACAGTGTGTTCAGTTATATCTTTACAACTTTTATAAACAATAAAACAGAAAGGGAATGAGATAACAAATCCTTTTCTCCTTTTTTGTTTTTGCACGTTGAACCAGTTCTAAAGTATGTGATGCTTGGGTCGAGATGGTATTCAATTTCCAGCCACCATATTTGTTCCATCTTTCCATAGAATTCTTGTGATGGTAGCTGTAATCTTGTGATTCAATTCATTCAAATGCCGAACCTTCGTGTGGTACAAAATATCCTTAACATAGTCATGTAGAAAAGAGTCAAGGGGATAAGGTCTGGTAAAGGCAGAGGCCAGTGAATTGGACGAACCAATCCAATCCTATCACAAAACGTTTCATCAAGAAACTCAAAGGGTCCAGTGTGTATTTGAGTCCAAATACAACTTCATAACGTTCTGTTACAAAAGCACAATTGGTATTCTTATTTCACTTAGGTCGTGTAGGGTCAATGTTGTAAAGATAAATTTGGAACACCCTGTCTGATTCCTCATGTTCTCTCTTTTACCATGGTTCTCAGTAACGAGGAGAGTTGATGAGGAAATATTTAAGAGAAGGAACACATATGCTTTTCTGGGATTCAAACCCATGCTTTCCCAGTGAGCACATGGTTGGTTCTCCGGCGCAAGGCTGTGCGGTGCAAGCAGCCTTGCGTCCCTCTCCAACTGTAAACAAAAGAGGCCCCCACAGATGGTAGAGACGTTGACGGCATTGTGGGGCTTTCCACCAATATCTACCTGCACCATCGGTTCCACCTTGGTGGTTATCCTATTTCCAGATGATAGCGCTTTTAAGTGAGGATGAAGCAGGAAACAAAATGGAAGAAGTTGTCCGCTGTGGTGGAAATAACTTTTCCATACTTTACAATAACATAACTTTGAAATGTCAACCTCTCTTCCAAGTACCACACCATGGATCTTGGTGACTGGGCCAACAGCCAGATGAACAATTCCAGAGGTAACGGACCGACACTTGAGAAGATTTATTCATATTATATTTCACGAATACAACATAAGAAATTTACAAGTATCAGTCTCTCTTCTTGCATATCAATTTTTTTTTCAAATGTATTCTGCCAGCACTATAAAAAAATAAATTTGAAGGTAACAAACTGAGGCAATTGGTGAACTATGAATCTGGATTTTCTGAACATAAGTGAGTGTCATAGTACTTCACGAGATAATTTTTTTTCAACACAAATTTTAGAGTTTAGAAACATGTATTGTATTTTCCCAAAAAAGATTTATCCTTTAAAACTATGTACAAGCACACTGATATATATTTTTCACCATCAATGTTGACATTTTTAAGGAATTGCTCCATAATTCTCTCTATGAGGTTTGTGTCATATGCTTGTGATTGTCCTTTCATCAATTTCTCATCTTCGCATCAGTGGCAGAAAACAAAAACGAAGTAGAATCAATAAATCAACAACAATAATAGTTCCTTTCTTTTCAGCCTCTTTACATACATTATGCTAATCTTCCTAAATTACCAGTCATTTCCAGATTTTACCAGTCATTTCCAGATTTTAAAGTCCAAAAATGTAATTTTTCCAGACGTGTTAATCATCATGATTTTTGCTTTTGAACCTTGTGTATTCAATTAAATATATAGATCCATTAATTATTATGAATATTCTTTTTCACAACAAAGCAAATTTCATTCTACATGAACAAAAACACCTGAAAATTCTAAGAATAATGTAAAATTACAATCCGCATCAAATGTGTCGGGGAGCTATAATGACTTGTGTCTAGCCTTCAGGCTAAGGTAACAAAAGAACATTATTTCACCATAACACATCTCCAAGATCTAAAAACAACAGAAAAAGTTCATAAACAACATAATCTTCATAAACCATACAAAATTTTTCACTTTCTAGCATATTTATAGTGTCGTAGAAAGTGTTGCTCTTTGTTTACATTGATGAGTATACAGAATCTGGAGAATTTTTTCTTGCATATAATTCTATAGGAAATGCCAACAAGACTAAGATCTATAAAATAATAGACGATACAGTGGCGTGGCGTGGGATTTTTAAAAGTGTTACCGGTTATCAGTAGGGAGACATTTAAGGAAGATTTGGGCATCTCCCCCCCCCCCCAAATGTCTTCCAAGTAGTTCATATAATATTAATCTGGTACGTCTGCAATTAAATACTAGATTTTGGTAAAGTTATTAATCAGGAAAAAAAATGTTGACATAAGGACTGAAGTGAAATCACAAACATAGGTTGTTTACACAATAATACGTAATTTGATAATTACAGAAACATTGAAGGCTACTTATAGAGCAAATCAATCAGACGACTCTTCTTTGAAAATAGTTATATGATGCTGGGCTCCCAGGTTCGAATCCTGGCTTGGGCATGGAAGTTTGTGATGTCTATTCATCAATTTCATCATATAATCACTCATCCCCATCTTTGCAAATTAGCCAAAAGTGGCACAAGCGAAGCAAAATCAATCAAATCAAATCAAAAAAGTTCTATGATGCCGTCATAAAGTGAAGTTTTTCATTTGAATTTGAATTTTTGGGTGCGCCATGGTCATGGTCCATGTTTACCACACCTGAATTCCACACTTTTTTTCACCTGAAAATAGAGTACATGACCAAAAAAAAGAGTTTTGACAACTGCGCACATCCACATAACCACGGATAGTCGTTATACCATGAAACATTGAAATGTCGGTCATATCCAGCAGACGACTTGGTTTTTAAATCATTCAAAACAGGCTTTGGCCTCCCTTTCGCCACAATTTCGCTTTTTTCTGCAAAAGAACAAACCGAAAGATTGCTTCAAAATATCTTCTATTGCACGATTACACACACTGTTCAGATAGGATGAACCAGCCACCTCGGAACTCGGAGCAAGCTCCAATAATTAATTGACAATGCCCGAAAACAACATAAAGAGAAAAGACACCACTCACAAAACTCGCACTGCACAGTCCCTCCCACAAACCGTTGTTTACTTGTGTAACACGTGAAGCACCCTCCTTGCCCCCTCCCCTCTCAGCATCGGTGCTTCCCCAATATTTCCTTCGGAACCTGCAAGAAGTCCAGTTCTACTACTGTTGCCATCTTAGTTCTTTTGAAACCAGATTTACCCAAATCGCAAACAATTATCACAAATTCCTGTAACCGAAATAATATTATATGTGTGAAATATAGAATTTTAGGTTCACATTTTTAGGAGGACAGCGGACCCTTTGATCATCCCCATCCATCGTATCAATCCCTAAGATTGTATATTTATTTTTATTAAAGTCTCTCTGAACGCTTCACGTTGACCAGGGCATTCACTTGTTTTTCTAAATTGTCTCAACCTCTGAGGCATGTTTACAATGCATTGTGTTGTGCCATGCAAACCTCCTGAGCATTATGGAAACCGGTAATACTTCTGGTTATAGTCAGCGGTTTGCATGGTAGCAATTAAATAACACGATTCGGCATAGAGGAAGAGCTCGATGGCCTAGTAATATAGAGGTGAGACAAGCTGAGAGGGGACTGACTTTTGGGATTGAGTGGGGAGAGAGAAGGTGGTCAGCAAGGCAGTAGGTCAGAAGTGGAACGACGCTCTGGTCGACGAATTGGAGAAGCTTACAGAGGACTTCGCTTATTTGATTCAGCTAAAGACTTCAGATAGACAGGTAATTATCCTACACCCAGCCATGATTCAGGTTCAACGGTTCACAAAGCCCAACGAGTGACCATTGTCTTTTCTGTAGTTTAGTTCCTTAGTGTGATTTTGTACCTTTCGCATTGCCAAGCGTTAACTCGTCATTGGCATGACGAGTGGTCTCATCAAGAGGATGAATGATGAGTAGTTTACATCACCCCAGCAATTAATTGCATAAACAACTGGTTTAGATCCCCTCATTCTTTAGAATGACACGCCATCGACTCTCCTTCTCGCCCATGATGTCGAAGAAGGACAAGGAGGACTTTCGTAATCGCTGATATTTAGTGTAAATACACTTGGTAGTTTACTTTTCCCCAGTGTGAGTGGACACCTTCAGAGTAAGATAGACCCAATTAGGCAACTTAGCTCTTTCTGACAATTGAATATGGCAACACTGATCTGTATCCTGTAAGGATCACCGCCAACTGTGGCAGCTAAACAGATCCGCCTCCTCCTCCTCCCGCCGTAACAGTCTTGGCCGCTACGCGAAGTCTTCCTTGCGGTGGCTCAGGGCCCTTTCCTCATGTTGCCTGAGGAGGGTACTGGATCAGTCCTCCTCTTCACCTTTGCCGGTATCAGAAAAAATGTCAGTCTGCAATTTTTACTTTACGACAATATTACCAATTTATGTACGTAATAATATTTTAAGACGGGTTCTTCAATTCTTTATATTTTGGTGTTACCTGCGGTAACAGCGGCTACATGCATGCCACGCCTCTTGAGACGATAACCTCATCTTCACCAACCTTTCCGATAATTATGATTACATTGTCAATGTACTTTAGTTATCAATGAGATATCTGGACTACAAGTTTTACTTTGATATTCTTTCTAAAATCTAATATAAAAGTGAAAATTTATTACCGAAATTTGAAGGAACCATAATTTTGCACAAGATTGACAATCATAAGAACGAAAGGAACAAGTTTCTGAACAGAATCTTTTTTTGGGAGTGGAATCACAAGAACCGAATCCAGAAGCTGAAATGAACCACTTGTTCATTTTGCAACTTTTTCTCGTGCAGACTCCAAAATGCATGTAAATTCCAGACAATCTGCAAAATTCCACGACATTTAACTGTTTTCCAACCCTGATAATACCACAGACAACACGAATACTGGCACGTGCACACACTCAATCACACATCCTCACACTCACACACACACACACACACACACACTCTCTCTCTCTCTCTCTCTCTCTCACTCACTGTGACTGTTCAAAAATTCACATTCACAATTTATTCTGAACTTATTTAGTAAAAACACTTTAAAAGCATTTGCAACATCGATACGTATTTTGTTTGTTCAAAAAGTTGTTGATATAAAATGAGCATCTAAGAATGGCTGATAAATGAATTCTATCATGGTGATTATACAAATGTGTTAATATAGTTCTATATTTGAAGTTATTATGTGTCAATATTTTTATTGGTGTAATATGTGATCTTAACTAAAAGTTAATTTGGGATTTGACAAAAGCCAGGCTTTCAATTTACACATCCTATTGAAATACACAATTGTTTCAAATTAATCACCTCTAGCAATATTTCTTACCTCGTACAACAAATACTATGATCTTTGTATCCACTTGTCAGTTTTGGATCTGCTGGGAAGCACTTCAGTTTGAATCCATTATATCAGGTTGTGTGATTGCATGCAACTGCACAGGAATTTTGTTCAATTGTTCTTCACTAATGCAATATTACCTGATACCACCACCTACTCCTTGCCACATCTGTTCTTTGTCTCCGCCATATTGTTGATATCTTCCATGAGAAAAATGTATCATGAGTACTTGAATATGACATCACAGTTATACATCAAGGGACTCAGACTTCTTTTGGTCAACTGGTCAAAACAATTTATTCCTACTGCCAACAGATGGCATTAGAAAGCAGTTTGAAATCAATGATGTATCAGACATATACATGTACATCAAACTGGCATTAACAGATAATTCCAGGAATGTACATGTGTATTCTGTCAGACATTGAGGGGTTAATATAAAGAACTTTTCTAACGGTGGAAGCGGCCCCGGCGCCTACCCAGCGTCGAATAACATGGGTACCTGGGGGAAACCCTGGGGGGTAAAGGCGGTCAGGGGCGTGATGCTGATCACATCACCCCCACTCACGACCGGATCAAGAAAGTGTGGGGCGTTACCCCCACACCCCCTATACGCCTTCATGGCGTGGTGCTATGCACAGGGGAACACTTTACCTTTTTTCTCTTACTTCAATGAGTTTTCAGAATTCGAAAAATGATATTTATACAGGGTGTCATTAAATGGAATCCAGGTATAACAGAAATACACAGAGAACATCAAAACAAACAACTTTTATTGGTGCACAGTTTCAGTGCTATGAACGTTAAAATAAGCATGTTTGTCACCTGTATGATGCCAACCCAACATAACATTTAATCACATCTGTGATGTCCCTTCCTGATGTAAAATGGCATATTTAATTTTGTATCCTTCAATTATATGGACTCCGTGAAGGTAAAGAAAGAAAGCCATTCAAAAGCATACAAACATCTATACAATATGCAGATATTACATGACATGAGCAGAACCCTATGCACCCTGTGTCTAGGAGAAAAAGTACTGCATTCCGACTCATGTTGTGTGTACAATTTTCCATTGTGGATTCCATGTTAATTTTTCAAATGGGAATAGGGGCAAGTGACATATCAGAGTCACATGAAATATTCTGAAAAATCAAATGGTGAAATCCACTTTACGATATTGTGATTCATTTCAGAGTTATTGCATGTGACATGCTACATTAGATACGGACAGGACATCACAGAATGTGTTTGATGTGCTGTCCTTAGACACCGCAAACAACCTGTACGAAGAGGGGAAGTAAGCATGACGGTTGCAGCTACTGTTATTGTGGCGAAGTTACAGTTGCTAGGCTGAAGATACAGGTATTGGGCTTTTGAGACATACATTTACAGGCCCATAACAAGCTCTCAAAATGAGGGGGTGGGAGGAAATTATGAAAAATGCCAAAACGGCAGGGAACCTTGAAGATATCAACATCACATTTTAGTTTATTTTAGACCTGATCCAGAAGCGACATATCCATATTGGCCACTGCCAGTGTAATTGCTATCAAAAAGTATTTGATGGGATTTAATCACCAATATCACGCAACATTTTCATGGAATTTAAATATCCTCGAAATTATGCACCATTCATATTTTTTTCAGCAGCACTGAGGAGAAAAATGGGTTTTGTGATTAACCCTGAATTGGCCACACTTGGAAAAGTAACACAGCTACAAGTAGTGTGGTTTTGCTAACATATTCACGGTTGCATTTTAATTTTCACCTTATTTTATTTTAGTCCTACTTATGATGATTCTTAAGCACGTTAAAAAAAGTAATTAGTTCTGCATATGGTATTTTGTAGTAATTTATTTATGGGCATCAGTCTGACCAAGAAAATTTACAAATTTAGTCACACGTATCTCAGAAACAGAGTGTGAGTGAGAAGGGTTAAATGATTATCTCATGTAAAATTATGAATATTTTAAAGCAAAACTCTGGTAGATTGCCATCTATTCCGAACTACTTTGAAATATTACAATTTTCAAAGACATGTATTGGTGTCGGTGGGAACCAGCTACATTTTCTTTATTGGTATCAGTTCAAAATGGTGTTGACTCAGCCCTACTTTATTTTTAAGTGTAAGACTCATTCTTCTTTCTTCCTTTCAAGGTGTGAGAACATAAAATGAATCATTATTCCCCTTGAGAAAATCAAACTAGAGTATTACAGTTACAATAATATTACAAATATGGTAAACATTGTCATCAAAGTCCTTGCATTCTGTATTGTTCTTTCAATTATTACACAAGATATACAATTTCATATGAAGAATTATATTTTACATATTGACTCCTTATTTCCCCATACATACATTGCATGTCTATGAGCATGAACTCTTTTAACATTTCATCCTATCAAGTGCTGATAAAGAATTTAATATCATATAACTATAATTGACGGACTTCTCTCATACCTTTTATAAATGAGAAACAAAAAGTAGAAAAATACCAGGTTTGTATTTTCATAAATTACCTATACACTCCATTCAACAATCAACATTATATTGGTGGAAATACAGCAAATATTTTCAAAGTGATTTTCATTCAAAAAAATATCTTCCTCCTCCTCTTTCCCTAGTACAACAAATATATCAGTTCTAACTTGCAAAATGCATACTGTGAAATTAAATACATCTGAAAATATACAAACTCCACCTCAAGAACAACATATCAAACAACTTTAATAAAAGTATTAATGTGTAAATCTGAAACAGTAAAAAAAACAACCAAAGATTCAACATTGTTTGCATTAAACAACATGTCATTCGAAACAAAAGATTCCAACCCCAAGTTCAAGTAAAATAATATTAACATACACCTATACTGCCATTGTTAAATGCACAGAAGAGAAAGCAGAAATGATGAGGGATATAAAAAAATGACGATCTCAGTATACGAATGTCAAGAGCAGAGAATGACCACAAAATGCAGGAGGAAACCTTCTTTTTACACAAATAGTATGTTTTACATCCGATGGGTACACTAAATGATAGTAATGAAATTCTTGAATGCCATTTAAAGTTAATAATGAATCGGGAGAATCTAGTAAATTACATTAAATATTAGTAAATTAAATAAAATCTTTGGTTAGCGAATCAAGCGTGAGATCTACAAAAATGAAAAGGAATGGTTTATTGTCTTTATTCACAGTAAAGAAGTGTGTGTGTGTGAGTGCATTCACGTGAATTTGTAAAATAATGGTTCATTATTACTAGAAGCAGAAATAAATAATCACCCCACAATTCCATTTTCTACAAGTTAACAAAATGCAACACACTCACTTCAAAAAACTGCATGAATGTTAGACTTCACATGTCAAACAATGAAATTCTATCATGAAACAAGTGTATCAAGCTATGCTACTGCACTTTATAAGGCAGAACAGAAAACTGAATACCATTTTGCAACAATACTGAATACCAACAAAATGCACATTAGGTAAAACAATGAGCAAGGTGAACAACGTGCACAAAATTATTTGCATCTAACTTTGCCAACCACGCCACAGCTGCTGAAAACATAAACAATAAAATTCCCTAATTCCATTCTCTAGTTTCACTTAATGTTAACTCAGTTTACGTAGCGAGACCTTCCATGCACTTTCATCTGCACTCTGCAGTTTCTTGATGACTGTTTTTCCCCACAGTAACCACACAAATCCCACTACAACACAAAGTATGCTTTCAATATAGTAGCCATCAATGTCTGTCACACAACGTCCTCCGCCTTTGGTACAAGACTGAAAAAAAAAGAATAGTTCTTTCAAGTTTTTACACAACTACACAGCATGGATGTCAACAGATAATTAAATAAGTCATACCCCTACAGACCAACCAACTAACAAGTAGAGGGCAGGGCTTGGGAAACTGAGATTGGGAAGGGAGGAAGTGGTGGAGTACCCTATAGGTATTGATATGCCAAGGTATTAGCACGTACTAGCCAGCCATTTCAGAGAAAAAGCACTTCAAAGTTTCCACGCTTTCCAAGTGTGTCTCATGAGGCGAAGATACTGTCAGACTTCCAAGTGTTCCGGTGGCCCCGTGGTAATGTATACGTTTCATGTGCCGAAGGTACTGGGTTCGATTCCAGTTTGGTTGAAGATACTTTTCTTTCTATTATATTGAGCAACTAGTTATTGCAAAAAAACTCATCCTTTCCTTGCTATGCAAATTGTCGAGTTATTTTGTTTTCCATGATTTTACGATAAATACCACTCTGGATCATGTGCAAAATAATAAAGTAAATAAAAGCACTGATTGTGAATAGTATTCTTGTGTTTCGTTTCTGTTTCCTCAACAGAAAAAAACAAAAAAAAACTTGCCTATACTCTTCGGACAGGAGACTCCCACATATTAACCCTTCCAGAGTGGAACTTTTCAGGCAAGTGATTTTCAAACTTGCTAAGATATAAAAAAAATCATAGCAAGAGAACTAATTGTTGTAGAGAGAAGAGTCCCCCTGCTTTCCCCAAAAAATAGGACTCTTAGTAGATGAAAATAATACGAAGAACAAAATCAGTTTTACACAAAAAAACATATTCTGTAACACCCCAATCCTCGCAACAACAGACTAAAGTGTATGAAAAAATATAGTATGTAGCAGTGTAAAACTATGCAAAGTCATGTTGAAAATAGGTCGATACTTCATGAGAAAAAATAATAACAATGCAAAAGAAAAACAGTGTTGCCATCTTATGGGGAAAAAATAGAAAATTGCTTCTAGCATCGGTCATGTGGATGCTGAATGGACCACATTTGCAAGGAACTAACTAACTCTCTAGCCTTCTTGAACCCGAAGGTTCATGGCTGCAGCAACACAGGCCTTCCATCTGTCCCTATCCTGAGCAAGATCGATATATTCTTTTCCATCCCTCCCAATTTCCTTTAGGTCCATCTCAACATTATACCTCCATCTTCGTCTTGGTCTTCCTATTAGTCTCGGTCTCTTACCATCAGGTTTCCCAACAAAAATCCTGTAAACTCTTCTTTCCTCTCCCATTCCTGCCACATGGCCTGTCCTTTATGTCTTCTTGATCTAATCATGCTAATAATATCTGGACATGAATTCAAATCATGTACTTCTAAATTATGTAACTTTCTCCACTCACCTGTCTCCTCATCCCTTTTACGCCAAAGGACCAAGTAAAAATTTTGAAATGGTAAAGGAAAATCCGATTAATAAAATCAAGAGGGAAATTAGGAAAGTGATAGATACAAATATAACCCTGGCAAGGTCTGTAAAAAAGAAAATGATTGAAAATAGCAAGAAAGGAAGCATCCCAATAGCATTTGGGATTCCCAAAACCCATAAAGAAGGAAATCCCCTAAGGCCTATTATACCTATGTATTTGCACCTGGGATATGACTTAGCTAAAACTTTGGTAAAACAAATCAGAAGAGTGGGTGAAAAAACTGAATATAGCGTTAGGATTCATATTTTGCATTGTGCGAATTACTCACTTTTGGAAAATGTTAAAAAATATATATATATTTTTTTAACATAGCGTTAGGAACTCATGGAAAGTTCAAAAAGAAATAGAGGAACTCGATATAACATCCAATGATAAAATCATGAGTTTTGATGATGTAAACCTGTACCCGAGTGTTCCTAGGGACAAAGCAGCAGATTGTTTACAAAGATGGTTAATGAACCAAGGCCTAGATGTTATAATAGCATGAGAATATGTTAGATGGTTTCAACTTGTAACAGGATACAACTATTTTTGCTTTAACAGCAAATATATATACAAAAAGAGGGGCTACGGCCGGGAAGGAATAACCTGGCAGTGACGTCACTCCCTGCTAAGTCAGCGTTGTTAGTGTTCATCTCCCCATGATAGTCCCCAGAAGTTGTTTTTGAAAGATAGTCCCCAGAAGTTGTTTTTGAAAGGAACACTAACTTCGCCCCTTCCACAAATCCACTTTCACCATTGGCATGCACAATAATAAACTTTGGACCCTTTCCTGTTGGCACTTTTAAGGCCCCCCCACCCCCTAATCTTTGGGGACAGTGTGGTGTGTGTTCACGAAACTTTCATCCATGTAACTGAAAGACTGGCAGTTTGCTCTCTGCGCATTCTTTAACTTCACGCAAAAATGATCGCCGCCCGCAACGCAATGATGCTGTTTTGTTCAAAGAGTAGCTTCCTGCTGCTTACGCTATGCTTTCAAATTTGAACCCTCATTTTCTTAAGATCATACGAAACGACCAACACGAACCCTTAAAATTAATATTTTCTTGCAGTTCCTTCATCAGTTTATGTACGGTGACAACAATGCCTTTCATGTATAAATCATGGATCATGACTGCTTCATCAAAAGAATCCAGATTTGTGACACGTTGCTGGGCGTTCGGTTGGTTTTTGCCTGCCATTGAAAAATGTTTCCCGCTCGCACTTGCAACACTTTTGTCTTTCTCCTTCAAAATTCTCCACACAGATTTTTTACTGACAACTGTCGCCACGGACGTTCTGTGAACAGCTGTGATTTTGTTTTCATCGCAATCAAAGTACTTATACACATTGAAAACCATTTCTCTTGCATCGCTGTGCAAGGGCTTACCTTTCTTTACGCCACTGCTCATTGTACAACAATGACAAAACCAGCAAAAAAAACAAAAAAACTCGCTAACAAAGAAACAAAATAGCCTGCAATCCCTCGCTCGTAGCTGCGGTTTGTTAGACTAATGTAGCAGTGTGGGGGTTTGCACGCCTGCATCACCCCTCTTGGAATGATTTCGATTGGTTTGCACGTCACCTTATCGTCCGCTCTAGCGAATGAGCCTTCACTTCTGGAAGGAGAGGTGAAGGTGGGAGATGATGTCACTGCCAAGTTATTCCTTCTGCTCCCGGTTTCCGGGATTGTTTCCAGCATTTTCTTACATTACATTGAAAGTAGAACAAGTGAAAAGTGAGGTTAAATACTTCAGGAGTGTGACGCACAACGGGGAGAGGCGAAAGGGATGGCATGAGACTCTTTATGAAAGTTTACGTAGGTGTTAACCCTTTCCCCACCTCGCCGCCGTGAGCACTATAATTTGTTCATAAAAAAAAAAATAGTACAATAATATTTATACAAATATTGAATTTATTATTCCTGCGTTGTTAAAAGAAAATATGATTAAATGATTGTGAACATTATAAGTATATACTTTTGCTTCTTGTTGTATTTACAGTTCCGTCTTAGTTATTAGAGGCCTCTACTATTTGTTTTACTTATCCCATGCACACACACTAACTAAGTCCCGGCGCCTTTCGTTGGGGCCCTTATTCACTGCACTCTCACCTGCATATTCCTTCTAAGCTAGTCCAATCCTCTTCTTTTACGCACTTTCCTTCGGCGGCTTCTTTCTTTCACTATGTCCAATCCTTTCCTAAGATCCTTGCTTCGATATTACACATGTCAAAAAATCCTTATCCGCACTATTTGCACAATGCCCACTCGCACACTCTCTACAGGCTGTTTTACTATGTCCTTCTACTCCGCCATATTATATCTTTGTTGTTCCTTTTGTAGACTCTCTCCTCGAAGAGAGAGAAAAAAAACATAAAAAAAACTTCCCCCTTCTCTCTCCTGGGGTGGTTCTTGCACTGACCGGCAGAGGGGGTGTCCAACAAGAGTCCTTTTTGGTCAGTCACACGAGGTGCTGCCCTCTTGCGTATTTTGTTACACTACATGTTAAAATTCCACATCTAGCTGCCCGTAATCTGTTATGGACCGTATATGAGGGTACACTGGTAGTACTGGACCTCAACTAATCCCTAACTATAACCCAAATATCCAAGGAGAATAGGAATAGATTAATATTTAATATAAACCCAAGAAAAAAATATATAATTAAAATACAAAATTTATACCCGCACCTTCTCGCCAGAGTCCTCCTTGACTGGATCACTTACACTCCAGAGAAGAGCGCAAACTACACACGAAACACACACACAAAAAAAATATGTATATAATTATTGAAAAAGAAATACTAAACACATCCCCCCTACGTAATCATACAGTAGGGCAAGCCCTCTACAGTATGATTTCGTACTCCTTGTAATTTAATAAATGATTATTCTTCTTAATATTTTTTTAGGGGGACATAGCCCCTGCTACCTATAAGACTACGCCATAATAACTAATAAGAAATATATATGCAAATTGATATTACAAGATTATATTACACACATGAACAACATTATAACACTAATATTCTTTAAAATTGTGAACTTTATTTTGTTTCTCCTTTTTTTTTTTCTTTTTCCAATGCCAGCGGCACAATACGGTCTCTTGTATGACCAGCTCTTCTCACCTCGACCCTCCTTGGCTTTCACGAGCTGTTTCCTGGGCCGTGACGTAGGGCTTTAAATGGCTGCTGTTATAAACCCCGCCGTTTTTGTTGTTTCTTATATCCCACAGCTGATAGGAATTAACTCTTACAACATTTCTGACCAAAAAGGGCCCTTCGTACAGCTGGGCGAACTTCTTAAAGACCCCTTTTGCAACCTCCGAGGACACGTTGGTCTTGCGGAGAACTAGATCACCAGGTTTGTAGGATATTGTGTGATGTTTGTCATATATTCTCTTTCTTCTCTCTGCTTCTAGTTGTATGTTCCCTTTAACTTTCAGAAGTTTATACTCATATGGAGGGGAAGTGTTCAGCTGAGGCAAGCGAAACAGCTTCATGAGTTCCTGATCAGGTTTCCGGTTGAAAAATATTTCATACGGAGATGCTTTTGTGCTCGAATGTGTAGCCATGTTGATGCATCTGGCAATATCTGGAACGTGCAAAGGCCACTGCTTGTGATTGTGGCTCGTGTAAGCTCTAAAGAGGCGCCCTAACTCCTTCATTACTCTTTCC
The DNA here is from genome assembly GCF_977018435.1 of Lepisma saccharinum. Taxonomy (NCBI): domain Eukaryota; kingdom Metazoa; phylum Arthropoda; class Insecta; order Zygentoma; family Lepismatidae; genus Lepisma; species Lepisma saccharinum. Next base: position 15,097,776 of record NC_139232.1, on the reverse strand, counting down.
ACCGGGTTTGCTTTCTGGTTTCTTACGCTAACAAACTGAGCTTCTATACCTCTCTCGGCTAGCGACCTCTTCCATTTATGCGCCGTGAATTGAGTTCCCTGGTCTGTTATGATTGTTTGTACCTTTGGGCACAGCAGTAAAAACTCATTCAACACTTTGTTAAGTATGGCACTGGTGGTAACTTTCCGCATTGCGTAGATTGCAACATATTTACTGAAAACATCACAAAGAACCAAGCAATATTGCAAGCCGTATTTTGCCTTAGGCAGGGCCCCGTAGACGTCGGCAGCAATTAGAATCCCTGGCTCCTCTGCCAACACTGCTTGCATGGGTCCTTTCAGATCTTTATTAGGATGTTTTGTTCGTTGGCACAAATCACACTCCGAAACAAATTGCCTGATTTGTTTTCTCATTTTCCGCCATGTGAAGTGCTCTGCAATGGCCATGAATGTTTTCCACTCCCCAAAATGACCTCTTTTGCGGTAAAAGTCTATCACTTCTCGCGTAATACTTCCGGGCACACACATTTTTAGCAAGCATCCTTCCTTTCTACACAATATGCCATCCTTGATGGTGTATCGAAACCCCTGCTTCACTACATCTTGACACCCTTTATCACCATATTCGTTTATAATATGACCTAATACTGGATCATCCGCCTGCAGCTTAGGCAACCTATGCATGGATTGCACAAGCTCTGTCGGGGGGTTGAAATGCACGGCCGCCACGACTATTCCAGGGGCCTTCAGATCACTACAGGGTCCCTTTCTTACAGCACTGGGGTACCTTGACAAGTAATCAGCCATATTTTCCGACCCTTTGATATACTGTATTTCGAAATCCAAAGCTTGCAAGAGAAGAATCCAGCGCGTTATCTTTGCATTTGCGAGTTTGCAGCTTAACAAGAATTTCAGAGCTTTCATTCTTATTATGAAATGCGTATCTGTTAAGTACAATGCATTATTTTGTATGCCATAAACAATGCTCAGTAACTCTTTCTGTGTAATTGTGTAATTGCCCTCACAATCATTTAGAACCCTGCTACAGCAACTTATTATACGAGGTTCACCATTATCGTCTCTTTGGTATAAAATCGCTGAAATAGACCTGTCACATGCATCGCATTCTAGATAGTACTCTCTATCTTGCCACGGCTGGTGCAATATCACATCACGTAAAAATGCCTCCTTTATTCTCACGAAAGCCTCTTCCTGACGAGATCCCCAAATAAATCTCTTATTTTTCTTCAGTAGTTCCACCAAAGGTACAGTCAGCTCTGCATGATCGTGCTGGAATGCTCTGTAGAAGTTCAGAAAGCCAAGGAGACTTTTTAGCTCCCGCACATTTCTTGGCCTTCGGAAATCTTGCAACATTTGCATTCTTTCTGGGTCCTTTCTTATGCCCTGGGAAGATACTTTCATTCCCAACAACGATACTTCCTCTTGAGCGAAATTACATTTTCTTAGCTTCAACGTCAGTCCACTATCCCTTAACTTATTGAAAACAATCCGCAAATGACGCAAGTGCTCTTCATAGTCATCATCAGCAACAGTAATATCGTCACAATATGCGTCGCAGTATTCTCTAACATCTTCACCCAGTACAGCTTTCAAGCATCGAACTGCACTCGGCATGCTAGTTTTCAGGCCAAAACACATCCTCTTGTAACAATATGTAACGTTATTATATATGAATCCAAGATACTTCTGATGTTCTTCCTTGACAGGTATTTGAAGGAAAAACGAGGTCAAGTCAATGCAAGTAATGTAGCGTTTACCTTCAAACTTCTGTAAAATCTCCATTGGAGTGGGCGGGGCGTCATGCTGTGCTTTCAGCACTTCATTCGCTCTCCTTGCGTCAAGACAAATTCTAACATCATTCGTTCCAGGTTTCTTCACGCATACTAGAGGGTTCAGGTAGCATGTTGGTCTCTGCTCTATTATTCCCCAAAGAAGCATTTCTTGAATTTGCTTGTCAGCTTTCTCTCTATGTTGCATGGGGATATGATAAAGCTTCTGTCCCCAAGGTCTATCATCAGTAATTTCAAGCTCGTGTTCATAATTCTTGACCAACCCCGGCTTCTCATCGAAAATATCCCTAAATTCTATTAATAGATCTTGAAGCGCTGCTTGTTGATCTCCGGTTAGACCTTCTGTAGCCATAACGTGATCCTCAATCTGTCGTCTTGTAGCTTTCGTGATATTGTCTTCCATTGTGCCCACGTACACGGCAGCCTCAGTAACTTGAGGTTTCGCTTCCTTAGAGTTCATGTTTTTTGTTAAACTATCATTTACATAACTCCTTAACGATTTGATCTCTGCCTCGTCACAACAACATATAGGCTCCTTGCATTCATAAGATAGAAAAAGGGTCGGCACCCCGTCGGCTATTTGCACCTCTTCCTGCGACAAGAATTTAATTTCAACACCTTGTTGCTCTATTGTCATCGCCACAATGTTTCGATCATAATCAATGACAGCTCGACACGCCTTCAAGAAATCTGATCCTAATAGAATTGGTTTCACTAGATTTCGAATTACAAGACACACGACATCAGTGGTCACTTCCCCAAATGACAGCGGAACGTATGCTTGCGTCACCACCTTTGATGCTTTGTTGCCGAAGGCTGATATTACTTTGATGCTCCCTACGCTTAACTGAGGGATATCAGGCTTCCATTTTACTATTTCTAACCACACTTCTTCTGATAAACAAGTGACCATAGCCCCTGAGTCGGCCAATGCTTGATAATGGCTTCCACCTATACCAACTGAAATAATAGGCATTCTTAGCACCTCGCTTTTCGAAACTTCATTTTCATTCTGAATGAGCTGGTCAAATATCGAACAAACAACGTCTCCATTTCCATTGTTATTGTGGTTAATATTTACTGCATCTCTTGTATAAACTTGCATTACTTTAGTTTCATATTCATCCATTTCATCCTCACAATTTGTATTTTCTTCCCCAGATAAATCAAAAGATCCATTTATCGCAGTCCGGTTTCCTAAGTGTCTTTCCGCATTTCGGATATTTCCGTTTTGTCATGCTTCATTATTGGAGGGACAGTCTTCCTCATTTTGCCTTGCCACTGATACACTGTTGGCAGAAAAGAACCGCGAGCTCTGTTGTCTGCGACGCACCTCTTCCTCCCCCCTAAACCCGTGGTTGCCACCATTACGTCTGCCGTAGCTTCCCCCTCCTCGGCCTTGCTGCGCGAAGGGTCTGGGGCCCTGAGGCGGTTGTCTCTCGAACCTGTTGACATTCCTCTCATTGTCGCGAGAATAACTCTCACTTGGGCTGACGTAATTATTCCGTCTGTCTCTATCAGTTTCTCCGCCACACACAGAATTTACCTGTCTCATCCTCGCTCTATTGTTCGGTTGAAAAGTTGCAGCATGCGACGTTTCTTGTATTTCCTTAAGAAGGTTAATTAGCTGCTTAGAGGTGTCGACCGGTGACCCAATGAGGCACCTCTGAGCGTACGCAGGCAATTGCTTTATAGCCATTTTAGCTAACGTCATCGAGCGGCGAAGGTAATATTGCGTTCTTCTGGACAAGGGTCATAACATATTCACATAAAGATTTCCAGTCGGCTGGATTGTATCGAGAAGTAAAGAGCTCAGCACGCAGTCTCAGGAGTCTCTCTTCACTCAGGTACTCTTGAGAAAAACAACTTTCAAACCCCTTGTAATCCGTAATATTGCCTTTGCGGATAGTAAACCAATTAGCAGCCGCGTTTCTCAACAACAGCCCAGCGACCTGGGCTTGTTGCTCATATGGTACCCGAGACAACGCTAAATATGTCCTCATTTCTTGCATGTAATTGTTCGTTTTTAATTCATCCTCTGTTCCGTGATAGGTGGGCAATTTCAAATCTCTATGTAGGTATGCATTATTGCCATTGTTAGAGGGCGTAACTGAGCTTGGCCGTGAACTTTGCCTCTCACCTTTATCTGTGAAAGTATCTAACCGCCGAGTGACCGCGGAGATAGCCGATTCTGTATCCTTTCTTACAGATACAATGTCCCTTTTAAGGCCAGACACTTCCTCTCTCAACAAAGCAACCTCTTGATGGAATGCGTCATACTGTTGCTGCAGTGCGTTGTTGAATTCTGCCATCGCTGCTTGCATTACATTTTCTGCAGTTTTCTCGCAGTCACCTTCTGTGTGGATGCGTATATCCTCCGTTCTATTATTGTGGAGAGTGGTGACCCTTTCCTCTAATTTATTTGCCCTATCGCTTACGCAATCTATTCTGGAGCCAGTGATCTGATTAATCTCAATGAATTCGCTCTCAAGCTGACCCATCCTTTCCTCAATACCCCTATTGGATTGGGACAAATCTTTAAAATTTTTCTTCACTTCCCCTTTTAGTTCTTGGTGACCTTTTTCCAAGCGTTTTACATCATCTTTTAAATTGTTATGATTTTTCTGGAGCTCTTCCTGATATTTTTCTAACCTCTTCCGTGTTTCCTGCTGATCTTTTTTCATTTCTTCCAGGGTACCTTGGACATTTTGGAGTAAGGCAAAAATTTATTCATTAGTTATCTGGCCTCCCCCCAAGGAATTACCACCGACAGATTTATGAACCGCCCCTGTGCATTTCGCACTACTCTCTGGACCTAGCGTTCCCTCCACAGTGGTGTCTTTAGGAGGACCCTTTGGAGAAGGAATAAAACTAGACGTGACATTATCACGCATACGCCTCCCCATAATGCTAGTCATGAATCTATTCCTTTTCTCACTTTAAATAAAACACTAACAACAACACAATTTTGAAAGAGCCCACAAAAATATAAAATTGCTTAAGTCCTGAAATAAAGATTTAAAATTATCTATAAAATTTACTTTCTATTCTACACTACAGCATGCATCCTCACATACGATCCATGGCAAATACAACGGAACTGGCATTTTGATTTTCATCCTTTCAGATTTAAAACTGTGTTACTAATCTATTGTTTCCTTCTTTTGACTTTTTCTACAGTTTACGTGGATTCGCGCCACGCTATTGGGTGCCATGTGACGCACAACGGGGAGAGGCGAAAGGGATGGCATGAGACTCTTTATGAAAGTTTACGTAGGTGTTAACCCTTTCCCCACCTCGCTGCCGTGAGCACTATAATTTGTTCATAAAAAAAAAAAAATAGTACAATAATATTTATACAAATATTGAATTTATTATTCCTGCATTGTTAAAAGAAAATATGATTAAATGATTGTGAACATTATAAGTATATACTTTTGCTTCTTGTTGTATTTACAGTTCCGTCTTAGTTATTAGAGGCCTCTACTATTTGTTTTACTTATCCCATGCACACACACTAACTAAGTCCCGGCGCCTTTCGTTGGGGCCCTTATTCACTGCACTCTCACCTGCATATTCCTTCTAAGCTAGTCCAATCCTCTTCTTTTACGCACTTTCCTTCGGCGGCTTCTTTCTTTCACTATGTCCAATCCTTTCCTAAGATCCTTGCTTCGATATTACACAAGTCAAAAAATCCTTATCCGCACTATTTGCACAATGCCCACTCCCACACTCTCTACAGGCTGTTTTACTATGTCCTTCTACTCCGCCATATTATATCTTTGTTGTTCCTTTTGTAGACTCTCTCCTCGAAGAGAGAGAAAAAAAACATAAAAAAAACTTCCCCCTTCTCTCTCCTGGGGTGGTTCTTGCACTGACCGGCAGAGGGGGTGTCCAACAAGAGTCCTTTTTGGTCAGTCACACGAGGTGCTGCCCTCTTGCGTATTTTGTTACACTACATGTTAAAATTCCACATCTAGCTGCCCGTAATCTGTTATGGACCGTATATGAGGGTACACTGGTAGTACTGGACCTCAACTAATCCCTAACTATAACCCAAATATCCAAGGAGAATAGGAATAGATTAATATTTAATATAAACCCAAGAAAAAAATATATAATTAAAATACAAAATTTATACCCGCACCTTCTCGCCAGAGTCCTCCTTGACTGGATCACTTACACTCCAGAGAAGAGCGCAAACTACATACGAAACACATACAAAAAAAAATAATATGTATATAATTATTGAAAAAGAAATACTAAACTGGTGGTTGCCTCACAAGGAGATATGTTGATGACATAATAGGGGAGGAAAAAGGTTTAGATAAGATGTTTGAAATTCTGGGGGAACAGGAAGAACACATTAAGTTTACTAAGGAGGGAATGAAAAATGGTGAAATTAACTTCTTGGACCTCAAGATTGTTAAAACCGAAAAGGGAGTTAGGAAGGGGGTCTTCCATAAAGCACTAGCTGGGGATAAAGGGGATATGTATATCAGGAAAGATTCCGAACTCGCGGAAAGAACAAAAAATAATGTATTTTTGCATTTTTACATTAGGGCGAGTAGACTATGCAATCAGAAAGAGGAACTGTAAAAAGAAGAGGAATGGATTATGAGGATAGGCAAGAAGAATGGATATAGAGAAAATGAAATGAGAAGGATATGAAGGAGAGCTTACAAAATTTGTAAAAGCGCTAAAAGGGGGATTTTCAAGAAGGGAGGAAGTGTTGAAAGAGGAGGTGGAGAAGATGAAGACCAAAGGAAACACAAATGCACGGGGATCCCATATTTTAAAGGTGTTTCAGAAAAAATCGAAAAAGTAGTTAAAGAATATATTAAGTGTGGAATGAGGCCCCCCCCCCCCCCAGCAACACCGAAAAACACTTCACGGAATACAAAAGGGCAGGAATGGAAGGAGTTAAGGATGAAGAAATAAAGGGAGTATATAGAATTAGGTGTGTCTGTGATAAGGAATACGTTGGACAAACGGAAAGAAGTATGAAGGTGAGGTGGAAAGAATATGATAAAGACATTAGTGAAGCAGTACCTAGAACTGGATTATCTGAGCATATCATAGAAAATCAACACGAAATTAAGAAAAGAGAGGTTATTAGAAGGGAAAATAAAACCATTAATAGAAACGTTTATGAGGCCACCAATATTTGCAAGGAAAGAAATAAGAAACTTAATAGGGAAGAAGGGAATTTAGATGACATTTGGATTAGTGTTTAAAAGATGGGAAATAGGTAAACAATAAAAATAAAATAGATTTCCAAGTCACACCGGAGGTCGTCCGCTTAGTCCAGGAAATACAAGATTTTGACCTGGAAATGACGTAATGGAGAGGGGAGGTGAACTAACTGGGAGGGAAATAGTCTGTGGCAGGTTCCTGCATTCTATACGGAAGTCACAGCTGTTGGCCACACGGCCGTGTGAGGGACTGGAATTTTATAGTTTTAACTACTTTTATACCTTTTAGTGTTTTTTTTTTAAAGTAAGATAGTAAGGGCCCCGGCGCCCACCCAGCGTGGAATAACATGGGTACCTGGGGGAAACCCTGGGGGGTAAAGGCGGTCAGGGGCGTGATGCTGATCACATCACCCCCACTCACGACCGGATCAAGAAAGTGTGGGGCGTTTCCCCCACACCCCCTATACGCCTTCATGGCGTGGTGCTGAGCACAGGGGAACACTTTATTTTTTTTTATTTTATTATTTTTTTTTTTAAATATTGTAAGGGATAAGGTCAATATATTTGAGCGAAGACAAGTTTTATCAAAATTTGCTTTTCCACTTCAACCTGCACCCTTTTCCTTGTTTGATACAACTTGACGTGGCATGGTGGTGATTCATGCCTAAGGGAAGCCTGAAGAAGGGGGCGGTAACACCCCTGAAAAGTCGCATTTTTCGACGGATGATACTCACTGGTCATAAGTAATTTAGGTTTTTATATATTTTTTATATTTTAATAATATAAAAACATTTTAACAAAGGACCAAGTTTTGCATCCATGTAATATTGCAGGCAAAATTACTGTTTTGTATATTTTAATATTTGTAAGGAAGCACAATAAAACACCACTACTCGAGCACATGTAATCCCAGTATCCCAATTTTGAAATGTGCAACTAATTTTAAATAATTGTAATATTCACGTCATTTTGAAAACTGGACATCTCCCATTGGACCCCTTATTGTTGCACATTGTGAACAAGTGTTATTTTTCAAATTTTGATCATTATTACATTTAAAAGAAAAAAAAACATATCAGTAAGAAACAATGGTTCAAGAGTAATTACCCTATTTATAAATCACATACCATAATTGGGGGATCAACATTTTCAAAATGCATTTACTAAAAACAATAACAATAAATATACTGTTTTGTCATTCCAGTATGTCATCATGTCTTCAATTTTATATGAATACACAAAACAGACAGAACTGCAGTTATCAAGAAATGACATGTTATTTGCTGCCACATGGTGGTGGTTTCGTTTGAAACTAGCTGTCCTCCAAAGGTTAACACTAGGGCTGAGCAGATGCTGATGTATAGGTATTGGCCAATACCAGTGGTATCGGTACTGGTTGGAATTTATTTACCGATACCAATCAAATCTTTACCGGCATTTTGGTATTTCAAGAGCTCCGCAAAAATGCCTCTCGACCCTTTCACGGATTCTAATTATCCTGGAAATTATGCAAAATTAGAAATTTATCTTTGTTTTGCACCAGTTTTGGGTAAATTTTGTGACGACAGAACATGTAATTGATATTCTAATGTAATTTTTGTATAATTTAAAGCAAAAATCTTGGCCAAATGATGCATATAATTAAAGTGGAATATATGACAGTAGAAAACATCTTATGTCACATGCCGGCAACATATTTGTTAAAAACACTAAAAAACACACAACAATACGATAAAAAACAGTTTAGCAGTTCTTACAAGGAAACAAAAGCTCGGAAGAACTGCTAAAGTGATTTTTTATTGCTGTTGAGTGTTTTTTAGTGTTTTTAAGAAATAAAGTGGAATACTTACACACTATAATTAATGAATATTTTAATAACTTTTAATTATTACAATTTTCAAGTATCGGTATCGGTGGGAATCTGTGAGAGTATCAGCATCAGTATCGACTCAAAGGGGTATCCGCTCAACCCTAGTTAACACAGTTGGATGGCTGCAGGATTTAAATCTGTAACCTTTTGAAATTCATCTTACACAGAAATTAGAAATAGTTCTATTTTGCCCACCTATCCCAGTTCTTCTATTTACCCACCTATCAAAGTCATGTACGGGCAGTTTACTTGTTTCAGCAAAACTGTAAATACTAGGTGCCCACAGCTTTCCTCACCACTGTTCCATTCTTTTCTGATTTTCTTCATAAAGTTCTACATTTTTGGACTCCAGTAACTGCATGTTTTGGATACTGGCACCACAAGCAAAAGGACCTACGCAGAACTTCGTGCATCGTACTCTCGTGTGGAGGGAAGGGATAGAATGGAATAGGCTTCACTGAACATATGGAGAGGAAGATCCATGATGGCTTCTGGCCAAAGGATTTTGTTTGTGGTCCCATTACAGCTTGCTTTACATATTAATAATTTCCCTTTCTTGCTTCATTGTCACAAAACCAGCAACGTTAAATATTACCCCTCTACTTTCGCAGTTTACTGTTTTCATGATTGGTATGAACAACTGATATTGAATAAAGGTGAAAGCAACAAGCTTTCAAGTGTGTTACACATTTTGGCAACACAGAAGCAGTTGCAAGTAAGGGGCTGATGGTATCATACATTCTCCTGCCACTCGCATAGATATGAATATGTGATGACCGTGCCAGGGACTTTAACTTCTAGCAAAAGCGATAACAATGAAACATGTTAACTGTTGCAAGCAGTGGTTATGTATGTGCACTGATATGTTCTGAACAAATTTTTGATCCATTCGAAATCATGAAATGGCACAATGACTTAAAATTAGAACAGTGACCTTTTGTCACATTTTCTGCTTAAAAATGAAAAATATCACAAAAATCCAACATTCTTATGTATTAGGCTTAAAAAATAAAATGCACCATATTTGCACATATATAACATGCATGTTGTTTTTATAATTTCATATAACATAATATAGGAAAGTTATACCAGATAAGTTAATAAATTTGATTTACTTCAATTCTCCATTGGGTTGTGAATACTGGAGAAGCAAAAGGGGGAAAGGGGGTGCAGAAAGTATCTTTACTTCCCCTCTCAACAGTCTGCACTTATGGTGGTAACAGTATCCTGAAGTAACTTATGCTGTAAGGATTCTGATCATGATAAATATTACACATACAGTGTGTGTCCCAGTAAAAAGTTGACATTGTATCTGCATGCTACACACAGTATCATTTTTATATCGACATCTGAGTTACGTAAAGCTATAGCTTACTTACCCACCACAAAAATTTTACGGTGCTAGCGCGTGTAGATCACGAGTTATTACATGAAATGTAACAGTGTATTTCATATCTGTGTAAAAACACCTTGGTGGAACAACGTGCTAACATTAAATTTTGTTTTAAATTGGAAGAAAAAAATGCAACTAACATGATTTAAACTGTGCATGGTAGCAAAGATATGAGTTACAAGAACATTTTCAAGTGGTACGCAAGATTTTGTGTTGACAAGGAGAGCATCGAAGACAATCCACTGCCAGGGATATCAAGAAGAACCAAACACAAAAGACGTGCGAAAAGTTGCAAAAATTCTCCAAACCAATCACTGTGTCTCTTTCAGACTCATGGACAACTCATTGGCATCCCCAAAGCCACTGTCCATCACATTTTAATAGAAGATTAAAGTAAGACTGTTACTTGTTCTCATATGACCAAACTTTAGGCTGTTTCCAAAATTGAAGTTGACCACGAAAGAAGAACATCATAGTTTAATTGAGGGCATCCAAAAGCTTGTGAACAGTTTTCCAATAATATATTGCCCACTCCATTGTGTCTGGACATGCAATATTTCCTTTTGATTATATGTATTATATTTGTAATCTCACATGTAACAAATAGCTAAATAAAGTCAGGGGGACCGTTGAAATTCATATGCACCAGGACAACAAGTGCATACCCTTGAATGTATGCGGGTGGAGTCGGGCTTACTTCGGGGGTTCCCCCCTCCCCTTATAATATCCAGCAGTGTACAAATTCAAAAGGAGACTCCTTTGAATAAACACTAATAAAAACACAATATAAACAAGGCTTTGAGTTTCATTTCAGGTCAGTCACATTTTTACTGGGATACATGGTGTATGTGTTAACTTACTCATAATTAGAGTAGATAAATATGGAGAAACTAGTAGTACTCACTTTATCCACGAAACTTTATTAGCCTATCAGAAGAAAACCGAGTTAAAGTACCACGAACCCAAATATAATTAAACCCCAAAAAAGAACCTTCAAATAAAATAAATAAGAAAAGGTATACCCTCCTAGTAATAAAATTCTAAATAAAACACTTATAAATAAAATACTAGCATCTCAATACCCTTTACATTAGTAATAATACAAACATGTTCTTACCGCAACATCATCATGATTCCCACATAGGTTGCTAATACTGCCACCTAAACATGATTTCCAGGTAAGCGAATCGACGAACCACAATGCAACTGTTGTTGGCCAATTCCCCCCTAGATTAGACAATGTGTTCAGCAAGGTCATATATGTACCTCCTACTGCAGGATCACTGATGCGTGCAAAGAATGCCATGATTGCAACAAACATGCTGTACACAGCAACCTAGAAACAATATACAGAATTAGTGCACACTTTATATATACAATTTCTAGTCATGAAATAAAGTATTTACGTGTGTATAATGCACACCCTGTTTTTTTTATGGGGAAAAGTGACAAAAAATTGTATCTCAAATGTAATGCGCAGTATAATTCAGGTTCAAGAAATAGATTTCTTAGGCCAGCCACACACCGGATCTGACACGAAGGGAGGAGTCATTTGTGTTGCAATCCGAATCTGGGAACATTTAACATGGGGCTTGTATGGGCCACCACACACTGGTCGAAACATTTGACTCAAGTCACGTAGCTACGGTTTGCAACAAAACAGTGAAGGTACGGAGAATTTGGTCTCGCTGCAGCACAATGCGGCAAAATGCTCTGCTCCTCCTCAGTCCACCGACTGTGTATTACTCACTACTGTATCACTTGACAGCACATATGTATAGGTTTGACAGTGTGTGCAAGGCCAAAAATGGTGCTAGATTACAAAATGTATCGTAAATTGTACAAGAAAAACAATCTTCAGGTCAATTTGATATTTATACCTCGAATAACTGTGTGTTTGCAGTTCGCGATTTAAACTTTTAACTTTCTTGCAGGGGGTTCATCCATTGCTGAATTCATGTGTAAACAGGAAATACATTTACAAGGAAATCTTCTCTCTTTTGAGAGGAGATAAATTAACATTATAATGAAAAATAACTAGAAATACAATGTAAAACAAAGCTATGCAATTGATTACTCACTTCCCCACATACAAAAAAGGTTTCTCCAAAGCTTCAATGGCTTTCATGTTTTCATGTTAGTGAACTTTTGTTGTGCAACATATTTAGTTTTTGTACAAAGAAAATATTAAAAGTAAATTATCATATTTACATATAAAGTGCCAAAACGATAAGGGGATAGAAACATCTCTGGTAGTAATGAAACTTAACTTTTGTTGCCAGGAATAATTGGTTCCTATATGTTCCTATTGGTTCCCCTTTACCTTACGCATACTGTTGTATTACACCCTTCCCAACTTCATTTTTGTTAGCAATTTGTAAAGTTATGTTGTCATGGAACACTGCCATGACTGGAATTAAAGTAATCAACACCTCTTCTGCCCTCTCGTTCTCGTATGTAGAACACAACAAGACTCGTCTTGCCTCGACGTGTCACTTTGTGACTTGTTGCATCGTATCGTGTCAGATCTGGTGCGTGGCTGGCCTTAGATGTAGGTCATAAAGCTGCTGCTATGCAGATCAAGAGGAGAATATCATCTTGTGTACACAATGAGTCACCAAACCATGCCACCTCCCCCTCTTCCCCCTGTGTTTAGCTGTTTAGCATTTCTAAGCTTTTACTTCTGTAACCACCTTGTTCATTCTGTAGTAGTAGAAAGCGAGATCAAAATTATGTTATGGATTTGCAGCACTCGGGAAGTTATTTTCTATTATTTCTTGCCCGACAAATACTGCTGATACGCATCATATGTGAAGGGAAGGTGCATATTCAAATTCTGCCAGAGCGGCGTTGCTTTTCTCAGTGTCACAAAATGTTCCATTTCGAAATGAAAAGTCATGGAAAATGGCCATTTCACTTTTACAGTGTTCTTTTAAAAATCATTATTACTAAAGAAATCCAAGATGGTAATTTGTATTTGTGCCTGTTGATATATGCGTGTTATATGCAGTGACATAGTGAAAACATGTGTGGTTTCATGTTGGTTGTCCAAATTATTCTCGGCATAATAAGTAGAGCCCAGAAGTTCAGGCATTTATTCTCGTTAAAATAGGCAGGCAAAAAGGCATTTATAATGTGGAAAATAGGCACTAAAAATTAAAAAAAGGCAAAATAAACTGAAAAAAGGCACATTTGGAAGTCGCTTACTTTTATCTATAATTTCTGGCAAAATGTTAAAATCTACATTGGGAAGAGCATTTCAATTTTCTCCGTCTTGATTGCACACAACTACAAGGTGTTTTTTAAGTTCTCAACATTCATTGATAGTTGTCTGTCAGAGAGAATGTTTTTCATAATAGAAAATGATCTTTCTACTTCGACAGAAGTTATTGGAGCATACATAAAACAAGCTAATGTAGCTGGACTCATTTCGGTAACAGCATTTTCATCTTTTAGAATATCACAAATTGTTTTCAATTGTTTCAGGTCCTCATTTACACTCATTACCCGTTTGCACTTTTCCACAACAGCTGACCCCTTTTCTCCTGGCACTTCCATCATCTGCTGCATAGATTCCTCGAAGATTTTCATGGATGCTATAAGAGTCTCACCTCTTTTCTCTAGCTTTGAAATTGTCTCTGGCAATGCACCATAATGTGCAAAAATAAACGACAGTTCATTCTTCAGTTCTGAATAGCACAGGAGTTTTTTCACTTCACGAATTGAAGCCGTTTCATTTTCTGGAAGAGCATCGATCACCTCACTGATTTTTTCAAGATTGTTAGCATAATATATAGCTGGTGATATCCAGGTTCGCCATCTCGTCAAGACTGGTTGCGGAGGTAAACTAAGCTCAGGCACAACTTCCTGAAATTTTCGGGTTTGAGAGGGAGATTTCAGAAATATCTTCTTTGTATTCGAAAGCAACCTATCCACTTCTGGGTGCAACACTCTAACTTCTTCGGCGATTCTAAAAAAACCTGCATGAATCACAATGCAACCTGCAGGATTGGCCAACCTGGTAGGAATGGCCAAACCTGCAGGTTGCATTGTGATTCATGCAGGTTTTTTAGATTTTTAACTTTTTTATTTGTGAATAGGTCTACTGTACAAGTTTTTTTTAGGGAACGACTTGGTTTTTACGTACTTCTAATAGCAAAAACTTAATATTTTAAATGTATCCTAACCAACCCTTAACCACAATCCTCATATTACATTTTTGACGCAGTACTATGCCAAGTACTTAGTTTTTTATACGAACCTGAGGAAAGAGATAGTCAATCTCTGAAACGTCGTTCTACAATAAGAGCACTATACTCACATACGTAAGTACAATTTTTAACTTTCCTTTTTTATATATGATATGAAGCATGTTCGGGAAGAGAATTTTCAATGCTATAGCAGCCTTCTTCATATAGGGAGCTGCATCACTGACAAAAAGTAACACGTCATCATGATGTACACCATCTAGCCAGAGCAGAAGTAGGGAATTTGAGAATAACTGAGCTATTGACGAACCATTGGCTCTCTCTAGTTGTTCTGACGTGAGAAGAAATGACGAGGATTCTCCGCATGTTGGTTCCATAGTTCCTATGATGATGTTGGCTATGTAGCGTCCCATAGCGTCAGTAGTTTCATCTATTGAAATCCAGATCTTTTTTCCACCAACTTCAGCACGAATTCTTTGCAGAGCTTCATCGTAGCAGACGCTTAAATATGTTTTCCGCAGCGTAGATTCCGACGGCACCATTTCTTTAGTGTATTTCACCAGGAATTTCCTCAGTGACTTGTTTTCCACTTTCCAGAAAGGTATTCCTGCTTCCATGAAAGCTTTGCACAGTTCAAGAGAAAACTGAGATTGCCTGTTGGATGAAGTGCCCACTGTTGAAATTAGAGATATCTTCTTCTGTCCGATAATTTTAGCAGCTGCAGATTTATGTTTATGCTGAGATATAAAGTATTTTTTCTCATGGTGGATTGTTTATTCACATATCTTGCACAGAAGAATAGTACCGTCTGTCGAAAATGTGCTTTCACCAAATTCACGCACGTAACATGTAACTTACCACTTAATGGCACACTAAATTTCGGCATGATGACAACTACACGATCCTTTCCCTCCAAAGTGCAGAACTAAACTAAAGATAGAGAACTTGATTTTGGAATCCATGCAAAGGCTGTTTCTTGTCAATAACCTCCTGACACGGATGCTGGACGTGATGACGTAATTGTGCAGGTGTTCTGCAACAGGTATTCATCAGACAATCATGCACAAGGAAATGTTAACGGAAAGTCAATATCCTAAATCAGCATGAAATAATTTTTCTCACACTTTTCTCCTTCAGCAATGTTGAAACATACCTGAGTTCAATATTACTTTAATAAGGCGAAAATTATTCACATAATAAACGGAAGAAAAATAAATGCCAACAACGTTTTTTGGGAGAAAAATCATTTATCCTACACATTTTTTTAAAAGAAATTGTCAAATTTCATTGAAAAAGGCAAAAAAAGGCATTATAATTAAAAATAGGCAGTGGGGTCCCAAATAGGCAAAATAGGCTAAATGAAAAGGCTTCTAAAACATTCGAAACAACATAAGAAACGTATATCCGGAAAAATTTTATCAATATATGCAGTAGATAAAAAGAGGCATTTTGCCAAACTTCCGGGCTCTAATAATAAGCAACACAGTTCGTTGGGGGCAAAAAATTTTGTAAAAAAGCGCACATTATACATGAGTAAATATGGCATTGTTGTGCATCAAAATTTAAAGATATATTGCTACAAAGAACTCCACAAGTTCATTTACACATCACACGTACAGTTTGAGATTCACAGTGGTAGCATTCGAACTTTCAAAACCCTAACTCATCAAGTTAGGTTAGGGATTAACTACATATGTTATGTTAAAATAAAAGTCACAAATTAAATACCAGGTTACCCATACACCGTAGGCAAAATAATGACATTTTAATTGTGCAAACATGCCAGACGATTAACACATTTAATGCAGAGCTTACACAATACCACTTTGAGCCAATATACCTCTACACATTTCTGCCAATTCCAATACCTGAATATTGTAGCAACCTAAATACATACTTAAAAATGTTTCAATATAATAATTTCAATGCAACTTTACCATATCAATGTATCAAAACTTTTACTTGTAAATAATCAGATTTACATATCACGCAAACAGAACCTTAAATAAAATTATTCACCCTTTAGCTGTGAGAACTGTATAATGAATGTAAGTTTGTACTGCTAGCTGTGTTTGTAGAGGGGATCCGATATTTTTGGAAGCAAAAGTTTGGAATACATTTCCCACCAGGAATGCTTAAAAGAAGAGGATGAAGAAAGTTTTAATTTTACTCAAAATATCATCTTTGGTAAGCTCTGTAGCTCACGATCCCACTAAAGTTTCCAAGTTTGAATTCCAGTTTGGGCATGGATGTTTGCAAGTCCTTGTCATCAATTATATCTATTCTTCATTCATCTTCTTCAGAATTAGCCACAAATAGAAGAAAAATGATGAAAATGCAAAACATTAACAAAAAAATTACCCTTCTTTGGTTCATTAATGAGCTGCTATGTTGTGAAAGTGCTGCAAACTGTTGGGAAACTGAATCCGAATCAATTCTAGCCCAGCATGTTTCATACATATAATTTTTGGTCACCATACATTTTTATAGAGTTGAATTGATAACCTGTAGCAACCGGAACGGGACATATTAAGCACATAAGACCCTACAGATGGGAGGTTTACAAACCTATGTTTTCAAATGTGAGGTGACGTACAAACAAAATGTGCAGCAATGACTCTTTACAAAATAAAACATGGCTTTTTTCTGGAGAGGGGGGAAAATAGAAGAATGGGGCTGTTTTGAGAAGAGAAATTTTGGAAACCCCTGCACTTGGAGAGATGCAGAAGAAAATTCCTCTTTGGTAATTCATGTGTGGAGCCACGGTCTAGTTGGTAGGGCATCCGTCTGCCAAGAGGGAGACCCGGGTTCGATTCTCGGGGTGGGTGATCTAAGATAACAAAAAACCTTCTTTAGAGGAAATCATGAGCTATGAAATTGGTTCAGTGTCTTTAGGATGCAAATTACATAGTTTGTTATATATTTACTGTTATTTGTGTCAGAAACAAACTTTTACGTTAATTCTAAAAATTATCTCTGTAGCTTGAAGGGTCTTCCGTCCAGCCAAGGCCAAAGCCTGTTTGTTTTATGGCCTCTTTCTATTTCCTGTTATAAAACTGGGGAAATTTTTGAATGGAAACACATTCTGTTGCTCTATTACAATTTTAAATATTCTGCAGGTATCTGTGTTTCTCCATAACAAAAATTATGAATGTCATCCCCATATTGTACTGTACAGATCTTCTCAAATATAAAAAAAAATAGCTATTTCCTTTCCAACTTCAAAACAAAGTGATATTTTAATGAAAATGTCAGCAATCGTATGCCTGAGACCAAACGTTTGCGGACAGGAAGCATGTATATGTATGTGTCCTTAAACTTTTAGTAGGACCTGTAGGTGTATGTTTTTAAATCACAAATCGTGCTAATGCCGGGTCAGGTAGTTGCGAAGTTCTTGGAAAAGAGGGATGAACGTCACTGTGAAATAGCTTTGTTTTATCTCTGTTCAAGCGGCAAGGGGATTAAGCAATTTCTCTTTTCCTCTTCCCTTCTGTGTCAGTCTTTTGTATGACTGCTGGTATCTGCCAATGAGTGTTATTTATTTCCGCAGAGATTAGATTGAGTACAGCTTGAATGACAGTACTACAGAAGATAGAGTTTCAAGTCCACTTCATACACACATAGGCTAATCAGGACTTGACCTAAATTTTAAAGTGAGACCCAAACCATGTGCCTCCACTGAGTATCAAACCCGGGCCTACTTGACTACAAGGTGATGGTGTTTCACTACACCATCGTGGAGGCCCCTCTAAAGATTTATATACACCACTACTTACAATAATGTACATAAAATATTTATCAGGAAATTTACTTTTCATCAAATGGACGTACCATTAATTTTTTACTTCTTTAACATTAGTTTAAAGGTAGAATAAAGAACTACTACTTCACCCATCACATGAAACTAGCATTGCCATGAAAATAGGTGGCTGGGCAGAATTGCGCTGGTGCCACATATGGCAAATGCAAAGCGAGAAGGGGACAAAAGTTGTTCCCATGCAGTGTGTGGCAACGTCAACTTGATTGTGTTGCCTAGTTCGAGCGTCAGACCATACTCTCTCCAGGGCACTTTTGTGTCATACCTGATCTTTCAAGCAAACACTGTCAGTTTGTATCACATGGATTACAAAGACAAACTCTACGAGTTCTTTCATTTTCTTCAAGATGGGATTGTGCTCCGACGTGGCAACAACAATGAAAACTTCTGCCACCTGCCTAATTTCATGGCTGTGCGTTTAGTTAGAAATCAGATCATGCATGTAACTTACTCATTGATAGACCTGACAATGAAGGGAAGTGCTGTAATGCACTCTCTCTATAAACCTGAGCATAGAGTACAGCGTGTCCATAAATATACTGTCATACTTTAAAGTGGTATTACGTCGCTTTGGATAATTGTATTTAAATGAAATTGGTGACATTTGAAAGAAAAACTCAAATATTTTATTTTACAACTCATAGACATTGAATGTTGCACCCACAAGTGGCCCTGCAGACATCAAGGCGATATTCCCATTCATACCACACACACACTCCAACATATCCACAGGGATGGACTGGATTGCAGAAGTGATGCGAATTTGCAGTTCTTGCAGGTTTTGAGGCAATGGGGGTACATAGACACAATCTTTTATGTAACCCCATAAAAAAAAGTCACAGACCATCAAGTTAGATGACCTCGGCAGCCAATTGTAGAAGACATTATCATCATTTCCGGCATGTCCAATCCATCTTCCTGGAAACCGCTCATTCAGATGTTTCCGAACATGTAAATGCCAGTGAGGAGGTGCTCCATCGTGTTGAAAAATAAATTCATTGCCTTCATTTTCTTCCAATTGTGGAAATAACCATTCAGTGAGCATGTCAAGATAAGCTGGACCTTTCACAGTGGCCTCTCAAAAGAAAAATGGGCCATAGACTTGACGTTTCGATATGGCACAAAATACATTCACTTTAGGGGAGTCTCTTTCAACTTCCAAAATTGCATGTGGATTCTCACTCCCCCAAATGCTTACATTATGTCTGTTCACTTTTCCACCAACGTGGAATGTTGCCTCATCACTGAAAATTATTTTTCCTGACAGATTTACGTTATCCTCCTTTAGTAACATAAAATGTTCAGAAAAATCTAACTGTTTTACAGGGTCATCAGGTTTCAACTTGTGCACTAATTGCAGTTTGTAGGGGTGAAACTTCAGTCGCATATGCATGATCTTAGATACGGTGGATTTAGGGATGTTCAACTGCTGACTAGCTCTACGTACAGACTTCTTAGGACTACGAACAAATGCCTCCCGCACTTGTTCCACAATTCCCGCATTGACAGATGGTCTCCCTGAATGGCCTTTCTTTTGATGACATATGCAGCCACGATCCACAAAATCCCGGTACCACTTCAAAATTGACGTGTGTGAAGGAGCCTGATTTTGAAACCTTCGCCTATAAGCACGCTGAACCTTCGCCAAACTCTGCGTGGAATGATATTCTAAAACACACCAAACTACGTTCTTGTGGGGTCACCATAACCACTTCAATCCGCACACTGGACCTTCACCAAACTCTGCGTGGAATGATAAAACACACCAATACGTTCACCAAACTCTGCGTGTAATGATATTCTAAATACTCCAACTACGTTCTTAAATCTTCTGTAATAACAACACAATTTTAAAGGAAAACATTCACATGTAACCTGCCTGCCTGCTAAATATCCAACAATGAACCCACATCGTCCATTGTTGTCAGGAGTGAATTTATTTCAGTTTCTATGTTTGATCTCGTTCATTGTTGTCCATTGTTGACATGCACAAAAATATTTGAGTTTTTCTTTCAAATGTCACCAATTTCATTTAAATACGATTATCCAAAGCGACGTAATACTACTTTAAAGTATGACAGTATATTTATGGACACGGTGTATTATACAAGCGCATCAATGTGAAACCTAATGTTACAACTAATATGTTTATTAATGCACATATGGTGTCTTGCAACTAACAAGCACTTCTCTTAATCAGAAAGGAGACAAATAATAACATAAACCTTAAAATTGTGGTTATGTTCATTATTATTTAGAATAAAATATAATATTTGTATGTTATCTTACCTGGTGTACAGAATAACTACCGATCAACAATACGTAGTAAATATATGATACTTCTCCATTCACTATGAATGATGGAGTGACCCACACAATGAAAGCCGCTATTAGGCCAAAGAGTAACCTGCAAAACAAATAAGTTAAAGTTATGTTTCCTCCTGCACTGTACATTAATTTACATCAAAGCTACAACCAGTCCAACATCATTTCACCTGATAAAAACTGTTTCAATGTTTGAATTTTTGTTCACTTTATCAGGGTGGCTACAAACAAGCAGAAATGAAATTCCCTGACTTTTCCAGGTTTTCCAGAACAAAATTTACATTTTTCCCTGACAATTACAAATAAACTAAATCGATGTTTTTGCAAATGGAAATAATAAACTCATACAGATCCACGTATGGATTTTTTAAGTACCAATATTATCTTCTATGAAATTGACTTAATTTCTCTATTCTCTATGATTTGAATTCAAACCAGAAAATAGTGAATTTGGAAAATTATTACAATTCAAAGCTAGGGAATGATTACAGAATTTTATCATACGCAGTAAGTTTAAAATAAAATACTTGATTATTTTTAAAGTTACGACTAAATGAGATACGAGTGAAGAGTGATTGATTTCGAAATACAATTTGTAATTTATCAGTCTCCTTATACATTCTCAGTATCATATGTTGATATTTCCACTGAGGTTTGGAACCCTCTGCTTGCAAGAACCATGAGTGCGGACTCATTTTTCGATGCATAAAGCTACTTCTCTCTTCTCTGTAAAACAAACAACTTAACTCTGGAATATAACTGAAACAATTGAATTGTACAAAAGAAAGTGTCATATTTCCTTAAATTATGAATGGGATTTCTGCTTCAGTACAGTATATCCAAGTGAAGTACTGTGAGACTGACAACATGCAGTTATACCATTAATGCTGACGAAAAGGGTATGTAGGTATTAGAAATTTAACGCAAGGAATTTAAAAAATTGCATTGTCTAGGTACCTTTGATTTAGCTAACCACACATTAAAACAGGAACACTAATAATAAAAGCTTCTGAAAGTTCATATACGAGGGGCATCCTGAAAACAGCTCCAATGGTGCCTACACGCAGCACTAGTGGTCGGAGAGCGACACACACACATGCAGGCAGGAAGAAGTGCCATGTAGCTGTAACCTGGTACAGTTGCAATGCAGCCGTTTTTGGACAGTTCTAGGTTAAACATTGCAGCTCTCATTCAGTCTCCCACAGACTGCGATGTAGCCTACGTGCACGCTCAGAATTTGGAACAGAGCCACCAGCAATCGTGTGAGGTGTGCAAACCGGACGTCGTTAGTGATAGCATGGTCAGACGATGGTGCAGACAATTCATAGAAGTCCAATCGAATGTGCACAAGCCCATACAGCTGAGTACACGCGGGCCCTTTGCATCACTTCAGGTGAGAGATCTTGGGCCACTCCCTAGACAGCCCTGGCCTTGCATGTACCGACTTTCATCTCTTTGTTTACCTGAAGAGGTTTCTGGCAGGACAAGGGTTTGACAGCTACACTGCGGTAGAGACAGTCTTTGCTGTCAGACACATATACCATGGGCATACAAAATTTAGTGCCATGCTATGACAAATGCCAGAACAACGCTGCTGATTATGCCGAAAATTAGGTTAGGACTCACTGTTACTAATGCAATAAATTACAACTGATATTCTTGTTTTATTTATGCCTAATCGGTAGGGATCATGATTTTTGTTATTTTTTTCAAATTCGTGTATTTTTTTATTTTTTACTATTCGGTATTATTTTCTCCAAAATTCGCATTTTTATTTTAGCGCATTTTCTGGCAAATACCTGAAATTATACCTTCATGGTGTTTTTAAACTACTGTTCAAATTGTAAGTCACATGGCCTACGCCTCTTCCTGAGAGTTTCATATCTTGAAAGTTATTTTCCATACCCCTTTTTTTAATTTTAAGGTATGGATTTTAGATAATGGAATTTTCCCCGTACATACTGAAGGGTGCATAATGACCATAAGTTGCGACGCACCCAAAAAATTTAAATCAATCAATCTCACGTGACAGTTACAGATTTATTATAGCACCAAAAATTGGCATTAACTTTTTTTTGACTTGTTAGTGTTACGTTCCCCAAAATTCGTGTTTTTGTTTTAGAACATTTTTCTGCCAAATATACCGAAACTTAATACTACATTGTGCTTCTAAACTATTATTTTAAATTGTGGGTCACAAGGTCTACGTATTTTCGTGATAGCTTGATATGTTGGAACAGATTTTTGAGGAAGTAAAAGTAAAGTGCTCCCCTGCACTTTGAAATGAAGGTGTATACGGGAGGAGTTTGGGCCCTACACTTTCTTGATCATGGCTGAAAATGGAGGTGATATGATCAGCACCATGCTCCTGGCTACATTTATCCCTCAAAGTTTCCTCCAGGTACCTGCTTCATATGATGCTGGGTGGGAGCCGGAGCAGTTTGAATAGGTGGAAAAGATCTTGGTTCTCCCCCGCAAGGAATCAACCCCGGGTCTCTCGCATGGTAGTCAGACGCTTTAACAACTGAGCTCAATTATTTCTCGCTCGACAAATGTCGATGGTGCGCACTTAGCTTGGTAATTCAAAACACATCTCACGCGACAAATACTGAAGATGTGGCTCCCGTGTGACGGTACATACGCACTCAATCTCCTGTTAGAACCCTGCCACTTTACACTGTGATGCAAATGGTTTCGATAGAAGTTGAAAAATCGTTGGAAATACATGATTTAATTTGGCTGTCGAAATTATTCCATTATAGTTTACTCTTGAATAAAATGTTGGAAAACTTGCACTTCTATGTATACAAACATGGCCTAAAAAGACAAGAATGTTGGATTTCATGGAATTTTTTGTTGTTTTAGGACATTTTTAAAAAAAATCGCTAAAAACGCCAACAATTCGCCTTTTATGCCAAACTCGCATTATTTCGATATTTCGAACGGGCGAAAAATGTGACCAGACATCACTGCACATTCATAAACCAACTTCGCAGCAATTACAATTTTTCACGGTTTCCGCGTTTGGGAAAAATCAATGTCCCTACTAATTGGAAATTACTTTCTGGCCACCCCTTGTATAAATCAGTAGATGGAAACTGAAAATTTAGCAGGGCTGGCAGAGAAAAGTCAATTCTTGAAGAAAGTGATTTGCTTTTATGATTGAATGATTCGAGTAAACATGATATTGACATATTTACGTATTTATTATTAGTATTTTATTTCATAATATTGGACATTAACTTCACTCAGTGAGAGATTAATGACCATCTGTCACGAGTTTAAACATGCAGGAAGAGAGTCACGTTAATTTCATTGCAATACTATTGTTGCAGTAAATTTGAGGTTGGGAGCATGCACTTGCTAATTTTTATAACGTTCACCAATGCAGATTTATGTTTCACTTTTTCGTGATAGTATTCAATAAATATCCCGTTATCTTGGATTCTTCTTGATATCTAAGAATAGTCAAATGTTATTGTAAACGTATGTTAACTTGTGAAAAACCAGTAATACATCAGGATGATAAAGAAAACCTTCGTAAGCACTGCTACATTAAATAAGGTGAAGTGAGCCAGAAGAGTAATAAAATTCCAGCAGCATATTTGCAGTCTAAAGCTCTTCTTGTTTATGCATGCGATTTTTGTTGGATGTTGCAGTCCGAAGACATCCAACAAAAATCAATTCCATAAGAGTGCCATGCATGCAATTTCTGTCTCATGTTGAAGTGAGCTACTTTGTCGGGTGGCGATATTCGACAAAATTCGTATGTATCTTTGTTTCTATGTTCCTTCAGTTTGTCCAACAAAATGCCTTACTACGCAGTTCGACAACTATCGGACCACACCACCCGCTCCCATTCCCTCTATCTGTATACAGTTCTGTCTCCTTACTACTCCCATACGGACAAGAAAAAATGATAATTCAATGTATTTTCCACGTAATAGAGGCTTAACACATTTCTCTGCCCCTCCGGAAATTTCTCTCTCTCCCTCTCTCTCTCTCTTTCGTGTTGTGCATAAAAGGGAGCCTAAAAGTTGATGTCGAAACTTAGTAACAAGATTTCCTGTTCCCGTGCAGAGTTACATAACGATATCTTAAAAAAGAAGTCAATCAAGACAAAATTCCCTGACATTTCCCCGACTTTTTTTGACACCTCAAATTCCCTGACTTTTCCCGGTTTTCCAGGTCTGTCGCCACCCTGTTTATGCATAGAAAGGCTAATTGGGACAGGACTTATAGATTAAAATGAGATCCGAGCCACTGTGCCATGTGCCTCCACCGGGTATCAAACCTGGGACCCCTTGATTACAAGGGGATAACGCTTCCACTATGCCACGAGGTCCCAAAAACTGTTTTGAGAGTAGGGATGAGTGATGATATGATGAAATTGATGAATGGAGACTCACAAACATCCATGCCCAGGCCAGGATTCGAACTTGGGATCCCTGGCGTCGTAGCACGGTGTGCCAACCAAACTGCCACGGGGCCAGCAGGCAGGCAGTAGTACTTTTGAAATATCCTGCTAGAAAGCTTATGCAGTTTTCGGTTTTGTGAATATTGAGTCAACATTCTCCAATAATTTTGAAATGAGTTATAACAAGTTATTCTGAAGCAAATACATACACTAAAGAAATTGGGTTTTAAATATGGCCACACCATGGTCTAAGTGTGAATAATTATTTCAGTAATGG
This sequence comes from Lepisma saccharinum, assembly GCF_977018435.1. Taxonomy (NCBI): domain Eukaryota; kingdom Metazoa; phylum Arthropoda; class Insecta; order Zygentoma; family Lepismatidae; genus Lepisma; species Lepisma saccharinum. The sequence goes on along the minus strand of NC_139232.1, from coordinate 15,072,464 downwards.
CAGTTAAGGGTTAAAAACAAATATGTGCCAGAAACACCAATGGAAGTACGTGTGAAAAATTATTAATATTGCATATTCATAATTAAAATTAATAATTTAAGAGAATATAAAAGTCAACAATTACTCACAAAATACAGCAGGCTCCAATTTTACATTCTTCTGTATTATGCATTCAACTATCATGATCCCAATAGAGTATAGTGTAAAAAATATCCCATATTTTAGGTTTTCAAAATTTGAAATTTTGGTTAGAATGAGTTCCATTTTGTGGTTCACACTGATGTACATTTTACACACTCTTGAAAACTTGTAAAAACATGAGGTAAAAATATATATGTTGGAAGATTCCTAGCGGCCTCGACCCATTATTTTACAATTTAATATTTCTATGTGACTGGACAGATATTTCAAGTATGTGTTATTGATTGTAAATTTCGTGAGCAGTCAGGACAAATGTGATTTTTCACTTCCAAAATGCAAAGTCACGATAAGCATAGACAAGCTGATGCAAGTTGTGGCCAAACAAAACATTAGGGGCTGCAGCAAATTAATTCATTTTGCGACTCCAGTGTGTACAGATGCATTTTTATTGCATTAAACGTACAGATGAGTTTGTTAGCTTTCCTTATGTATTACATATACAGAAGGTCGTTCGCTTTATATCCGACCATGTTTGACGGGTACCCACCTTAAGAGATACTGTGTCGCCACCACCGATCATGTTCTATTGGACCCCCAGCATTGTGGACTATCGCCCGGCATCACAGTTTCCATTGCAGCAAGCTCCGGCGCAGGACAGGCATGGGAATTCTGTCCCACTCCTCCCTGCAAGCTTTCCATAGACCATCCAGGGTGCGTGGGCGGCGATGTTGAAGACGTCGTTTCAACAGTCCAAATGTGCAAAAATCCATTGGACTGGCATCTGGGCTTTTCACAGGAATATCTTCAAACGGAATGACACGAATTCCTAATTCCTCTGCCATTTCCTGATAAAAACGTAGTGATGTTCTGTTGGTATGACTCGAAGCTTTGTCCATATGGCATCACCTGGTTCGCATCCATTCCATACAATTTTGGGATGTCTCTCCGTTAGATAGGTGTCAGAATGGAGTCTTGGAAGTATCTGGCATTCACCTTCACGTTTTTGTCCACCTTGCGTATCATCAACTTACCCTCATATCCGAATCCCGTCACAACCATAAAGCCACGAGGGAAACTTTCCCTGCAAACAAAGTTGCTGCACCCCTTGCCGTCAATGTCACGGTATGTGATCGCCCGAATGTGACCACCAGCAGTGAGATGAACATATGATTCATCCATTGTGACAACTTTCTTCCATTTGCAACCCGCCAGGTACCTTTCATAAAGGTTCACAATGCGTACATATGAAAACTTAGCATGGAAAAGGGCCATTACGTAACCCTCCCAATACCGGTTGATTTTTGGTGCCATTTGATAACATTCACTACCAACACTCACACACCTACAAGGTCAGACACCACACTGCTCCTGCCAGCAGACCCATAGCTCCAGCATGATACGCCAGGTGGCAGCACCGAATCGACAATGGTCGGATATAAAGCGAACAACCTCTGTGTAGGTATCTACAGTTTGACTATGGAGTGTTCCATAGGTAGAGAGGATGCATACTTAGTTTTTGACGGAAACACGAAATGTCAAGTAACACATTGTAATGTTCAAGTTTCATGTTTTTCAAAGGTGTGATGTACACTGTCCTAACATATTTCATCATGAAATGAACTGCAAAATGCTAAATAAACCAAGAATAAATTCAGAAGTCTGAATTATCCTGTGAGATATGCAAATTGTGGAAAAATTGATTATTTCAAAGTAAATATTTGAGAAACAAAAATAGACACCTTTACACTGGAATTTTAAAATTAAATTTAGCTTATATTCACCATTTTAACATTGACATTTTATATACCACTTTTGATCCCGAAATGTGACTAGTTTTTGTACCGAAATCTTGATATTTTATTCACCATTACGTGTTTATAAATACGGAGAAAATAGTACTCACTGTATCCACAAAACTGTTTTTTTTTCTTTTCTTCTTGTTCTGTTAATTTCAGCCACACAGTTTCGTGCATACAGTGAGTACTATTTTCTCTGTATTTATCTACGACCATGTCTCTCTTCTCACAATTATGAATAGGTGTTTATGTTGGTCAAGTTCTCAAAAAGATCGTTATGGGCAGTCAGGTATCAAGTTAGCATCAGATATAAGTAATTCAGATTCTTTTTGTGTGAAAAAGACTAAGAAATAAACAATACATAAATGTATCTCTACAAAAAGGATATTGGTAAATGTCAACACCTGTGTGGAAACCCGCTTGTTTCACAAACAAAAAGTAATTTAAAAATTTGAGGACAGTAACTGTGGATATGTGTGACAAGTAGCCGCATTTAAACTTAAACCAGTTGTTACTTATACTCTTAACACCAGGGAAGTTCGAGGAGTATATTTTGAAGTAAAATAATTGTACCCCAGTGTTCCAAAAGAAATTGCTTTGGATACCCTCAGCAAAAGTGGAAGAACTAACAGTATGGAACATAGTAAGATGGGCAGATGTGTGCATGTCATAGTGTGTTCTGTTTTAAGGAGAAGAATTTAAACCGAAGGAAGGATTAGCTATGGGGAACCCCTTATCGTGTTTGTTAGCCAATATATGTATACATTGGATAGAGAAGGGAGCAATTGAAACCTTGAAAAATAAGGTGCTACTGTTCAAGAGATACGTGGATGATGTGATCTTCATAACAAAAACCAAAGAAACAACACACAAAATGTTTCGATTATTGGACAAAGGTCATGAAAGAATAAAGTATGCGAAAGAGGAAATGGACAATGAAAAGATTAACTACTTTCATACAGCCATTGAAGTAAAAGGCAAAGGACTTGAAAACGGGATGTACCATAAAAAGTTAGCTGGGAGAAAGTATATCCACAAGGAATCTACACATGACAGGAGAACCAAAGACAACATTTGGGAGAATTTTGAATGGAGGGCAACAATATTATGCAACAACAAAGCAAGCTATGATAGAGAAATGAAGTGGATAATGGTGGCAGCACAGGAAAATGGATACAAAGCAGGGGATATAATTCACATCATAAGAAGAGCAGAGAAGGAAATTGAAAAAGAGACAAACAATAAGGAAAAAGAAGAAGAGGATAAGGATGTACAAGAAGAGAAGTATGTGAGTGTGCATTTAGAAGAAAGATGGAGAAAAAGATAAGAAACATGTATTTTAAGTACGGAATAAGAGCAACCTTCAAGCCACGAAATAGCATCGAGAAATGGTTTAATGAATATGTACAAAGGAGAAAAGGAGAGTGATGAATTGGCAATGGTAGGGGTATATGAAGTAGAATGTGGTAGATGTACAAGCAAATACATAGGAGAGAGATTACAGATTTAAGAACAGCATTGAGTGAGTATATTTTGGCATCTGATATCTACTATATCCTCATGTACATTATTCTATAAATTATTTATTTAAAGTGATTTAAATCGCAAAAGGGGAGAGTGTATGAGTGGGTGAAAAGATTTATTAGAGACTGAAGACGAAATGTCAGTGATGAACATCGGAGTGGGAGGCCAGATTTCGTGGCAGTGAAACAGCAGATCGATCGGCGAATCCGTTAATTTAGTGTGCTTTCCCCAGACTTAAACAATTATCTCATTGCTAAACCTTCATTCTGCTGTAGATTTCAGAAGGTTTCACTCCCTATGACCTCAAAAAATGAATAACACTTCGTTGCTCTTCTACGGTGCAACACCTTTATGGTATGTTGCTAAGGAACATTTTTGGGTGCCGAAACACAAATTTTTGTTGTGCATAAATCTCCATGAAGTTTAGAATAAATTTCCTGTTATTTAATGACATCCCCTCGTACATTTTTCAATTTGCTTACCTGATATTAAAACTGATAAATTTTTAGATATGTTCATGTTATTTGTAGTCCAAAAATTAAAAAATAGACTAATATGAAGACTTCAACATCAACCACTCAGCTCATACACTGGCTGACAAAGAAAGTGAAGCACCCAGAAGGAGTGGTCGAAGATTACCCCATTTCGGTATACATGCATACCATTGATGTGTGAGTAAATGATTAGATGTACAAGGATCTGTAATGTGTAGAATGCCCACCAGAGGGCATTTGTGACGTCACCTCCTGTTGCTGATAAGGTGGGGCCAGTCACCTACTGTGAGTCAGACAGTGCAGCACGAAGTTCAGAGAGGAAAACGAAGCACCGGCGATGCCTCGCAGATGCGTTAGATAGCCGATCCAGCAATTGACAGCATTTGACAGAGGCCGCATTGTGGGACTGCATGAGGTGGGTTGGTCGTATCGGGCAATTGCCAGGCATATGGGTCATTCAGATGTCACAGTGGCCCGATGTTGGAAACAATGGGTACATGAGGGCACCCATGCACGTCGTGCAGGTTCAGGTCGACCAAGAAACACTACCCCGAGGGAGGACCGTCGTATGGTGCTCCAAGCAGTGCGGGATCCCAAAACTTCGGCACCCGTCATCCGAGAACATGTACTGGACACTCTACAACATCCTGTGAGTTCCTGCACAGTGTCTCGACGACTCGCATCTGCCGGATTCGGGTCCTACTGCCCCATGTGCCAGTTGCCGTTGACACCACAACACAGACGCCTGCGGTTGGTGTGGTGCCGTGCTCGGGAGGCATGGACGAATGGAGTCGCATCATGTTGAGCGATGAGTCCCACTTCTCCATGACCTCCGATGACCATCGTGTGCGGGTGTGGTGGCGTCGAGGGCAGAGGGCACATCCTGCCTACATTGTGGAGAGACACACAGGTGTGACCCCTGGCACCATGGTGTGGGGAGACATTGGATATGCGTTCAGGTCACCTCTAATAGTGCTTCGGCAGACTTTGACGGCACAGCAATACGTCACAGACATTCTGCATCCAGACGTCCTACCCCTTATTGCATAGCATCCTGGGATAGTGTTCCAACAAGATAATGCACGTCCACACACAGCCCATGTGTCTATGGACTGCAAAACCATGTTGAGGTCCTTCCGTGGCCAGCATGATCCCCGGACCTCTCCATCATTGAACATGTGTGGGATTACATTGGACGGGGACTCCGTCCTAGTGCCAACCTGCGGGATCTGGAGAGACAGCTGCAAAACCTATGGACGAACGTGCCTCAGGAGAGGATCCAAAGGCTGTTTGACACTATTTGGAACCGCATAAGGGCATGCATGGTGGCCACGGTGGCTCAGTCGGTAACGCGTCTGACTACCATGCTAAAGGTCCCGGGTTTGATCCCCGGCTGGTTCAAATCCGGGAACTTTTCTAACGTTGGAAGCGGCTCTGGCGCCCACCCAGTGTCGAATAACATGGGTACCTGGGGGAAACCCTGGGGAGTAAAGGTTGTCAGGAGCGTGATGCTGATCACATCACCCCCACTCATGACCGGATCAAGAAAGTGTGGGGCGTTACACCCACACCCCCTATACGCCTTCATGGCATGGTGCTAAGCTCAGGTGAACACTTTACCTTTATAAGGGCATGCATTGCGGCCAGAGGGGGTGCGACACCCTACTGACCTGGTGCCACCATTCCACCTGTAACTGCCAACGGACTTGCCTCTTGCATCCTATATTGTAATCAGTTCAATAAAGGTACATGGACTTTCAGCATATGTAGTTTCATTCACGTCCAACCACTCCTTCTGGGTGCTTAACTTTTTTTGTCAGCCAGTGTAGTAATGGTTTTAACATGGAAGTCAACAAATTTAGCAAATTTCACACACATTACATTACAAAAAGAAATAATTTCCATAGGAACTCATTGCCATCCCATTATGAAATTTTGCACACTAATAGTCAATTGATGTCTTCAAAACATATATTTTTTTCAAAAAAATTAAAAATTGTGTTTTTGAAATTTTTAAAAACAATTTGTTTCAAGTGTTTTAAAAATTCAAAATTCAAATACCACAGTCATGTTGTATTTCAAATTAAGCTTATTAAAAGCAGAAGAGAATGACACCAATTTGAGCTCTCTAGATCAAATAGTTTTTGATCTACAGCTGTTTAAAGATTTCAAAATGTCGTCAAATTTTGGGATTTTTGCTTTCTTGAAAGTCAATAACTTGAAAACTAAGAGCGAAAAAAATCTGAAATTTGGCAGTTTTTGTCCTCTTGATAGGTACAATGAATAAACAAAAAATCTAAAAAATCTGAATCCTAAAGGTTCAAAAATAATTTTTATCAGTTGATTTGATATGGAATGGCCCCATAGGAAAATGACAGAAACAAGGCATGTAAGTAAATTAGAAACAAAAATAAACAAAAACACTGATTATTTTATGTAACTTAAAATAGATAGTCTGCACAGACTACGGTAAAACTAAAGGAACTTGGTATGCAGTATTCAAACATTTTTCATAATTGCCGGAACTTGAACTCTGATTACACCTTGTTTGACAGCATGAAAGAGCCAATACGTGGCCAGAAATTAACCAATGTCAAGTCCTTATAGCACTTTCCACTCCTGCTGTCATACAACCCCAAAAGAATGGTCCCATCGGGCACTTATGAAGCTTCCAGACAGATGGTGATGATGTATTGAGGTTGGAGGAGATTATGTCCAGAATGCCTCAAAATCTCAAGTTTCTGCTATGGGACCTTCACATCCAAATCAGGCAAGCCTAATTCATTTCCGACAAACTAAAAGGGGTGTAAAGTACAGTGTTTAACGTAAGTCCGGGAACACTTTCAAAAAAATATTGTAGCCAAACGAGTAGCATTACAAAGTGACAAAGTACATCATTTCAAAGAGTAAAGTTGTAAGTTTTTTTCTCATGGCAGGTGTTACGTGTAGTTCCATATATATTGTCACTAGGTGGTGTCATAATCAAGATGGTGCTTTCTGGAGTTGAGAAGGCTTTCTGCGTGCTAGAATTTGACAAAACAAAGACTGCAACGGATGTCCAACGAAAATTTAGGATGAAGTACGGGAAAGCAGCACCAACCAGGAAGGCAATCTACAGTTGGCATATAAAGTTTGTTGAAACTGGGTGCTTGTGTGTCAAGAAGAGAAGTGGTCGGCCAGGTGTGAATGAAAACGACACCGAGTGAGTGAGAGAAGCTTTCACAAGGAGTCCGAGAAAATCAATCTATACGCAGAGCTTCACGTGAGTTGGAAATGTCAACAATGACTGTGTGGCGGGTTTTGCGTAAAAAATTAAACATGAAACCGTACAGACTACAGTTAGTGCAAAAGTTATATCCTAAAGACCAGCGATTCCAGTTTTGCTGTGCATTGGAGGTCAAAGATGATGCTTTTGTGAATTTGATAATTCTTTCGAACAGGCAAAATTGTACATTGCCTTCCTGGTTGGTGTTGCTTTCCTGTACTTCATCCTGCATTTTCATTGGACATCCGTTGCACTCTTTGTTTTGTCAAATTCTAGCATGCAGAAAGCCTTCTCAGCTCCAGAAAGTGCCATCTTGATTATGACACCACCTAGCAACGATATATGGAACTACACGTAACACCTGCAATGAGAAAAAAACTTACAACTTTACTCTTTGAAATGATGTACTTTGTCACTTTGTAATGCTACTCGTTTGGCTACAATAATTTTTTTAAAGTGTTCCCAGACTTTTGTTACATGCTGTATAATGAAGAACATGTAAAAATCAGAATTCTATATCTATAATGGTAATAATAACTGCAAGTCTGAATAAATTCTCTAAGGTTATTGACCAGGTGAATTCTGGATGAGTTTCCGAGCTTTCGAGACCTAACGTCACTCTCATCTTCGGGGAAGAAGTGCAGTGTTGAGTGTCAACCCGGTTTATATGTATCTGGATCTGGATGTTCCCAGTGTAGATGGCAGACCAATCAAGAGCAGTGTCTGCTGCATCCCCGCTGACTGCTATCGCTAGGCAGGCAAGATCCAGTTCGAGCCCTGTGTCGCGATTCAGATTCCCTTTTTCCCTGTGGATGGTTATTGCTTCTTTGATAATTCTGTCCCAATAGTTTGATGATTTAGCGATAATTTCTGTGTTACTGTGCCCTTGTTGATTGAATGTTTAGCTAGTCCTGATCTCGGGATGGAAATTCTTGATGTAACTCTGATGTTCTCTGCAGTTTGTTCAATTGTCCTGCCTGTTTGATTAATGTATGCTTTACCGCAGTTGCAAGCAATCCAGTAAACTCCCGGTGTTTTGAGTCCTAAATTGTCCGAGGTTTTGTAGTAGGCTCCTGATTTTCAGCAGTTGTTTGTGGATGATTTTTATGTTGTTTTTTCTAAGAATATGGCTTATAATTCCAGAGAAGTTTCCAATGTATGGGAGGATAGCTATCTTCCCGTCCTCTGTTTTGGCTAGATTTCCTGGTGTGTGTGGATTTCCTGATGTGTGTGGGTTTTCTGCTGTGGTGATCTTCTTGGACAGTACTCTGTTTAATTTCTCTGTTGATGCGATGTTTTGAGTACCCGTTTTGTCTGAAAGCAGTGTGACAATGCTGTATTTCTTCTGGTAGATGTTCTGCAACACTGATGGGAGACTGCCTGGTGGAACACTGTGGAGAGTACTGTGGTTTGTTGAGACGGGTGGTGAAAACTATTGGCATTGAGATAAAGATAGGCGAGAGTTAGTTTTCGGTACACAGTGTGTTCCAACATTCCATCTGGCTTTTGTTCGATGAGGATATCAAAGAAAGGAAGGTGACATGGCTCCCGATTGGTTCGTCATCTACATCAGGAACATCCATATCCAGATACATATAAACCGGGTTGACACTCAGCACTGCACTTCTACCCTGAAGATGAAGTGACGTTAGCTCTCGAAAGTTCGGAAACTGTTTCAGAATTGACCTGGTTGATAGCCAGAGAGAATTTATTCGTCGCCAGGAAAGTTTCAAGACTTACTTCAACTGTTAGTCTGTTAACTTGAAGACAATGTAGGGTAATCACTTAACTGGCTAAAATAATACAAGCTTTCTAGGACAATATAACAATAATATTCTTTACCTATATGGTATTGCTTTGAGATATAGATCCATCGGTCGGGGACCAGCAGTGTACTTGCTAATCACTAACGGAAGCACAATTTGCAGAGGAACAAGGGGGACGGCCAGCATTCCCAGTTTCTCTTTTGGTATACCACCTTCAACAAGCTTCAAACTGGTCACAGCATCACATGCTGAGAATCCAATCTGAAAAATAGACAGGCAGTTTAATCAAAGGCTACAAAGTAATGGGCATCGAACATCAGCAGGAAAACATATATTTTCATGTGTAAAGTAAAGATTTGCAAAGTGCATTTCAGATATAGATGATTAGGTCCCAGACATCTAGGAAATATAAGTGCGCAAATTAGCAGCCTGTAAATTAAAATAATAATGATAATAATTCTCTAATCTATGAGTACAGTGACACAAAAATTCAAATTTCTGTAAAGGAAAAAAAAAAAAATTGAAACCATGTTTGGTTTAATTTTGAATCTCTCCCCACTTTAACATACATATCTGCAAGTGTGCATGCACAATGAACTAGTAAATTATTGTTTGTAAGTAAACGTGATCCAACAATATTTGATTGCAATGAAAAGTGGATTTCACCATACCATCAGTATTCATACATATGAAAGGCAGGCAAAGGCTTGTGAAGTCTGCAGCATGCTTTGTGATATGCCAGAAAAAATTAGTGAGAATGCTGATGGAGGAAAGAGGCAATCACATTTAGTATATCTTAACCTTTTGACGCCCAAGACCTTTTTCACAAGTAAGCCTCTGGGTACCGAGCCGATTTTGAGCAAAATGCAGACTTTCAATTAAATAAGTGTAGATCGGAAGCTAATTGCCCTAGAGAGATGAGTGATATACCGTTGTACGCGGAATGAACCAGAGATTCAGACTATATGAATTTTTTACAAATTTGGCGTATATGTGGCGAGGGGGAGGGGGCTAACTCTCAAAATTCCAAAATTTCGAGAAAAAAAAATTGTGTTCCCCACCCTCCCCTCAAGCAAAAAGTACATGACAGTGTCAACATGCATATGGAAATGATCGCTAACCTGTAAGGAACACAAAAATATTTGCATTATTATCATATGACAAATGTAACTTGAGTTATACCCCCAAAAGGAATTGTCGGCACGCCACTGATTCAAGCTTCAAAATGCAGCGGTACCTTGAAATAACTTTAGCTCAGAGACTATTTGCCCTGGAGATATGAACGATATACCGTTGTACGCAGAATGAATCACAGATTCAGACGATATATAATTTATTCACATTCGGCGCACATATGGAGGGTGAAAGGGGGGAAATCCCCTGAATTTTTTTTTAAAAAAAAGGTTTCTCCCCCCTGCCCCCCAGAAAAAAAGGATATGACAAGTTCAAAATGCACATAGAAATTATCGCTGGCATGTAAGAAACAGAAAAATATTTGCATCATTGCCGTACGACCAATGTAACGTGAGCTGTACCCCTGAAACGAAAGGCTTGTACGCCACTGTCTCAAGCTTCGGAATTGAGCGAAATGTAGTTACATTGAATTGACTACAGCTCAGAGACTATTTGCCCTGGAGATATGAACATTCTATTTTTAGACAATGCTTTGTGACCTCTGCTCAATATTGTGGAACACTTGTGCTCACAAACAAAGGTTTCCTTCAGCACGCTTCGAATTCCCATTCTCACAACGCAGATTCAACAACCAGTTTTCCCCCTCCCCCCCTCCCCCTGCTTCCGCCCTCGCGGAAAACTTTCATTTTGACATCGGATACTTATAAACAAGCTTCCTTCGAACGCAGATAGCAGGAGGACGTGAAAAGCATTGCTTTAGAACAACAAAGCCGGTCTTCCTTTGTCGGCAAAAATTTGACGTTGAAAAGAGCCGCAAAAGAGAAGTACCTTTTCCCACCTTTCCAACTCCATTTTCATGAAGACAAAAAAAAATGCAAAAAACAATTTCTGTTAAACACATGTGTCAGGAACAATATATAAAAAAAAAAAATCGATATTCTAGCCAAAAATAGAAAAGTTATAACGTAAATACTACGACCTTGACACAGCATCTCGATCGAGACGCTTGGTACCCCGAGGGTTACTTTTGGGTATCTCGTTCGAGACGCTTGGGCACCAAAAGGTTAATACATAAAAAAATACACACACACATACATACATATAGGAATAGAATGAGGAAGAGCGTCAGAAGGGCGGATAAACAAAAATGGTGTACGAGACAGTAAACAATTACCACAAATAAAAGAAAATGTTTATATTTCGAGGCTAGTACCTCATTATCACAGTAGAGTATGCTATTGTGACTCCGTTCTTCTACTCTACTGTGATAATGAGGCACTAGCCTCAAAATATAAACATTTCCTTTTATTTGTGGTAAGTGTTTACTGTCTCCTACACCACGTATATGCCATGTATATGCTACGAGGGGATGCTGATAAGTGCTAAGCCTTTGTGCCTTCTTCTGATTTGATATGAACAAACTGTAAGTTGTAATGAATCTTCATCCTTGTAGTTTTTTTTTTTTTTTTGGCCAAACAGGAGCCTTGTAACACTAATTGTGTTTCACATGTGTGAACCAATCGTGACAGCAATTCAAGAAAGTTTCGGTGAAAACGATAGCAGGATAGTGATCAATATCTCTTCTTACAAGTAAAGTCTGCAAAGCAAATTCATGAAGATGTGGCACAAACATTGGGAGACCAGTGTCCTTGCTACACCACAGTGTACGACTGGTTTGCCAAATTTGGAACCAGGCATTTCAGTACAGGTGATGAGTCACATCCCGGGGAAGCCTCCACTCATAATAAAATGTGCAAGAAACTCTGGATGCTGTTCATGAAATGATCCTAAAAAATAGGAGAATTTGTGCTAAGTTGATAGCCTTGAACATCTCCTATAAAAGAGTTGGTGTAATTGAGGGGTCTAGTGAGAGAGGGAGCTATGGCACAAATGTTGAAAATTTTATTTTTTGCCATTTTCAGTCTTCTCCTACCATCTGCCATCTATCATGTGAACTACAACCATGTGGCATAGCTCCCGCTTGTTCTGCAGCAGATTTTTCAGAATTCTTGAATACGTCCTCATCAGCATTTTGAGTGAGAGAAGGAGCTATGCCACTTACTAATGGTCTCTACAATAGGAGTGGCAGAGGTTGTGTTGCAGTAACTGGTGTTAGATTTAATATCAGCCCTGAAGTTAAAAAATCTCATGGCAATAATGCCTTATATTCCTCCAGTTCTTCATGGTGTTTACCAAAAACTAAAATCCACAGAAACAATGGACAGTGAAGATCCTCCAGAAGACATATGAAGTTGTCTTTACGTAGATCATATGTAACCCTGTGAACATGATTTACACTCATGCAAAAGTATTTAAGCATTGTTCAAAGTATTTGATGTGCTAGATTGATTTTTCCAAATGGGTATACTACAACAATATACCACACATGTTCATAATAAATGGTATTTATATTAAAATTCACAGGAAAGGTCCATACTCAAGCACAGTCTAAGGGGCGTATGTTTGTGTACACGTTTGTGTGGTGTGTGTACAACTAGTCAGTCATCATGCGGTATCTGAGCGAGGTTGCCGTGGCCCGAGCAGTTACAATGATGGAAGGGGGGAGGTCTATCAGAATAGTAGCAGCTGAGTTTAATGTGGCCGAGAAACAGGCAGTTACAAAAGAAGAACAGGGCAAGGTCGAAAACTGAAGACATCAGCATGAGAGGACCATTATTTGAAACATTGTGCTCTTCGACGCCGCACTGCAACTGCTCAGGATCATAAAGGTATAGTCCATATCAATTGAGGGGTTTTACCTTCATAGTCTCAGATGTTATTGAATTAAACATATGTTAAAATTCAGTTAAATAATGAAGAACTTTAAAAAGATCTAAGATCAATTACTTACGTGTGTGAGTAGGATTTGTCGATCAAAACTGCCTCCTTCTTCAGGTTAATGCGTATTCTTAGGCACCAAACATGGTGTCACATTAAAAAAGTTTTAGTTGAGGATACAGGTTAAAGGTTATGGTAGAAAACACTTACTGAAGAACCTGCATTGTAGCTATAAAAACCGTCATTCTGTCCACACACAAATCTAAAATGTGCCTCGCTTCTACCAAGCACTGGCCGGGTGGCTCCTAACAGCCGCTTTGGACGTTTCTTTTATGAGGTTTTTAGTTTGTGACATGCGCGGTTTTAGATTTGTGTGTGGACAGAATGACGGTTTTTATAGCTACAATGCGGGTTCTTCATTAAGTGTTTTTTACCATAACCTTTAACCTGTATCCTCAACTAACACTTTCTTAACGTGACACCATGTTTGGTGCCTAAGAATACGCATTAACCTGAAGAAGGAGGCAGTCTTGACCTCTGAAACGTTGTTTTGATCGACAAATCGTACTCACACACGTAAGTAACTGATCTTAGATCTTTTTAAAGTTCTTCATTATTTAGCTGTGAGTAAGATGCACATCACAATATGTTGTTAAAATTCAGGACAAAGTAAGAAACCGTACTTTTTTGTTTTGTCCAAAAAAATTCCTAGCCTGAGATACAGGCTGCCAAAGATGGCACCTTGGGCATCATTTCTCACGTGCGATTTTCGGCAAAATATTAAAATGCTCTATCTCTGGAACAGTTCAAGATATTTTGTTGCAGTTTTTTTATTTCAAAGATAATAATTTTCTGATTAAAATGATAACCTCCATTTGGAAATATGTGTCCAAGTTCTCTTGCTGTAGCCTTCTGAGATTCTTTTTGAAAAATCGAAAATTATTTTATTTTTTCAAAAATGCCAATCTTAAAATTTTGATTTCTTTACTGTTGATCAGTACCATACTGTAATACATTCCCTGAAAAGGAGAACTTCCACTTTTGAGTTTAACAGGTTTTATAAACAATGTTCATGTTTTAACTTCCGTGGCTAATTTCTTTATTGCAGTTTTTTTTAACTTTTTTGTCTCAAAAACACCAATCTCAAAAATTCTGAGAATTTTACAGGAGTTGTATATCTAAGGGTACTACAAATCCTGAAAAGAAGAACATGCCACTTTGGTTCTGGAATTTTACATAACGTTTTTTTAAAAAATCCCCTCTCAGACCAATGTGCTGAATGTGATGGAATAAAAACAATAAATAAAACAAAGTTGGAACTGGTGAAATGTTTTTATTCTTCTGGATTTTCTTTGCATAGAACCTTCCAAATTATTAAAGGTCTTCTGGAACAATATGGAAGCTTCCAGATAATTCCAGAAAGTAACAGAACCTTCTAGAGCATTCTGGAACCATCCAGGTTATTCCAGAATGTAACAGAACCTTCTAGAGCATTCTGGAACCATCCAGGATATTCCAGAATGTAACAGAACCTTCTAGAACCATCCAGATTATTCCAGAATGTAACAGAACCTTCTAGAACATTCTGGAACCATCCAGATAATTCTGTGTGTTTGGTCTAGCATATAAAAGGGAGGACATATGAATTCACAGTTCAGTTGTCAATAGGCAAACAAAGAGAGCAGTTCACCAAATTTGTGGCCCAGCAGTACCTGTAAGTTTTTGTGAGGATTCTGCTGATTGATTGAGGTGTAGGGTGTTTTGTGGAAAGGACTGAGTTTGAAATGTCTTCTGACTGGGGCCACAGGAGAGTGAAGTGTACTGACTATTTGCATATCCATAAAAGAGTGATATACCGTGCGTTCATTTCGATCTGCAGCTGAGAGATCGGGAGAAGCGTGGCGGGCGGCGCTGACGGAGATGCCGACATTTGCGGCCTGTAATGCCCGCTTATTTTTATAGACATATGCAGAAATTTATATAAATATTGCAAAACGAGCACTAACCTGTGTTATAACACGCAAAAGTTCTTCTGTAATTCATCCACGTTCTGCTCTTATATACACAAATAAATACGCTATAGAAACGATGTTAAGAGCCACAGATAATAAAGCATTTTAATCATAGTTTTGACCAGTAACGTCCCGTTTAAGTTTATATCCTTGAAAGAGTTTTGTGGCCATGGGAGGTTTGGAGGTTTCGAATGTGCAACACTGTATCAGGATTACACTGCAGACGAAACCGATAAAAGTGAATGGTTTTCGTGAGCTTCCTTGCAATCCGAAATATCCGAGCTCGAGTTTTTTGTTCCTTGCGACTAGATGAAGACAGAGTTGTAAATATAGTGGCGAGCAATGTAAACCAAGAGCGTGTTAATTTCGTACTGTGCGCAAGAGTGTTATTCTTGGTTACTTGCAGTTACTTGTTTGTGTTATTGTAGTGTGTATGTGTGACGTGTCAGTGAGACGATTGGAATGCCAGCCGCAAGATTCACGTTAGAACAAAGATTTTTTTATGTATGACACGTACCTACGTGAAAACAAACTCGTGTCGAGACGTGTGTAGGTTATTTGTACAGAAATTCCCATGCGTTTCAACTCCACACAGAGATACGGTTAGACATCTTGTCCTTAAATTACGAGAAACTGTATCGTTAAATTTTAAAACACCTAAGCAAAAACGACGGATTCTAGCCGAAGCAAAACTCAATGATATTGGTGCAGCGTTAGAACGTTCTCCAAACAAACCTCTACGCCGTGTTTCACAAGAGGTGGGCGTGTCAAAATCATGAGCACATACAGTCACTAAGCTACTAAAATTAAAACCATACTCTTATAACACAGGTTAGTGCTCGTTTTGCAATATTTATATAAATGTCTGCATATGTCCATAAAAATAAGCGGGCATTTCAGGCTGCAAATGTCGGCATCTCCGTCAGTGCCGCCCGCCACGCTTCTCCCGATCTCTCGGCTGCAGATCGAAATGGACGCACGGTATAAGACTAGCAAAAAAAACAGACTTTCTTCAGGTTGGTATTAAGGGTGCTCATTTCAAGACTCTGTTTCGAAGCCAAGATGATTCCAGTGATGACTTTCTGTGTTCTAGATGTTTTGACAGAATATAAACAATGACATTAACTGAACAAGAAGAAGACTCCCATGGTGTGAATGATGAATTTGTAACTGCAGAAGATGACTTAGATTCCCTGAATCAGTCAGCTATAGAGGTTGGTGTTAGTCCTGTTAAGAAACCATGGTCAGTAAAGTCAAGTCGTAAGCTATATGCATCAAGAAAGCGCAGAGAAATTACTGAAACTGTGGGTGAGTACACTAAAACAAAACTGACCAAACTATTCAAAGTAGAAATTCCATCTGCAGTAGAAAATTAACCAAAAGAAGCTTGTGCAACTTGCCGAGAATTTATATCAAACATCAATTCAGCTGTTGAAATGTGTGAATCCTACAATGCAATGAAAAGGTGCAAGTTCTAACAATTATCCCAGTGTCCGTTTCTAAGGTACAAATTTTGCACCACATTCCATCTGCAACAAAATACATGGTGGACAAAACAAGAAATGTGAGGTCTACAAAAGGAGTGTTTGGAAAACCGGATCCCTAGTATGGTCATCCTGTGAATGAAGCATATGTCCAAATTTCACAGTCATTTTATCTGGAAGGTAATGGGACTGTTCTCGCCAGAGCACCAACAAAAAGACACTATAACAGTTGCAGGATTTTGATTTGATTTGATTTGCTTATTTTACTTCACCTTTTGTGCCACTTTTGGCTAATTTACGAAGATGGGGATGAGTGATGATATGATGAAATTGATGAATGGACACTCACAAATATCTAGGATTCGAACCCGGGACCCCTGGCGTCGTAGCATGATGTGCTAACCACTCTGCCACAGGGGCCGGCAACAGTTGCAGGAAAAAAGTGGTGAAAGTGAAAAGATATATGACCCGCAGTATTAAAGAAAATTTCGCCATATATAAGAAGGAACATTCAGTATTCCACATTGGAAGATCAAAATTGTATGCACTACGACCTAAGTGGGTCGTAGAAGACACATGTCTGGACTCTCAGTGATGGGTGAACCTATATTGCACAAACTTTAAAGAGCAAGAATGAATAAATTTCATTTGTCCAACCAAGATCTCAGAAACGGCAGGAGAATATTCAGATTCACAACCTACAAAGAGGGATGTTTGTGGCCTGTGTGTATGACTGACTGGTGGATTGCAAACTACGTTTCGGGGTTCGACTGACCCCTTTTTCAGGTTCTTTCTTTCTTCTAGGCACAATTCATTTATGCCGCGTCAAGTGTGATTATAAGGATTAGGTTAAAAGGTCCAGGTTAAAAAACACTTGTCAATAACAGGTTACCAATTGCTTAAAATCTTGTTAAAAAAAACCTGCTAAAAAAGCTCCCCACTCTCCACAAAACTTCTATTGCATTAGATCCCATTAAAATGACTAAATACTTCCGTGGTTCAGTTTGCTCTGACAATCAATTCCACGGCGGAAAGTCGTGAAGGTTAATTCCCCTCCTATGCTGTTCTGCCTTCCCCTACATTGCTTCACCAATCCGTCTCTAACTCTTGTTCCACCTTGGCCACCCAGACTACTTCCAGAGTAACATGGAATCCTATCTTAAGTTCTCCTTTCTTTGCTCTATTCCATTTTTTAAAAAAATCTCACCCATTCTTTCTCTAAATTCCTATCATCTCTATTCAATTTTCTACCTTTCCCCGTGCAAATGTTCACGGCCTCGTAAACATTTCTACTCAGTTTGTTGTTTTCTCTTCTAATAACCTCTTTCTTTGCGATCTTATGCCCGCTTGCGATTATATGTTCAGACAATCCGGTTTTGGGGAGCCCCTCTCTAATGTCTTTCTCATGTTCACCCCATCTTATATGCATGCTTCTTCCCGTCTGTCCTATATATTCTTTACCACATTCACAGCTAATCCTATATACGCCTTTCGTTTACTCATGGTTTCTTTTCTCTTTTTCTCTCTCCTCTTTCTCTCAAAAGTGGAAGTTCTCCTTTGCAGGGAATGCAGTACTGTATGGTACTGATCAACAGTATAAAAATCAAAATTTTTGAGATTGGTATTTTTAGAAGAAGAAAAAAAAGATTTTTCAAAAACAATTTCAGAAGGCTACAGCAAGAGAACTTTGACACATATTTCCAAACGGAGGTTATCATTTTAATCAGAAAATTATTCTCTTTCAAATAAAGAAAGCAGCAACAAAATATCTTGAATCATTCCAGAGATAGAGCATTTTAATATTTTGCCAAAAATCGCACGTGAGAAATGACACCCGAGGCACAATCTTTGGCAGCCTGTATCTTGGGCCACGAATTTTTTTTGACAAAAAATAATAATATGGGTTTCTTACTTTGTCTTGAATTTTACCATCTGTTTAATTCAATAACATCTGAGACTATGAAGGTAAGATTCTTTATTTGCCTGCCTGAATTGATATGGAGTATGCCTAAAAATGATCTTCGGGCCACTACTGGAGTAAATGTAAGTACTCAGACTGTAAGAAATAGGCTTAGGGAAGTGGGTCTGCAATGAAGAGGGCCCCTACAGACAATAATACTTGAGGCTGAGCATAGGAGAAGTCGAGTAGTGTTTGCTCAAGAGCACAGAAACTGGCAACTTCATCATTGGAGGAATGTAATTTTTACCAACGAGTCTCGTTTCTGCATAACAGACTGTGATGGACTGGTGCATGTTTATCGTCGCACTGGCGAGCATCTTACAAATGCTGCAGTCCTAGAATGTGACTGATTTGGAACTGGATCGATAAGGGTTTGGTGGGGTGGCATCAGTATAGACAACAAAACGGACCTTGTCACCATCAGAGGCCGACTTAATGCAGACAGGTACATTGCAGAGGTTGTGCTGGATCATGTGATACCTATTGCGGTGGGTGGAGGCCCGGAGTTTCTGCTGCCACATGATAATGCCATAGAATACTATGGCACATACTGCAGTGGTCACAAGGAATGTCATACACGACCTCGATATTCGGACGAAAGGTTGGCCTGCCAACAGCCCAGATTTAAACCAGACTGACCACATCTGGGATATCTTGGATAGAAGGGTCCGTAACCACCGAAGAGCCCCCAGACCCTACAGGAACTGGAAGTGACCCTTCACAAGGAATGGGACAACTTTCCTCAAAGGGACATCAGGAGGCTTATCAGAAGCAAGTCTCGAAGGTGTGTGGCAGTATTAGTGGTAAATGGCGGTCATACAAAGTACTAAAGTAGTGTTTCATCAAGAACTAGTGTCTCATTGTAAGGACGTTTCAGTTTGGTTTAGCACCATGGCACACACTTTTGTTTGTAATTGGAATACTTCAAGTGGCAAGTAAATGACATTTCTGTTCCTTGACAATGAGAGATTGGTGTACCAGAATGTACTTGTGTTTTCCCTTACAACGAAATAGTTTATGAAATAAATCCCGTTCAAAAGGTGTCCCTCTCATTGTTTTGACTAGTGTATTTACACTGCAGCAAGTCTTTGAAAAGGCATTAAATAAGGAAAGAGAAGCTTGTGTGGGATGTGTGGATAGAACCCGACACTTAATGGCAGAAGAAGAATGGATGGAAAAGAAGAAGTTTCTCTGGTTTTCTGGAGTGAGGGGAAGGGAAACAGTCAACTGCCACTATCACTCAAACTGCCTGACATTTGTACTTGTTACAACATTTGTTATTTTATGTCACATTCTTGCTTATTTTGACTAATCTCGACAATACATATGAGTGATTAGATGGAACTGATGAAGCGATATTCACAAAGAACACCCATCCCCATGTCGAGAGACAAACCTGGGAACTTCCATGGCAAATTCAAGTCTGCAACTTAAAGCGCTCAGCCAATGAGCAGGTTCCCTGGCAACAAACAAGGGCAAAATTTGCAATTTTGCCAATAAAATAATATGCCTTTGTGGGCACACATGAATACAGATTAACCTATCTTCAAAACTACATGAAAATGCATATTTATGTTACACTTAATTTAATTTAGGGGTGAGTCGATATGAAATTTTGGACAACACCAATAAAGTACCAATATAAAATTTACTGTTACTGATAACCGATATTCTACCGATCTAATACAAAATTCCAAATTACTCATAAAAATTATAACAAAATGGCAGAATTTTGCACTAAATTATAAGATATTTATAGATATATCGGATCGGTAAAAACAAATTTCTTTGATTTTTTTTTTTTTTTTTTTTTTGATGAGAGGAATCTGCATTAGAATCCCTTTTCTGTCACTAATGCACTATGACCAAAGTCAAAACTGGATTATGACCTCTTCTATTCACACTAAAATTTGAAAACTTGGTAAAATACCTTAACAGTAAGCAGAATTAATATTGTTCTTTTAATGTTTGGTAGCCTCACAATCTTCCACAAAATGGAATATGTCTGTGTAATTCCAAAGTCAGGTTCTGCTACCCCGTTATTTCCATTTGTGCTCTCATGCTTAAACAATGCCAACAATGTTGTTGTCACAAGGAATACAAAGCCCCAAAAGTACAGAAAACCTGAAAAGAGACAATAATGATGAATAGCTAGGTAGATGAACAACTAATGTTTTAATCTTAAATTTATAATGTTGTGTGCAGTTCAATGGAAATATCAAAGATAACTGAAAATCATCAAATACGAATACAACAAACATAAATGCACTAAGTATAATATTTTATGCACAGATCAACTAATTGGGACTGGGCCTACAGTTTAAAGTGAGATCCAAACCACTGTGTGTCTTCAACGGGTATCTGACATTAGGTCCCTGTAAGGTGGCGATGTTACCACTATGCCATTGGGGAAGCAAGATTCTAAATAGCAAGGCTATATACCGAGTGGTCCATTTATAATGATAATATGGAATATCGCATGCAGAATGCATCCAATCGAAAAATTGCACAGAAAAAAAGTTTGATACTATTGAGGGGATAAGTCAATGGTGCAAAAATTTCGTCCCCGCCACCCACCCCTTAGGGGGGTGGGGGTAAATGTGAACACCCCCATTCGTTTCACATATTTGGATTCAGTGTTGAAAAAGAAATATTTTTTATTCGAAAAATTTTGTAATAAAATTGCAAACTTCGAACATTTATAAACATTTGGTAGTTTCAGTTTCATTTTGTTCCCTTTATGTAATAACTGTTTTGGTTTCCGTTGAGAACATTGCAAAAATGAAGAAAAGAAAAGTGCTACCACGAAGTTCCAACAACTCCCGAAAACATGCGGCAACAAATTATCACTCCTGACATTTTGGGACGAACAGTGTGGAGTTTCAGACACTGTTTTTGAAATGCATTGAAGAGAACGTTTTGTAGTAACATACTTAATTTTGTTGTTCATATGAAATTGTTCCTTGAAACCAAAGAGTTGGAAAAAATTAATATTATTTATTGTTACCACCCAGCGTCGAATAACATGGGTACCTGGGGGAAACCCTGGGGGGTAAAGGCGGTCAGGGGTGTGATGCTGATCACATCACCCTCACTCATGACCGGATCAAGAAAATGTGGGGCGTTACCCCCACACCCCCTATACGCCTTCATGGCATGGCATGGTGCTAAGCACAGGGGAACACTTTACCTTTTTTTTTTACCTTTACACACAACATAAATTGCAAACAATTTTCTATTGCAGAATTCTTTACACACATTTTTTAATAACATTCGTTTTTGCAATGTTCTCAACAGAAACCAAAACTGTTATTACATAAAGGGAACAAAATGAAACAAACTACCAAATGTTTATAAATGTTTGAAGGTTACAATTTTATTAGAAAATTTTTCGAACAAAAAATACTTCTTTCTCAACACGGAATCCAAATATGTAAAACGAAAGGGGGTGTTCCATTAGAAATTTCACATTTACCCCCCAACCCCTAAGGGGGTGGGTGGTGGCCACAAATTTTTTGCAGCATTGACTTACCCCCTCAATAGTATCAAACTTTTTTCTGTGCAATTTTTTGATTGGATGCATTCTGCATGCGATATTCCATACTATCATTATAAATGGACCACCCGGTATATAATATAGAAGTTTAATAAGTGAATAATTCCATGTAAATTCAACCAAAAAATAGTATTTTCACACCCACACTCTCGGATTGTAATGAAACATGATACATTCAATCCTTAAATGGTGTTAAAAAAAATTTTTGTCTGTAAGTTGTCTAATTGCAGTATTATACCATTCCAAACTTTCAGTAATTTACTGTTTTCTTTCAGTTCCCAATGTCTTGACCATGAGCACTACCTAAAAAAACACTACAAACCATGCATGTACCCTTCTTGAAATTCCACATCAAAATCAACCAACCTATAAGGATTTCAGACTAAAAAATATGAAAAACCACTACATGTACAGTCACGGACACTGCCAGATTGTAACGATTCCATTGGAAGTCAATGTATTCATTACAAGTCGGCAGTGTCTGTGACTGTACATTTTTGTCTACAAATTAATAAAATGTTATTTGCTAAAAATATGGTTACTAAAATTTGAATTATTTATAACAGTTCTAAGCAAGATTGATTGCTACTAACTTCCATTATGTAAGCACAGCATGCTACAAGCCAAGGGCCTGGGTTCAAATCTTTATATATGTGTGTGTACTTTGCAAGTGTCACTCCTTTTTCACCATATCATTCCTCATCATCACAATTAGCCAAAAATAGCAGAAAAGTGGTGCTAAATAACAAAAAAATAATGAAAAGTTACTGTAATAGTTTTTGCTATAGGAAATACAAAACCTAGAAACTTTAATCACAAGTCATGAAGCCTGACAAAAAAATAATATTAAATTGCAGTTTTTCTTCTAAAGTTGGCAAAATTTGTTAGTTCAATCATAACTGGATCTAAATTTTAATGTGGTCCAACCCACTGTGCATGAAATGTGCCTCTACCAGCAATGAACCAGGGAGTATTGATTACAAGCAATAGTGTTAGCCATTACACTATCTGTTTTATTTCCATAAATAAAATGCAATATGACACAAGCAGAACAAGTACAATGAAAAATCACAAACTGCATCAGGATTCTGTGTACGAAAATATTTCTGATTGTCTTTAGTGAAATCATATCCATCATGATAATTCCAGTTCATTTACAATAAAACGTGGATATCTTGTTGCCATCTACAAAAACACATTTTTGGCACATGTTAATTTTTTCCGTTTAATACTTTTGTTGCGAATCAAATGTACAATGCCAATTGTTATAACAAAGACAGTGAAATTTTTGAGTAAATTACACAACAAATCAACTCTAAATTTACACTTACCTGCTAAAGTAACAATTCCCTTTGGTGATTGTTCACTTCTTAAGTAAGTGTTACAAAATTCTGCCGATTCCAGTGCCATGAAGACAACATACCCAAGAAAGTAACCAGCTGTCTGTCCAACACTGTTACACGTCGATGCATGGCCCACATTACGTCTATAAAATAAATTTTTGTGAGGTTATACGTAACTGACAGATAGCACATGCTCAGTATTTACTGCTGCAATGACATTTAAAAAGAGGGCCACACACAGAAAGAAAAAAAAATACTCGGGATGCATCAAAATTATTGCAGTTATTAACCTGAAACTTGAATACAGTGTACTTATATTCTGAATGTCGGTATTACCAAAGTAGACTGCAGGCAAGTACAGCAGATAACTAAATATTGCAGCTTCGTGATTTACAACAATACAATTTTAACTGTAAGTCAGAATGGGATATGTTGCATCTAACTGTTTAAGAATAATGTCAAATGTAAACAGGCAAAGTGAATAACAAAGAGCTTACAATAGAGTACTTGATTAGAATTTAAAAGTGCATAAAGATACATTGCAGATCTATTGATATATGCCAACCAAAATGAAGGCATTCTAGCATCTATAATTGTACACAGTGCTCGAAGTGAAAATTCCCGATCTCTTTGGAGATCAGTTAGCACAGTGCACTGTGACGTCAGGTTTGAATCCTGCCCTGGGCATGATGTTCTTCATGAGTGTCTCATCATCAATTTCATCATATCACTCATCCTCATTGCCGTGATTAGCCAAGTCGCAGAAAATCAATGCTAAATAATAAAAATCACATCACATAGAGGTGGAATTTGAGTATTTGGTCGAGTTTGATGATACATGGCAAATGATGCTTATATGGATCAACATGGAGACAATGCAGAACATGGGGGGGAGGCTGCTTATGAAAACTGTCCTAGCTATCTGAAAATTTTCTTGACTGACAAGATAGCTGCCCCCTGCATCTCCCCCACTTCGAGCACTGATTGTATGCAAATTCACATCTTTCATCATGAAATTGGGAACTAATGCAAATATCAAAGTATTTTGTAATACACATTTATTAACCTTGTTTTTCTCTCTTTCCACTGACTTGAGGTTGTAACAAGAAGATAAACTTTATTTTGTAAGTAAGAGCTTTAAAAATATCTAATGATTTGCATTTACATTTAACGATAAAATCATCCTGATAGAGGGGAAATTTGTTCACCCAAAGAATATCAATGGAAGAGGTAACAATCATAAGTAAATGTTCAAACTACAAAAGAATATAGTCTGCCATTAACTCTAGAATACTACAGTGTATAAAATTTGCATATGCTTTGCACTCAAATCCATCCCCTACATCCCACCCACTTGCCCCTCTGCCTAGCAGTGCCTCGGGCATTCTGTCAGACGCAAGGCAGCACTGTGGTAAGGAGGGTTCAAGCATTGGACGTCTTTAATTTGTTCGTTATGTTGGACTCTGTATGTCAATAATACGTAGCGCTAGTAATAGAAGAAAAATCGTGCATGTAATTTTGATAGTTAGATTTTGAAAAACAAGAGTTTAGAAGCATGCACTATTTCTTGTAAAACTTTAAAATTACATTCATTCCTTATGTACAGTGTTATAAATATTATTATTGTTTGTTTTTCATTGTTTGAACTTTCCGCCTTCATTCTTAATGTACATACAGGATTGTCAATAAAGACATTCTTTTAAAATATTCTATGTTTAATAAAACCACGTTTATACATTTTTTAATGAAGAATAAAACACCAATATAAGGAAAATAGAGAAAATAATGTTAAAAAAGAATAGCCATTTTGTTTTCATGATGTAGAGGTTCTGTTGGAAAACAATTTCTTCATGTACATAAAATTTATGTAGCGCTAGTTACAATGTAATATAGGGACACTGTAGTGTTCTAGGGTTAAAAATGTTATTTCTATATGATGCAAATCTTCTCAGGTATGAAAAGTTCGAAATTAAAGAAAGAAGAAACTCATGATTGACAGCTTTGAATACAGCAATAAAAAAATTGAGATAGATTTTATGAGCAGTAAAAAAAAAGTTTCCTTTCATTTACTACAGTCTCACATAAACTACATCTGAATTAATATGAGCAGTTTTTACTGCAATTAATTGGCACCAATCACATTTAGATCCTAGTGTAATTGATATAAAATTTAATCATTTTCAAAGTTATACTGCTTCATTTCCAACTGAAGCATAAAAGAAATACTGTGAGAACCATTCCAAGATAAAATCACCTTCTCAAGTGCGTCTCCTTAGAAGACCTGCCGAACACATCACACAAAACCGCAGTGCACAGAGAATCAAAAGGGCACTATACCTCTTCAGCATCGTCAGTGCCCATCCATCCACAACAATATCTTGAGTGGCAGCAAAGAAGTTCAGAATAAAAAAGATCGCCGTCAGCATCATCACATTTGGCTTGTCAAACACCACCTTCTGGTTGCCTTCTGGGAGGTCAACGAACTTTTCAGTACCCAGAAGATCGTTAACAATGACAGAAAGGAGCAACATAAACAACCCTAGTAGATACTGCGTTGGTATAAGCCACGTCTTTCTTCGACCAAACCATGTTATAAAGCAGGAGTCTACAATAGGAGCCCATATAAGTTTTAAACTGAAAGGCCAATAAACAAAACTGAATTCTGCCTGTTCTTTGTAGCTCACACCACGATTCTGCAGAATCATTGGAATGCTGGCTGTCAAGCCTAAAGGAATGCCCTGCAGAAGGTACAGAAATAAAAGGACTGCTATGTTCCATGCATCGCCACCTAAGGCTTTATCACACTGACTTTCTATCATTTTATCTTCAATAAAATATTCCTCTTGATGTTTGCCATCACGTTTGCGGGGCTGATTTTCATCATTTAAAGGTGTCATAATGGATTAGTAGCTCAAGTGAAAACCTGCAATAAAAATAAAAGTTCTTCAATTGATAATACGGAACACAAAACTTGATCATGAAAAAAAAATCAAATGTTACTATGTACAGGGTGGTCATAATTAATGTTCCTCAACTCAGAGCTCTCTGGAGCCCATTCGCAGCATCGGACTGTGGTGAAACTTGATACATAGACTATGAAGACAATGGGGAAGCTAATGCTGACGAAAAAAAATAGTTCAAATTTTCACCACCAGGTGGAAAAGTGGCACTAAAATAACAAGAACCAGAAGTCAGACATGCAAAGTCTATTTTCAGTTTATGTCAGTACTGCAGTGTTCAATATGTGTTGACGTGAATGACCCTTTGGAAATGTATAAGACAGGGTGATCAATGGTCACAGGAAGCATATCCCGGGATGTTGTTCACTGTGCACCACATTTTCACCTGGTGGAAAAAATTTGAAGTAATCTTTTCTCGGCAGCATTTGCTTCCCCATGGTCTCCATACCCTCTATACCAAGTTTCACCACAATGTGATGCTTCGAAGGAGCTCCAGTTGACTCTGAGTAGAACTTCATTTATGGCCACCCTGTATTTCTTGATTTCATGTATGACATATGTCTTAAGTTGTTACAGCATTAGTTTATGGAAGAAGTAGACGATTTGATTGGCTCATAATGTGTTTTCCACATATGACAGCTAGCACAAAAGAAACTAATGAGACAGGGTTACATTTCAAATAGGCTTTATGCAATTAAGTGAATTGGGGATAATTTATACTGACAATGATATGTGTGTTGAAATCAGAATAAAGTAAACTTCACTTATATCTAAGGCACAAGAGTGAATGTAAAATTCACACAAAAAAAAAACACTAGTGCATGTGCAGAGTGTATGATGCATTCCAAATCTGCATATGTTCCATAGTTACACTTGTAATACAACACTTGAAACATAACTTTTGCATTTCTGAATGGAAGCACAATTATGAGACATGAATCTGTGTAAAACAGGGTGGCTACAAACAAGCAGAAATGAAATTCCCTGACTTTTCCAGGTTTTCCAGGACAAAATTTACATTTTTCCCTGACAATTACAAACTAAACTAAATCGATGTTTTTGCAAAAAAAAAAATAATAATAATAATAAACACACAGATCCACGTATGGTTTTGTTAAGTACCAATATTATCTTCTATAAAATTGACTTAATTTCTCTATTCTCTATGATTTCAATTCAAACTGCAAAATAGTGAATTTGGAAAATTATTACAATTCACAAGCTAGGGAAGGATTACGGAATTTTGCCATACGCAGTAAGTTTAAAATAAAATACTTGATTATTTTTAAAGTTACGACTAAATGACATAAGAGTGAAGAGTGAATGATTAAGAAATACAATTTGTAATTTATCAGTCTCCTTATACATTCTCGGTATTATATGTTGATATTTCCACTGACGTTTGGAACCCTCTGCTTGCAAGAACCATGAGTGCAGACTCATTTTTCAATGTATAAAGCTACTTCTCTATTCTCTGTAAAGCAAACAGCTTAACTCTTGCATATAATGAAACAATTGAATCGAACAAAATAAAGTGTCATATTTCCTTACATTATCAATGGGATTTCTGCTTCAGTACAGTATATCCAAGTGAAGTACTGTGAAACTGACAACATGCAGTTATACCATTAATGCTGACGAAAAGGGTATGTAGGTATTAGAAATTTCATGGAAGGAATTTATAGAATTGCATTGTATAGGTACCTGATTTAGCTAACCACACATTAAAACAGAAACACTCTAATAATAAAAGCTTCTGAAAGTTCATATACGAGGGGCATCCTGAAAAAAGCTCCAATGGTGCCTATTCGCAGCGCTAGTGGTCGGAGAGCGACACACTCACACACACATGCAGGCAGGAAGAAGTGACATATAGCTGTAATCTGGTACAGTTGCAATGCAGCCGTTTTAGGACAGTTCTAGGTTAAAGCTTGCAGCTCTCATACAGTCTCCCACCGACTGTGATGTAGCGTACATTGCACGCTCAGAATTTGGCACAGAGCCACCAGCAATCGTGTGAGGTGTGCAGACTGGACGTCGTGAGTGATAGTAAGGTCAGACGATGATGCACACAATTCAAGGAAGGCCAATCGAATGTGCACTACCCCATACAGCTGAGTACACACGGGCCCTTTGCATCACTTCAGGTCAGAGATCTTGGACCACTCCCTGTACAGCCCTGGCCTTGCATGTACCGACTTTCATCTCTCTGTTTTACTGAAGAGGTTTCTGACAGTGCAAGGATTTGACAGCTACACTGCGGTAAGAGATAGTTCCAGTCTTTGCTGTCAAACACATATGCCATGGGCATACAAAATTTAGTGCCATGCTACGACAAATGCCAGAACAACGGTGGTGATTATGCCAAAAATTAGGTTAGGACTCACTGTTACTAATGCAATAAATTACAACTGATATTCTTATTTTATTTATGCCTAATCCGTAGGGACCTTGATTTTTTGTTATTTTTTTTCAAATTGTTGTAATTTTTTATTTTTTATTTCTTACTATTCGGTGTTATTTTTCCCAAAATTTACATTTTCATTTTAGCGCATTTTCTGGCAAATATCTCAAATTATACCTTCATGGTGTTTTTAAACTACTGTTTCAAATTGTAAGTCACATGGCCTAGACATCTTCGTGAGAGTTTGATATCTTGAAAGTTATTTTGGGAAAGTTATTTTCCATACTCCTTTTTTAATTTTAAGGTAAGGATTTTAGATAATGGAATTTTTCCCGTATATACTGAAGGGTTCACAATGACCATAAGTGGCGACGCACCCAAAAAATTAAAATCAATCAATCTCACGTGACAGATACCGATATAAATATTATGGCACCAAAAATTGGCATTATCTTTTTATGACTTGTTAGTGTTGCATTTCCCAAAATTCGCGTTTTTGTTTTAGAACATTTATCTACCAAATATACCGAAACGTAATACTCCATTGTGCTTTTAAACTATTATTTTAAATTGTAGGTCACACGGACTACGTATTTTCGTGACAGTTTCATATGATGGAACAGATTTTTGAGGAAGTAAAAGTAAAGTGCTCCCCTGCACTTTTCCATGAAGGTGTATCGCAGGGGTGTGGAGTTAGGGCCCCACACATTCTTGATCACGGCTGAAGGTAGGGATGATGTGATCAACAGCATGCTTCTGGCTACCTTTATCCCTCAAAGTTTCCTCAAGGTACCAGCTTCATATGATGCTGGGTGGGCGCCGGAGCAGTTTGAATAGGTGGAAAACATCCTGGTTCTCCCCCGCAGGGAATCGACCCCGGGTCTCTTGCATAGTAGTTAGTGTTGCCCACGAGACGAGACTTTGGCCTGTCTCGTCTCGTGGAAATGCTGTGTAATGCTGTCTCGTCTCGAAAATATTAGTTTGTCTCGGGACACATGATCAATCTCGTCTCGTCTCGAATTTTTAAAAGCCTGTCCCGTCTCGTCCCGTGGGCAACACTAATAGTAGTCAGATTCCCTAACGACTGAGCTCCATTATTACTTGCTCAACAAATGCAGATGGTGCGCACTTAACTTGGTAATTCAAAACATATCTCGTGCGACAAATACGAAGATGTGGCTCCCGTGTGACGGTAGATACGCACTCGATCTCCTGTTAGAACCCTGCCACTTTGCTCTGTGATGCAAATGGTTTTAATAGAAGTTGAAAAAATCGTGGGAAATATATGATTTAATGTGGCTGTCGGAATTATTCCATGTACGTATAACTCTATAGTTTTCTCTTGAGTAAAATGTTGGAAAACTTGCATGTTCTATGTACGCCAACATGGCCTAGAAAAGACAAGAATGTTGGGTTTCATGGAATTTTTCGTTGTTTTAGGACATTTATTTTCAAAAAAATCGCTAAAAACGTAAATAATTTGCATTTTATGCCAAATTCGCATTATTTCGATATTTCGAACGGGCGAAAAATTTGTGCAGACATTACTGCACATTCCTAAACATAACTTCGCAGCAATTAACATTTTTCACGGTTTTGGCGTTTGCGAAAAATCAATGTCGCTACTAATTGGAAACTACTTTCTGGCCACCCCTCGTATAAATCAGTAGATGGAAAGTGAAAATTTAGCAGGGCTGGCAGAGAGGAGTCAATTCTTGAAGAAAGTGATTTGCTTTTATGATAGAATGATTCGAGTAAATATGATATTAAAATATTTACGTATTTATTATTAGTATCTTATTTCATAATATTGGACATTAACTTCACTCAGTGAGAGATTAATGACCATCTATCACGAGTTTAAACAGACAGGACAGAGAGTGGCGTTAATTTCATTTCAATACTAGTGTTGCAGTAAATTTGAGGTTGGGAGCATGCACTTGCCAATTTTTATAACGTTCACCAATGCAGATTTAGGTTTCACTGTTTCGTGATACTATTCAATATATATCCCATTTGGTTGGATTCTTCTTGATATCTAAGAATAATGCAATGTCATTGTAAACGTATGTTAACTTGTGCGAAACCAGTAATACGTCAGGATGATGAAACAAAACCTTCGTAAGCACTGCTACATTAAATAAGGTGAAGTGAGCCAGAAGAGTAATAAAATGCCAGCAGCATATATATTTGCAGTCTAAAGCTCTTCTTGTTTATGCATTGATGGATGTTGCAGTCCATGCAATTTCTGTCGCATGTTGTAGTGAGATACTTTGTTGGGTGGCGATATTCGACAAAAGTCATATGTATCAATGGAACCTATTTGTTTCCATGTTCCTTCAGTTTGTCCATCAAAATGCCTTACTACGACGTCCGACAACTATCGAACGGCGCCATCTGCTCTTATCCCCTCCATCTGTTGACAAGTCCCCTTACTACTCCTATAGGGACAAGAAAAAATGATAATTCAATGCATTTTCCACGTAATATTTAGAGGCTTAACCTTTACTCCCCCGATGATAGAATATTGTATCATCAGAGTAAGGTCGTACTTGCCCGATGATACCATATGGTATCATGGTGCTGATTACGAAATGAATGTGCTTTTTGGACCTTCATACTCTTATGTTTGGATAGAAACTCTGACACAGGTCTGGAGCAAGCCTGGGAAATTCATATTGATGACCAATCCCCCTCTCCGCAATATATCCATGCCACATTTCCGAACAGAATTTCACATTTAGCTCATTATTCAACTTGTATGGCACCCAAGAACATGGAACATGTTACGTTCTCTTGAGAAATGTCCATTCTTTGAAAATAATACTAACGTTTGCGCCCTCTCCCTAAAATAGCGGGAGAAGAAGGGGCAAACTCCAGATTTATGTTTTTTCCATTGAAATTCGGGGGTTCGTGGCCCCAAGACCCCTTCCTCGGTCCGGCGTTCCGAATTGTACACGGTTGCATGCTCTAATGTTTTAGCTGAAAACCAAAACTTATCCGAAGTAGATTGCTCCCATAGTGCCCGAGTTATAACAATTTTCCTCCAAAAATGCAAATTACCTATTTTTCGTAAAACAAAATCACATTTTGGCTTATTATTCAACTTGTATGGCACCCAAGAACATGAAATATGTTTCATTCTCTTGAGAAATATCCATTCTTTGAAAAGAATTCTAAAGTTCGCGGCTTCTCCCCAAAATAGTGGGGGAAGAGGGGACAAACTCCAGATTTTTATGTATTCTTCCATTGAAATTCGGGGGTTGCGCCCCCAAACCACACTTCCTCGGTTCGGCGTTCTGAATTGTACACGGTTGCATGCTCTGATGTTTTAGCTGCAAAACAAAACTTATCCGAAGTAGATTGCTCCCATAGTGCCCGAGTTATAACAATTTGCCTCCAAAGAGTGTTCGAATTTAAAATTCCCGCCGAGAAGACCGGGCGAGAGAAATTTCTCTCTCTCTCCTCCTCCTGTTATCACTGGTTTCTGGCACCGTGCTTGAGTTGTGCATAAAAGGGGCCTAAAAGTTGAAGCCGAAACTTACGAACGAGATTTCCTGTTCTCGTTCAGAGTTCCATAACGATATCTTTTCAAAGTGAAACTTAACAAATTTTTAATAAAATAAAAAAAAAAGTCTTTTTGGAACATATGGAAATGAGTGACTGAACTTTGCTACATATCGGTAGTGTGTTTGGTATAGGCAAGAAGCAACTGTAAAAAGCTATAAGCACATGACATCATCTACACCACAATGTTTATGATAAATAGTGAAATTGAGATAGTATGACTGTTTGCTCAATAGTTTTTACACTATGGTCCAGAATGCATCACATAGAGTTCATCAACTTCCTTCAAGTCAAATGTATATAACTTATACTAAACTATTCATATTCCCATAGATTATTTCCCCCTTTGCAGTCTTCTATATCATAAATTCATAGGTAAAACTGATTTGGCATTAAGGCTGAAATGAACAAAGATAGGGTATACACCATGTGAGTGTGGGACACCATATATAGAACAAATAGGATGCACCATTGAACAGTGATGTAATGAACACCAGCGCAACACCAGGGGCACAGGATTTTATTTGCTGACATCAAAATAATAGCCAAATGTACTGGATACTTGTATTGTCTTATATTTGTTTGTTTATACTATTGTGTATTAGATATGTCTAATATTTGTATGTTTATACTATTGTTGTATTAGGTATGTCTAATATTTGTATGTTTATACTATTCTTGTATTATGTTTTACATTTGTACCAATGACGACATCTATTGCATTATTGTAATGCTTAATGATGAATAAACATATTGATATTGAATGACTAGTAAAAGAAGCCATAGCCATTTCACAGGAAAGCACCAATCTCAACAGGGACGTGGGACTCCAGCTCAGCCACGCCTGGAACCCTTCTGTAAAAACAAAGCTCCAGCCAATAAGACCACCAGGATCTGGAGCGAGCCAATAGGAAGACAAAGTCCAAGCTCCACCCCATCACAGTCATATATTTAACCCTACACCCTACCATTTCTATATTCCCTGATGATGAGAGCAATGTATGTGCTCGAAACATTGGAAGCCAATGTTCGAATCATGTCACCAGGAAAGCTACAATTCCTATTTTCATAGAACTACTACACACACAAAATGTTCTTAACCCTCTGTTAGACATGTGGGGTACTAGTGTCCCCCTCATGTAAACTATACTGCACATGGGTGCTTTTGTGAAGCTGAGAAGTCTTTCTTTGAATTTGTTCTAAGTTTAGCTGTGCTGTTCTGTTACACTTCTACGCCACATAATATAAAGTTAATGGAAAGACTTGAGATGACCGGACCCCTCTCTGATTTTCTTCATAT
Source organism: Lepisma saccharinum (assembly GCF_977018435.1). NCBI lineage: Eukaryota > Metazoa > Arthropoda > Insecta > Zygentoma > Lepismatidae > Lepisma > Lepisma saccharinum. Next base: position 15,038,980 of record NC_139232.1, on the reverse strand, counting down.
TTGGCATACTCACTAATTGAGGCCTCCTAATCACGAATCTGAAGTTAAAATTTGTCGGAAACGTCTAGAAATTGCAAAATAAGCTAAAATAAGGTGTTGGTTTTCAGAATGGAAACTGTCGATTTTCTCGAAATTTTTTGTTTCACAAGGAAATATATATATATTCCTTGATACTACCACGACACCAAATTTTAACTATGTTTGCCTAACCTATGGTTCGTGGGGCTAGCGCCAATGGTTTGTGGGGCTAGCATCAACGGTTCGCAATTTCTAGACATGACCGACAATTTTTAACTTCAGATTCGTGATTAGGAGGCCTCAATTAGTGAGTATGTCAAATATGAAGAAAATCGGAGAGGGGTCCGGTCATCTCAAGTCATACCAAAGTTAACATCAGCCCCATGCTTGGGGGAAGATTGTCCCCCACGTGCCTACATACATTACAAGAAAAATATCAAACTGTACAAAGACAGAGCACACAAAAGATTCATACGTTCTATGCAAGTGGAGAACATGTAGGTATGTGTTAGTTACAAAAGTGAGCATGGCATTGCATTACATGTGAGGGACAACCATCCCCCAAGCATGGGGCTGTTTTCTTTATAATATTATGTGGCTTAGAAGTGTGTAGCTTCAGAAGCAGTGGCATTGGCCACTCACAAGTGTTTTTAACTCTGATGAATATATCTTGATGGATATAACTCTTAGACTTAGATTATTTATGAAAGTAATTCCACCATAACATGGTAAGGTGAAAATTCCTGCAAAATCTTGGGCTAGAACATTCATGGAGGAAAAGGTCAAACGCTTACCAAAGGGCCTGCAAAAAAAAATAAGAAGAAATGGCTGCAGAGCCAGCAAACAGGTATCTAACTCTACCAAAATGAGCTAAACACAAAACATGTAATTTTGTGTCAATGCCCTTGGGACAGAAAGTCCAAAATTGAATGCAAAAAGTGCAAGGGGATTATATGCATGGGTACCTCATCAGAGTTTGTAGAAATTGCGTAAGTGAAAGTAAGTTCGATTAACAATACCACTATCTAATGAAAATGACGAAGTACATTTCTTCGCTCATTATTTTATGTAACCATGGTATGTGTGCTTCAAAATAACTCTCTTCATTTGAAAGTTTGGAATATGTTACAGATCATTATTTTCTATTCTTTACTCTGTAACATGCAGACAAGTTTGTTATTCTTATAAAATGTGCCAATTGTGATGGAATGTGTACCTAAATAAATGTATTATGCAGAGTGAGTCACCTAACATTACCACCACAAATATTTCATGGACAAAAATGAATATTGAAAAAATTTCATACACGGGGTAGGTTAAAGGAGGAAGTTGTGCCTACAACTTTAGACAACATGGCACACTGCATTGAGGGAGCCTGCAGCAAGATTACACTGAAAATGGTACGCCGTGGTATCCAGTCATTAAGGCATCAATTTAAATTGTGTGGGTCAAATAATGGGCAACACTTTGCACATTTATTGTCCTGAAATTCTTTCGTTTTCTGTAGCTGAATGTGTACAATGCTGTGACAAAGAGAATCCATATTGTAGAAGAAGAAAACTAATAAAGTTCATGCGTACATGTAATGCGTGATTTAAATTCCTGCCTGAACCCTTCATAGTTCTACATAATAAAAGTTTATCATTCTTCCTCTTTCATTGTCAATGTTGTCCTCCGATCGACACATGAATGAACTGTTCAGGTTCATCTCGGCCATTGTATCTCACGCTCAACTTCGCATTACTTGGGAAGTAATCGATGTATTACAATGTAACAAATGCCATACTTAATGTATTTTTTTCTACTTTCAATTGTGCTAAAAATAATATGGAGTTTCAGTTTTAAAAATGTAAGTTTGTATTGAAAGTCATATTTCCTCAGGTGGTTGATGTATTCTTTCCGTTAATTTCATGAGTCCCTCTACTAACTTCATGTCTGAGCAAGTAGTTTTTCAATGTTCAATGTTCCACCTCAACTGAGTCCTTATGTCAATTTTTGAAAAGAGAGTTCCAGTTAATGTGTTGCAGATACCTACCCTACACGGTACACTTTAGGTTAAAATTTTCTTCTTTCACACAATTTTCCCCATGTAGGCTAGTGTGACAAAAGTGAAATTTATAACACTCAACATTGTTAGAAGCTACCGGTACAGATTTGTGTCTGAAATTAATTGACTGGTTGGTATGTAAAATGCAGTGGGAACAATGGTATCACAACTTCAAATGGGTCAGTGATGTATTTGAAACTTCCAATACAAAAATCAGATAAATACCTACGATGTTTGATTAATTATTATTAATACTAGTTCAGGAGCGAATGCAGAATACAGAGAATGTCTCCAATTTCATTAATATTTGGTATACTAACTAATTTTGGCCTTCTAATCACGAATCTGTTGTTAAAATGTGGGGGGCCACGTGTGGAAATCGGGAAAAAAGCTGATGTAAGTGGAATTTTTTTTAGAGCTGTATCACATTGTTTGACGAACAAAATTTTAACTTAGCTTACCTAACCTTATCATCAAAGGTTTGTGGGGCTACCCGTGCATGGTTCGTGGAGCTACCTGTGCATAATGTATTGATCAGAAGGCCAAAATTAGTTAATATACCAAATATTAACAAAATTCAAGATACTTTCTTACCCTAACCTTATCGGAAAAAGTTTTGTGGCGATATCAGTTAAATCTTTTCCCAATGAGCACATATTGTAAAACAATATAAGTTTCGTATCACTAGCTCCTTACTGCGCAAAACGCCATTTTTGTAGAACGCTCGAACACTGTTGCCAAACCTACCTCTAATCAAAGTCCGCATTCCACATGCTCGTCTACCTCGTCGTTCTCATTTTCGGCAACAACTAATGCTCTGCAAGTAACGAAGGAACAGTGTGACAATGCTGTAGACAGCCTTAACGAATGTATCACTTGTTCATATCATCAAACATGGTTGTTATGTGTATGTATGGAGAACAATAGCGGTAATGAAAAACGTAATTTTCCAACATATATAGACGTAAGTGTACAATTTTTAAACGTGACCCCCACATCGGAACTCTAGATAGGTTACCAGAACTGCATATTTAGTGAGTATGAGAAGTATGAAAGGAACTGTAGACATTCTCTATATTGTGCAATCATACCCTAGTTCATGGGTTTGTTGAATGAGACTCAATTTATTTAAGCAAGTGCAACTGCAAAATATATATATATATAAAAATAACTGCATAGTTCATCCGGTATGGATAATACCAGGGCACTTCAACAGTTACAAGGTGGCATCAAAGGGACACTACCATCCAACACTAAGATCACTGTGCATAAATCACAGAACATATTAATTCTTGAAAATTGAAGTAGCATTCAGTTCAGGATATGCAGTTAGGTTTGAAAATTAACGTTCTATTTACTAGATTAATGCCTTTCTGTTTTAAAACAGATGTAACAACTGAGACCTGGTTTCTGGGAGCTGGTAAAAAGACAAAATGTATTTTGCATCGATCGGCCTAGGTTTGTAATGAAAATTCTAAATGACAATATCCAAACTAATGTTCAAGTTAAAATGTTCACTTCGTGCATGGAAAATCTTATTACATGTAGACATTTTGAGCATTACCCCTTACACAATACTAGGGGCACTAAAACGAATGTATGGATGACATATGTTTACGTATCAGTCAGCATTATCTTGTCGAATTTGGACATCATTCTAAAATTGATAGTTGACAGATTAAGTTTAGAAGAAAAACAAATACAAAACAGTAACGATATCCTAAGTCGACTAGATAATGCTGACAGATAACAAGTTAATGTTACGATTTGACATGACAATGTTTATCGGGGCCAACACGTATTACACAGTACAACTTACCAATGGATACGGTACAAAGTTACACATCAATTCCTTTGTATACGAGTCCGTGTGCTTCACAGCAAGCAACCAGAACATTGTTTCGCTAGCCGATTATTTTTTCTGCTGTGCACATGAAATCTCACACGCGTTCCATACTTCAATTTTCTTTCTTGATATTTTACTTTAGGGCCTGCCTTGTTTCACAACACTCTTACTACCTTGTGTTCTGACGTCAGGTGACTAACTCTTACGAGGTTAGATTAGGCCTGTTAGGTTAGGTTCCATTAGCATAAATACAATGAAAATTTATTGTTTAGGCTAAGAGAACTAAACTTAGCTAGCCTAACCTAACAACGTAGGCATTTAGCCTAATATTAAAAAGTTTTATCCCGTGACGTCAGAATACAAGATTGCTCAAGTGTTGTGCGATAAATGAGACCCGATACTTTACGTGGCGCATGGATATATGCCGATATATTTCCGTCCGTATTTACCTGGCCATAACAACTTATATGAGCAATTCCACATTTCAATATCTCACTGAATAGATTGGATGGTTGATTTGGTGTTAGGGCCGGTTTTTCAATGTTCAGTTAAGGTTCATGTTAGCAAGTAACTGGAAGTTAATGAAAATTTCGGTTTTTCAATGTACAGTTAGCTCGTAACTGAAACTCTGTGGCGATTATATTTACTGGTACCAGGCACGTATCCAAGGAGGGGGTTTAGGGGGCTCGAGCCCTCGAAAGTTTTCGGTTTACAATTGATAAAATGAGGTTTTTTGTTTCTTGTGGTGTGAAATAAGATAATGTGACTATAATTCAAGGAGATAAATAATTATCGAGGCAATACGGAGAATGTTCTGTATCCCTGTTATTGTTAATATTGCGTATCCAAGGTGGAAATCAGGTGACTCGAGCCCCCCCTCCCCAGTAAAGGAAATTTTTCAGTTTACAACACCATTAAGCCTTGTTTCCATGATATGAAAAACTAAATATGCTATCCAAGGCAGTAATTTATTTTATTAAAATCATAAACTAAACGTAACGTTTCAACCTTCTAGCAAGGTCTTCTTCAGACTCTGTATCAAGTACAAATGAAACAAGATACAAAAACAGGGCATTATATATACACAAACATTACTCCCTCCAGACTATTAGAAAGTTGTTCTGGAACTTTCTAGCAGGTGGCTTTCCCCTGTCAACTGTACTTTCACCTAAAATGCTAAACATATTTACTTCCATATAGAATGTGGTTGGGCTTTATATCTCACGCTCTTTTTCCTTCATTTTTCTTCCTTCTCCTCTCCTCTTTCTCTCTTGTCCTTTCCACTCTTTCTAACACCTTCAGTTTACACTAGATAAAATTAGGTATTTGTCTTATTGATTAATATGACGATAATTTAAGGAGAAATTATTATCGAGGCAAGACGGAGAATGATCTATAACCCTCTTATTATTAATAACGTGTATCCAAGGTGGAATCAGGGGGCTCGACCCCCCCTCCCACCACCACCTTCAGGAAATATTTCTGTTTACATTAGATAAAATTAGGATTTTGGCTTCTTGAATAATGTGATGATAATTTGAGAAAAATAATTATCAACAAAAGACGGAGAATGTTCTATAACCCTCTTATTGTTACTAGCGCGTATCCAAGGTGGGAATCAGGCGGCTCGAACCCCCCATCCCCAGGAAAGGAATTTTTTTCAGTTTACACTAGATAAAATTAGGTTCTTGTCTTCTTGAATAAGGTGACGATAATTTAAGGAGAAATAATTATCGAGGTAAGACGAGGAATGTTCTATAACTCTGTTGTTAATAGCGCGTATCCAAGGTGGGAATCAGGGGGGCTCGATGCCCCCCCCCAAACCTTCAGAAAATATTTCTATTTACATTAGATAAAATTAAGATTTTGGGTTCTTGAATAATGTGACGATAATTTAAGGAGAGAAATACTTATCAAGGCAAGACGGAGAATGTTCTTTAACCCTGTTGTTGATAATATTGCACGTAATCAGTATTGTCGCAGCAAACTTGAGCGCTATGTAGGGACTTGTCATCATTTGGAAGCTGCACAGCAATGGTATCGCCGCAAGTAGAGCGATTCGTTGTAATTTTTAATATCTGGAAGGCGCGAGAGGGAATGTTCTTGAATAAGAGGAGTCGAACTACTGGCAATATTTATAAATCGTTTATCTGCGCAACGTTCTAGAATATACTGAGGATATAAATACGCGTTAATTAGAACCATTCCTAAATATAAATTCTTTGACCGAACCTTGGATCCAATGAGAAAAATGGCGTTGTCTCTGACATCACTTCCTTTTAAGCTTTCAATTCAAGGACTTGTTCAGGATTTATTTGATCGTGTTAAAGGTGCTTTACTTCAGTCTCTAATACGAAATGATAAAAACTTCTGGTGAGTTGATTTTTAAAAATGTGTCCGAGATAAAGAGTGGTGTGCCCACGATTTTCGGCAGGGAGAGGGGTTACGCATACTATTTTTAGTGGTCAGTCCTCATTTTGCCGTCTCTTCCTGTCTTTGACGTTCTTTTTTTTTTTTTAAGGAATACTGTGTCAAATGGGGTTATGACCCCACCAACCCTCCCTTGGGCACGTCACTGGAGATACCTAAATGATTAAGCATTTGATCATATTGGGAGAAGAAACATTAGATGTGTTGGGAGCGATCCAGCTGTATTCTACGTATAGAAGACTTCCTTTGTTTCGTGCCGATATACAGTATAACAAGACTGCGGAAGCTGTGACAGACAATTTTGGACACTTGTGAGTACTTAGGCCTGAATATGAACAATTTGGTTGCTTTCGGCTTTTAAAAGAGCTGCAAACATGGGAGGACGAGACACATTAGTGGTGTTCAGACACGAATCATAGAAATATTCGAGAGCTGTCTGCGTCCAGTTCGCAGCACACAGTTTGAATCTCGTGTTGTCGAGTGGATTGTCCATCCCGTGCATGTGTAACAGCTTCGTAAAAACACTTTTGGTTACGGTACACAGATGTTTTGATGCCTGATGAGAAGAAATGGACGAACACACATACTAAGATGGTTCCGGCACACAAAGTTAATGGAAACTGAGGAGTCGAGTGGTAAAAAATATTCCGATTTAACGTTCTGAATAAAATCACAACCTTAAACAGTGGCGACGATTTAGGGGATAGTTGCTCCCCATCTTTTTGCGTCCATACTATGTCCTCTTAATCATAAGCCTTGTCTAACAAGCACAGGCGTAGCTAGAACTTTATATTTGGGTGTGCACAAAGAAAAAAATGAGGTCTTGTACCTTTTTAAATAGCATATTTTGCAACACAATCACTTGGCTCTTTAGCTGCACTGATGTTAGTAAAGGAATATAAATTCACTAAATAACAGTGTTGAAAATTTCTGAATATATGTAGTAGAAAAAAAATCAAATTGCATAGAAATTACACACACAAAAAATGTTCATAAATGTTACAAACAAATACATCAAAATACACGTCATCTATAACAAGAGACGTCTGTCAAAAGGTACAATGTTCTTAAACTCATCAATAACTTAATTTACATCAACAGAATAGACTAAGCTTTTTCCTGTTCCACAAATAGCAAGAGCAGGGCTTCCAATCTATCCTGCTTCTGAGTTGCTCTTAATTTAGTTTTAACTTGGGTAAACCAAAGCTCTCTCACACGTGCAGCTTGTGACAGGTATAGAAGAAAGGCGCTGCAGTACAGAGTAGAATGCAGTAAATATCTTCTTTCTCCAATGACATCAAAAAATCGAAAATCTATAGACACCCATTTCATCAGCGATAATGCACGTGTTTGTACCAACTAATGACATTTTCAACTTCTTACAAACTGCCGCTTATTTTCTCTCTTATTGAAATATCAGTCTTTAATTCTCTTTGATAAAGCAGCCCATTAGGGTGTGCCTAGGCACACCCGGCACACCCCGTAGCTACGCCAATGCTAACAAGAGAAAGTAAACTTTCCTTGCACCCCACCCCCGGTTTTGGAACCAAATTTGCCACCACCGACCTTAAAAATATAATTGTGAGGTTCTATCTATACCCCTTAAAAAATTGGTGTTCAGCCCCCACGAAAGGAATTCCTGGATACGTGCCTGACTGGTACTTCTTCTTGCAGTTACCAGCCTAACTAGAAGTTGCGAAGCAACATGGATGCCTCGTGCAGCTATCGAAGTTCCACACTCGCAACTTCACTGTCAGATTAAACAAGATATGATTCATAAAACGGCCCAAGTTACTTTTGTTTATTGCGATTTCATCATGCTACGAATGCAATTTTTACATCGTTCGATTTCGATTTATGTCTGTTAAATAACTTTTTTCGAGTCCAAACAGCGCTCATTACTTTAAGGAAGACTCAAATTTCGTGTGACAATGATTTCCAAAATTCTACGATAATTAGTCTTTGTGCTAGGAGAAATCATAAAGCAATCGGAACCGTTACATTTGAAAGTGGGATCCGAAAAACTACGTGCCTCCACCGTGTATCGAACCCGGAACCGCGCTATCATAGAGAACACTCTTTCACACGAATCACGGTTCTTTGATAAATTTTAAAAATCTGAAAATTAAGAATTATGTTTAAAACCTTTCTGTCTGCACTGCAACGTCCACCCACGCAGTGCTCAGCACCACGGCGCAGGAGTACTTGTACTGGCTGCGTTCAACACGCTAAACACTGCAGTTGGGTGGTCGGCAAAAGTTTACCCATATGTGCTAACTGGTTCAGTCGTAGTACAAATACTCAGAAATATCTCAGGGCTTGCTGGGTGTAAAGAAAGACTAAACCAGGTTTATATATAGATGTAACAGTTTATTATAATCCTATCACAAGGATGTCCGTTAGCACACTTACACACGTGTCTTTACCTTTACCCTTACCATTCACGTGCATTTACCTGTACCACCTTTAGACTCGAAAAGATAAGGGGAGAAGCAGGGAACATCCAATTCATTCCTCGCAGTGAGGCGCCAATGGGGAGTATGAGGACCTAATTTTATTTAGGGCCTGGTCGCCGCAGTCGTCACGGGTTCCCCTGAAAGAGAGAGTAGGTTGTCTGGAAACTCAACGCCACACTACTCTGGCGGGGTGCCGCAGGTTGATAGGGGAAGAAAACCTCTCGCAGCAAGCGGAGCGGGTCCTCTCACTCTAAAGTGGAGTTGTTCTCTCTCGCCAATAAGCGGAGTGGGGTATCTCTCACTCGAAAGTGGAGTGGGTTCTCTTGCCAAAGGCAGAGTTCAACCTCTCTCGCTGGAAAGCGGAGTGCGACTTCTCTCGGGTGCTTGGCCTCTCGCAAGAGCGGAGTGCAACTTCCCTCCTTCCTTAGGATGCTTGGACTCTCGCAAGAGCTGAGTGATCCTTCTTCCAGGTCCGTTGGTAAGCGAGATCTTACCGTGAGCCGACCTGAAAGCCCACTCCGCGACTTGCTCGTTATTGGCTAGAGCTTGTGACGTCACCAAGTGGTTACGAGCGGCAGAAAGCTATGCGTAGAATGTAGCAGATGGCCCATGAAACGCTGTGTTTTCATGCATCTTTTGATATTATACACCAAAGCTGTTAATTTAATTTGATAACAAGAGATCAAATCCGCGATAGAAGAATACATTTATTCCGAAACAATGCATAGTTTATTTTTCAGACATTATTATCTTGTCCCTGTAAGCTGTAGTCCACTGCCGGCTTTTCTTTCCAGCTAACCTATTGCATTTATTTTAAATGTCTAATTCTAAGGAAAGGTCTTGTCCGGGCATATTCTGATATGAATTTTTACTGAATGTCCTGGAATTTCCCTTTAATATTTTTACTTTGCTTTTCAGATTCTCCAGTTGATCGCCACGATGAGGATACATTTGTTTTTGTTATTTAGCGTCTTCTTCCATTTTTGGCTAATCGCGACGAACAGGACGAGTGATGATTAGTTTAAATTGATAAAGGGACACTCGCAGCAGGCACGAGTCCAAAGGGGCTTAGGGGTTCGAGCCCCCCCGAAAGTTTTCGGTTTAGAATAGATAAAATGAGGTTTTTGGTTTCTTGTGGTGTGAAATAAAATAATGTGACGATCATTTAAGAAGAGAAATAATTATCGAGTCAAGCACGTATCCAAGGTAGGAATCAGGGGGCTCCAGCACCCCCTTCAGGAAATTACGCTACTTAAAATTAAGTTCATGGCTTCTTGAATAATGTGATGATAATTTGAGAGAAATGATTATCGCACGTATCCAAGGTGATATCAGGGGGCTGGAGCCCCCTTAAAATTTTTCAGTTTACACTACATAAAATTAGTTTTTTGTTTTCTTGAATAGTGTGCCGATAATATAAGGAGAGCAATACATACCAAGGCAACACAGAGAATGTTCTATAACCCTGTTATTGATAATATTGCATTAAAACTTTTCTTGCTCTTTCGGTGTTGTCGCAGCACTATGCAAAGACTTGTCAGCATTTGGAAGCTGCAAACGTAGCACCACACGTAGGGCGATTCATTGCAATTTTTTAATCCCTGGATTAGAGATCAGTTAGTGTCCATTGGTGGCTTTATAAGATCTAGTGATTCGAAAATGAAAAGGATTAAATAGTTCTAGTTCGGGTCCAAAGCTGAAGACATTAACGACAGCGGATTTTCCAGAGCCGCCTCAGAGTAGTGCTAGTTCGGGTCGAGGGCCGAAGAGATCAAAGGTCTCTCTCTAAAGTGAATATTTAAGCAGTAATGGGTATTGGAGCGGTTAATTAAAAAAGAAATAAGCTGCACAGATCAACTGAAAATCAAAGTTTAGATTGATGAGTTAGTTGTGCCCGGACCTAATTTTCCCAGGATTTTAGAAGAGGAGGGTTATGCATACTATTTTTGGTGGTCAGTCCTCATTTTGCCATCTTTTCCTCTCTTTGACGTTCTTTTTCTTTTTAAGGAATACTTGGTCAAATTGGGTTATGACCCCACCAACCCTCCCTTGGGCACGTCACTGGAGATAAATGAGTAAGCATTTAATCATATTGGGGGAAGAAACACTAGATGTGTTGGGAGCGGAAGGGTTTTCACTGCGAATTAATTGTTTCGAACTGTATTCGAGAAGACTTACTTTGTTTCGTGCCAATATATAACAAGACTGCGGAAGCTGTGACAGACAATTGTAGGTCCAGTCCCGATTAGCTATTCTGTGCATAAAGTGGACTTAAAAACTTCAATTCAACTCAATACAAAGTTTCTATGACAAGTGAATGACATGGGTACCTGGGGGAAACCCTTGGGGGAGGAGGGGGGGTTAAGACGGTAAGGGGCGTGATGCTGATCACATCGACCCCACTCACGATCAGAGGTGTTCATTTTGAGTCAACCTCCCCTCACCCTCCGAGATCGCAATCGCCCTCGCCCTCCACCGCCCTCAGCCTCCGAGATCGCTCTCGCTCTCGCCCTCCAACGCCCTCACCCTCCGAGATCGCTCGAGCCCTCCACTGCACTCACCCTCCGAAATCGCTCTCGCCCTCGTCCTCACCCTCCGAAATCGCTCTCGCCCTCGCCCTCACCCTCCGAGATCGCTCTCGCCCTCCACCGCCCTCACCCTCCGAAATCGCACTCGCCCTCCACCGCCCTCACCCTCCGAAATCGCTCTCGTCCACGCCCTCTACCGCCCTCACCCTCCGAGATCGCTCTCACCCTCCGAAATCGCCCTCACCCTCGCCATCCACCGCCCTCACCCTCCGAAATCGCTCTCGTCCACGCCCTCCACCGCCCTCACCCTCCGAGATCGCTCTCACCCTCCGAAATCGCCCTCACCCTCGCCATCCACCGCCCTTACCCTCCGAAATCGCTCTCGCCCTCACCCTCCACCGCCCTCACCCTCACAAGTCTTCCGGAGGGTGAGGGTGAGGTCTGCCCTCACGAAGGTCGCCCTCCGGAGGGTGAACACCTCTGCTCACGACTGGATCAAGAAAGTATGGGGCGTTACCCCCACACCCAATAATAAGCTTTCATGGCGTGGTGCTAAGCACAGGGGAGTACTTTATTTTACTTTACTTTTTTACATTGTCGATCAATAGAAAGTAAACGTTTCTTGCACCTCCCCACCCCCGTTTTGGAACCCAATTGAAACCACTGGCCTTTAACATACAATTGTGAGGTTCTATCTATACCCCTTAAAAATATGGTGTTTAGTACCCCCTCCCCCACGAAAGGAATTCCTGGATACGTGCCTGACTCGCGGAGAACACCTATGCCCATGCTGGGACTTGAACCGGGAACTTCGGAAGCGAAATCGAAAGTCGACCATTTAACGCCATCGGCTACCGAGCCGGTTAATGGATTAGATTATTTTTTTCAACACCAGCAATTTTCCATTAGCCAATAAATGAAAACAAGCATACAAACTGTATTTTTGAATGGCAGAAAATGAATGATAAATGCATGCCGAAGATATTTTTTTTGTACATATAACATGTATAACTTTCATGTACAACATATGTTTTACACATATGCAACATGGATCGACATAAAATAAGAAAATACATATGCAAGATGCTAACACTAAATTATGTACCTATTCAAAGTTTATTCAATACATATATACAAGACATATTATTTAAATAAATTACATTACAGAAAACAATTATATTGCGAGCGAAGTGAGAAAGAAAATTTTTAGATCCAATTTTTGCAATTTAAAACAATATTGATTTAATAGAGAGCAAATAATATCACATGGCGCCAAGGCATTCTCTCTTTCACAACTTTTTTTTTTTAATTTAGATCATTTGGCGCCCATGGCCGACTCCCGCTGCCCCCTAGCTACGGCTCTGAACTTGATGAGACTGAGAAAAGCAGGCATTGGAAGCGAAGCGAGCAATGTGGTTGCACCAATGAGTAAGTCCGAAATTTGGAGGAACAAATTGAATCAATCCTGCTGCAGCGACTTGTTTTTTTTGGGAAGCGATGATCACTTAATTCCAGGTGATTTTCTTCTATTATTATCGCACGTGGCAAGAGCACAAACAGGATGATTTGTACTCATTCTGCCGGCATTCAAGAAAAGGTGTGTATAAGTAAAAAAATCGATCCATTTATCTCAAGCTTCCGTATACGCTAACGAAACAAGTTCCATTCTGTCCTCTCAATGACGTCATAGCGCGCAGAGGCTCATGGGGAAAAATCTCGGAACCTCGGGAATGGCCTACCTTATAAAGGTACCTTGCTGAAAGCCAACTGAACTCCAGGCCTCGCTGCGCTGGCTTTATACTCGCGGTGGCGCATGGTGGTGAAAATAGTAACTACAAGTACGCGTTGCTAACTCATTGTTTTTACATATTGCAACCTTCGTACTGAGAAACATCCAAGAAGTGACATTAAGAAAGCACTAGTTGCACGTGTCAATATAAACTAAAACTGTGTGCATTCAGACAATACAATTAATAATAAACCTCGCAGGACTCTGCAATCCTAAACATCGAGTTGAACAGTGTAAATGACAATAAATGATAACATTTACCAAATACAACGACCACGCAGGGTCTAATAATGAACGAAGTTATTAAACGTAGAGGTGGACCCGTTAACATTTACAGAATACAGCGACCACGCAGGGTCAAATAATAATAAGCGAAACTAATAACAGTAGAGGTGGATCCGTTAACACATTTAAACATTTAGCATGCATTCTTCATCCATACCTTCTTAACAAAATATAATATTGCGACCTCGCAGGGTCGTTAAATGTGACGACCACGCAGGGTCGTTACAGCACCATATTAAAATTTCATCACGATCTGACAAGCTGTTTTGAATTATAGAATTTCAAAGATGGCGGTCATTTGCAAAACTAAGATAAACCTACCTTCTTTTTGTCCTCACGACGATTAAAAATATAACAAATACTCGAAAAAAATTAATTGGTAGATTAACGCAGAATTGAATAAGCAAAATGTTTATGTAACTCGTTTCTTTGTATGGCTACTGGTTAATTTCTAATTGCAGTCTAAACTCGAGTATATATAACTTTTAATCCGATAGTAAGTGGATTTCCAAGTTGGTTTTATGGGAGCAAGTACAGGACTGCTTCTTTTTATGTCTTTCTTCGGGCAGGCTTTCAAAGATCTATGTCGTCCTGCACCTCTCGAAATGTAATCACTGGTTCCAAAACTTGGAATAAAGGCATTAGCTTTCTTGTTTATCTTATCTATGTGTCAGTTTTCTGGTACGTATCTTCGCAGTCTTCTCACTAAATTCTGTCTGTGAAAAGCGATACGGATTATTATAATGAATATGAACAGACCCTTCTTCTGCGTGAGATATTTCTACATCTTCGGTTTTATTAAGTCAGCAATTACTGAATACAATGTGTTGTCAGCATTTATAACATGTGGCAACGAATGGGCAGCCTGCGAGACCATTCTTCTCTCCATAACTACCGTACTTTTACTATGTTTAGTGAACATTATATTCCCGATCACGTGAAACCAGAAGTATTTTACCTTAATAAGCTCACTGGATCAATCGTTAAATTACATATTAAAAAAATTAAACGACAGTAGAAGGCATGCGCATTGTAGCACAAGGTAGGCTATACGCAGTATACTCTAGACTACAGCCCTGGCTACTAACATATAGGCCTATTAGACTACACGGAAGTAGGTGGCATGTCAATATTACGAGGCGCATCCAGAAAGTAAGTTTACCCTATTTTTTCCCGTGAAAGTAAACATAATGAGCCGTGTAAATTGCGCATGCGCAGCAGAGCTAAGACGTATCAATCATATGCCAGGCGGACAGATCCCTCCCGGCGCCAGTAGCGAGGCAGCAGTGGTCCGAAGGGGAAGCTCGTATTCCTTCTCCCGCCGCATGCCAGTAGCGAGGCAGCAGTGGTCCGAAATGGAAGCTCGTATTCCTTCTCCCGCCGCATGCGAGGTTCCGTCGGTGATAAAGTTCCTGAATGCACAAAGCATTGCGCTAATTGACATTCATCGTCAGCTCTGTGAGGTCTATGGGTCGAACATTAAGAGTAAGCAGATGGTGCGTCGCTGGTGTAAGCAGTTTTCGGAAGGTCGTCAAAGTGTCCATGATGAAGAGCACAGTGGGCGTCCGTCCCTCATCACTGATGATCTGGTTGAGCTGGTGCGGCAGCGCATCGTAGAGAACCATCGCTTCACGATTACGGAGTTGAGTAGCCTTTTTCCGCAGATATCGCGATTCGTGTTGCATGAGATTGTCACGCAGCGCCTGCTGTTACAAAAATTGTGTGCCAGGTGGGTGCCGAAAAACCTGACACCCGAACACAAAATGAAACGTTCAGGAGCAGCACTGACAATCCTGCAACGGTACCATGATGACGGCGATGATTTCCTCGACAGGATCGTCACGGGCGATGAGACGTGAATTTCGCACTTCACCCCGAAAACCAAGCAGCAGTCAATGCATTGGCGGCATAGTGGATCTCCGGTCAAGAAGAAATTCAAACAGACGCTGTCGGTACAGAAAGTCATGTGCACCGTGTTTTGGGACAGGAAGGGCATTTTGCGCATTGACTTCCTCCCCAGAGGTGAAACGGTGAACGCTGACCATTACTGTGAAACACTAAGGAAATTGCGACGTGCCATTCAAAACAAGAGGCGTGGCATGCTTACTGCAGGTGTTGTGCTCCTCCATGTCAATTCTCGTCCACATACGGCCCGGCGCACAGCAGCTGTTTTGACGGAATTTTGGCTGGGAGTTGTTTGATCATCCACCTTACAGTCCTGATCTGGCTCCCAGCGATTTTCACGTTTTCTTGCACCTCAAGAAATTCCTGTCCTCCGGTGAGCGTTTTGGCAACGACGAAGAGCTGAAGACGTCTGTCACACGCTGGTTCCATTCACAGGCGGCAGAGTTCTACGACAGTGGGATCCAAAAATTGATACCACGATACGACAAGTGTCTCAATTCTGGTGGTTGCTATGTTGAAAAATAGCTGAACCTTTGCTGTACATGTTGCCAATAAATGGTTTCCTGAAACTGTGTTGTTTTTTGTTTTTAACAAAAATAGGGAAACTTACTTTCTGGATGCGCCTCGTACATTAGCCAACTCATTAGCTGTTCGGATTATAGTAATATCCACGGACGTCCAAAAGGAGGGCAATAAGTGGTGAATGAGAGTTAACAGAAAATTGTATATTTTAGACATATAATTTCATATTAGTCACATTAATTTATATAAATTATAATAAGGGTGTTCAAGGAACATGATACCATCAAACTGAAGGAGTGTATTTTGAAATGCATGCTGGACCAAGTGCTTAGTCATTTACTCAAGAATCGCGTGAACGGTGTCGCAATGTTTTGCTGCTAGATGGCAGGCAAAACAATCTGCCACTGCTCGGCTCATAGTAAATTATAGAAAATTGCAAGTTTCAACATTAAAATGCAGCTTTAGCAAACGTAAAACTATCTGTGAAATTACATACTTCTTTCATTCCAATGGAAATACACTAGTGATCAATTTAAGAATCAGGTTACTCGTTCACTTAGATATACAAAAGAAAGTAACTCAAATTATCGCGGTAGATAACGCGCAGTTAAATATAATGGTTACATATTTGTGTATTTTTGCAATGGTCGTGTGTCGGTATGGGCCACGGCCAATTTAACGCCACTAGCGACAGACGCAGAGGAATTCACCACAAGAAAACAACAACGCCAATAAAAAAGGGTAAAGAACAAATAGAATTCAAGGCAACGGAACTTCAAAAACTACAAACAAGAAATTTCATTCATTCATTCAGGCAGTTAAGTGATATTTTAATACTGTTTTACACTGTTGGCACACTATACTATTCCAGCATGTCTTCATGAATAATCTTATGTTTGCAAAACTTGTCCGTTTGTTACTCGGAATAACGCAATGTCAAAGCAAGGATACAGATGGAAATGAATAACATTATACTAACAGTGCATGCAATTATAATGTATGCCATTGTTTATTTTTAAAATTTTGATTACGTTGTTCCAACCTGAATTTTCTTAATAAGACAGACATTTACGAGCACATTTTCAGTAATCGGATTTATACACGCAGTTAGGTTTTTAGAGTTCAATTACTAGTACAGAATGAATGTTTTCAGAAACCATTTTGAGATGGCAAGTTCGTTTACGCACACTCGCATAATTATGATTGTAATGAGAGAATGTTTATTCACTCATATAAAGTTATCATACATTTTGTCGTGCTGTATAAAGGTTTCGTGACGAGTTATTTTTTTTTGCAGTGAAGAGAAACCACAAAATGATATGCATGTATATTCTGCGAAATGAACATAGAACTTCCCTTCTGTTAAATCCAACGATTATTGATTGACTTGGTGTTTTAAGTCCATGCACAGTAAGGCTAATCGGGACTGGACCTAGAGTTTAAAATAGGATCCGAATCACTATATGTGGCTCCACCGGGTATCGAACCCGGAGCCCCTAGAATACAAGGCAACGACGCTACCACTGCGTCATCGGGTAGGCTTAAATCCAACAATTATGAAACACTTATGCCGGCCTCTGTGGCATAACTGCAACATGCTACAAGGTCAGGGGTCCTAGGTTCGAATCCTGGTTAAGGCAGTGTGTTTGTTCCCTCATATATTTCATCGCTTCATCATTAATTATGATCGTCGCGATTAGCCCAGGAGGGAGAAAAGTGATGTAAAATAACCAAAATTAAAATGGAACCCATGAACGTATTACGTAGATAGATGAAAAAAAGAAAACGAAACATTTATGTATTAAGTGGGATTGGGCTCCATCGTAGTTTAGACTTTGTCTGAAAGATCCAAAAAGCAGGTTTCGAGTAAAAATGGCGTCACCTAAAGGTGAGTTCGAAAGCGCCAGTTAAACGATTTGATTGGATTTGAATTTAAAATTTTGGGTACGTCAGCACTAAGGCTATTTTGCACCCGTCACATTATACGGGGTCCAGCCCCTTATCGTTACACATAACAACTCTAACATTGCATAACTAAAATCATAAAATATTAAAATCTTCTGACTTTCGTTAAAAGCTGAGGCTGTAAAGGAGCACTGAGCACAAATAAGGACAAAACACAGGACAACACAAACAAAATTATACTGGCTATGGGGCCAATCGCCAGAGCCTCGTTAGTCTGCAGTCCAGGGTGTACTACGTGGAAGTAAGGTTTACTATTGGGTGCACTACGTGGAAGGAGCACCCCTTACACCCCGCCTGTTAAACGAGTATTCGAATCCGCAGTACGCAGGACTCTAGATTGCAGCCTTGAATACTACATTCGTGGACTTGTTGTTCATTTGTTAGAAATCATGGAAGTTGAAATTCGGCCAGATGTTTGTTGTAGTTCTTCTAATGTGTGGAAATGTAAGTACAATAACTTTTTTAAAATACTATGTGATTTCTATGGTGAAAAACAAGTGTTTAAAACGCGGGAAATACAATGTGTGCTTAGTTTTATCTATACTGATCGTATTTGGCGCTTCAGTCGAAGTGAAATTCGAAAGATTTCAGCTTCCAGTCCAAAGCTTCCAGACTGAACTGCGAGACCATTCTCAGAGGATGTTCGCTTCAAGTATTGCCTTGCAACTTTCGGATATATCTATAAGCTCAAAACTAGTTTATGAGGAAAGTGAATTGTATTGTGTATTAATTTCATTTACATTAGAATTGCATAAAACACATTTGAAATATACACCGTGTTCCAAAAGGTACTTTACAACTTAGATGTCATACAGCACAGCTTGTAATTGACATAGAGGAATATACTTTGTTGTAGATCATTCACCAACACTTAAAGTTTATCGTCAGGTATTGAATAAGATGGTGCACACTGGGCCTTATATCTAAGATATGTCCTGGACAGGACATTTCCAGCACGTTGTATTGGAAAAGATAGTCGAAGTGCTTGGCCTTCTAGATACCCTGACATTACACTCCTGGAATTCTTTTAGTGAGGATATGTCAAAGATACAGCGTACGGCACCCTGGTGTCATTGATTGATGATTTGAAGGCCAGAATAAGAGCTGTCATTGCTACAGTTGACAGGGATATGCTACGAAGGGTATGGACAGAGTTAAAATTTCGATTAGATGTCGTAAGCGCCACCAGAGGCGCCGCATGTTGAAGTGGACTATGTACAATAAAACTTCATGTGTTGGTAAATCAAATGGGGCATGGTATGTTTCATTATGTCGATTGCAAGTTGCGCTGTATGACAAAAGAAAGTTGTAAAGTACCTTTAGGGACACCCTATATGTTCTTTTCATTATCTGCACTGAAATTGGGAAATGATGTGCCATCAATGGACGCCGGTCTCAATTCTCTTCTCTCTTTCTTCCTCAGAGGTTGCTTGTATGATGGATATTGAGGGAAAGAAACTGAGTGAATAGAAGCTTCAGCAATGTTATTGGCTTGTTCATGTATTTAACAGTGGCCATTGAAGAAGTCTTGCCGAAGGAAATTTTTTACTCTTAACAATTCAACGACACTCATATATACAGGATGAGCACAAGAACAGTCCCTGGTTTTGAAAGGGTATAACTTTAATACAAAACTTAGTATTCTGCGGAAATGTTCACACTAGTTGCATAAACTCATGAAGTTTTTGGTGGTGTTCATTGGAATTACAAACACTTAATGTGCGCGCCACCTGTTACGCCGGAAACATCGAGACGGTAATCCAGTTCCAACCACACCTTCTCAAGCGTATCTGGTGCGATAAAGTTGACATCTGCACTGATACGTTCCTGAAGATCATTAAAGGTTGTGGGTAGTGGAGGTACATAGACCTGGTCCTTCACGAACCGCCAAAGGAAAAAGTCTTAAACTCTCATGTCCGGTGATCGTGGGAGCCACTTGCATACATTTTGATCTATGGGTCCAGCTCGTATTATCCATCGGTGTGGGAGGTTGTCGTTCAGAAAGCTGCGTACATATTGATGCCAGTGTGGGGGCGCTCCATCTTGTTGTAGAATGTAGTCACCTCTCTCTGCAGCAAGTTGAGGAATTAACCAGTCATGTAGCATTGTTTCACCTGTGATTGTTGGCTCCTCATAGAAGAACGGACAGTACACTCGACGCTCTGTCACTGCACAAAAAACATTCACCTTGGGTGAGTCACGTTCCACATCAAGAGTGGCATGCGGATGCTCGCTTCCCCAGATTCTAACATTATGCCTGTTCACTTTTTCACCCAAGTGGAAGATCGCCTCATCATTAAAATTATCTTTGTCAGAAAGGTGCCCTCGTCCTCCAATAAAGTGTGGATAGTCTCGCAAAACTCACGTCGCTTTACCTTGTTTTGTGGATATAACGTTTCAACCAATTGCGACCGGTACGGGCGAAACAGAAAACGCTTCCGGAAAATCTTGCTTACGGTTGTTTGTGGCACCTGCAACTGCCTGCTCGCTTGACGTGTTGATTTCCTCGGGCTGGGTACGAAGACTTCTCGCACACGCTCCACAATTGACGGTCGGCCAGAATGTTCTTTTCTTTGATCACAAATGCACCCTTTCTCCACAAATCTTTCATGCCACTTCAAAATGGATTTGTCTCTTGGTGGATCAACATCAAAATTCCGTTTAAATGCAGGCTGCACTCTCAAAACAATGCTTGTTTTTGCAAGTTCTAACACGCACGAGCTTCTTTGCTGCGGGGTGAACGCCATTTTCGATGTCACTGCCCTCTAGCTGCCGAAGTCACAACTAGCGATTCTGAAAAGAAATATATGAAAATATTTTGAGTTAACTGAGCTCTTGATATCAATTTTGTCAATATATTCAAGTAACTATTAATTTTATAACATCTTGAAATCAGGGGGTGTTTTTATGGGAAGGTTATTTTATGTAAATTAGCTGCAAAGTAAGGAAATATTTGTTACATTAACCCATCTTCTGACACACTGTTATCGTTTTCGCACTCACTAGATTGGTTAAAATGTTGAACACCAACCGACCACCCACCCCTGGGTGTATGGAGTGTTTGCCACTGGCCTCGATGACCGAGCACGCGACCCACGGTCCAAGGTTCCAATCCTGGCTTGGGTGTTTCTTCGTCAGTTTCCTTTCTTGAATTTGATCTGTTGACCATTCATCCTCATCGTCACGATTAGCCAAAAGTAGCTGAAAAGCGATGATAATAAGAAAAATACAAATAGGCTATAGGAAGCAGGGTCACACTAGTTCATCCTCTTAACGCATCATGGCGTCTTGCCTCCGTTAGATCGCCGTGAAATTGCATACACCGCATATCCTTGCAATAGAAACCAGTCTAGTTCATCTCTAACCCTTGCATGCTTTAGCCACCATTCCCCTTCATCAATTCGCTCTAGATTGAGGAAATTACACTCTAAAGACATCAAAGATTTTTTTATTCATAGAGGCAGCACAGGATTATTATTATTTGGTTACTACAAATCACTTAAAGCTAGAAATTTGATCAGTATTTTGTACCTCTTTTTACACAATCACTGATGAGAAAATGTAATGACTTTTAGACTTAATAATAAGTTTGTAATTTGCAGTTTAACTTCTGCCCTTCTAAATTAAAAATACAACTTCTTCGCCACTAAGGAACATTCGATCTTGCCAAGGACATTTCCAGGTAGCCGACTGCATCCACAGCCACTATATATATACTTACTTTGTCCACAGCGCCTTCTACGTCAACACGCAATATGCTCTGCGCATGAGTCAGCCATTTGCATTGTGCTTGTCAACCCGGCGGGACTTACGGTGTGAATGTATGTGCTTCGCTTTGACTGTAACGTTCTGTCTTATTTGGGTACACTTGGAGCATAAGTGTACATTTTACTGGGTAAAATTTCAGTAACCGTCAAACCTCTGAAATTCCTTTATTTTCTTCTTTTCACATTGCTACTTACGTATTCTGCATTCCTAAGGATTCAGGAAGGTGCCATTTCTTTTTTTTCACGCAAATAATCTCAATTTTCGACATATCGAGTAATTCTTGTTTGTTCGTTTTCACTTATGTTACACGCAATATGGGGGAGAAATCTTGACTAGCGTTGTCCATGATCAGTGGATATGCAGTTTTGCAACCTTCTTCATCGAAAAATACCTACTTTCGCGTTACTGGTAAAAAAAAGGTAAAGTGCTCCCCTGTGCATAGCACCACGCCATGAAGGCGTATAGGTGGTGTGGGGGTAACGCCCCACACTTTCTTGATCCGGTCGTGAGTGGGGGTGATGTGATCAGCATCACGCCCCTGACCGCCTTTACCCCCCAGGGTTTCCCCCAGGTACCCATGTTATTCGACGCTTTGTGGGCGCCGGGGCCGCTTCCAACGTTAGAAAAGTTCCCGGATTTGAACCGGCCGGGGATCGAACCCGGGACCTTTAGCATGGTAGTCAGACGCGTTACCGACTGAGCCACCGCCCATACAGCACACGAAGTCAGAATCATGTTTCTGAAAGGTTACGAAGTCTCATTTACATAACATACTTCAGTGTTTCCCTGTCTGCGTGGTGCTTTCATATTTTGCGCTCGTTACATCTTACACAGGGATCTTTCAACGTAGTTACGTGCGATAGCCGACTCGTTGCTTTGCTTCCCATCATCCACTGCGCACCGACGAAACCAAATACAGATGAGTAGCGTGGTTTGAGCTTTGTTTCATGGAACAATCGTCTTTGTAAAGGCAGAGGTAAGTGTATTAATATTTACTTTTTTAACAGTAGTCTTTTTTACGACGAAAATACAGAATTCACAACATGAAATAAGTTAAATATAGGCTACTATAATTAATTCTGCTTCCTCCATGATTGGAAACAAAGTGCGAAAAGTATGTTACTTTTATTGTGAAATTAAAGTAGGGTGTGTGAACATACATATATTATATATATATATACAGAACAAAACAGAATTACTTACGTACCGTGTAATTCCTATTTCTACGTGCAACGTAATCAAGGATGTAGAGTTTGTTATCATTTTGCCGAGCGTGGCTGACTATCGCGGGACCGTTTACCCATTGTACCCCTCGAGAATTACGTAAATTTTTTTTTAATCGACAGCTTTCAATGTTTTATGTAATGCAAAAGTGGTTCCAGCTTTAGGAAAGCTCAAATAACGGATATATTTGATACCATAGAATGGCACACGTAAGATAAAATCTTCAATTTCTAAGTATTTTCGCCACTTTTTGTTGGTAAACATTGTTTGTATGTACAGTAAAATAGCGAAAGAACACGCCGAAAATGACTATCAGTACCAAACCTAACAATCCTAACCTAACTACATAAAATTATAGCTGCTTTTGTGGAAAGTCGTTTTGGGTGCTATATTCACTTGTGTGAAGTCTTCGGGCTGTTCTGCTTCACAGTAAAGTAACATGCTAAGGAAACAAACGTACTTTGCTTCACAATAACACATTTCCGAAAGCTAAAATCAACTGAAAACGTTCATAAACAAGAAAATCTTCATAAACAATGCAAGATATTTCACTTTCTTTTGGGGTACAGAGGGACAAGTGAACATTTGGTCTCACTGCAGAACATGGGCGGCTTTTTTCCTCTAAATAGACAAACAAAATTTATATCCCCTGAAAGTACGTACCTTCTACTTCCATTTTCCGGTGTTCCTTTTACGATTTCTATTATATTATTGCGCGTAAAAAATGTTTTTCCTGCTACTAAAAGCAATGCATTTCTCCATTTGTTCGTGTCCATATTGTTTACGCGCTCAAGTGTTGTGCGATAAGTGAGACCCTTCGTTTCGCGGCATTCGAGTTGATTTGTCGCTCCGGATTCCACCCACAGACGCACAGTTTCTTTCATTATTTCATACGAGGAATGCTTACAAGGTTGGGTTCCAATAGCATAAATACAATAAAAAATGTTTTTCCTGCTACTAAAAGCAATGCATTTCTCCATTCGTTCGTGTCCATATTGTTTACGCACAGTTTCTTTCATTATTTCTTCGAGGAATGCCTACAAGGTTAGGTTAGGCCTGTTAGGTTAGGTTTCATTAGCATAAATACAATGACTAATTATTATTTAGGCTAAGTGAACTAAACCTAGCTACCTAACAACATAGGCATTTTTTACTTTCGCTAGATTTGTGCAGGAATATGCCTTTTCCTTCGTTGCTACGATTTCAATACCGCCCAACCTGGACACATTTTTCTGGTTTTTTTAAAGAATTTTTTTTTCCGCACCTTAAAACTTACTTTCCCCGATTACTAACTACAAAACGTTACCAAAAAAATTATGAATCACGTTCCTCCTAAGCAGCCCATATTCTGCAGTCTTACCGAACATTTCCAGCGCGCACAAATAAAATAACATGGAAGAATACTGGAAAGTGTTCCGTTGTGGACTGCTGCTGCTGCTAATGTCACTTGACGTTGGTATGAATAATTATTACAGACCAAAATGCTTTCATTGTTAGGTTAGGCAGCTCAAATTTGAAGCATTAAAATTCTTCCGTAAATACTTTACAATGCCCGCAATGTAGGTGTGAAGGGCTATTACATTCCTAAATGCATTTGTTAGGTTAGGCAGGCCAGGTTTAGGGCTGTTGTGATAGCAATTCCATATGCTATTCTCATCACCTGTTGAAGAAGCTGTGGCCTAAATATACACCTTTTGCATTTACATTATACCTCCCCCCCTAATTTTGCACAAAACTTACCCTATTCTTGGAAAAGAAAATTTTCTATCTTTCGTGTGTATAGTGAAGAGGTGTAGAATACCTTGTACCATATAAGTTGTTACCTTCCCAGCCTCTATCTAAAAATATTCACGTTTCAACTAATTCATTCTGCGATATAGTTACAATGTGTAAATTGAGGGCAGCACCATTGTCATGCAGTTTTTTGAATTTTACACACTGGCTAGATGAGTAGGTAGCAACAGCTATGCCTGCTTCGAGATATGTGCTGACATGTAACAAAAACCTTTTTTGCCCTTTTGTAGGCATAAACCTGAGCTGCCTAACCTACTCATGTGTGCATCCTATTTATAGCAGGAATAAATATGTGAATAGTATAGGTAAGTCAAGTTTAGGTTATTTCACCTATTGGATGCATACGTCAGTAGGTTAGGCAGGTCAGGTTTACGCATACTGTATAAATGGCCCAAAAATATTTTTTGTTACATGTTCGCACATGTCTCCAAGCTGTTTTTCCCAACTCTATTTTTGATTACATTGCTTGCAAAAATATAATTGTCACATTCTTGCAAACTTATGCAATCAGACTTTGTTTTAAAATATGGATGGGATCTACAACATGCACGAAGTAAAATTGTAAATTATTTTTGAATCTCGATTCTTGTTACTTCAGCTCCTTTGGTGGCAATAATAAAATTAGCCGTTGATAACACAAAATGTACATGACACTCTTAATCAAAATTCTGTTTACATTTAAGTATACAATTATAGACAAAACAGACATGGTACTGGCTACCATAGCCCTCTAAAAGATACAGCATGCCATGACTTGCAGTAGTGTCACAGTGCTGTGACTGGTTACATGTATATTATTACAGGGTATGACTGAAGATGACCGGACCCCTCTCAGATTTTCTTCATATTTGGCATACTTACTAATTGGGGCCTGCTAATGATGAATCTGAAGATAAAAATTTGTCGGAAATGTCTAGAAATTGCAAAATATTTGCGAACCATTGACGCTAGCCCAACGAACCATTGATGTGTGGTTAGGTAAGGCAAACATAGTTAAAATTTCATGTCGTAGTAGTATCAGGAATATATATATATTTGCTTGTGCAACAAAAAATTTTGCGAAAATAGACTGTTTCCATTCCGAAAACTAACTCCTTATTTTCACTTATTTTGCAATTTCTAGACATTTCCGACAACTTTTAACTTCAGATTCGTGATTACAAGGCCTCAATTAGTGAGTATGCCACATATGAAGAAAATCGGAGAAGGGTCCGGTCATCTTCAGTCGTTCCTATTACAGTGACCAACTGTGCCAGGTGATGAAGCTAATGCTTTTATTATTATTATTATTATTATTGAATCTGGTCTCATTATTCATTGTAATATGAGGAATGTTTGTTACGAGATACACACTAATTCATAAGAGATTGTGTTGTATTATTAGTTTCCATGCTGCTTGTTAGGTTAGGCAGTTATGTGCATGGGTTAAGTAAGCACCACTCTGAAAATTTGGAATGACCATATCACTAGATATTTAGTCAGCTTTTCCAATATTTTCACCATTAATCAAAACTTAATTTCTAATTTTATTTATTATTTACTTGCACCAGTCGTTAAGTTACTCAGTTAGGCTCATCACTTGTAAGCAGAGAATGCATGTTTTCCTTTCATTGTATCTGGCAGTACTGTTTTTAAATTTTGTGATCTACATTTTGAGAGCAAAAGTATGTTCTCTACTCATTTTTTTTCTCCAGTCTTTTGAGGATGGAGGTATGACTTATTTTCTGGTGAGGCTTAAGATGCCCTGCATACATAGGCATGTGGTTAAAATCAAACCAAATTGTTCCAAGGAAGGTCAGCAATCGAGGAGAGGAGAATATCAAAAAAATTCAATCAGTTTTATTTGTTTTAAACATATGTGCATGCATAGGTTCACCCAGGAATTTTTGTATGAGAGGGGTTGGGGGTTGTCAACCAAATGAAAATGTGAGTCTGCTAGTTAGGTGGACCTTCGTGGTACTGAATGGTTAATATGTAGTTATATAAACATCATAGCCAGGAACATGCCTCTTATAAAAAAATAATTAAAAAAAATACACCTAATATATTTATTATTCTCAAGCAACAATTTTAGTGCTGGATGAATTGAAAGTCCATCAAAAGTGTGCTACGATTGATAAATGCTGCTGTGCCATTCCAGACAATTGAATCCTATTATTTTAAAATGCTACAAGGATGAATAATTTTCCATTATTAAATTGTGGGGGAAAAGTAATTTGCTGTAATGGTAATAATGGTCCCACGGTTGGGGGGGAATGAATGTTCAATTGCAATGTTATGGGGGAAATGAAACATTAACTCCAACCTTGCATGTGGGGTAGGTTCCACCACTACCCTTTTTATACTCTACATTAATTCCACTATCAGTCACCCATCAAAATAATCCTGTCAGTTCATTACTGACTGTTGACTGTTGCATGTAATGGTTGTGTTCGGGCTGGGGTAGAATATACCCAATGTCCAAGGTTGCATTATTGTTTCTGCAATTTGTCTTCTATGCACTACCGAGAATTTCACATGTTAATTCATAAGTAATTTATTTGAGTACTCATCCACATTAGGAATCCAATTTAAATAGAAATAAATTACTACTGATTTAATTCATAAAATTTCTTCTTTTAGGATCTGTTCACCAACACTGGCCAAATGCTAGAGCAAGAGGTGTCTAATATGGCAGAAGTGGCGTGTGCGGGTCAAACTCAGAAACAACAAACAAAACAAGTAAGTTATAATGATGTAATGGAAACTGGAATAATTTGCATTTTTTTTACTCTCGAAAGTCATGAAAAGCAATACACTGATTCAGATTAACATATTTACACTGCAGTTACAGAAACCTAACTACGAATTAGATATTTGCCGGGCTTGTGGTTGTGCTAGTTTTAAAGTGTAATCTACCATCACATTCTCCTTGATTTACAGTGAGAACATTGGCATCAGCAAGATATAGATATCTGCCATTGCTCCCATCAGCCATTGTTCCTCCCACCAGACAGCTTGCTAAAGGCATATATAGCAAGAAAACTTGGTGAAACTTTTTCCCTCCATATGGCAAGCATAAAAATTCATAGAAAAAAAACATTTTCGCAAGCACCCCTCCACCCTAGTTGTCTCACTGTCACCATGTTAAACTACATGAGTATCCCCAAACTAACCCCAAGGCTCTATCAAACATCCCCATCTAACATTTTCCACTTCAAACTCAGAATCCAGAAACAATGAAATGCAAATTTATTTTCGAAATCAGCCTTGCAAATGTTGGTTAAATTACATAGCAGACATATATTCCTGTTTGTCCTTTTGTGTGACTTTCGCACAGCATAAGAAAGTGTTCATTGCGGTTTGAAGTGTTTTTTTGTTTAGGTTCACTTTATGCACAGATAAGCTAATTGGGTCTAGACCTACAGTTTAAAGTGGAAACCGAACTGCTAGGTGCCTCCACCGGAAATTGAACCTGGGACCCCTTAATTACAAGGCAACGACGTTACCACTATGCCAGTAGGGAGGTAATAAAGTGTTTGTGTTATCATTTTTTATGTGAGATGCAGAATTTTTTCCAAGAATGGTTTTGGTTCTTTGAGAAATTGTACAAACATACAGAGCTCATAATTAATTTATTTTCTCCCTTTCCAAAATTGAGCCTATTGTATTCTTAAATCACAGACATTAGAAAAAGAAGTCTCATTTTGGCACATCTATCCCTTCCCTTAGATGTGGCATAGTGAGTTTGAGATGCTTGACTGAAGGAATTGCCGTAAAAGTTTTGATATAAATGTATAGAATAACTGTCATTCCATGTTTGTTTTATAATCTCATAGAGTTGGAAGTGGTCAGAAAAACTGGCTTTTTTGGGGAAAAAACAAGTTTTTTTTCTCCGTAGCTATTTTTGGTTGAGCTTTTTCACAAAAGTGGCTCAAATCAATGAAAATGCAGGAGTTGGCAGTACTTTTCCTTTTGCATGGTTTTCGTATATCTCCCTACTGTAAAATGGGCACTCATTTCTAAATATAAAATACAATTTACAATATGAAATTTGTAGCTAGATATAAAAAATGTTTTCAAAAAAGCTGGCTTTTTTTGAATGGGCTGCTCTTTCAGAGTGTAATCTTCATATTTCGGTAGGCTTATTAACCCTTAGTTCGCCGCCGTAACACATATGTTACAAAAAAAGTATGTCCCTTGTAGCCGCTGTAACACATATGTTACAAACAGCTTTAGATACAATTATCGAGGGTTTGCCACACTTATATGTGTATATTGAGGTTGAAACACTGACAGTTCGTTCGGGAACTTGTTTTGCAATCTTGTTTCGAAAATTTCAAATTCCCCCCCCCCCCTCCTTTCTCGGAATATGTCACGTGTTTGGGCTCACCCAAACACGTGTTCGCTCTTCAGTTGACAGACACAAAGAGCCGAGTCAACAGGGAAGAAAGATTCACAGTAGCTACACCAGATGCAAGTACGAACGAAAAAAGCAAAAGTTCGGGTTTTCTCCCCAAAGTAGCTGGAGAAGAGGGGGCAAAGTACACATTTTTATTATTTTTTCATTGAAATTCGGGGGATGCAGCCCCCGCCCGTAACCCCCCCCCCCACCCCATGGTTGGGGCATCCAAATTTTACATGGTTGCATGCACTGATCTTCTGCCTGCAAAACAAAAGTTATCCGAAGTAGATTGGTCCCATGGTGTCAGTTATAACAATTTTATGAATAATATGCAAATTGGCTAAAATTCGATCGAGTTTTAAGTTTTGCCTTATTATTCAAATTGTATTGCACCCACGAACATGAATCAAGTTTCATTCTGTTGCGGAAGGTCTATTCTTTGAGAAAAAAAAGCAAAAGTTCCGGTTTTCTCCCCAAAGTAGCTGGAGAAGAGGGGGCAAACTCCACATTTTTATGTTTTTTCATTGAAATTCGGGGGATGCAGCCCCCGCCCGTAACCCCATTACGGTTGGGGCATCCAAATTTTACATGGTTGCATGCACCGATGTATTGCCTGCAAAACAAAAGTTATCCGAAGTAGATTGGTCCCATAGTGCCAGAGTTATTACGATTTTTCTCCATTATGTATACGAATTCAAATTTCCCGCTCAAAGCCTCGGCGACACTGGGCTTACTTTCGTCAGACCGTGCGGCGTACTAAGGGTTAAATATATCTATGTAGTATAAAAATATTCACATAACTAGAGTAGTTTTGTGTGTGTTTTTAATGTAACCTAATAGTATTATATGATTTTCAATGCTTGATTTTGTTATAGGATAATTTACATGAAGCAAAAAATAATATACTCCTCTATCTTTTGAGAATCTTGTATGAAATCTCTTTACATTAAAGTTTGTGTTCGGTAAAATACATTTGTATTCTGGCTTTCCAGTACATAATGTATAATTTGGTTAAATGGCGGCTAAACCTTGACACGGAGCAACTAGTGATATAATTTTGCTACTTGTTGCAGTGGTTCTCACCTTTGAGATCACAGCCTACTAAATTTATTTCTTAAAAGTCGATGCCCTGATCCCAAGAATTTCATTCATAAATACATTTCTGATCTTTAAAGTTTGTGTAAATTAACATGCACTCTCAATGAATATTCAATATTAATATATAAACTATGGCATAATCATCAAAAGTAATACATAGTTCAATTATGTATAGGCTTGCTGTCAAATATGAAATTAGATTTAAATTAGTTGTCAACCCCTGGGTGCAACGGACCTTTTGTTGAAATGCACTGGCATTAAAACTGAAGCAGAAGCAAATAAGACTGACCGCAAATGGCAAAAAAATATTTAAGAGATCGGGACTGGACCTACAGTTTGAAATTAGATCCTAAGCACTCTGCCTCCATTGAGGATTGAACCTCAGACCCCTTCTTATTACAAGGCAAGAGCATTTAATTTATTCCACTCCAGAGGTCCATTTATTTTTATGAAAGGTACCTTATATAAAAATCTGGCCTTTTTCCAACAACAGTACTTGCAAATTGTTCTCTCTGATTTGCAGGCTAAACTAAATCTTAATCTTGGATGAAGTAGCTAATAATCTTGTTAAGTATAGAGAAAGAACATTCAGACCGAAGCAACGCATGGTAGTGGGGGTGTCACATTGAAACCATTTTATTATTGAATCACTGCTTCCTTTGCTGATTATATATGGCTAGTTATTTATTAATTATAATAATTACAGAAATTACTATCACAAATAAAAAATAATAACCAATTATTACATGAGTGTGTCACATATATTTTATCATTCCCTAAAACTTGCAAAACCCATGATTTTTATTAATGATTTTTTGTTTGTAGAAGTGCAGTTGTTTATTAAATATAATTATTACAATAATTACCAACATTACCAACTAATTGTACACTGTCACTGGCATGAGTATCTCGAATAAGATGACGCATGATATGTCCCCCAAGTGCATTTTGCCTCCTAATTACATTACATTTATGTTTTTATGAGCAGAAGTAATACAGAAATATTAGGAACATTCCAGGGAACCATGTAATTTATTTTCAGACAGTTGAAAAATCTAAAAAATAAGAGGTGGTTGGACTGCAAACCCCCTCCCCCTCTTCCTCGGTAAGCTAGGATTAAAATTGTAGCTGAACCACTATGCAATATGTGCCCACTGAGATTGGCCAATATATGTCTCTTGGCTGCTGCTGCATCATGTAAAATTTTTGTAGCTAGTTGTAAAATATGTGAGTACAAACCTGTAAACTCCTAATAATAACTTCAAGTGAAATAGGTTAGCTGCAATTGGTAAAAAGCCAAAATTTCTGTTGTTTTTGCTTTAAAAAAAAGCCTGCTTTTTATCGAAAAAAGAAACCGTTCATTCAAAAAGCTAGATTTTTTGCAACTCTATCATCTCACAAGAAAACTTGGCATGTTATGCAGTAGCTTGTTGCACAGCCCAGAATGCCAAAATTTCATCTTCAAACATTGGTCAAATCACAATTTCCCGATAACTTATTGATCACTTTTCACATTGTGCAACGTTTTTATTTTCAAATTAAATGTCTTCCAAATTTGTGCAATATTGTTGATTGATTGAATTGGCTTATTTTACTTTGTATTTCTGCCACTTTTGACTAATCGCAAAGATGGGGATGCTGAAATTGATGAATGGACACTCACAAATACCTATGCCAGGCTTCGGTCCGGGACCCTTGGCATCATAGCATGTTGTGATAACTACTCCACTCCATCATGGAGGCAGCTGGAGTATTCTTTCTGTGATGAAGTTGGTCTTTTTTGTTGATGAAAGTCATCTTTGTTTAGAAGCCCTAGTGTGGCATAGGTATTCTTTTGCAGATATTATCACACACAATATATTTTAGAAATAAAATTGAAGTTAAGAATATTTGGTATATGGGAACTAGAATCTGGCTTGTTATTTTACTGATGCAAAATATTTTTCTTTAAATGAAAGTTCTGACTAGAATGTTAATTCCGAATTGATGTTACACATGACCGTATTTCCTTTACAGGAAGGAACTGAATGTTATTCCACTCCAACATGAGGGTATATTGCAGAACCTGCAATGGAATTCTTCTGAACTACAGAAAAAAGTGTATTTAAACAACAAAAATAAAAATAAAGGATATATTTTATGAAAAAATGTATTTTTTTCATAATAACCATAACCACATAATGTATGTGTAATTTTTGAACTTCAATGCTGACATGAATTGCTTGGTTGGTTGGTTGATTTGGTGTTTTAAGTTCACTTTATGTACAGTAAGTCTAATTGGGACTTGACCTACAGTTTAAAGTAGGATGTGAACCACTATGTGCCTCCACCAGATATCAAACTTGGGATCCTTGATTACAAGGCAATGACGTTACCACTGTGCCATCGGGGAAGCCCTTGGACATGAATTGTGCCTGAGCACTCGCTGGCATCATAACTGTATCAAAGTATTTTTATTTATATTTGTTTGGTTGTTATTGTTGCTTTAAACACACTATACACAGATATGTACCTCCACTGTGTATCGAACTAGACACCCCTTGATTACAAGGCTCTCATTTATATTTCTTACAGTGTAGGCTCAAACCGGCCAAACATCATAACAATTCATGGTAGTTGCGGTAAACGCGGTTTAAAATTACTTACGTGAAATTTAAAAGATTTCGTAATTCCACGTTGCACAATTTAATGGTTCAATCCTATTAATTTCGAAGATCCACTGTCTTCATTCACAAAAGGGTACGGCGTTTGAAGCGGAGATGGTACCGCGTCAGTCATCTCCGCTTCAAACGCCGTACCCTTTTGTGAATGAAGACAGTGGATCTTCGAAATTAATAGGATTGAACCATTAAATTGTGCAACGCGGAATTACGAAATCTTTTAAATTTCACGTAAGTAATCATAACAACTGTCTGGCGTTTTCTCATTTTTGTAATGTTACTGCACAAAAATTCCTGAAGTTTAGCTTTTATCCATTTTGCATTTCTCTTGTGAACAGATAGTTTTTCCCAGTTTTTTAAATTTTTTTACTGGTTCATTAACTGAATCTCTTTTCATGGTCAATGTGTGTCTCCATTCTCCAGTTATGTAAGTATAAGAGACATTGTCTTCCAATTCAGGTTACTTTAGGACCCTTTGCATGATCTCCAGAGGTATTTCAAGTTTATAGAATAATACATAATACTTCACAATTAATATTATTAGAATGCAGACTTGTCAAGAATTTCAAGTAGGTACGTACAAGGTTTTGATAAACTACAAACATGCAAGTGTTCTATTTAATTATTTTATTTGAGATGAAAGGCTGAAGTCACGTCTTGATTCTTTTGTTATTAACAGGAATATTACAAAACAGCAATATGTTACACCAGAATATACCAGAATTTAAACATGGTAATTTTTAGTATATGGAAGTTATATACTTTAAAACCACATACTCAATTTGTAACATTTGAAATCTAATTTGGAATATTCCTGTGTAATACTGATAGTTTGACCACTGTGTAGGTTGAAAAACCATGAAAGTTGAACATTATCCCTGTTATCCCTGAGAAATGCAGACAGAATCGAATTATCAGATGACCATGATTCTGCAAAATGTTTTACTTCCTGCCAGCCTCTCATCAATTGGTAAAGGGGATGGATAGTGACTGGAGCATGATGCTGATAACATCACTCAAATCCAATCTTCTTCATGACATGGTGTTACAAACCAGAGAGAGTTTTATTATAGCATGTAAAACACTATTTTATACAAATTTGATGTTATTTTAGAATTTAGTGATTTAGTTGTCAATATTTCATTTTCATTTGAGTTTCTTTTTTTTTTTTAGCTCTATCTGTTAATTGATATTAATGAATTAATATCCAGTACTTTTATGCAGTTTTTCTCCCCTTATATTAATTGCTACAATTAAGATATGTGGTCAATTCATGAGAGGTAAAATAAATACATTTAGATATCTTGCCTAAACCTAGTTTTCTAAGTAAAATCCTGTGAATTGTATTTTCAGGAAATGATTTACAAGCTAATATTGTAATAATTTTTGAAGGGGCTTAACCCCAATAACCCCCCCTCAAATATGCCATCCATGAATACATGCAATATAACCACAATGTAAAATACCATTGCAGTAATGTAACTGACATATTATGCAACCTAATGGAAATGTCTCTGTAATGTCGGTAATGTTACATTTACATGTTTCTGTAACATTATCAATGTTGTGTTATGTTCGCGGACATTTCCACATTACTGAAACTTACCCGAAACATTTTTGTAATGTTCTGCAACATTGCCGCAATGTTACAATGTTTCACGACTTATGTGTTGCTAACGTATCTGAAACCATGTTGTGCTGTATGGGCGCGGCCACGCGTTACTGATTTTGTATTTTTTTCAGGTTCAAAAACCCCACGAACCATGCACAGATAGCCCCACGAACCATGCACGGATAGCCCCACGAACTATTCACGGATAGCCCCACGAACGATTCATAAATAGCCCCACGAATCATGTACGGATAGCCCCACGAATCATGCACGGATAGTCCCACGAACCATTCACGGATAACCCCACGAACCATTCATAAATAGCCCCACGAACCATGCACGGATAGCCCCACGAACCATTCACGGATAGCCCCACGAACCATTCATAAATAGCCGCACGAACCATGCACGAATAGCCCCACGAACCATTCATAAATAGCCCCACGAACCATGCACGGCAAGGTTAGGTTAGGTTCGGTTAGGTTCTTGGAAAACTACGGTCTGGTTGGAAACACTGACCGGGGGTTCCATCATCGAACGCACGCAACATTTGATTCACGTAGTGGAAGTTCATAGAGGCAACAGCTTTTGTGCATTGGAGAGACATTAATCTTCAAAAATACATGATTTACCGGCGAAATAAATTAACTGATGGGAAAAAACACTTCCACGACCTTTCTAAAGTGTACGGAAAGTCAGTTCGGTAAGTACTTTCTCCTGTAAAATTGAAGAAATACGTTTTGCGGATACGAAAATTTTACCTTTTACTGGCTTTGAAGAGAAAGAACCTTGGCATGGTAAGTAATTTCATTAGCTTTAAGTACTAACTTGTTACAGTTCGTTCCTTTATCTTGTACGTATTAGGCTTCACCGTACATCGTTCAAAGTCTTGGTTTCTTTTCGAAGATAACAGTTACATACGAACAAATTTAAGGTGCAGTACTACAAAATGCTTTGTTATTAATTATTATATCTCCCCAATGATAGCCTCCTTGTTAGGGCTAGCCTATTGTATTGGAGTTCCGTGTTAGATTTTCTGTAGTGCACTGATTTCAACGCCACAGTTGGGCC
This sequence comes from Lepisma saccharinum, assembly GCF_977018435.1. NCBI lineage: Eukaryota > Metazoa > Arthropoda > Insecta > Zygentoma > Lepismatidae > Lepisma > Lepisma saccharinum. Next base: position 15,003,578 of record NC_139232.1, on the reverse strand, counting down.
GCTGACCCACTGTAAACCCTCAAGAATTACGTCGAATTTGGTTTTAATCGACAAATTTAGATGTTTTAGGTAATATAAAATTGGTTCCAGCTCGCGGAAAACAGAATAACGGAGATATTTGATCCCAACGTATGACCCGCATAAGTAAAAACCTCAGGCGCGGTTGGCCCTATAGCGCACAGGATCAGTGAACCCCCAGTAATATACGATAATCACCTCGAGAATGAACAATGAACAATGTCTTTAAATTTTCACATTATTTCGCTAAAAATTCTACACAATAAGTCATGTATTTGTGCCCGTAACACGGCGAACTCTCTTGCTGAGAAGAAGAAACCGCGAATCGGCCGCCCTGATACAGACCCTCAGTTGAACCCCCACAGGACAGCTCGTGCCATTGTGAAAGCTTCGTGCGGGAGCAGAAGCGCGAGGAGGGTATAGGACAAAATACATGGGAGATGAGATTTGCAGAACCTATGTTCAACCCAACGGTCATGCGCAGTTCGTTCTCTCGCAGAAGGCGCGGGACAAGGCTCCTTTCTCGCTGCTTCCTCCCTTCCAGTGTTGCTGCGTGCGGTTCAAGTTTGAAGCGCACACAATACATATTCAATCTTCTCTTGTATCATTTTTGCACCGAACTTCTTGGAATAAATGCAAGATTGTGTCAGAGATGGATGAGTGGAAACAAATAGAAGCTGGAATTAGATGCGATGAATTAAAATAAAGGAGATACATTACCAAAATGCCTTGTGCATGCATTCAGAGGTTTTTCCTTAAAGGTGGAAACACTTCGGGTTCGCGAAAGAGAAAGAATGGCGCGAAGACGTGACTCGCTGTCGCTCGGTGTCAAAGTCTCAAGTTTTTTAGTTTTTGAAGTGCTTGGATACTTGTTGGAAAGTATTAAGTGATGCTGCGAGTGAAACGAGGGATGGACTTTACCTAGGTTATGTCATTTGATGCAGTGTAGGCGTTGCTGTCCGCGCAGGTAAGAAATGACCGATAGAAATGCACATAATTAACGTAAACAAACTTCCTTGTCCACTGAAAAAAAGCGTGTGCTGGTCGACCAACCCCAAATTTGAACAAACCTGTCGCGTATAAATGAAAGGGTCTCAGGTTCGATTTCTAGTATGCGCATGCCATTAGTTGCCATTTCCCTTTAACAAATGTAGGACAAGTTCTGATTAGTCAGCATGGACGTCCGGAAGGGGAAAAGGGGGCCGCCCCCCCCATGGAAATTGAATGTAAACCAAAAATTATATATTACACGCATATAATTTAATTTCAGTCACAGTAATTTTTGGTAATTATTATAAAAGCGTTGCAGTAACTTTAGACTGAAGGAGTGTTTTTTGCTCCTCGTGGGGGAAAAAAATATTACTTGCCCCTACTTGAGGATGTCCATGATATTCCAACAAAACTCAACTTTTTTCATAAAGGCACAATTTATTGTAGTTTCAGCCCTAAATTTATTCGCACACCCCTACAACAAAACCTTATACTCCCAGATAAAAAGAATTCTTGACAAAGCTTTTAAACCCTCCCCCATCCTTTTGTTGGGCGAAGGAAGTATATTTTGCGGAAAGTGAATATATGTCACATCACTTCAGTGAACCCCCGGGTAAATAATGCACGAGCCGCGCCTGAAAAACCTACAATCTTTTGTCGCTTTATATTAGTAAAAACTGGTTGTATGCACAATGAAATAGATAAAGAACACGTCGATAATAACTAACGGTACCAAACCTAGCAATCCTAACCTAACAACGTAAAACTATAGTTGCTGTTGTGGAATGTCGTTTTGGGTGCTAGATTCACTTGCTCGAAGCCTTCGGGCTGTTCTTCTTCACGGTAAAGTAACACGCTAAGGTAACAGACGTACTTTACTCCACAATAACACATTTCCGAGAGCTAAAATCAACTGAAAACGTTCATAAACAACAAAATCTTCATATACCATGCAAGATATTCACTTTCTGTAGGGGTCACAGAGGATCAAGGGTACCGGCCGATTTTTCCTTCCATACACTCATGTATGATTTTTTGTTTGCGAGCAGCCATTCGTTTACTGCAATCTTGGATACTGACTGCTGCTATCATGTCCTTCGCGTGGTTGGGGTTGGTTACTTTCCAATTCCCGGGGTAGGTGATCTAAGGTTTGAATGTTTCCGGCCTTGTCCCAGCTTAAAGCGGCTCTGGGGCTCACCCAGCCTGATCACATCACCTACAAAAGAAGAAGGAAAAAAATGGCCGAGATCGAGAATGTGTGGGGCCTTCCCTCACACCCCATAAATGTACCTTCATGGCACGGTGCTACATGCACGAGGAACTTTACCTTTATATTTTACTTCATTGTACTTCTCCGCTACTTTTGGCTAATCGCGTAGATGAGAACGAGCGTTGATATGATGCAATTTCTGAATTGACGCTCGCAAAGAGCAACCATGCCCAGGCCGGGATTCGAATCCAGGATCCTTTTTGTTGTAACGTGCGTGGTGTGCGAAGAGGTATTATATCGCCATGTTATTATAGGTTTGGCTTAAGGCTCTTATCATTAGACGTCGGATTTTTATGTTCTAAAAAGAGTGCTTTTAGATTCCTACACTGCTCCACAAAACTTGAGCAACTCGAACGAAGTAGGACTAAATGAAAGGAAAATGCCAATTCACCAAGTTTAATGAACATAAGGAAGGTACAGATGAACAATGCAACACAAATGAACACCAACACTGCAGATATGGTGTACAGGGTGGTCAGAAAGTTCAGTACCACTACAACACTACATGAAAAGCTGAAATCTGAGAGGGCACAGGCTGTCAATATGGTTTGTAACCACCTAGGACAGACACACAGGCACGACATCTGGCCTCCATGCTGTGGATCAGTGTGGTTATCAAGTCTTGAGAAAGACAGGGCCATTCCTCTAAGAGGGCTGTCTGCAGTTCAGGAATTGTTCGTGGTGGCGGATTGCAATGCGCTATTCTTCGCCCAAGAGCATCCCAAACATATTCGATTGGATTAACGTCCAGCGAGTATGCAGCCATTCAATACGGGCAATGTCTTCTGTCTCCAGATAATCGGACACAAGATGTGCACGGTGTGGGCGTGCATTGTCATCCATAAAAAGTAAGTCCGGACCAAATGCTCCATGGAAGTTGCGAACACGCGAATGGGGAATTTCATCCCGATAACGTTGTGCCGTCAAAGTTTCATGTTCCACAATATGGAGGTTAGTTTTCCTATCCAGCATGATACCATCCCACACCATGATGGAACAACCTCCAAAGGACGACCTTTCAACAATGAAGATAGGGTGATATCGTGTTTCTGGCTCTCTCCACATGGATATCCGACGATAGGCTGTATCGAGACTCATCAGAGAACATTAGTCGTGCCCACTGGCCTTCTCCCCATTCGACATGTTCCTGACACCATGTGTATCGCGCATGTTTGTGCTCCCGTTTCAATGGCACACACAGCACAGGCCTTCTGGCATACAATCCTGCTTTATTCAGCTGCCTACGAACAGTTCCACAACTAACACGTCGTCCCGTAGCTTGAAACAAATCGTTTGCCAGTTGAGAGGAGGACCCTTGACGGTTACGTCTGCCAGTGATTGTGAGAAACTGGTCATCAGCTGCTGATGTCGTCCTCGGATGGCCTCCTCCATGACGTCTACTGACAGTAGGACCATTTTTGAAGCAAAGCCACAACCTTGACACAACACTTTTATTCTCATTGAATTCACATGCCACTTCCACTTGGGACCGACCCATTTCCAGTCGTTCAATTATTCAACTTCAGTCAACGTCACTCAAAAGGTGTCTAGGATTAATTTCAAGGTGTCTACACTTGAAATCCCACTCACGAACCACCACTTCACTGCTTGAGGACTGGGACAATACTAGGCTGTGGTATGCGTTGGCAGGCACAAGCTGTTAAACTTGGTTTATAAGGTGCTGCTCACACGTTATAGAGGGCACTCGCACTGCCTATGCTTGTTTATATTTGTACATGTCTCATACAAGTATTGAATGGGCACCACATCTCACCTATCCCATGTTGTATAGAGTTGCTTAAGTTTTGTGCAGCAGTGTAAAATAGGCTCTAAAAATCCTAAAATAGGTTCTAAAAAATCTTAAATTAGGCTAAAAAAAAGCCTGAAGTAGGTTCCAAAAAATGTAAAATTGTTCGAAATTCATGAAAAATAATGATTAGGTTCAACCGTTAAAAAGCAAAATTTCAATTTTTGGATATATTGGAATCGCACAGACCCTTTATATTGTTAATATATATATTTGTGTGTGTGTGCGTGTGTGGTGAGAGGCGGTAATATGTAAGGTTGAAATACAGAAAATATCTGCCTGTACCACTGAATTTTTGAAAATTTCGCCTTGAAAACCAGGAATTATAGTTGAATTTTATCATGGTCGTAGAGTGACCACCCTGAATAAATTTTCATGTCATCCACAGTCAAGCTCCGCTTTTTTTCTGTGAGGATTATTTTGCGTATTTAACGAAAACAGTCAGTGGTGCTAATTTGAATGTTGAACCGTTACTTTGCAAGGCATGAATGCCACAAAGCACAGAACGATCGTGCAGGTAACAGTGGCGTCAAACATTTTACTTTGTTTAGAGCAGGGTTTCCCAAGCTTAGTGTTTCAAAATCTTTCCGCGGCGCCCAAGTCAGAATGTAGGCCTGGCTAACATTTGCAGCGCTCAGTTAATATGGTTAGGTTGCTTGGCTTAAGATAGAAACACATACTTCAAATTCAGAAATATTTTATGTGTAAAAGTACTAAATAAGCATATATTTGGAACAATCATATCATTTCAGTGGAAATATTGGAACATTTTGCGGCGCGTCTCTAAGTCAGCCACGGCGCACACTTCGGAAACTACTTGTTTAGAGCTTTGAAAAACATCATGGACTCGGTGGAAGAGAAATCGACAGAAAGTTTGTTTCAAACACTTTAATCATTGACTTTTTTCGGTACCAAAGCACTAGGCACTATAAAACTTCGTCAGTTGTTGCGTTTTTTAATGAAACGCTGACATAACTTGTTATTTCTTATTTGCTTGCAAAGGAAAAAAATAGGTTAAAAACCTAAAATTCAAGGTTTACTTATCATTAATAAAACGCCTCGAAATGCTTTCGTTATTACGTGATGTGGGTCAGTAAGCCGGTAGTAGTGTGTTTGGTACTATAACCAGTGCCGGAAAGTATGAACCCCCCTCATGCAGATTTGTCTACACTTAAAACTTGCTCAACATGCCCATATGAGCTTTTTGCTCAAGTGTGGAACCCCGTCTAATCCAAGATTTTTGTAAAAATGCCCTCGGGAATTTCCTGAGAAAGTATGACCCACCTCAGATTGATTTGCATACACTTATAAAAGGCACTTCTGTGAGATTGTTGTCCATAAACCTGTCAAAAATATGCCCCTCTTGATATTTTATTTGGCCACACCTAAAACTACGCCAAACGTATTAACACACACACACACACACACACACACACACACACACACACACACACACACACACACACACACCACACACACACACACACACACACACAAAGCACATTGTTGAACCCAACTGATATTTTTTATTAAGTATAGAGTTTTGATTTGAACCCCAAGAAATTTTGTATAAATACCAAAGCCAAAAATATTAACACACATACACACATACACACACACACAAAATATTCAAAACACACTGCTGAACCTAACTGATATTTTTTATTAAGCATAGAATTTTGATTTGAATCCCAAGAAATTGTATATAATAAACAACAACAAAAATGTCAAATCAAAAATATTGTAATCAATGCAAAAAAAATATATCCAGCCCCAATTGGGCTAAGCATCAAAGGAATTGTAATCCAGACAAATACAGAACTCCCACAAAAATTTGCACTAAATGCCATAGAAAATATAGCATGCAATACTTCACATATACACTTAAAGGTACTTACTCTGCACAGTCATCAACATTGCCCCCACAACCATCTACATCTGGTCTGAAAAGGAAACATGAAACACCTGTTAATGCTGGACCGGCAAAGCAGCCACGCTATGCACCACCTATCCATAGCAGTTTTAATGGCCAATTAAGGGATTACCGGTTTGTATCAGAGCCAAGATGTGGTATTAAGAATTTTTTGAACAGTATAAATCCAGATGTGCAGGCAATTCTAAATGCACAAAATGGCTCTTATAAGCTGTCCCTCAAATTGTTTACACAATATAAGAAGCCAAATGGCACAAAATTTACACAGCCCCACATAACAGAAACTGTACCTGTATACTCAAATACAAATTCAGGCAAAATAATAAGCAGTTTGATAGATCAATTGATATTAAACACTCTGAATTTGCAGCAAAAGAGTCTGGATGGAGCCTATGCGGTTCTCCACACAAGTTATATGTTAATATTTCTGAATTCAACCCATTACAAGGTTCCACTTATGTGCCATTACCTGCCAATATCAAAAACAAAACAGCCGTGGTTAATATAAAAAATAATGACCAGAAATGCTTTTTGTGGTGTATTTTAGCTGCTTTGTATCCAGTTTCAAGGAATCCTGAGAGAATAACTTATTATAAGCAACATGAACACAATTTCGATGAGGCAATGGAGGGTTTAGAAGATCCAATGTCTGTTCAGAATATTGATAAATTTGAAAAAAAGGCCAGGCACATCAATGGCAAACAATTATCTATTAATGTATTTACTTGTTCTACCCGTGACAATTGCTTGATAGATCCTCTCAGAATCAGTACACTTGATGATGAATCTGCTGTTCCGATTGATCTGCTCTTAATTGAAGGGGATGGCACAAATCATTACACTCTGATACATAATCTTGAAGCTTTAGTCAGAACACAACTAGACAAATTTAATAGAATATTCAAGTTGTGCAGAAGATGTTTAACTGTTTTTGATGGTAGAAAAATGGTGAATGGGGTTCGTGAAAAAAATGCAGAAATTGCTAAAAACAAGTTAATTGAGCATCTGAAATACTGTGGCAACCATAAACCTGTTCATATGGTGATGCCAAAGCCAAGTGAAAATGCAAAATTCAAAACATTTGAAGCCCTGTTGGAACACCCAGCATATATAGTCTGTGATTTTGAATCAAATCTCAAACCTCTTGCATTCTGTAGCCCAGATCCTGATGAACCTTCAATTACACAATACCAGTTACATGAACCTTCCAGTTTTTATTATGTGGTTGTACAGGATGGTGTTGTTTGTAAAGAATATTTATACATGGGACCAGATGCCATCAAATAATTTGCACATAGAATAGAAAATGAGTGCCATGACATAGCATCTAATATTTTATTAAAATCAAAACCTATGTTGCCTTTAACAGAGAAACAGATTGAAGATTTCAACAAAGCAGAAAAATGCCCGGTATGTGATTTTGAATTTTCAGATGCAAATATCAAGGTTCATCACCATTCTCATACAGATGGTAAATTCTTAATGGCCCTGTGTAAAAGCTGTAATATTGAGATCCAGAGACCAAAATTTGTCCCCATATTTTGCCATGGAGCATCTAATTATGATTTTCATCATTTGATCAGGTACAAGGGGTTTAACAAGCAGAATTTAAATATTGTAGCAGAAAATGATGAGAAATATATTGCCATTAACAAAAAAATTAAAGTTAATGGTGTTTCTATTCACTTAAGATTTCTTGATTCATACAGAATTTTATCGGCTAGCCTGGCTACACTGGCCACTCAATTATCTGATGATCAATTCAAAATCACATGTGCTTTGTTTCCAATTCAGGACCTGAAATTAATTAGGCGGAAGGGTGTATATCCATATGACTATGTTACAGATTTTTCTAATTTGATGAGTGTTCTCTGCCACCACAACAAGAGTTTTACAGCAAAATCAGAGGATCTGGAATCACTGATGAAGATTATCACCATACCCAATTGATGTGGAACAATTTAAAATGCAAGACATTTGGTGATTATCACAAGGCATATTTAAAACTTGATGTGACCCTCTTAGCTGATATATTGCAGGCATTCAGAAAATCTTCCATGAAAAATTATAAGCTGGATCCAATATATTTTTACAGTGCTCCGGCCCTAGCATGGTCTGCAATGTTTTTAAACACTAAAATGCAATTGGATCTGATCCAGGATCAAGATATGTATCTGTTTATGGAACAATGTATAAGAGGAGGCATGGTGCAATGTTCTCAGAGATATGCCAGAGCAAATAACAAATATATTCCCGATTATGATCCAGCACTGCAATCAAATTATATACTGTATGTGGATGCAAACAGCCTCTATGGTTATGCCATGATGGATAAACTGCCATACGCAGGGCTTGAGTGGGTTGAAAATTTCAATATTGAAGATCTTAAGGATTTTGATGACAGTGACTATGGCCTCTTCTTAGAGGTTGATCTGACAATTCCAGATGATTTACACAAGACATTTTCTGATCTGCCCCCAATTCCTGAGGTTCAGTGTTCACCTGGCTCTAAACAAAAGAAATTGATGATGACTCTGGAGCCAAAACAGGGCTATGTCATATATTACAAAAACCTCCAGTTCCTGATGAATCATGGTGTTCAAGTGACCAAAATTGGAAAAGTTTTGAGCTTCAGGCACTCAAGATGGTTGAAACCATATATTGATACAAACACAGAGCTTCGAACATCAGCAATGAGCCAATTTGATAAGGCCTTGTTTAAATTGATGGTCAATTCAGTGTATGGCAAAACAATTGAAAATGTCAGAAAGCATATTGATGTTAAAATAATTACTGACCCCAGCCGGAGCAAAAAATTGATTGCAAAGCCAAACTTCAATTACAGAAGAATTTATGATGAAAATATGGCACTTTTCAACATGAAAAAAACAAATATTAAGTTTGATAAGCCTATTTATGTAGGGGCTGTGATATTGGAATTGGCCAAATTACACATGTTAAAATTGTATTATGATGTGTTGAAACCTTTTTATGGTGATTGTGTAAAATTGATGTACATGGACACTGATAGTTTTGTTCTTGATATTCAAACAGAAGATGTTTATCAAGATATGTCACAGCCTGCATTGCTTGAATATTTTGATACCAGTGAACATACAAGGATTCAACCCCACAACAAAAAGGTGCCTGGCAAGTTAAAAGATGAGACACTTGGTGATGTTATTGTGGCATTTGCTGGGTTAAGGGCCAAGATGTATAGTTTTGAAACATGTAGTGGCGCTGTTGCAAAAAAAGCCAAGGGTATTGGCAGAATAATTGTTGACAAAGAGCTTGAATTTGAAGATTACAAAAATTGCCTCAAATCATGTAGCACAATCAGAACATCAGAAAATAGAATTCAGAGTGTGGATTACTTATTGACTAGCAATGTTGTAAGAAAAGTGGCTCTGGACCCACATGATGATAAGAGATGCATTTTATCATGTGGCATACATACTCTACCATGGGGTCATTGTGATTTGAAAAATGGCAATCAATGCCCAATTACAGAGCATGATTTGAAATAAATAAACATGCCTATGAACTTATTTCGGTTCAAAAAACGGGCTATTATGGACCTGCCAACACCACAAGCCTCTTCTGATATAATATCTAAACTAAGTGCTTTGTTAATTATTCATCTGAACAGCATACTTACAGATGTTGATGATGAAACAGGTAAAACATTGTACATATTTAACAATAATTTAAATCATTACCAATTACCTGTAGGTGGTCAATTGCAATTTATTACAACCCCTGAGGGTGATGTCAAGATTTCAGTGGGGAGAAATATTTATAGAATTAAGCACTCAAACATGATTTCTGGCACTGTATATACTGTTTCTGCTGGTGACTGCTTATATATTGAGGTCCCTGGGTCATATGACAAGCTTATACCCTTTTTTATAGAATTTAGAATTAGATATTCAATAATAAATAACCACTAAAACAAAAATGCCTAATGATATATTTGGCCATACAAGACATGAAGATCACAGTGATGAGATTCTGATGCTTGATGTCAGAGTCAAGAAATTAAGAAGTGATTTACAAGCTTTACAAACCACACTCAATGCCAGTCTTCAATTAGAAATTACAAATTTGCAATCACAATGCATGGACCCTCTTCTTAAAATTGATTCTGAACTCAAAGTGATGCTTCAGAAATATACTGATTTGGCAACATTGGATAATTTTCAAAATTTAGAAGAAGCTGTAGCAGCTCTTCAAGCCAAATTTAAAACCCAGGCTAACAACTCTGAGCAATTGAAACAACAATTAGAAGAGCAGATAAATAATGTCCAGGCACAGCTCCAAACAATTGTCAAAAGCATAAAATCACAAGAAGATTTTGATCTAGTGATTTCCACTCTAAAGGAACAGATTCAATCACTCCAAATACCTAATCTGGACCCTCTGAAAAATGCCATAGCCGAGGTTAAAGAAAAAATTGAGACACTTGAAAATTTTATGAACAACTTGCCATCTTCTGATGCTTTGAGTGCAATAACTCGGAGTGTTGCCAACATTAAGCTGCAACTTGAAACATATGAAGATTTTGGAAAAATTCAAAGTACCATAACCCATCTTGAGGGTACAATAGCAGCAGTGCAAAGTGATTTGACAAATATACAAGAATCTCTAGAATCCCGCCTGCCGGGTATTGTAGATACCCTTGTTAGTGTCCAGCAACTGATCACAAAACTTGAAAACCTCAACACTGAATCTGAGCTATCTCATTTTCATCACTTGATCGATGATATCCAAACAAAACTTGAAATTTTACAACAATCAACACCCACTCAGGCAGATATAGCCCTGCTCCAAAATGCTATGCAAAATGTGGCTGATGCATCTGAATTAAATAATGTAAAATTGGCACTTGAATCTTTGCAAAATACTGTAACAAATCTCCCGACATCACAGGAACTTAAAAATATTAAGAGAGCTGTGAATCGCATATTGAAATCAGAAGATATCAAGAATATCCAGACAGAGATCAAACAACTTACTCAGACAGTGGCCACTCTACCAACCAATCAACATATTAATGAACTGCATGCCCTGTTTGAGGATATCAGAAGACAGGTCCATGATCTTACTGCAAAAAATTCAAAATTGGCAGTTATTGAAAATTTGCAACAAATTGTAGCTAATATCAAGCAACAGCTAGGGACCATGGAATCCAATCAAGCAAATGCTCTGTCTGTTTTTGCCACCCAGCTACAAGAAATTGTGCAACAATACAAGAAACTTGTTGTGGACATAAAAATCAAGCCAGGCCATGATGATGTTGTTAGGACCATCAATGAGCATCTTGAATCTGTAACAAGCAGATTGCTTACAGCAGAAAAAGAAATAACAGGCATAATCGAGAATCCAAAACATACAGTAATTCTTGAATTGTACAACATCCCCAACAAAGAATATGATTCACCATTTACACCAGGTGGCAAAATATATATGCTGTCCCCTGCACAATTTTATTACCAGTTTTTTGTTGGGGGCACACTTAGACCAATCAAGATCAAATATTGGCTACAACCACAGGCACACCACTACCCCACCTTATCAATAACAAATGCTGACAACAAACCAAAAATCACCAGTGTAGAATTAGAGGATTTCACAGATCCCAATACATTAGAAACAGCCTATGTTGAAGATGATGGCTCTCTGGAATTTAAAATACAAATAGGGGACAAATTATATTTAGAAAATCCTGTAGTATCAGCTGCTGAACACCCCATAGTTGCAATATTCTTGTTTTCATATTATGTCTAGACAAATTATTGTTGATGAATTACACAGACAAGCCAGACATAATTATAAGAGACTGCCAGTAGTCACAAAAGGCATAGATGATTTATGGCAAGGGGATTTGATTGAGATGGCAAGTGGACAGTTGAAAAACTTAGACAAAATCAACAAGGGCTACAAGTATCTACTCACTGTCATAGACACATTTTCAAAATTTGCCTGGGCTGTGCCACTCAAATCCAAGACTGGAAAATGTGTTACAGAAGCCATCAGGACAATCTTCAATCAGAGTGGAAGATCACCGCGCTATTTGCAAACAGATAATGGCAAAGAATTTTATAATTCTGTGTTCCAACAATTTATTAAAAGCCAGTCAATACAACATTATTCGAGTTACAGTAATCTCAAGGCCTCAATTGTAGAGAGATTCAACAAAACCCTAAAAAATCTTATGTATAAACAATATACACTTCAAGGTAATTATAAATGGATTAATATTCTTCCAGAACTTCTACATAAATATAACAACTCGGTCCATTCCACAATCAACATGAAACCCTCTGAAGTAACTTCATCTGATGAGCAAAAATTGATCAGGACTGTTTATTATCCTAGATACCAGCCAACAACAAGAAAGGCCAAATACAAGGTGGGTGATCAAGTAAGAATCAGCAAATATAAGCACTTATTCAAAAGAGGCTTTGCAAGAAACTGGAGCACTGAATTATTTACAGTGGTTCAAATTAAACCTGGGACCCTTAACACATATATAATAAAAGACCACCGAGGAGAAATTCTCAAAGGCAGGTTCTATGAAGAAGAGCTCAGCAAAACTAAACAGCCTGACACATATCTCATAGAAAAAAAATTCCGCAGAAAAGGCAACAAGTTACTTGTCAAATGGCTAGGACTCCCAGAACACAGCTGGATCGATGCAGACAAAGTGATAATATGAGCACCTGGGATGTTATAAAAAGGCTGCCAGAACCTGAACAGCAGATTAAGAGAAATGGCAAGTTGCTGCCTGAAAATATTAGATGTCTTATTGTTGGGCCATCGGCTTGTGGTAAAACTACACTAATGGTTGATAATTTTTTATTGGCACCCAACTGGTTAGACTGGAAAAACAGGCACTTGTATGTTTTTTCTAAGAGCTTGGAACAATTAAAATATCAACAGCTGATGAAACTATATGATGGATTGGATATTGCCACTTTTGAACCAGATGTTAAGCCACTCCATGAATGTCTCGATAATTCTGTTGTTGTGTTTGATGACATTATACTGGATAATCAAAACAAGGTTAGAAATTTCTTTACACAGGGCCGGCACAAAAACATTGATTGCTTCTACCTTGCACAGACTTTTTCTAAAATTCCGAAGCAGCTGATCCGAGACAACAGCAATTTTATATGTGTGTTTCATCAAGATCATACCAACCTCAAACACATACATGATGAATATGTAGGTGGGGACTTGAGCTACAATGATTTTTCCAAGTTTTGCAGTAGGTGCTGGAACCAGGACAGTTATGGGTTTGTCACAATTGATATGACAAGAAAACCCAATAGTGGCAAATACAGAAATAAAATCAACAATTTTCTAGACATTGAAACATATATAAATAACCATGAAAAGGCCAATCATTGATGATCTTAAATTAAGAGATTATCTTGTAAAAAGATTTAAGGGATGGAAATCAGAGAACCGAGGAATTTATGAACAACACAAACAAACAAAACAGCCTATAATTGATGCTATTAGTGAATTAGGTAAAAATATCAAAACTGTTACAGAGCAAAATCAAAATTTGATCACAGAGCTTGTACCTGTAGCTGCAAGGAACATATTAGATTATCCATTCACCCCACTTTCCAGTATTCATACACCTAGTCCTATTGCTCCTCGAAGAATTGAAGCTACTCAGGATCCTATTGAATTGGGTCTTCTTGCTCAAAAATATTTAAGCACACCTAAAGACAACAAAGATGAGGTTTTTGGCTTATATGCTGACACAGAGCGTGATGGTAGCATCATACATAGAATTGGCAATTTCAGAGTAACATTTATGGGAGATGATATAATTGTATATTCAGAATCTCATCTTGGACAAAGAGGTGGTTTTGTTAAGTATCCCGGCACACCTGGGTTGTGGGAACTGATGACTAGGAAAAGGCCTGGCAGCTATACAGATCAAGATTATGAACATTACAAAGAAATATTAATAAAATCAGATGCTCTATACCAGAACAATGATCCCACACAAAAAAGAGTCAAGTCTAGCAGTGGAGCAAAATACAACAATTTAATCAAGCCCATATGGTCACAAATTAAAACAGGCAGTGGAATCAAACAATACAACACCCTGCCTAAAGAATTTGTCTGGATTGATGATGTCAGGAAACTTGTAGATAGGTTATTGGTGATAGCTGGGGAGGAAAATGCTGGCAACCACAATTTTTACAATGAAAAGGTTGGAATTATGGACATGATAAGCACAAAATTGTCTAATTTTATAGTAAATGACACTAAGGGGATTGGATATCTTATAAAAATTATTAATACTCTACTACCTAAATTTTGGAATATTTCTGAGGGCCGGGGGTTGGTTAATGACATTATAAACAAGCTGCCATTTGAACTACATATTCCAGGCTATCAGTATTGTGGTCCAGGCACAAAATTGGACCATAGATTAAACAGAGGTGATCCTGGTGTTAATCCCCTAGATGCTGCTTGTAGAGACCATGACATAGCATACAACACACATTCTGATCTTGACAAGAGACATGTTGCAGACAAGAAAGTAGAAGAGGCTGCATTTGGTAGATTTGTAAGCAAAGATGCATCTTTGAGTGAAAAAATAGCAGCATTGGGGACCACCATAGCTATGAACACCAAACAAAAACTGGGGTGGGGGCTGTGAATATGTATATAATAAACCTACAATGAAGGCCAAGGGTGTTATGTATCAAATACCTTATGCAGGTCTTAAATCTCTTAAAACTATTGATAGCTTTTTAACCAAAAAGCAGCGGAAGAAAAAAAATTCTTGTCTTGCAAAGGGCCATGATATGAAATTGTTGCTTAGTACCCCCCAATTAAAAAAATTACAACAATCTAGGAAAAAATCACATGTTGGGGGTTTCATATTTACTATCCCGGCCATCTTAGCAGCACTTGGGGCTGTTGGGAGCTTGGCTGGGGGATCAGCTGCCATAGCAAAAACAGTAATAGATGCCAAGAAAAATAGGGCAGAATTAGATGAATTGAAGCGCCATAACCTGGCCATGGAGAAACAAGGCAAAGGTGTTAAGAGAGCCATTAATAAGTTTAAGAAAAACAAGAGCCGCTTACAAACCAAGATATTGAAGCTTTAATCAAGCCACTGGGCATCAAAAATTTTAGAGGTGTGTACATGTCTGATTCTTTGCCAGAACAACCACTCAACAAAGAGTGTGGCATTGTTAATTTGGATAAGTACAAAAATCAGGGAACTCACTGGATCTGTTATCTTAAATATTTAAAAGATGAGGCATTTGTGTTTGATTCATTTGGAGGTGTTCCACCTGAAAATTTAATAAAATATCTAAAATCAGCTAATCTTTATTACAATAATGCCCGTGTTCAAAACTTCAAAGATGTTAATTGTGGACATTTGTGTTTATCTGTTCTTAGATATATGTCTCAAATAAATAAACCATCAATTGAAAATTTTCAAAAAGCCTTGTGGTATCTGAAACATCATGGGGGTATTCCATCTCACCAGCCAAAATTCAATATTGAAACTCAAATTGCATGATGACATAGTGTATCCCAAACAATAGCTCTCAGAGCATTTTATGGCATGTACTTGATCCCTAATATTACACACCACAACAACACAATTGCAGTAGGGGATCAAAAAATTGTCATCACTCCAGGGCAGTTTAATCTGTCCACTCTAAATGCTCAATTACCCAGAGGTATAGTATTAACTCAAAATTCTGTCACTCACAGAGTAGAGATTGTATCTGCTACAGAAACAGTGGATCTGGGTACTATAGGAGAGCTGTTAGGCTTTGAGAACAACACAAAACTTGAACCAGCCATCAAACACACTGCTATTAATATACCTAAATTCTTAGCCATAGAGACTCTGAATATTCACTGTAATGTGGCGGAGGGTATGATCACCAAATCAAATGGCATAGGCACTCACAAACAAACTGGCATCATTGCAACATTTAAACCTAATTCTGAATTTA
This sequence comes from Lepisma saccharinum, assembly GCF_977018435.1. NCBI lineage: Eukaryota > Metazoa > Arthropoda > Insecta > Zygentoma > Lepismatidae > Lepisma > Lepisma saccharinum. The sequence goes on along the minus strand of NC_139232.1, from coordinate 14,987,550 downwards.
TGGAGCCCATCATCTACAATCCATCCCCAACATTATATTTTCCTGTGTGCCATAATAGAATAGATAATATTGAATTGATGGTCACTAATGAAAAAGAAGAATTAGTTGATTTTGCTGGAGCCACAACAACTGCAATCATAGAGATTAATATTTAAATAAAAATACATACAAAAAAAATGGAAAATATTGAGAGTTATGAGCTACAATCATTCCCTTCAAACAGGAGGACATTTGCAAATTTAAATCAACCCAACACAGAAATTGAGGTTGATCTTGATGTAGGGGATGGCTTTATACACCCCCACAGAGCAGATCTATACATCAAATTTGACGTTGTAAAGCTCGATGGAACAGATTATCCGGCAAATTCAAATATAAGATTGGTAGACAATTTTGTGCCGCATCTGTTCTCTGAAATTGAGATCAGAAAGCATGGTGTTGTTATAAACAGAGTGGATTATCCCGGCATTACCTCCACAGCTTTGGCCACACTAAAATTATCCAAAACCGAGGCTTCTTACTACAAAATAGGTGGATTTGAGGCTGGTGATAAAATTATATCTAAGAACCACACAGTGCTGTTCCCTATGCGCCTGTTGCCAGGATTCTTCTCAGATTACAAAGATATTATGTGGAAGGGTGGTTTAAGAATCACATTTAGAAGAGCTGCCAATGATAATAATGCTTTGATGAGGTACAGCACATTAAACTCTACAGGGGAAGCTCTGCCCAATACCCTACCTGATGAGGGCAAATGCATTATTCAGACTATGGAGCTAAGAATCCCGGTTGTTGAGTATGAAGCCAGTTATGCTCTTAAATACAAAGCAGATATAATAAAAAATCCACAGATTCCTCTACAATTTTATACATATCAATGTGTACAGAAGCCCGCATCTGGTACTTATTATGAGTTTGATGCTACAAATTCATTCTCCAGTATACAATATGACATGCCGGATTTTGTGGTGGTATTGTTTCAGACTGGAAGACACAATAATCAGGAAAAAAATTCAAGTAAATTTGATAACTGCAACATCAAGAACATATATCTTAAAAATGGCAGAAATGAGGTATTTCCTAGAGAAAATTATAATTTAGACATGTCCAAGGATGATTTCCTCAAATTATATGAGGCATTTTCATCATACAAAAGGGTCACTACTGGCAATATTGACATGTATTACACACCAGATGAATTCAAAGCACAGAGACCCATGTTTGTCATCAACACTTCAAAAAGGAAACAAGTTGTGGTTAATGATAGGACAAATATTAAAATTATCTGTGAATTCCATGAGGCATTACCTGATGACACCATATGTAGTGTTATTCTTATAGGGGAAAAATCTTATCTTTATGATGTAAGAAATGAGAGAGTCACAGAACAATTCTAGAAGAATTACATTGTTTTAATATTAGATAAACAAATTGAACCTGGTATCCAATTGAACTTAAACCAGAAGTAAATATGTGTGTGTGTGTGAGGGGGTATGTATGGGTGTAGGTGTGTGTGTGTGTGTGTGTGTGTGTGTGTGTGTGTGTGTTAATACGTTTTGGCCTAGTTTTAGGTGTGGGCAAAAAAAATATCAAGAGGGGCATATTTTTAACAAATTTATGGACAACAATCTCACAGAAGTGCCTTTTATAAGTGTAGGCAAATGAATCTGAGGGGGCTCATCATTTGTACACTAGGATTGAAAATTCTTAGAATTAAGAGCATATTACACTTGAAGAATTGGGGAATAAGGGCATCTTTGCATAATTTTTAGTGTGGGCAAATCGGGCTGTTTAATTATATGAGCTCATCATTTGTACACTTGTAAGTGGTGCTGGTTCTATCACCAATTACACTACTACACTACTACTACTAGGTGTAGTGTGTCTCCACATTGGAAGAATGTATAGGTGTGATATGTATGTATGTTTCAAGTTATTTGTATGTAATTATATGTAATTTGATTATTTTGATTTTTAATTATAAATAGGACTGAATGGGTGCTTATTGTTACGAAAAAGCCAGAAAAATTAGTTTTTAGTTAAATTATACTGAATGAAAGAAAGCTAAAATGAACATGGTTGCCACATTTTTTAGCCATTGTCAGAATGCTCTGCTGGGTTATTGAAATTTGGGGGGACTCCCCCCGGGCTTCCCCCTGAATTCATAACTGTATTTTCACGCTGCATTTTCTTCTTTGACTTTTGTTAACAATTTCATAAACAAATGTAAGGCGCAATTTGTTAAATTAAGTCCCTCGCCTCCAAGGGCGCCGGAGAGGTGGCCAGGGAGGGCGCTTGTTCCCCTGAGTTATCTGGGAAAAGTTCATGTTATTCGAATGGTGAAATTACAGTGATATTTTATTATAAATAATATTATTTTATGCGAGTTTCAGCAATTAACTGCCATATCCAACAAAATAACGAGAGAACGTTTTCCCCAAAGACATCAGAATCACGTTCACGATCGTAACCATGGGTGTTCGGGATAGAAAAATTTTGGTCGGGGCGGGAATGGTAAGGAAAAGTTTCATAATCCTGACGTTCAGGACTGAAAAATTTCGCCTGCCATATCCCGGACAGGTCGGGAAATTTTTGAACAGGAAATTTGCCGGAAATTCTACACGCTATATTCCCCAACAAGTGATTGTTTTTAAAGTTCTGTAAAAATACCTGTAAATTTTAAGACATTTTAGACGCTTATAGGCAGAAAAAAACATGAATTAACCACTTTTAAATATGATCTTTTTGGCATTTCACGAAAAGTTTGGAAATCATTTCCCGAAGTTGGAATCTGATCTTGACAATTCACGTGCCGTCATTTACATTTTTTTACAGTACCCTTCGGCATGTAAAACATGGATCACAACTATCATGAAGGATAGAAGATAAAATGATCTCTGTACACCTTGATAAAGCACAAAAAGACAAAGTACATGTTTGTGGAAAGGAAACAAGGGAACACTGCTCATGGATTCCTTGAAAAGGTGGAGTACTCTAACGCTTGCCCTGTGGTTGCTAGGGATCGGACGTTGTCAGGGGCGCCGACTTGTTAAAATTATTGGGGGGGCTCTGATCACTGAAATAAATTAATGAATGACTCACTCCCTCCCTTTTTTAAGTTTTGGCCTCATTGTTCGGAATCTCATAAAAGCCCATGAATTCCTCAAAAATATTAAAATTTTTATTTACAGTTTGAATGCAAAATGTCAATTGTTCACGGATGGATATGTCACAAGTTTCGTCAACCATAATAGCAAAATATTCCCGACTTTTAATATCTACTATCACGGAGCGCAAAACAGATCCATCTAATATATCAATTATCTCGTTCTGAATGCCATGTGAGAGCAATTTGTAGCCCGAACGTCCTTCCACTCTCCTAGTTCATGCACATCGTCTTTTGAAACTCTTTTTAATAAAAATGTTAACAATACTCATAATTATATATATAGTAATAAGTCATGTCTTTTGCTGTCTGTGGTCATAGCCCCCCCCCCAAATTTGATGGTTTAGCGGTCTCAGCCCCCTAAAGTTGATGGTCTATTACAACATTTCAAATGTGTATTTAAAGTTAAGTTCATTTGGCACAATTTAGAGTAACTTTACAAGAGAAGCAAAATAATACATTAGATCCTCTTAAGCAAAATTATTTGGGGGCTCTGTCCCAACATCGTTACATTGGGGGAAGGGGGGCTATGAGCTCCCCCAAGCCCCATGGAGTCGTCGCCTATGGACGTTGTAAGTGGTGAACATGTCACGTCAGTTGGAAGTGGTATCCAAACTGGAAGTACCTGCAGTGACTCGCTTTCTGTGGGCAAAAAGGTGCAACACTACTGAAATTCATCTCCAATTGCATGAAGTGTGCGGTGATAAGACACTTTCGTACCAGACGATCTCAAAATGTTGTGCGTTGTTCGAGAACTGCTGTCAACTGGAACGACGAAGGACAATGTTGAATATGTTAATGAACTGATTCATAGTCCAGACCTCGCTCCATGTGATGTTCATGTCTTTGGACCTATGAAGGAACTTACTAAGCTTCCGACGAGGAAGTTAAAAGTGCTACGCAAGAATGGTTATCGAATGTTGGGCGGGAATTATTTGAATATGGTATGAGAAACTCGTGTCACGCTATGACAAATATTTGAACAGACTTTGTGATTATGTAGAAATGTAGTTTTGGTAGTGTACTTTCATGTAAATACAAGAACTATCATCCATATTCCATACGCTATTTCTTTCATGCTAGTGCGACTAACCTTTTGACCGACCCTCGTATTTAAATAGTGGAGACATGTCTGAACTTGTCAAATTATTTTCAATTCAATTTCAATTTTTATGATTTGTCAGATAAAAGAAATAATAATAATAAAGAATATGATGATGATAAAATATAAAATTAAACTTCTACGAATGAAGGGTAAGATGTGAAACCTTACTCTGCTTCCCCGATAAAAAAAAGTCTGCGGGAACCCTTGCTAGCTTCTATCACCGCGGTACTTGCCACGTCATTCGTAACCGTACAGCTACTCACAGACTCACAGACTTCCGCTCTCAACCTTGACGGGATAATTATGTAACATTTTGGAGAATGCCATCGGGAATCGAAACTAGGAACCCTCGCACCGATTGCGAGAGCGATAACCATCTGTCTGCGCAGGAGGCCCCGACTGCACCACCGAGGTTCTTCTTTATGAATTAATTATGACAAAGCAATGTACATACTGCGAAAACTTGTAACAAAATACTTTCAATCCCAAGTGGAGAAATGAATTAGCACTCAAAAGATGGCAGCACAATACAAGTCTTTATTTTATGATAAATATATACTTTCCTAGTAAAGATTAAGTAAAGAAAGTTAATAGAGATTTTATTGTTATTTACAAAGTGTATTCAGTGGAACTCGATTAATGACAAATTTTGAATTTTGTAGTAAAATTTTGGGATGAAATTTAAACACTTCAGTATAATTATAGACTCTGGTGGTATAAATTTATGCAAAGTCGGTACCGTTGAAGAACATATTTAACCCATTAATTTACCTATAATTTTTAAGCAAGGGGTGCTCTATGCCCCCCAATATAAAACGAAAAACAATTGACAAAAAAAAACTCCCACTTAGCGAAGTGAGCCATGTTCTACAGTGCGGATGTACTTCTATACTTTCATTTGTTCCAAGCACTGGCGTACGCAGGATTTATTTTTGGGAGGGGCGGGAATTGTAACGGTGCTGTCTATAGGGGGCGGCATACAGTTCTTTTTGGGGGTAATCAACGCCCTAGAGGAGGATAGATGAACACAAGCAGAGTACACTCAATTGTGAAATAGATGGATAGAAAATAGCCGAGATTCATACGCAAAGAATTAAGTGGAATAACGTAACATTACTACACAAGGAACAAAATTGGAAACTGAGGAAAATGAAAAAATTGTTTGATAGATCTACCATAAATCTTAATTGAATTAGAAAGCTTCAAATATTTTCCTTAATTTTTAGAATTAGCGTAAAAGTTGGTTTCTGACACAAAAAACAGCAAATATGTAAGAAACTATGTCATTTACGTCCTAAAGTCAAATTCAAAGTCATTCAACCAAATTCATAGCTTATGATTTCCTCTGGAGATTGGATTTTGTTTCGTCACTTTAGAGTCAGGGGTTGAGGAGATATGTAGTTTAATGCAGAGTCATGTGTTTCCCTAAATTTACATGTTCCATTTCCTATCATATTGGTTGATTGATTTGATATTTTTTACTTCATTCTGTGTCACTTTTGACTAGTTTGCAAAGATGGAAATGAGTGATGATGTGATGAAATTCATGAATGGACACACAAACATCCATGCGCAGGCCGGGATTCGAATCAGAGACCCCTGGCGTCGTAGCGCGATTATGATATTCGTGAGAACGTAGTGCATTGTTTTATGCAGTGTTTCGTTCACGTGGCCTTTGTTACTTACATGTTGTTTTTGATGTTCAAAAATGTATGCACACAGTGGAGGCGATTAGGTGCCTTAATTGTGCGGGGAGGAGGGCAAGGATAGTTTACTTTCTACTGACTGCAATGGGGCTGTTCACTGCCAAACTTTTCCGCTAGAGGCGCCACCCCTGTTGCGTCCCTAAATAGTTTCGTTCGTCATCTGGTTGCCCTAAGCTTTGCATTGGAGAGCGATAGGATGGCTATTAAAACGTGATTTTCAACGAAGGTAATAATTTTTCGTGTAAATCTTTAACAAAAATGCGTTTAGCAAATCTTTAAGATTATGTAGCAAGTCATAAGTTTCCGAAAATTACATTCTCCTGCATCTAAGAATTAATATGTTAAAGCGCAATGGAATGGTTGCGAAAACGAGCTAAATATAGTAAGTTTATGCACAAAGAGCACTAAACTTGACGTCATTTGGGTCGTCCCTAGCTGCCGTGGGTCGATAATACAAAATAAAATAATTTTTACACTACGCTTTATGTTTTTTATTGTTGCGAGTATGTGTAATTCAACGGGGGAAGTATGGTTCGGAAAAACTCTCCACATTATAAAGAAAAATGTATTAAGTTCATAAGCGCACTATGTATTTATTATAATATACTATGACACTATGCCTTATCCGTTAATTTAATATTAACGTAAGTTTTCTTTGTATAAGGCAGACATTGCAATCAATCCTGAGAATTGCATGTGACGTAAACAGGTGCCGTGCAAATTTGAAGGATTTTTTTAAGTGTCCATATCTTTTCTGTTGTTGACGATTGTCTTATTAAAATTCTTGATTTCACGGCACTGATTGATTATTCATCTATCATGTTCGGACAAAATTTCTGAGGTTAAGATGAATTTAAACTTGCAATTTAATGTAATAGCAGCACATTCAGCATCAAATTCCCCATGTATTTAAATGGGAGAACAATTGCCTATCAAAGCGTGGGGGCACAACAGGGCTGCTGCCACCTACAGTAGTTTGCTTTGACCTCGCCCATTGGAGAGAAGCGTATTGAAAATGGAATTCGGGTAGATGAATTTGGGTCAAATCCACTGGTAGACAAGGCTTAGCATTAAGAGATCATAGTACCGGGACAAAAAGTGTGTATAGGTTGGGGGACTGCTCCCCACGCCCCCCATATTTAATCGCCGCCTCTGTCAATATATTGAACTAATATGATATGGTAAAATACCGTTCTAAACTGGTCACATTGCAGAATTTTTCGTAGATACCTGGTGCTAACATGTTAATTTGCGTCATTTCCTCTACATACAGACGTGCACTTGTAGCACAGGTGTTGTCCCTGCTTAAGCACAAGTAGAACATTTGAGTAACTGATTGAATATTTAAACTTCAACTTCCCAATACGCTCGGCTTTAATGAAATTCCGACGAATATCGAGCATCCTAATGCATTGCAGTCAAATAGCAACAGTATCCTGGTATCTTTCAGAGATGAACCAAATGTAAATAAAGATTTTTCATCACCTCAGAGCTTGAACTTACATTAGAGTCTATTTTTGAATTGAGCAGGCGAACGTATCTCAGAAATATGCTCATTTGTAATGCACTTTGCTTCTTGAGGTAGCGTGAAGAGTGCTGCATAAACTATGAAATGGCCCCTTGTGCCTCTGGCTATGACTTATTCGCAGCGAACGATCTCAAGACGAGTGAACGCCTTAACCCGCTCTACTACGGAGGAGGACATATCTTTTTTTAGTAAATCGAAATCAAATAATCAATATTTTAGGTGTCAGTGAAGAACAAACAATACATAACTTAAATAACATTACATTTTGCATTCTGAATACATATCTGTGATTTGTGAATTAATCATGATGTGTGTGTTAACACAACATATGAGCAATAACTAAAAAGAAAAGTTTTAACTTTAAACCCTGGAAATCTCCAACTTCTAAGATTAAATATGCGCAGAAGGGACGTCCCTCAAGTGTGCATTGGATTCATTTTTTAAATATTCTAATATCAACGGTATCTGTTCAGCAAACAAAAAAAAGAAAGAAAAGAAAGAGGAGAGGGTGGGATTTGAACCAGCTACCTTTCACGCTTGATGAAAAATAAGGATAGCAACACCTAACCAACAGCTCTACGTTAACTTAATGACGTTATACCCTTAAAAACATGTTCACGTTTATGAAGACTCCCACCTTCCTGTGTTTCAAGCACATTTTCTCGACAAGTCCTGTAAAATATATGTTTTTGAGAACTGTTCGATATTATGCAAGGTATTGTAAATAAAATGTCGCATAAACTCCTCACAAATTTGCTTCTTTCTGCACAAACTTGATGGCAATTTCCTCCAGGTGGAGAAAAACTCTATTCAGTGTTTCAAACTCCCCAAATTTCAAGTCGAGGAAGTAGAATCGCAAATATCCTTCAAGGTTCTCTTTCCAATTTATTATTTCTGTTTGATTGCGTATTATAATAGTGGTTTATAGTTTCTAAGTTCATGAAAAGTGTTAAATTGAAAACCTCTCACCGCAGCGTTTATCGTCTAGTGGAAGGACCTACTCAAAGTTGGCTACTCTCACCTGGAGCTGAAGTGCAATGTTGCTAAGTTTACGATTTCGGTACTTAGAATTCTTTCGGGGCGGTCAAATAAGATGTTGCGAAGTGTACGTTTAGCCGGCAACTCAGTTGCCCGATACCATTTCACGGCATGTAGTTCTTTATTCACCACTAGATGGCAGTACCTGCTGTACTTTTCACTAGTTCTTTGTATTCCACATAGTGGGCCCACGTCAGTGTGAGACGACGGCTTTGCCTCGTGTTAGGTGGATGAGTCAGGTGGAGAAAGGTGAGTGTAAAATGGCTCAAGTGTGCAAGATCATAGCTTCAAAAAAGGGTCACCTTAAGTTAATTGTAGATGGCTATTTGATGACCAAAGATAAAAACAGAGGCGAATTGTTTTATTGGTGTTGCGAGAAGCGAAAAACTTTGAAGTGTGGGGTGTATGCAAACACCGTACTTGTAGCTGGACAATACCACCTTCCCCAACTCGCAAGGAATACGTTGAAAGAGAAAAACGCATCACCACTGTTTTCAACGATAGAATGAATCGAACAACCCAGGATTTCTTGCGTGGTATTGCGCACAATATTTCATTATAGTCTATTAAGCAATGCTACTTAATAGAAAAGTAAGAGTGATAAAAACATCTTTTAATGCTACCCAGAATGAACTGTAATTCTGAAAGGTCCCAAGTCCTTAAAAAAAGCAGAGGAAAGATTACTTCTCACTATTGTTGTCGGGCTAACGTACCTGTCGGGCAAGTGAGTGTTGGGCAAAAGAATTGTCGGGCAAATGAGTTGTCGGGCAAGTGAGTGTCGGGCAAACGTACCGGACCCACAGTGAGAAAGTATTAGATTGATTTGGTTTATTTTACTTCATTTGGTACTAATTTACTATTCCCCGAAGAGATTTCTTTATTTTTAAACAAGAAACTACTACACGGTAATAAGTTCCTGGAGCATTGTCTAACATCTGGAAGATGTTTTCTGTGATGTGGGAATGTATCATAGCGGAAATTCATGTTTTTTGAAAATTAAATCCTCCGACGGACAATAGCCTTTGGCGCGTAGATCTTGGTAGATCATCACGCGTCGTGCTTGTGTTTTGTTGATGTTCATTGGGATGTAGTGTTGCAACCTTCTGTGTTTCCAACCAAAAATACAAACATGACGTGTCGTGGATGCGTCGTGAAATTCATACCGGGAGCCCCACAAACCATTCACGGATAGCCCCACAAAGCATGTTAGGTTAGGTTAGGTTAGGCAAGCATAGTAAAAATTTTGTTCGTAATACAATGCGAAAAAGTTTTTTAAAAAAATCAACTTAGTATTTTTTCGGTTAGGAAGGTTGAAACTCTGCATAGCGGATGAAAATCAACAAAACAAGCACGACGCGCGATGAGGCACGAATGTGTACGCGCCATATTGTTTTTTTTTCCGCAAGCGAAAACTAAAAGAAAGAAGTACTCGTAATGTGAACAATTGTAATTACTTTCATCAAAAAACGTGAATACACCTTATACAATGTTCCGCAAAGCAGATAGGTAAGCATGAATGTTAAAAATGACGAAACGAAGAAGTTACAGGTGTTCGGGGAATAGTAAATTTTTACTAATAGACTTAAAGTTAGATATTTTCAATCATTTCACCGAGTCTCGTAAGCTGTGCAATAAATATTGCGCACATGGTATTAGGATTTCCACAATGCCCCACGACAACACGATTCACTTCAAGAAAGAAAACTGTGCTTGATTATTAAGGGATAAATTGCCTGAGATCCCCCCACCCCAGGAATCGTACCTGAATCACCTCCTTCACAGTGAGACTGACAACGATATGGACCACCTCAGTTCACCCATCATGTCTTGTACGTACGAGGATGCATGGTGTTGATCACATCATCTACCCTAACAGAGGTCGAGAATGTGTGACGGTCTACATCCACGGTAAGGTTCAATTCACAGGAAGAGCTTTATGATTTTTGACACTATCAAGAACCTTGGACTTTAACTGTCTGCTTTACAATTACATGGAATTGAAAATCAAGTATTTAGTTGCTGTAAGACAATAAAAAAATTAGAAGTTACACACAAGTAATTGCTTAAAGCAGCTATCAGTGATGTGCCCACCACTACTCACAGGGCGACGATGTCGTTTTACCCCTTCTACCCAAACTTTGAGCGTTCTTCAGACTTGAACCCTAAAAACTTTGGCATCCAAAGATGATTGATTGATTCCTACTCTGTTGACACCCAAATATCAATCTATTTCACGCCATTCGTCGTGGTAGAGTGGTTAACACATCGCGCCAGGAATCCCGGATTCGAATCCCAGCCAGGAAGTTCTTTGTGAGCGTCCCTTCATCAATTTCATCACATCATCCCTCATCTTCATCTTCGCCATTAGCCAAAAGCATCTTAAAAGTGAAGTAAAATTAATCATTGAGTATTCTACGTAGTACACCCTGGACTGCGTTTTGCAGACTAACGAGGCTCTGGCGCTTGGAACTGTAGCCAGGATAATCCCGTGTAGTAATTGTATTGTGTAGTTCATGTGTGTTCTTGATTGTCCCTTCTATCTCATCATATCACCATTCATCTTCATCGTTGCGATTAGCCAAAAGTTGTTGAAAACAAGGTGAAGTAACCTAATTCAATCAACTTGATTCTTACATCCAATCACAAACATTAGTTCACATGTGTTAGGGTCCCCTAGATGGCGTAGTGATAACGTTGTCGCCTTATATTCAAGGGTTCCAATACCCGGTGGAAACACAATGGCACAGTGTTTCGGATTTCATTTAAAACTGTAGATTCAGTCCCGATTAGCGTATATGTGCATAAAGTGGACTTAAAACAACAAATCAACGTCACGTGCAAAGGTAAAAAAGAAGGCAAAGTGCTCCTCTGTGTTATGCACCACGCCTTGAAGGCGTATAGGGGGTGTGGGGTTAGAGTTTGATCACGGCCGAAGGTGGGAGTGATGTGATCAGCACCACGCCCCTGGTCGCCTATAGCCCCCAGAGTTTCGTCCAGGTACCCACTTTATACGACGCTGAGTGGGCGCCGGAGCCGCTTGAACAGGTGGAATAAATCGCGGTTCTCCCCCGGCGGCGATCGAACTCGGGTCAGACGCCCTAACGATTCTTTTTAAAGGAATATCCCTAAGCGGAAGTATCCCCCGTTTTTCACTTTATTCTCAAGATTTTCATTTCTCGGTTATTCTCAATTTTCAGTTTTTCTCATTTCGACAAACACAAATACTCATGCCTCACCCGGGACTCGAACCCGGAACTCCTGGCGTCGTAGCGCGCTGTACTAACCACTCCCCCACGGAGGTCGACAACGATTGATCTACAGCGGCTCATTATAACGTGTGATTTTTACAATTCTACTGTGCATTGTATATCTATTATATAATGGTAATTTATTTATTCTATTCATTTGAAATTTCCCAAAGGTCCTTGATGCGAGTGAAGAAGCAAAGGACCATGTTCCAACCACCTCTGTCTCCAAGTACGTGATACACACATAATGGGTGTCTCAGGATGACGAGGAGAGAAGAAGTTGAGGAAGGGGCACTACTAAGTTGTCCACCTGGAGTTGAAACAGGAAACTTTGGTGTCGAGATTTAAAGTCGACCACTGCGTTCGGCTCTGAATATCTCTTATATTTTTCCCCTAGCACGTATGTACGTACAATGTTTGTTTTCTTCTAAAGTATTACATTTTAATTTTACAAATTACCTGGAGACTAGTTATATTTTCTGTACTTTGCGATTCTAAAATCTCATGAAAACATATTTATCAACCTTTTTGGTCTTAATAAAAATTTTAAGTAGCTTTCTTTCTAAATCAGGCAGCATGGCATTATGCCTTTGATGTTTTTCTTCTCGCCGTTGCTAAGACTTTCCTTGAATAATAAATCTCATACTTACGTCGTATTTTCTGCAACATTTTACTTGCTGTGCCCTAATTAATTAGGTAAATTATAAGTTTTTCCCCCTTTTACTAGGTAATTATTGTGTCATTGTAAAAAAGCATCTTCTTTTTCTTAATTTTATTGCTGCGTAAGTACTTACTTAAAGTATTTAGCTTAGCTGACAGAGGTGAGGGCTCTGTTCGAATTCTTGGTAAGATATAAATTCTCACTGTCCTGATTCCAAAAACATTTCATTTCGTACAACCTTGTAACATCCTTATGTGCGTTTGTAGTTATCTTTACGTGGCGGCAGAGTTTAGCGCTACGATGACAGGGGTCCTGGGTTCGAATCCCGGTATGGACATGGATGTTCATGTGTCTCCCTTCATCAATTTAATCATATCATCACTCATCCTCAATTTCGCGATTAGCCAAAAGTGACAGAAATTTTGAAGTGAAATCAATCAATGTCTTCGACGCAGTACAACATGCCAGTTTTGTTGCAGAGTAACGAGGCTCTGGCACCTGGACCCACAGCCAGTACAATGTGTAGGTGGTTTGTTTTGTGTCGTCCTTGTGTGCTTGTGATTTTCCCTTCATCCATATCGTTATATCACCACTCACTTTCATGATGAGTGATGATTAGATATAATCGATGAATGGACACTCCCAAGGAACACCAATGCACAGGCCGAGATTCCAACCTGAGAACTTCGATGACGAGTTTGATACAAAATTCGAAAAATAATATATTCCAAATGCGATAAAATACACCCACAATTAATCTATAAACACAAATATCACTGAAAGCAATGACTGAAATTGTATATAAGGGAAGGGGGTCTATGATGATAATTCCGCGCTTCCACACATACCCAGTCTTACAATAAATAAATAGTGCCACAAGGTTTTGACCCAGGGATATGTATTACACGAATATATTTTGTACACAAATATATAATCGTTGTTCAAAAAAGACTAGCTTTTGCCTGCACACATGACCTAAATCTTTTTAACCACTCATCAATTGCTTGTGCAAATATATCGAAAGGAAAATCTGCCACTACCTTCACAAGAGAGCACTTCAGACTGACAATACCTGGTTGTCTCTTCTTGCAAGCTATATCTTGAAGCACGGACTACAATTTGATGTTCAGAGGGTTGAGGTTTTTATTTTCAGATGGCCAATCTGAGGGGTAAATGAAGTGGGAAACGTTAGTTTAAGCCAATGCTCTGCTGGGTTGTTCGAGGCTTTTGAACTGGTGCAGAATCCTGCTGAAAGCTCCAATGCTTACCGTGAAAGAATGTGTTGCTGAGATCCTTGTCAATCCTCCGGGTCTTTCCTTTGGTACACTCGGGTTGAAGTTTTTACGAGGCATTATTTTGAAATTCAAATTGAGATAGTTGTATTTTTGTTTGACCTGACTTATTTTTGTGGTGAAGCAGTCACGAGAAATGAATACTGTTCAATTTTGAGACCTTGAAAAATGCCCCCTCTCTCCCTGTAGAAAAATTCGAAGTTCAAGGTCATACTCTCCATTCTTCACAAAGTGAAACAGGAATATGTTCGGAGTGCTCTGTCTTTGCGTTCTTTGTTCCTTCATATATTCCATAAATATTAACCATTCGTCCTCATCGTTAACCTTGAGAGAGAGAGAGAGAGAGAGAGAGAGAGAGAGAGAGAGAGAGAGAGAGAGAGAGAGAGAGAGAGAATTCTTAAAGTAACGAAAAAGACACAAACACAAAATGTTTGCAACGAGTCGTCAAATGACTTGCTCATGAAAGTGGCTTCACGTTAACGCTAAGCGCCACATTTATAACTCGAGTTTATGGCAGGGCGGAGGCGATTTACATTTTAAAATATGTCCTGGATGATTACAACGTTCATTAGTGGAAGCCAGCTATAAGGACGAACACATTTATTTTCCCAGAATTTGAAACATGAAAGCGGGTAAAAGTAGAAAAGTGCAGAAAACGAGAAACACTTCGTTTCTTTTGTACTGTCTTTATATAAGAGAGGTTGCCAACTCACCCACAAAAGAGTTTCGCTCTTTGGCGGGTGCGGTGGGGGACTTTGTCACCCTACAACCACATTGTTTTTGCCGTGTCGAGACATGACGGGCGCCACCCTACCATCCGCAATGTATTCTTAAGAAGGCGCCGTACTTCTGTCTACATTTCTCTACATACCAGAGGCGTTTTTCCATAACTGAGACACACCGCGCGCCTTCTCGTGTAACTATTGTTTTTTAATGCTTACGTTTGTGCCTATTATTAGTTTTATGACCGATCACTATTATAGCAATAAAGTTTGATTGTTATTTAAAATTTATATAGATTCATCACGTCATTTATGGGATAAACAACAACTTTTTATTGTACACGTGGAAATAAATTTAAAAAAACACATTTATATACATTTGTAAACTCAAAGACACAAACATTGTGCGTAAGACCCTTATTATTGTACAAGATAAAATGAACAAATATAATTAAAATATTTAAACTAAATATTGTATGGGTGCAAATAAACAAAAAAAATAACATTTGTAAACTCAAAGACAGAAATAAAGTTGGCAATGATCTTATTATTTTACATGCAAAAATAAATAAATATCATAAATATGTATGAACTCAAGTATACATATACACGTACGTATATTATGTGAGAACACCTTTTCATTGTATGAGTGAAAATAAATATACAAATAAATAAAAAATAAATATTTGTACATTTAAGGATACAAATATAGAATGTAAGAACATGACTGAATAAAGTCATTCAACTATAAATGTAAAACAAGCAAATTTTCAAACGAAAAACGGCTGGGGTGACAAAGTCCCCCGCGGGCCTGCTCGTGTTATAAAAAATAGCGCGCCCGCCGGAGGGTTAAGTTCATGAAACGCTGCAATCGTATGGTTCTAATCAGTTTGAAAACGATCACTATTTATAGACCACGATTGTACTACAGTCTGTCCCGGGAATTTCTGGAGCAAGCGAACGAAAACAAATCTCTGCTCAAGTAGTGACTCGAGAGTACTCGACCAATGAACACGTGAGAGGGGAAGTGCGAGCATGGAGGAGAAAACGCGGCTACAGCTCCCAGCCATTTGAAGCAGCGCGCTTTGCTCCATCCACTCATTTTCTCCTCTTCTCTGACATTATGCGCGACATTGGTCCACAGATTCCAGAGACAGAGTGTAGCCACATCTCCCTAAAAACCATTGCGACACTCTGTGTGAGGCATGTTGCATGGCATGCCAGTTCAAAACGAACTTATGCACTCTGATGTGAAGGGTCGCATTTATCTTACGGTTATTTTATTAAAGTAGCGTCTAACGTTTGCATCAAAGGTCTATTAGGCCTACTGTGTAAGATGAGCTTCTTGTTCCATTACTAAGGACGAAATCCATTACAAACAGCTGGAATTTCACCGGACAAGCCAGAAGTTGCTATGGCGACCTTACCGCTGCAGTTTGTGCGCAGGAAGAGGCACAGAAACGCGTATATTGAGTGCTTTACATATTTGTGAAGACGAAATAATATAGAAGACGAAAGTTGCTTCTATCTACAGGGTGGTCCATAAAAGGTAACCGAAATTAATTATTTATTCTTTATGTACATATATGCAATTTTATGTACACAGCATGTTATTTGTGTTTTCTACATGTCGTCCGCCATTACCTACGGCCATTTCCATACAGTTTCAATCCTATTAATCATAGCTTCGCACTTCTCTTGCATAATAATGTGCAGAACTGTTTCAATGTTTTCACGTAACTGGGTTAGACTATGTGGAATGAATCTGAAGCACAGTTCTTTTAGTAATCCCTACATAAAAACATCACCCCCTCCCCCCCCCACACACAGACAGAGATCAGGACTTCTTGCAGGATATGGAAAGTCCAAGTGTATGGAAATTAATCGATCCGGTAACATCTGTTGGAGTAGCGAGACATTTCCTTGACCTTGTGGGCAGTTGCTGCATCCTGTTCGAAAACTTGCATGTTCATACCAAGATTGTTCAGGTCACAAAATGCCGCCAGGTCATCCTGAAAGCGTTCAATAACGTATTCTCTCTACACGTGAGCATTTACAATTGTTCTGTTTTCTTCTTTATCCTCAACGAAGTACGAATCTCACGGATTACTTCCGGTTTGATTTCTTTTAAGCTAGCTTTTGGGGTGAGGGGGTAAGCCTAAGAAAGCCATGAATACAACTAAGATACACATTTTGAAATATATAATATTTGAACATTTAATTTATTAATTAATGCAACATTGTATTACAAGTAATTCATTCTTGCACAGGAGTGGCTCAGGGGAAAATTCAGCTATCTACATTTAAAAAAAAAAATACAATGGCATGTTTAGTATTGTGATTTAATGATAAACGTGATACAGATATCACACAACGATTAAGTAACATAATGTTTCTTTTTAATTTAGAAAAAATGTAATGTAAATGGCCATGAGCGAACTTGAAATATTTAATAAATTTGTTTTTTTGGCACTGAATTTCAAAATTCATCTGCCAGGTGAAAATTTTCAAGCGTCGTGACGTCCAGGTGTGTTTCTACCCTTTCTGATTACCATCTAAAAATAACACTAATCTTCAATATTTTTTATTACTCCTATAAACTTCATATGTTGAAATATGAAAGTAGAAGGAAGAAGGTAATCCCTTTTACAGTGCAACCTTGATAACTCGAATTTGAGGGGGAATAGAAAAAAAATCGAGGTATCAAGGATTTCGACTTAACCAAGGTTTGAGTTATTGAGGGCCAAAATAGCAGACTTCGAGTTATAGAGGTCTAAAGTTTACTGATCCTACTGCACGTCGGAACTACGAATGCCTATAACGTATGTAACATCATTTTAAATTAATAGGTATATCTGACATTGTACATAAGTAGATGATGAATTAGTTGAAACCAATCAAACCACCCTTTTAAATAGTTATTAATTTATGTTAATTAATAAGCAATAGCGCTGGCATGATTCCTGAATCAAGTGGAGAGTATAGGTGGAGGGGAAAGTAGATGAGTCACGGATAACTCATGCGGACGTGGGAGCTTGGAATTAATGGTTTTCCATTAGTGCACATTAGATACGATTATTTATCTCGTTTTCACCCTAACCTAACCCTATTGTTGTACTTTATATAGGCGTTACAGACGGATATGAGTCTCGGATGATTCATGCTGGCGTGCTAACTTGATCTTAATGGTTTTCAATTGGTGTTCAAAATATACTATTGTGTATCCCGTTTTCGGCCTTTTGCATCCCCATTTATGCTCTTCTTATATGCTTTTCTTATACGCGAGGATGAGTCACGTATGATTCATGCAGTCGTGGGAACTTGAAGATAAAGCGTTTTATTCACTAAAGAGGACACGTTTTTGGCGAGCTTTGCAGTCGACGTTGACGTCATGAGCCGACATTTTGGCTTCGATGGTGAGTCATATTTGGTATAAATGAGGAGCTGGAAGAGGCTTGGGGTAGAGGCTATTATTTATAAAGGCGAAGAAATTATTAGTATTCAGCGTCGATGTAACCTATATGAAAACGAAGTATACGGGCAGAATGCATGTTGTTAATAATAATTGTTCTTAAAAAAGGCAAGTTTGCGTCGCGTGCAGAGACCCGTATCTATCCTATAGATTTGACAACGTAAGAGAAGAATATTTACTCCGTCACCCCTGCCAAGTATAATCCTCTACGTCTCTTGTTTCCCCTTTAATACCAAAGAAGTGAGACGAGGATTGTCTTATCGGCGCAGTGGATGGTCATATATTAGGTACTTAAAGTATACAATTGGAACTTAATATTCGTTAACCCAATATTTATTACAAAACATATCAGTACTTATACTTTCCAAATACAATTAATTCAACAGAAATGTCTATGGATTATCTCCCAGTTAACCTAGTTTAATTTGTCCCATTTGATAGTCAGCAGTCAGTAAGTAAAGGCTACACGAGTCAGAGCAAATCGCAACCCAGCCCAAACCCCCCCCCCCCCACAGCCAACATGACCCGGAGCAATCCACCTTAAAAAATCTAAACTAAAACAATTTCCTTTTCTTGCACTTTTAAGAACTCAAAATAAATCAATGGACTTTAGGTAAATTACACCCGTCCATGAGGGCCTATAAAGGGCGATAGCCTGTAATGCAATATACTCAGCCTGTCCAGCCAGTGTCCAGTACGTCAGAAGTCTCTCGTAGTCGGCTAGGATCTGCCACGCTAAACTTCTCGCTCGACCAGCGCAGAAGCCCAGCCAATGGCAGAACCTTCCAGAGTCACCTGTCTGTTGAGTCTCCATCCGTCATTCATGAGCAATATTACACTATGGGCTTACAAAACAACCTCTCCCCAAAAAATTACAATTTTCTAGCACATAGTGTACTACTAGTTACACATATATTTTTAGAATTCACATTTCAAACATACTCTTCTTACATAACCAAGTTTCAAGCTTTAGAGCGAGGTTTCGTAATAGTTATAGGGGTTTGCGCATGTCATCCCTCCAACTCCATCGCCTGTAAATATTCAAAAAGAAAAAGAAAACAAACTGGTACCAGTACAAGTTTACAAACATAAACCATTCATTCTTACTATAATACAGGCAACCTACACCAAATCTACAATAATTTACATTTATATAATGGGAGAATCCTTAATTAACCTTACATAGTCAGAGATCTTGTCGATCCATGTATAAAATTACCTATTATTGCCTCTCCTGGGCTCCAAAAATCTTTTCAATTTATGTACATGTACTTTGGAACATACCTTGTCATCATTAACTTTCTTAACCAGAACTGAATTCTCTGTTAGAAATTTACTTATAAAATATGGACCCTCGTACATATTAGAAAGACTTTTAGTTATCTTGTCCTCTAAGGAAGATTTAATCTTAGTCCTAACTAATACTTTGTCATTGACTTGAAACGTTATGGGTGCATATCGCTTCTTATACAATTGTTTTCTCTTTTCGCATTCCCTTTGCATATTTCTGATAGCGTTTTTCCATTTATCTTGTATAGTACCCTTTGACACATTATAATCCATATCAAATAATTGCCATTGGATTTCCAATGGATCCCACAATTGTCTTCCTAAAAACAATTCCGACGGAGTATACTTCAGTGTATGATGGCATGAACAATTTAAACTATACTGTATCTTTTTCAAACCTTCATGCAATTTAGTTTGATCTGCTGAATAATAACATCTCAAGGCAGTTTTCAAAGTACGTATGTATCTTTCACTTAAATTGGCCTGAGGATTGCCAACAGATAATCTAATATGCTGAATTCCATTGTTAAATAAATAACTGGTAAATGCATCTGATACAAAATATGAAGCATTGTCTGATACAATCTCATAACAATAGCCATAAGTCATAAAAATATGATCTAATTTATCAATCAATACCTTTGAACTCAATTTCCTAATTGGCTCAACTATACAAAATTTTGATGCTCCATCTACCAGAACAAAAATATATTTATAACCATTAGATACAGGTAATGGTCCACAAATATCTATGTACAACCTTTTCATAGGAATTGTTACAATTTCAGACGTTAATATATTTTCAGGGGTTGTGTTTTTACACTTAGCTCGTTGACATACATCACAAGATTGAACTAAATCCTTAACATCCTGAGACATATGTTCCCAAGTAACGTGTCTCTGTAGACGCTTAAGTGTTTTCAACCAATTACCATGAGATCCTGTTCGCATATTAGTGTGATAATATAATATTAAAGGATGTTTCAAATTATCTGGTACACATATCCTATAAGGAAAATTCTTGGCTTTAGTTCTTTTGTATAAGAAACCTCGATGCAATTTATAATTTGGGAAATTTATACCTTGCTCAATTTGTCTCATAATATTGGCCAATTCCTGATCTTTCAACATTTCTTTCTTCAAGGTATCGGCATGAAATGGGTTTACCAACATGGCCAAATTAACATTACTAACATAATCAGAATCTAATTCTTCCGTGTGATAATCTCTCCAATCATACATACGAGATAATAAATCAGAAGTCACATTTTGCTTAGAGGGTATGTGCACCACTTCAAACTTATAACAAGAGAGTTTCTCCATCCATCTCGCATATTTGGAATATTTCCTAGATTGTTTAACCATATAACTAAGGCTCATATTATCTAATTGAATAATAAAAGGCTGAATTTTCAAACAGTATTCAAAACGTGATATGGCTTGAATTAGACTTATAAGTTCAATCTCATAAATTGTTCGTTTTCTATCAACTTCTTTTAATCTTTTAGAAAAGAACGCCACTGGTCTCAGATTATTATTTTCATCAGCTTGCAAAAGACAAGAGCCGAATCCTCTCAAGGACCCATCACATTGAATAACAAACGGTTTATTTAAGTCAGGCAATTTCAAAATTACATGTTCTCTAAATAGAGTTTTAATTTTTTCTAGTGCCTCTTGTTGCCTAGAACCCCAATGAAACTTTATTTTGGGTGCCCGGATTTCATTTAAGGGAGCTACCACAGTGGAATACTCTGGAATAAATTTAGAATAAAAATTTAAGGTACCTAATAATCTTAATAATCCTTTTAAATTTCTCGGAGAAGGGAGATTTTGAATAGCTTCAATTCTGTCTGGATCCATTTCACAATTTCCTTGCCCCACAATAAATCCCAAGAATTTTATTCTTCTTTTCAAAAAGCAACTTTTATTGGGGGAAATAGTTAACCCATATTCTCGTAATCTCTGCAGTACTAAACGTAAATGTTCCAGATGTTCTTTCTCATTAGCACTATGAACAATTATGTCATCACAAAATAAATGTAAAAACCTTCCCTTATAATCATGAAAAACTTGGTTCATAACTCGTGACATGCAACTTGGCCCAATACTAATGCCAAATGGAATGACCTTATATCTATACTGATTATTGGGAGTTACAAAGGCTGTTACATCTCTACTAGATTCATCCAAGTTTACTTGGTTGAACGCTCTTTTCAAATCAATAACAGAAAATACCTTCCCCTGACTCAATTGAGCCATAGTTTCTTCCATATTAGCCACTGGGTGCGCATCATAGATTATTTTCTTATTCACTGCAGAATAATCACAAATAAGTCTTTTAGTCCCCCCTGAAGAAGGAATTACAAAGCAAGGTGCTGCGTACGGTGACGAAGATGCTTCAATAATGTTTTGTTCTAATAATTCAGTAATCACTCCATCTAGTTCTTGTTATTTAGATGGTGGAACAAAATATGGACTCCGATGTACAGGAACATTATCATATAATTTAATTTTATACGAAAAGTTTTTTAAACGTCCTAGCTTAGAAGTAATAACATCAGAAAATTCACTTTTCAACTTACATAACTGTTGTTCAGTATCCTCTAATGCAAACTGTCCAAAAGATGCGCCAGAAACATCAGAAGCTCTGGATTCGAGTCCATGCCTTCTCTCTCGTGGCCTCCACGAAGTCCTGGACTGGCTCCGAAAGGAGTTCTCACCATTGTTTACATTTCTGACGAAGTTTTCCTGGTTCGCACCTGCTGCCTGTTGGAAAGCTACATGTTGACCTTGGTCAGTTCTCGTGCGCTGATAAGACCGAGCTCCGACACCTCGGCCTGTGCTGGCTGAACCCTGGGCAGGAGAACGTACATGAAATGAAGGACGATCTTGTCTTTGTCTTTGACCTATATTCTGTAAAACACGAAAATTTTTGCATAAGCTTTCAGATGTCCATTTAATAGGGATTTTCTCATCACTTCCGGAAAAACCAACAATTTGTTCTAAATAGTTAATCACCATGTGGCACTGTTTCTGAAATCTCACACCAAGCACTATGTCTAAAGGCATGTTTTTGCAAACATGAAAAGTTGTGGTCCACGATAAATTTCCAAGACCAACATTTAACATAACTCCTTTATTGATATTCATAAGGTTGTTGTTACCAACTATCACTTGCATATCCAAATCCCATTATCGAACAGTTCCCCTAGTCTTTATTCGTTCTAAGAGACTTTCACTAATTGAACTATATGTTGACGCAGAATCTAAACAGGCCAATAAATTCAGATTATTGATTTTACAGTCAACAAACACAGCAGTCACTTTAGTTTCACCACCTTGTCTGGGTCCTATGTCACTACGCGATCCTTGCAAAGCAAATTGAGCACCTCTCACCTGCATCGGACACCATCGCTCAAAATGATCACTTGCTGAACATTTACGACAATATTTGGGCGTATACTCTTTGAATGCATGACCTTTAGCCTTGAATTGTCGTTCGATATTATGTAATCCCCAAAAATCCTTGGACAAATAAGAAAGTTTTTCTAAAACTTTCAACTCGTTCTGCAATTCATTTAAAGTATTAGGTATCCCCTTTAGATACAATTTTTGGGAATACTGAGGTTTAAGTCTATCCACAAGATAACTTACAAATGTACTTTCATCAATATCAAACTGCAAAATTTTAGCAGCTCGAACTCTACTGTCTAAATACTCTAATGGAGTTTCATTGTCTCTTTGATTACCCATTACATACTTATTACATAAATACTGCCTCCCAATAGAAGTTGCATACTTATTTTAAGATCATGTGAACTACATCATTCCAAGGGATATTTTCAATTATACATTTCATCCATAATTTACCCATTTCAGTATTTAATTTTGGTAAAACTGCGAGCATAATCTCGTGAGAAGGAAACATTTTTCTGTCTTTAATACCCTGCAATACGTACAGAAATCGATACAGGCTTTCAGCATTAATTTCCTTAACTATAGGTACGGTAGCTATTAATTGAGTCAAATTTTCTTTGGCCATTTCCATATTTAACTTTCTCAAATCGGACCTATTATATAATACTCGTTCGTCTTCATCAGACGACGACGAACTTTCCAAAGGCTTACTTGGGCGTTTATTCACCCACGGGGGTTTTCAAGGGACCTTTACGTACGTTTCTACATCTTCCCCCTCCCTTTGTCGTCCTTGGGCATTTTCTGGGGTGTGTGGTAAGGGTCCTACAAATTCATTTAACAACTGCGAAGCAGAATGTTCTCTACGAGTTGAAGAAAGTGGGGGAAAAGGCGGACCAAAATTCCTCCCATCCACTGTTCCCGTAATATCTACTGTATAATAATTCCGAGCCATATTACAGCACCATTTTACAGTCTAACCAACCTAGAAATATTGATATATTGATAGCCAATTGTACACAAGTACCAGAGACAGAACCAGCATGGAACCATGCTCTGCTCTTATAATCCTCTACGTCTCTTGTTTCCCCTTTAATACCAAAGAAGTGAGACGAGGATTGTCTTATCGGCGCAGTGGATGGTCATATATTAGGTACTTAAAGTATACAATTGGAACTTAATATTCGTTAACCCAATATTTATTACAAAACATATCAGTACTTATACTTTCCAAATACAATTAATTCAACAGAAATGTCTATGGATTATCTCCCAGTTAACCTAGTTTAATTTGTCCCATTTGATAGTCAGCAGTCAGTAAGTAAAGGCTACACGAGTCAGAGCAAATCGCAACCCAGCCCAAACCCCCCCCCCCCCCCACAGCCAACATGACCCGGAGCAATCCACCTTAAAAAATCTAAACTAAAACAATTTCCTTTTCTTGCACTTTTAAGAACTCAAAATAAATCAATGGACTTTAGGTAAATTACACCCGGCCATGAGGGCCTATAAAGGGCGATAGACTGTAATGCAATATACTCAGCCTGTCCAGCCAGTGTCCAGTACGTCAGAAGTCTCTCGTATTCGGCTAGGATCTGCCACGCTAAACTTCTCGCTCGACCAGCGCAGAAGCCCAGCCAATGGCAGAACCTTCCAGAGTCACCTGTCTGTTGAGTCTCCATCCGTCATTCATGAGCAATATTACACTATGGGCTTACACAAGTGATGGTCACCGCCGCCCTAAGGGGAGAAAAGGGCCATTGTCAGCTCCCAGCGGTCCCCTACCGGAACTGAATGGGATAATAATTTGCAATGGAAGTCGCGTGCCACCAATATTTTAAGACGTTTGTATTTTTTATTTTTTATTTTTTTTAGAATCCAATTTTTCATTGCGGATGTAACTTAGAGGTTTTCTTCCTCCTTTTCTAAAATTGTAAATACTATTTGACCTAAAGCGTAAGGGATGTCTGATCTAGGAACAATGCGGCCCAGTACCTACAGGTTAAAGGGGATGAGATCAGTTATTTGCTTTTATTACGGGGTTACGAACCACGGACCCTTTGATTATTGCTTTATAATCTACAGGATGATTGTTAATGCGTATTTTTCTATATAAAATTGACCAAATTTTGACTCTATGTACAATATTTAACATTTGTTCACGTATTTTGTACCCCAATAAACGCAATTTATACGATTCAATCAAGAGTTTGTCTTGCATTTTGGACACATAAAGTGTGTTTCTTCAACTTTAACTGAAGTTTAGGCAACTCGCAAAGAGATTTTTTCTACTTTTAACTTATTATGTACAAGTTAGGTTTATTTTTACTCTAATAACACAATTTCATCTATTCAGGCAGGAGTTTTTAATATATTTTTCACTCACAAAGAGATTTTTTTAACTTATTATTTACAAGTTTCGGCTTATTTTTTACTCTAATAACATAATTTCATCTATTCAGGCAACATTTTTTATTGCATTTTGAACTCGCAAAGAGATTTTTTCAACCTCTTGTATTAATTTTTCTATTTATTGCATTCTGTATCTTATATTTACTAATTTTTAACTTACGCTATTTTGGTTTTGTATTCCTTTTATTTAAGTTAGGTTATGCATGCTACGTTCGAAAGTTTGTTTATTTTAGAGTTTCATCGGTATTTTCTTACTGTTAGGCTTGATAAAGTTTCCTACATATATGAGTAGGGTTCTATATATTTTTTTTATTTTTGCATGTTTATATATGATGTGATCAGCACCATACTCCAAGTGTCCTTACCCCATGTCTCCATTCTATTGAGGGTTAGTGATTCCTAGAGCCACTTTATGCATTAGAGAAAGCTTGAAAATTTTGATCTCAGATAACCCACAACCTTTAGTCAGAGTATTTTAAACTACATTTCAGACTTTATTATGTGCCACAAGAATATCACTCCTCGCTTAATTTTTAAGTATGTTACGCTGTTATTGTGATTTTAGCTATTGCAACTAGATAATATATAAGAATTGTTTAATATTTGTACAGTTTGCACTTGTACGAGGCCAAACTTTTACTGTAACTAAAATTATTATGTGTCTATGAGGACTGAAATTCCTTTACCAAGGGCTCTATAACTGGATATTTATTAATATTGTTTCTTCCCCCTCCTTAAATATAACAATATAATGACAAATCACAGGACAGACGATGCTAGCCGACGACTACGTGGCTCTTAAGTCCACCTGCAAAACTTTTCTTACCATGCTATTTAATTTAGTCTTATGTGCCATTTCGGGGTAATTTTCTATTATTGTTGGCTTTCTTGATATCAGGGGTTATTTTATCTGTTATATCATACGAGTCTTAGTTTTACTACAATCACTATACGTATGTCCCTGAGGACTAAATTCCACTGATTGAAGCCCGACCCTGTGGCCGAGTGGTTAGCACATCGCGCTGCGACGCCAAGGGTCCCGGGTTCGAATCCCGGTCGGGCTTGGTTGTTTGTGAATGTCCATTCATCAATTTAATCATTTCATCACTCATCCCCATCTTCGCAAATTAGCCAAGAGGCACAAAACGCGAAGTAAAATAAACTAAATCAAATCAAATCAAAATCCACTGATTGAAGCTTAAAGCTTAGGGTGTAAAGGGGGCACTTAACATGTTTATTGATTAATCACAGGACAATATGAACCTTACAGAGGATTGTAGGAGGCATAGGACCACACGCCACACGCCAGGCGATTCGATACTCAGTGAAAGGACATAGTTATTCAGACTTGCTGTCAGTGAAGAGGGTGGACACAACACACAATATTTCTCAAGGGCATTTTGTAATCGTAATCGTTTTCGTAATCTCAATATTATCGAAAGGTTATAAGTGAATAAAATAATGAGCTAAACACTTCTTTGTGGATATCAAGTCATGATATAAAGCGAGTTTAGTAGAATACGTTACGCGATGTTTGTAGGTATGAATTTTTTACGTCTGGTTTCATTTTGAGTGCAGGGTTACTGTTGCCAAATTTTAAATTAGCATATATTGTAGTGATTTTCTTCTTGAAGTTCAAAGTTCTTGGAATGTCTTCTTTGATTAGCACAAATTCATCCACGTCCGGAAATTTATTTTTCTTTTTTAAAAAAATCTTTGATTTAATATTTGACAATCAGTGGTCGAAGGTGTTGAGTGGAGGACTCGAGATCGTCACCGAAGGTCCTAGGTTTGAGCCCTGTTGTGCGTTTGGTTGTTTTCCTTCATGAATTTAATTTAAAATCATTCATCCTATCGTCGCGTCAGCGTAAAGAGGTAGAAAATCCACGTGAAATAAGATTAATTTGATTGATTGATTGATTTGGTAATTTACGTCAACTCTATGCACAGTGAGGCTAATCGGGACTGGAACTACAGTTCATAGTCGGATCCGAACCACTATGTGCCTCCACCGGGTATCGAACCCGGGACCCCTTGATTTCAAGGCAACGACGCTACCACTGCGCCATCGGGGAGGCCACGTGAAATAAGAAAAATACATAAGAAGGTATCAATCATATTTCAAATTTGTCAGTCAGTTCGCTCACATTTTGCACAACTCTTAATCGTGCTACGAAGGAGGAAAATGTAACAGTTTCTTGCTGAATATTATATTATATAAGTATAGTTCAAGTTCTGATTCGAACGCCAGTTCGGTATATTTCATATAGATATCCGCAACCTCACGTTATGATATTTCAAATGAAAGTGAATAGGCAACATATAATTTACTCTACGTGGACTTGGCATATGGTTGTTAGAGTGAAAACTCTGATCTTTCCGAATTTTCTTTGAAGTAAAGTGGCCTTCCAAGCCTTCCAATCAGGACTGGTTTTAAGTAGCACCAAGATTAATTTGACAATATTTTTTGTACTCAACAGGGTTCTTTGAAGTTCGGTGCAGTTATATATTGACTAATTAGAGATGTGGATCGAAAACGTGCATAACAATGCTCCGGACGACTCCTTTATGGGGATAAAGAAATGCGAGATAAATTACAACATTTCTGAAAAATAAGAGAATTCACGCCTAACTATAGTCCATCTGGTGGCAACAATATGTACTCAGCACACACTGTGACAAATGATACACAACAATTTAAGTCCAGAAGAGTAAATAGGCTAGAATCTTAACAATACTGACCTGGGTTAGAATCTCGGTTTCCGCTTCCGGTGTGGAACATGCAATCTCATTCATCTGCCTTCAGTTTGGCACTATTTTTCAACGCTCCCCCTTTTTTTCCTGGGAAAAAAATCCTGCTGTTTGGCGATTTTGCTCACTTTAACTGTTTCCTCGGTCCCTTGACGTTGAATGATGGCACTGAGCTCCACAGGAAAGAAGTTCCTCATGCAACAGCTCCAAGCTTTAACGGAGATTAAATTCCTCCTCTCTTTCTTCGTTCATTACTTACCGTTTTATTCTTGATTTGCTGGAACCGCTATTCTTTGTGGTGATATCTTAAATTCTGCAGCCATGCTTTGAAGGCAATCCTAAATTTATTGTGATTCATGGCTTTAAAAGCAGCGTTGATTACTTTTTCCAAATTGTCATCTTGGTAAAAGTGAAGATCCTAATCCCAATTACTTTTGTGAACTGGAATGAGGAAGCGGTAAACTTTCTTGGTGTAGAATCAATTCGGGAAGAGTAATTTGCGTTAGAAAGGAAATTGGATTTACAAGTTGTTAAAATAAAGTTTTATCAATAACCTTTTGGTTATAGTTAATTGGGAAATACACTCAATTCCCAAAAGTCAGGGGATACCTACTAATATCGTGTGGGACAGCTTTAGCCCGGCGAAGTGTAGCAACTCGAGGTAGCATAAACTCTACCAGTCGGCAAAGTCCCCTGAAGAGATGCTCAGCCATGCCGATAGACGCCCATAATTGCATGGTTGTTGCAGGATCTTGAGCACGAATGGATCTTTCGATCACATCCCTGATGTGTTCCATGGGGTACATGTCTGGCGATCTAGGTGGCCAATCACTCGTTGGAATTGTCCAGTCGAGGAATGTTGAATACCTAAACAACTTCAGAAATGAAATGTCCCATGCGCCTAGCTTCAACTATCATTCCTCGATCAAACTCTGATAATTCTCGCCGTGTAGCTATAATCACATTAGAGGACGCATCACAAGACTCACAAGAATACAACTGCAAGCACTGATAACGCTGTGCCTATTTATATATATGTTAGGCGATGCTAGAGCCACGTGAATATTTAGATACTGCTATCCCATAACTTTTGGCACTTAAGTGTAGATGTCACTAGTATTGTACGTCTCCGAATTTTTAAAGAGCAGAAGCTGTGATACCTATATTTTTGATTAGTCGAAAGAGAAATCGCAAAATATTTTAATTTGAAGTATTCAAGCATTTGCAAGTTTCAGCAAGCATTTGCAAGTTGTCTGGAAAGAATTTACATCAAGATATCAGTCATTCTCATTGGTCAGTCTGTTATAAATATATTATTAATAGGGTATGCCTCAATTCTGATTACTACTACACCTTGGGCACCATCATTGGTTACATGTACACGCAGCTCGAATTTATTCAATATTTTGTCCAACCCTAATTTTTAACCATAACTGTAAATTGAATCGCATCGAAATCATTGGAAGATAAAATACGAGGTGTGACACAAAAAAACTGGATTGTACATATAATTCAGTCTACTTGCCGAATTAGTTCTCCGCGATGTTATCACCTTCGGCATTCACACACTTCTGCATTCGATGCTGCCATTGTTGGTAACATTTTTGAAAGTCAGTTTCAGTAAGGTCCTTCAGGAGCTTTTCCGTTTTGTCTTAACGTCTTCAAGCGAGGAAAAATGGATTCCCTTAATGCCAGATTTAACCCTAGGAAATAAAAAAAAGTCACAAGGGGATAAGTCTTGGGAATAAGGAGGATTCCAACAAACTTGGCTAATTTCTAAGGCGTTGTGACATGTCTTCACTCAAGTCTTTACGACACAGTTTTTGGTCATCTGACAGAACTTTTGGTACAACCTTCGCACAAATCTTCCGCATGTTCAATTCCTCTGTTAAAATGCGTCTAACAGCTTCCCTATCCAAGTAAACTAGTAGTGTAATTGGATGTACTACTGGCGCGATAAATGATGAGGTGTTTTGACTGAATAAAAATACTTAAAACTAAGGCAAAATGTCTATAAAATTGTATTGCTACTGTGTAAAACCTACGATTTTTGTAAAAAAAAAGCTTCCGAGGAAAGATGACCCCCCTCAAATTGATGTGGCCAAACCTGAATTTGATAAAATTGTTGTTTATAAATTTGTTAAAAATATGCTTTTCTCAATACTGTTTTGGCCACACTTAAAACTAATCTAAGATGCTTTTAAGAGTTTTTTTGATTATACAGTAGTACACTGTAATATAATTTTAAATACTTATTCAAAATATTTTTATATTATTATGTTAATATGTTGACCTGTAATATTCTAAATATTTTAATTCAAGACCAGGTACAACTTGTTTATCTAATACTAAGACAATGTAATATGCAAAACTCTTCTAGAATTGCTCTGTGACTCTCTCATTTCTTACATCATAAACATATGATTTTTCACCTATAAGAATAACACTACATATAGTGTCGACAGGGAGTGTATCATGGAATTCACAGATAATTTTAATGTTTGTCCTGTCATTAACCACAACTTGTTTCCTTTTTGAGGTGTTGATGACAAACATGGGTCTCTGTGTTTTGAATTCATCTGGTGAGTAATACATGTCAGTATTCCCAATTGTGACCCTTTTGTATGCTGTAAATGCCTCATGTAATTTGAGGAAATCATCCTTGGACATGTTTAAATTATAATTTTCTCTGGGGAACACCTCATTTCTGCCATTTTTAAGATATATGTTTTTGATGTTGCAGTTATCAAATTTACTTGAATTTATTTCTTGATTATTGTGTCTTCCAGTCTGAAACAGTACCACCACAAAATCTGGCATGTCATATTGTATACTAGAGAATGAGTTTGTAGCATCAAATTCATAATAGCTACCAGTGGCAGGCTTCTGCACACATTGATATGTATAAAATTGTAAAGGTACCTGTGGATTTTTTAGTATATCTGCTTTGTATTTAAGAGTATAACTAGCTTCATATTCAACTACTGGAATTCTTAGCTCCATAGTATGAATAAGGCACTTGCCTTCATGAGGTAGGGTATTAGACAGAGTTGCCCCAGTAGAATTTAATGAACTGTACCTCATCAAAGCATTATTATCGTTGGCAGCTCTTCTAAATGTAATTCTTAGCGCATAGGAAACAGTACTGTGTGGCTCTTAGATATTATTTTATTACCAGCCTCAAATCCACCTATTTTGTAGTATGAGGCCTCGGTTTTGGATAATTTTAGTGTGGCTAAAGCTGTAGAGGTAATACCAGGGTAGTCTACTCTGTTTATAACAACACCATGTTTTCTGATCTCAATTTCAGAGAACAGATGTGGCACAAAATTGTCAACCAGCCTTATATTTGAGTTAGCCGGATAATCTGTACCATCGAGCTTTACAACATCAAACTTGATATATAGGTCTGCTCTGTGAGGGTGTATAAAGCCATCTCCTACATCAAGGTCAACCTCAATCTCTGTGTTGGGTTGATTTAAATTTGCAAAGGTCCTCCGGTTTGGGGGGAATGATTGTAGCTCATAACTCTCAATATTTTCCATTTTTTTTGTATGTATTTTTATTTAAATATTAATTTCTATGATAGCAGTTGTTGTGGCTCCAGCAAAATCAACTAATTCTTCTTTTTCATTAGTGACAATCAACTCAATATAATCTATTCTATTATGGCACACAGGAAAATATAATGTTGGGGATGGAGTGTAGATGATCGGTTCCATAAATTCAGAGTTAGGTTTAAATGTTGCAATAATGCCAGTTTGTTTGTGAGTGCCTATGCCATTTGATTTGGTGATCATACCCTCGGCCACATTACAGTCAATATTTAGAGTTTCTATAGCTAAGAATTTAGGTATATTAATAGCAGTGTGTTTAATGGCTAGTTCAAGTTTTGTGTTGTTCTCGAATCCTAATAGTTCTCCTATAGTACCCAGATCTACAGTTTCTGTAGCAGACACAATTTCTACTCTGTGAGTGACAGAATTTTGAGTTAATACTATACCTCTGGGTAACTAAGCATTTAAAGTAGACAGATTATACTGCCCTGGAGTGATAACAATTTTTTGGTCACCAACTGTGATTGTGTTGTTGTGGTGTGTAATATTAGGGATCAAGTACATGCCATAAAATGCTCTAAGAGCTATTGTTTTGGGATATACTATATCATCATGTAGTCTGAGCTTCAATATTGAATTTTGGCTGGTAAGATGGAATACCCCCATGATGTTTTAGATACCACAAAGCTTTTTGAAAATTTTCAATTGATGGTTTATTTATTTGAGACAGATATCTAAGAACAGATAAACACAAATGTCCACAATTAACATCTTTGAAATTGAGAATACGGGTATTATTATAATAAAGATTAGTTGATTTTAGATATTTTACTAAATTCTCAGGTGGAATACCTCCAAATGAATCAAACACAAATGCCTCATTGTTTAAATATTTAAGATAGCAGATCCAGTGAGTGCCCTGATTTTTATACTTATCCAAATTAACTATGCCACACTCTTTTTTGAGTGGTTGTTCTGGTAAAGAATCAGACATGTATACTCCTCTAAAATTTTTGATGCCCAGTGGTTTGATTAAAACTTCAATATCTTGGTTGGTAAGCGGCTCTTGTTTTTTTAAACTTATTCATAACTCTTTCAAAACCTTTGCCTTTTTTTCCATAGCCAGATTATGGCGCTTTTGTTCATCTAATTCTGCCCTATTCTTCTTAGCATCTATTACTGTTTTTGCTATATCAGCTGATCCCCCAGCCAAGCTCCCAACAGCACCAAGTGCTGCTAAGATACCCGGGATACTAAATATAAAGCCACCTATATGTAATTTTTTTCTAGATTGCTGTAATTTTTTTAATTGAGGGGTACTAAGTAATAATTTCATACCATGGCCCTTGGCAAGACAAGAATTTTTTTCTTGCGCTGCTTTTTGGTTAGAAGACTATCAATAGTTTTAAGAGATTTAAGACCTGCATAAGGTATCTGATACATAACACCCTTGGCCTTCATTTTTGGTTTATTATATACATATTCTGGGATTAACTAGTTCAATTAAATTGTAGCTAATTTATTTAATTTATTACAACCCCCACCCCAGTTTTTGTTTGGTGTTCATAGCTATGGTGGTCCCCAATGCTGCTATTCTCTCACCCAAAGAAGCATCTTTGCTTACAAATCTACCAAATGCAACCTCTTCTAATTTTTTGTCTGCCACATGTCGCTTGTCAAGATCGGTATGTGTTTTGTATGCTATGTCATGGTCTCTACAAGCAGCATCTAGGGGATTAACACCAGGATCACCTCTGTTTAGTCTATGGTCTAGTTTGGTACCTGGACCACAATACTGATAGCCTGGTACGTGTAGTTCAAATGTCAACTTGTTTATGATGTCATTAACTAGCCCCCGACCCTCAGAGATATTCCAAAATTTAGGTGGTAGAGTATTAATAATTTTTATAAGATATCCAATGCCCTTAGTGTCATTTACTATAAAATTAGACAATTTGGTGCTTATCATGTCCATAATTCCAACCTTTTCATTGTAAAAATTGTGGTTACCGGCATTTTCTTCACCAGCTATGACCAGCAACCTATCTACAAGTTTCCTGACATCGTCAACCCGAACAAATTCTTTAGGCAGAGTGTTGTACTGTTTGATCCCACTACCTGTCTTGATCTGTGACCATATGGGTTTGATTAAGTTGTTGTATTTTGCTCCACTGCTAGACTTGACTCTTTTTTGTGTGGGATCATTGTTCTGGTATAGAGCATCTGATTTTATTAATATTTCTTTGTAGTGCTCATAGTCTTGATCTGTATAGCTGCCAGGTCTCTTACGAGTTATTAGTTCCCATAATCCAGGTGTTCCAGGATACTTAACAAAACCACCTCTTTCTCCAAGATGAGATTCTGAATATACTATTAGATCATCTCCCATAAATGTTACTCTAAAATTGCCAATTCTATGTATGATGCTACCATCACGCTCTGTGTCAGCATATAAACCAAAAACCTCATCTTTGTTGTCTTTAGGTGTGCTTAAATATTTCTGAGCAAGAAGACCCAATTCAATAGGATCCTGAGTAGCTTCAATTCTTCGAGGAGCAACAGGACTAGGTGTATGAATACTAGAAAGTGGGGTGATTGGATAATCTAATATGTTCCTAGCAGGTACAGGTACAAGCTCTGTGATCAAATTTTGGTTTTGCTCTGTAACAGTTTTGATATTTTTACCTAATTCACTAATAGCATCAATAATAGGTTGTTCTGTGCGCTTGTGTTGTTCATAGATACCTCGGTTCTCTACTTTCCATCCCTTAAATCTTTTTACAAGATAGTCTCTTAATTTAAGATCATCAATGATTGGTCTTTTCATGGTTATTTATATATGTTTCAATGTCTAGAAAATTGTCAATTTTATTTCTATATTTACCACTATTAGGTTTCCTTGTCATATCAATTGTGACAAACCCATAACTGTCCTGGTTCCAGCACCTACTGCAAAACTTAGAAAAATTATTGTAGCTCAAGTCCCCACCTACATATTCATCATGTATGTGTTTGAGGTTGGTATGGTCTTGATGAAACACACATATAAAATTGCTGTTGTCTCTTATCAGCTGTTTTGGTATTTTAGAAAAAGTTTGTGCCAGGTAGAAGCAATCTATGTTTTTGTGTCGGTCCTGTGTAAAAAAATTTCTAACCTTGTTTTGGTTTTCCAGTATAATATCATCAAATACAACAACAGAGTTATCAAGACATTCATGAAGTGGTTTAACATCTGATTCAAAAGTGGCTATATCCAGTCCATCATATAACTTCATTAGTTGCTGATATTTTAATTGTTCTAAATTCTTAGAGAAGACATACAATGCCTATTTTTCCAGTCTAACCAGTTGGGTGCCAATAAAAAATTATCAATCATTAGTGTAGTTTTACCACAAGGCGATGGCCCAACAATAAGACATCTAATATTATCAGGCAGCAGCTTTCCATTTCTCTTATTCTGCTGTTGAGGATCTGGTAGTCTCTTTATAACATCCCAGGTGTTCATAGTATCACTTTGTCTGCCTCGATCCAGCTGTGTTCTGGGAGTCCTAGCCATTTGACCAGTATTTTATTGCCTTTTTTGCGAATAACTTTTTCTATAAGATATGTGTCTCTCTGTTTAGTTTTGCTAAGTTCTTCTTCATAGAATCTGCCTTTGAGAATTTCTCCTCGGTGATCTTTTATTATATATGTATTACGAGTCCCAGGTTTAACTTGATCCACTGTAAATAATTCAGTACTCCAGTTTCTGGTAAAACCTCTTTTAAATAAGTACTTATATTTGCTAATTCTTACTTGATCACCAAATTTGTATTTAGCTTGTCTAGTTGTTGGCTGGTATCTAGGATAGTAAACAGTACTGATCAATTTTTGCTCATCAGATGAAGTTACCTCAGAGGGCCTCATGTTGATTGTGGTGTGAACTGAATTATTATATTTATCTAGAAGTTCTGGTATGATAGTAAGCCATTTATAATTACCTTGAAGAGTAAATTGTTTATACATATGATTGTTTAGAGTTCTGTTGAATCTTTCTACAATAGAGGCCTTGAGATCACTGTAACTCGAGTAATGTTTTATTGAATGGCTTTTAATAAATTGTTGGAACACTAAATTATAGAATTCTTTGCCATTATCTGTTTGTAGATAGCGTGGTGATCTTCCACTCTGATTAATAATTGTCGTGAAAGCTTCTGTAACACATTTTCCAGTCTTAGATTTGAGAGGCATAGCCCAGGCAAATTTTGAAAATGTATCTATAACATTAAGTATATATTTGTATCCTTTGTTGATCTTGTCTGTCTTTCAACTGTCCCCCATGAGAGGCCATCTCAACCAAGTCAGACTGCCATAAATCATCTATGCCTTTTGTAACCACTGGCAGTCTCTTAAAGTTATGTCTGGCTGGTTTGTGTAATTCATCAACAATAATTTGTCTAGACATAGTATGTAAACAAGAATATTGCAACTATGGGGTGTTCAGCAGCTGATACTACAGGATTTTCTAATTATAATTTGTCTCCTATTTGTATATTAAATTCCAGAGAACCATCATCTTCGGCATAAGCTGTCTCTAATGTATCGGGGTCTGTAAAATCCTCTAACTCTACACTGGTGATTTTTTGTTTGTTGTCAGCATTAGTTATTGATAAAGTAAGGTAGTGGTGTGCCTGTGGTTGTAACCAATATTTAATCTTAATTGGTCTGAGTGGGCCTCCAACAAACACTGGTAATAAAATTGTGCAGGGGACAGCTTATACAGTTTACCACCTGGTGTAAATAGTCAATCATATTCTTTGTTGGGGATACTGTACAATTCAAGGATTATTGTATGCTTAGGATTCTCGATTAGGCCAGTTATTTCTTCTTCTGCTGTAAGCAATCTACTTGTTACAGATTCAAGGTGCTCATTGATAGTCCTAACAACATCATCGTGGCCTGGCTTGATTTTTTTGTCTACAGCAAGTTTCTTATATTGTTGCACAATCTCTTGAAGCTGCGTGGCAAAAACAGACAGAGCATTTGCTTGGTTAGATTCCATGGTCCCTAGCTGTTGCTTGATGTTGGCTACAATTTGCTGTAGATTTTCATCAACTGCCAATTTTGAACTTTGAGTTGTAAGATCATGAACTTGTCTTCTGATATCCTCAAACAAGACATGCAGTTCATTAATATGTTGATTGGTTGGTAGAGTGGCCACTGTTTGAGTAAGCTGTTTGATCTCTGTCTGGATATTCTTGATATCTTATGATTTGAGTATGCGATTAACTGATCTCTTATTATTTTTAAGTTCCTGTGATGTAGGCAGATTTGCTACAGTATTCTGCAAAGATTCAAGTGCCAATTTCACATCATTTAATTCAGAAGCATCAACCACACTACGCATAGCATCTTGGAGCAGGGTTATGTCTGCCTGAGTAGGTGTCGATTGTTGTAAAATTTCAAGTTTTGTTTGGATATCATCGATCAAGTGGTGAAAATGAGATAGCTCAGATTCAGTGTTGAAGTTTTCAAGTTTGGTGATTTGTTGCTGGACACTGACAAGAGTGTCTACAATATCAGGCAAGCGAGATTCTAGAGTTTCTTGTACATTTGTCAGATCACTTTGTACTGCTGCTATGGTACCCTCAAGGTGAGTTATGGTACTCTGAATTTTTCCAAAATCTTCATATGTCTCAAGTTGGAGTTTAATTTTGGCAACACTACGAGTTATAGCACTCAGAGCATCAGAAGATGGTAAGTTGTTCATAAAATTTTCAAGTGTCTCAATTTTTTCTTTAACCTCGGCTATGGCATTGTTCAAGTTGTCCAGATTAGGTATTTGTAGTGATTGAATTTGTTCTTTTAGAGTGGAAATTACTAGATCAAAATCTTCTTGTGATTTTATGCTTTTGACAATTGTTTGGATTTGTGTCTGGACACTACCAATCTGCTCTTCTAGTTGTTGTTTCAATTGCTCAGAATTGGTAGCCTGAGTTTTTAATTTGGCTTGAAGAGCTGCTACAGCTTCCTCTAAATTTTGAAAATTATCCAATGTTGCCAAGTCAGTATATTTTTGAAGCAATAATTTGAGTTCTGAATCAATTTAAAAAGAGGGTCCATGCATTGTGATTGTAAATTAGTAATTTCTAGTTGAAGAGTGGCATTGAGTGTGGTCGTAAAGCTTGTAAATCACTTCTTAATTTTTTAACTCTGACGTCAAGCATCAGAATCTCATCACTGTGATCTTCATGTCTTGTATGGCCAAATATATCATTAGGCATTTTTATTTTTTGTTTTAGTGGTTATTTATTATAAAATATCTAATTCTTAATTCTATAAAAAAAGGTATAAGTTTGTCATAATATCCTGGGACCTCAATATATAAACAATCACCGGCAGAAACAGTATATACAGTACCAGAAACCATGTTTGAGTGCTTAATTCTATAAATATTTCTCCCTACTAAAATCTTGACATCACCCTCGGGAGTTGTTATAAATTGTAATTGACCACCTACAGGTAATTGGTAATGATTTAAATTATTATTAAATATGTATAATGTTTTACCTGTTTTATCATCAACATCTGTAAGTATGCTATTCAGATGAATAATTAAGAAACCACTTAGTTTAGATATTATATCAGAAGAGGGTGCTAGTGTTGGCAAGTCCACAATAGCTTTTTTTTAAATCCAAATAAATTCATTGGCATGTTTATTTATTTCAAATTATGCTCTGTGATTGGACATTGATTGCCACTTATCAAGTCACAATGTCCCCATGGTAAACTATGTATGCCACATGACAAAATACATCTCTTATCATCATGTGGGTCTATAGCTACTTTTCTTACAATATGGGTAGTCAACAAGTGATCTTTATTCTGAATTCTGTTTTCTGATGTTCTGATTAACTTCTGTAACTTGAGACAATTTTTGTAATCTTCAAATTCAAGCTCTTTGTCTACAGTGTCTCTACTAATACCCTTTGCTTTTTTGGCAACAGCACCACTACATGTTTCAAAACTATACATTTTAGCTCTTAACCAAGCAAATTCTACAATAACATCGCCAAGGGTCTCATCTTTTAACTTGCCAGGCACCTTTATGTTGTGAGGTTGAATTTTTGAATGTTCACTGGTATCAAAATATTTAAATAATTTAGGATGTGATATATCTTTATAAACATCTTCTGTTTGAATATCAAGAATAAAACTATCTGTGTCCATATACATTAATTTTATACTATTACCATAAAAAGGTTTCAACACATCATAATAGAGTTTTGACATATGTAATTTGGCCAATTCTAATATCACAGCTCGTACATAAATAGGTTTATCAAACTTAATTTTCGTTTTTTTCATATTAAAAAGTGTCATATTGTCATCATAAATTATTCTATAATTGAAATTAGGTTTTGCCACTAATTTTTTGCTCCGGCTGGGATCGGTAACTAATTTAACATCAGTATGCTTTCTAACATTTTCTATAGTTTTGCCATACACTGAATTTACCATTAATTTAAACAAAGTTTTATCAAATTGGCTTACTGCAGATGTTCGAAGCTCAGTGTTCGTATCAATATATGGTTTCAACCATCTTGAGTGCCTAAACCTCAAAACTTTGCCAACCTTAGTTACTTTAACACCATGATGTATCAGGAACTGGAGGTT
The DNA here is from genome assembly GCF_977018435.1 of Lepisma saccharinum. Lineage (NCBI taxonomy): Eukaryota > Metazoa > Arthropoda > Insecta > Zygentoma > Lepismatidae > Lepisma > Lepisma saccharinum. Next base: position 14,948,532 of record NC_139232.1, on the reverse strand, counting down.
TTTGTAATATATTATATAATTCTGTTTTAATTCCAAAGTCATCATTAGCTTTTTTTTGTTTAGAATTAGGTGAACACTTAAATTCAGAAAATGTGGGCAGATCAGAAAACTTGTTGTGTAAATCTTTAGGAATAATCAGATCAACTTCTAAGAACAGGCCATAGTTACTGTCATCAAAATCCTGAAGATCCCCAATACTAAAATTTTCAACCTACTCAAGCCCTGCATATGGTAATTTATCCATCATAGCATAACCATACAAGCTGTTGGCATCCACATAAAGTATATAATTTGATGGCATTGCTGGATCATAATCAGAAATATATTTGTTATTAGCTCTAGCATATCTTTCAGAACATTGCACCATGCCTCCTCTTATACATTGCTCCATAAACAAATACATATCTTGATCTTGGATTAAATTCAATTGCATTTTAGTGTTCAAAAACATTGCAGACCATGCTAGGCCTGGTGCACTATAGAAATAAATTGGATCCAGCTTATAATTTTCTATTGAAGATTTTCTACATGCCTGAAGTATATCGGCTAAGAGAGTTACATCAAGTTTTAAATATGCTTTATGATAATCACCAAATGCCTGGCATTTTAAGTTGTCCCACATCAACTTGGCATGGTGATAATCTTCATCAGTAATTTCGGATGCCCTGAGTTTACTGTAGAATTCTTTTTGTGGTGGCAAAGCATACTCATCAAATTTAGAAAAATCTGTAACATAATCATATGGGTATACAGTGTATAGTATATAGTATGCGAGTGTATGACAATTCTGGTTTATGTTTAATAAATGTTAGTTAAATAATGAAAAAACAGTGTATTTGTCGATTTTTGGGTAATTTCAGGCTCTTTGCCAGAACAGAACATATTGTCCGTGGGGCGCCAAATTTTGCACTGTAATTAACCATACGTATGTTCAACTTTTGCACACTACCGCAAAGTGCTGTGAAATTTGAAAAAAAATTTAAAAAAAATTGCCGATTTTACTAAATTTTTGAAATTTCACGTCCCTTGCCAGAACAGAAGACATGGTCCTAGGGTGGTGAAATTTTGAACAGAAGTTACTTATGTATAGAGGCAACTTTTCCGCTCTACCCCAAAAGCATCATAAAAAATTTGCTTTTTTCGATCCCCCCTAGTATACACCTTTTCGCCTAATTAATTTCAAGTCCTGATTTGGAAACGTGTCACAAGTAATTTTAAATTGATCATCAGATAATTGACTGGCCAGAGTAGCCAAGCTAGCCGACAAAATTCTGTATGAATCAAGAAATCTTAAGTGAATAGGAACACCATTAACTTTAATTATCTTGCTAATAGCTATATATTTCTCATCATTTTCTGCTAAAATATTTAAATTCTGCTTGTCAAACCCCTCGTACCTGATCAGATGATGAAAATCATAATTAGATGCACCATTGCAAAATATCGGGACAAATTTTGGTCTCTGGATCTTAATATTACACAGAGCTATTAAGAATTTACCATTTGTATGGGAAAGGTGTTTCACCTTGATATTTGTATCTGAAAATTTAAAATCACATACCGGACATTTTTCTGTATTGTTGAAATTTTGAATTTGTTCTTCTGTTAAAGGCATCATATGTTTTGATTTTAATAAGATATTAGATGCTATGTCATAGCACTCATTTTCTATTCTATGTGCAAATTCTTTGATAGCATTTGGTCCCATATATAAGTGTAGTTCACTAGCAACACCATCCCGTATAATTATATAACAAAAACTAGAAGGTTCATGTAATTGGTATGATGTAATTGAAGATTCATCAGGATCTGGATTGCAGAATGCAAGAGGTTTGAGGTTTGATTCAAAATCACAAACTATATATGCTGGGTGTTCCAACAAAGCTTCAAATTTTTTGAATTTGGCATTTTCACTTGGATTAGGCATCACCATATGAACAGGTTTATGGTTCCCACAATATTTTAAATGTTCAACTAATTTGTTTTTAGCAATTTCTGAATTCTCTTTACGAACCCCATTTATTATTTTTCTACCATCAAATACAGTTAAACATCTTTGGCACAACTTGTATATTGTTTTAGATTTATTTATTTGTTTTCTTACTAAAGCTTCAAGATTGCGTATTAAAGTATAATGATATGTGCCATCTCCTTCAATTAAAAGCAAATCAATTGGAACAGCAAAATCATCATCAAGTGTACTAATTCTGAGAGGTTCTATCAAGCAATTCCCAGCACCAGTAGAACAAATAAATACATTAATAGATAATGGTTTACCATTGATATCTCTGGTCTTTTTTTCAAATTTATCAATATTCTGAACATACATTGGATATTCCAAGCCCTCCATTGCATCATCAAAATCATTTTCATGTTGTTTATAATAACTTATTCTCTCAGGATCCCTTAAAACTGGATACAAAGCAGCTAAAATACACCACAAAAAGCATTTCTGATCATTATTTTTTATGTTAACCACAGCTTTTTTGTTTTTAATATTGGCAGGTAATGGCAAATATATAGAACCTTGTAGTGGGTTAAATTTAGAAATATTAATATAAAACTTGTGTGGACTTCCACATAAACTCCATCCTGATTCTTTTGCAGCAAACTCAGAATGTTTAATATTCAATTGCTCTATCAAACTGCTTATTATTTTGTCTAAATTTGTATTTGAATATATAGCTACAGTTTCTGTTATGTGGGGGTGTGTAAATTTTGTTCCATTTGGTTTCTTATATTGTGTAAATAATTTGAAAGATAATTTATAAGAGCTATTTTGTTTATTTAGAATATCCTCCACATCAGAATTTATATTGTTAAAAAAATTCTTAATATCACATTTTGGATCTGATATAAAACGGTAATCCTTTAGTTGACCATTAAAACTGCTATGAATAGGTGCATAGCGGAGCTGCTTCGCTGGTTTATAATTAATAGGTGTTTCAAGTTTTCTTTTTAGACCAGATGAAGATGTAGATGGTTGTGATAAAGTAGAAAACTGTGCAGAACAATTATTTTTATGTTTATATAAGAAATATTCCAGACTATATTTTCAATGACATTTTGGGCATATTTTTGTGGAAATTTTATATTTGTCTGGATTACAATTTTTTTGGTGCCTAGCCCAATTGGGGCTAGAAATATTCGTATTGCATTGATCACAATATTTTTGATTTGGCATTTTTGTTATTAGTTATAAGATGTCTTGGGGATTAAATTAAAACTCTATATTTAATATAAAATATGAATTGGGTTCAGCAGTGTACTTTATATAATTATTGTATATATTTAATATGCTAATATTATTAATTTTTATCCTCGGTTTATTATATCAGATTTCTTGGGTTTCAAATCAAAATTTTATACTTAATAAAACTATGACAAATTGTAATGCCAATGGCTTACGTGCACGAAGGTAGAATAAGTATTGATCCACAGAAAACAGTGACCTACAGAAACACTAACCTACCTCAATTGTTGCATGTGCAGACAGGCATAGAAAAGCAATGACCCAATAGCGTGTGTTATGTATTGATCTTGTATAACACACGGGGACAGACTCCAACAGCTGTAAGCCAAAACTCTAAATATAAACTAATTACAGCTGGATGTAACAAATATCAAACTCTTTTATATAAAATATAAGATTCTTGTTCAGTATACTAGAAATATGTTTAATATAAATAATAAGAAATTCGGTATATCAAACCAAACAGAGCTATAATATGAGGAGCACTGGAACAAGACCTCTATACACTTCAACTATTCTCACAATATTAACTGATCTGTAATGCAAGAACTCTTTAAATAGCCTAAGCGCGAACCGCATCTGAAACAGTAAGCCAATCAGAAAACATCCAATACATCATAACCAACCAATCAGAAAACAACTCATGTCTAATAATTTGTTGCATAATATTAAATAATAATTTATTTGCACAACATGATGCAACAAAAGTAGACCAGAAGTAGACTTGTATGTGTATGTGTGGGTAAATATATGTAGGTGTAGGTGTGTGTGTGTGTGGCTCATATGAACTTTTTAGCTTAGTTTTAAGTGTAGCCAAAACAGTATTGAGAAAAGCATATTTTTAACAAATTTATAAACAGCAATTTTAGCAAATTCAGGTTTGGCCACATCAACATCTTATCTCGGAAGCTTTTTTTACAAAAATCGTAGGTTTTACACAGTAGCAATGAAATTTTATAGACATTTTGCCTTAGTTTTAAGTATTTCTATTCAGTCAAAACACCTCATCATTTATCGCGCCAGTAGTACATCCAATTACACTACTTAAACTAACTCAGCCACTGGACGAACACTCAATCTTGGTCACCTCGTATCACTTCACGAACTCTTGCAATGTTTTGTTCCGTAATCGCAGTTTGTGGGAGACCTGTACGTTCATTGTCATCCACACTGTCCCTTCCCTCCGAAAAACTTTTATGCCATTCAAACACGCGTGTCCTAGAAAAAGTATCATCCCCATCCTTTGGAATGTTTCTGTTGTCGATTTCTTAAGTTTCACAAGGAATTTGATGTTGATTCTTTGTTCACTTTTCACACTAGACATTTTTTCGGCAGAACACGGTTGTAGGTGTTCAATAAATGACGTAATACTCCCAACTGGCGAGACCGGGTAAGTCCAAACTTGCAGCACAGATAGACTAGGGGTGTCGCATGACGTCGCCAAAACTGTTGTTGCCAACTCCTTTTTGTTTTTCACTTATTTAATCAATCCCGTTCTTTTTCTGTCACACCTCGTAAAGTGACAACTGTAAAGAAATTAACAATGAACAAATTACCATTCAAGATAGTGATTCTTTATGCTAATCAGTCGATGCGTTCATTAAAGGAAGGTAACTCGAAGAAGAATTAGTTCGTGAAAATGCACCCCTCATAGGTTCGGTACATACAAAAAAAAAATAAAGTAGAAAACTAAACCAAACCTAAAAACATTTGATAAAGTAGAAAACTAAACCAAACCTAAAACCATTTGATAAAGTAGAAAACTAAACAAAACCTAAAAACAGTTGATAGAACAGAAAACTAAAACAAGCCTAAAACATTTGATAAAGTAGAAAACCTAACCAAACCTAAAAACAGTTGATAAAGTAAAAAAAACTAAACCAAACCTAAAAACATTTGATAAAGTAGAAAATTAATCAAACCTAAAACCAGTTGATAAAGTAGGAAACTAAATCAAACCTAAAACCAATTGATAAGGTAGAAAACTAAACAAACCTAAAACCAATTGATAAGGTAGAAAACTAAACTACAACTGAAAACAGTTGATAAAGTAGAAAAATAAACCATACCTAAAAACATTTGATAAAGTAGAAAACTAAACCAAACCTAAAATCATTTGATAAAGTAGAAGACTAAACCAAACCTAAAACCAATTGATGAGGTATAAAACTAAACCACAACTGAAAACAATTGATAAAGTAGAAAACTAAACCAAATCTAAAAAGAATTGATAAAGTAGAAAACTAAACCAAACCTAAAAACATTTTATAAAGTAGAAAACTAAACCAAACCTAAAAACATTTTATAAAGTAGAAGACTAAACCAAACGTAAAAACAGTTGATAAAGTAGAAAACTAAACGTAACCTAAGAACATTTGATAAAGTAGAAAACTAAACCAAACCTAAAGACAGTTGATAAAGTAGAAAACTAAACCAAACCTAAAAAAACATTTGATAAAGTAGAAAACTAAACCAAACCTAAAGACAGTTGATAAAGTAGAAAACTAAACCAAACCTAAAAAAACATTTGATAAAGTAGAAAACTAAACCAAACTTAAAAACATTTCATGAAGTAGAAAACTAAACCAAACCTAAAAACAGTTAATAAAGTAGAAAACTAAACCAAACCTAAAAACATTTGATAAAGTAGAAAACTAAACCAAACATAAAGGCAGTTGATAAAGTAGAAAACTAAACCAAACCTAAAAACATTTGATAAAGTAGAAAACTAAACCAAACCTAAAGGCAGTTGATAAAGTAGAAAACTAAACCAAACTTAAAAACATTTGATAAAGTAGAAAACTATACATAACCTAAAACATTTGATAAAGAAGAAAACTAAACCAAACCTAAAAACATTTGATAAAGTAGAAGACTAAACCAAACTTAGAAACATTGGATAAAGTAGAAAACTAAACCAAACCTAAAAACATTTCATAAAATAGAAAACTATAAATCAAACCTAAGGACAATTGGTAATGTAGAAAACTATACCAAACCTAAAAACGATAGGGTAGACATCTAAAGTAGAGCCCAAAAACGATAAAGGAGAACACTATATTTAAACTAAAGCATTTACTAAACCAAAACTAAAAGTAATTGATGAAATATCAATTAAAGTAAGCCTAAATTGAAATTAGAGAACTAAATAAGAATTGTTGAACCAACATATGATGATAAGCCTATTCCTTTCCTCAAGTCCAACAACCACCCTTTAAATTCACCCCTGTCGCATGAAGTCTTCGGATTGATCCACTTACTCCGTCCGTTTCTTATCGGAATGAGGAAACGAGATAGACTCGTATCCTGACCGCCACGCAACACATCCTTCCTCATCGATCCTCACGGTCCATCGACTACCCACAATCCACTCGGCAACGGCTGGAAGGACCCTTTCCCGAGGCCAAATCCCTAATTAAACAGCGATTCCTAATTAGTGAGCAGGAGCTTCGAGAAAGCCCTCACTGCGAGAGCATCTGCGGTTGGGGAGTTTCAGAGGAAGGCGCTGAAAGGGAGAGAGACAATGTGTCGCAGCTGGAGAAGCGTCTTTAGATTGTTTCTGGAGTTGAGGGAAGTAGCAAGAGAAGTTGTTGCTTACGGATCAGGAATACGAGGGAGCATAATGTCTTTTCCTGATTTCAAACATTTTTAACACTAAAAGTACGCTAGGTAGAGACATGTTTTATTTTTTGGAAATTACACCAGAACTGAAAAGGTTTCCCAAAGTAACTAAAGTCAAGTTTTACAATGTGCTTCCTCTTTAACTCTAGCTTTCACCACATCATGTGGATTCTTCAGGAGTTAAGACGACAATCGTCAAATTTTAAAACATGGGATGGTAAGTTGGATTAAAAATGTTAACATTGAAGGTAAAAGACAATGCAGAGTGTCCTCTCACTTCTTCCTACTCCAGCTCTGGCTAACAACTCTGGTGAAAGCTAGAGTGAAAGGTATTTACTAAATACATGCTGAACCTACCAAAGTTTAGTCCGGAGATTTTAACAAGAAACAGAGGGGAAACACCATCAATAATCCTAACAATTTGCGAAACACCCCCTAACAAATGCTTGACTCATGGTAATTTTAGTGCTAAATGTAGCATTACATCCCTCTAAATTCGTACATAGTTCACATCAATGTTAAGGTTTGAATGTTATTTAAAATGCCTAAATCTTAAGTTTGCTAGGGTCCTTCTATCTGATCCAGTACACCGCTGGTCTTTGGTTTCATTCAATGTAAAGAATTCTACAGTCACGTCTTACGCAAATTTTCATCCAGCATGCTTAAATCAGCTCGGGACGATCATGCCCCCTCTTCCCCATCTACTTTGTCCTTACAGGTAAACTTATTTCGCACGCATCTTGAGGAGCTCAAATGTTAATTTATGACTTTTAACCTGCCTTTGTTCCCAAGAGACTCACTTTCGCCAAAACGTATCAGTCATACTTAATGGATACAAGCTCTACCGCACGGACAAGGTTCCTGAGGGTCGTCGTGCTCAGTGTTTCTTTCAGAAAATTTCCTCCTGGGAATCATTGCAAAGAACCGAGAGGGCGTTGTAAATCTCATCTGCGAAATACAACATATGTGCGTTTAACATTGAGAATTACCAGTGGTCGTTCGTGGTTCGTCAATGAATTTGACGCTGAGCGTTACAGTTGGGAAATGACGTACAGTAACAAAAATGAAGTAGGATGCGGTGACCTAAGTATACTTAGTAATTCAATGTGGAAAGACATAGATTTTAATTTTTATTTGTCTCTGTTTCTTTTTATTAGTCTGTTGTCGAACATTTACAAATATTATCTTGTGCAATTATCATTACAATAGTAAATAGTAAACTACAAAACATCACCTACTTTTACATTTAATCATCCAGTACAAAATTCCACAATGGTGAACTAGGAAAAAGATTACAATTATTAAACTCAATAGAACACATCATGCAGAGCTTAAGATGGCATGAAGAATTTACAGCAATCATATCCTGCGAGCTTTCTTCGTGGCACATAAATCTACTGTTTTCTCCAGAAAATCATCAGTTGGAATCTTAGGTCCCTTGATGCTTATTATAATGCAATGCATTAAAGTTCCTGGTAGCATTCTACTTCTTGTCCTAGTTAGTATCCTATCCATAGCACTGAATGAACCTTTCTGCGCCGGCTGTCGTTACGGGAATGGTTAGAAGGACTTCACAGAGTTTTTTTAACTCCAATATCCCACGTCAGCTTCTAAGATTTTCACCAACGGATTGTCAGCTTCTGTATATATTCCATTATCAAGCATCGACTTGACAAAAAATGTGTAGGACTTGAGGTCAGCAAGAACGTTTTGCACCTTAAGCATGGGAAAATTAGCACAAAACCTTTTGACTTCGATCTCTTGCAAGTCTACTACTAACTGAAACGTTTCAAATTCTTCCCAGTTGTTCTATACTTTGGTTCTTGGAAGAGTTTTCCTTTTTCTCTTCTTTCATAGTCTTACTTTCCTAGCCGGCCCTCCATGGCGGAGTGGTTAGCACATCGCGCTGCGACGCCAGGGGTACCGGGTTCGAATCCTCGCTTGGGCATTATAATCCTCTACGTCTCTTGTTTCCCCTTTAATACCAAAGAAGTGAGACGAGGATTGTCTTATCGGCGCAGTGGATGATCATATATTAGGTACTTAAAGTATACAATTGGAACTTAATATTCGTTAACCCAATATTTATTACAAAACATATCAGTACTTATACTTTCCAAATACAATTAAATCAACAGAAATGTCTATGGATTATCTCCCAGTTAACCTAATTTAATTTGTCCCATTTGATAGTCAGCAGTCAGTAAGTAAAGGCTACACGAGTCAGAGCAAATCGCAACCCAGCCCAAACCCCCCCCCCCCACAGCCAACATGACCCGGAGCAATCCACCAAAAAAATCTAAACTAAAACAATTTCCTTTTCTTGCACTTTTAAGAACTCAAAATAAATCAATAGACTTTAGGTAAATTACACCCGGCCATGAGGGCCTATAAAGGGCGATAGACTGTAATGCAATATACTCAGCCTGTCCAGCCAGTGTCCAGTACGTCAGAAGTCTCTCGTAGTCGGCAAGGATCTGCCACGCTAAACTTCTCGCTCGACCAGCGCAGAAGCCCAGCCAATGGCAGAACCTTCCAGAGTCACCTGTCTGTTGAGTCTCCATCCGTCATTCATGAGCAGTATTACACTATGGGCTTACAAAACAACCTCTCCCCCAAAATTACAATTTTCTAGCACATAGTGTACTACTAGTTACACATATATTTTTAGAATTCACATTTCAAACATACTCTTCTTACATAACCAAGTTTCAAGCTTTAGAGCGAGGTTTCATAATAGTTATACGGGTTTGCGCATGTCATCCCTCCAACTCCATCGCCTGTAAATATTCAAAAAGAAAAAGAAAACAAACTGGTACCAGTACAAGTTTACAAACATAAACCATTCATTCTTACTATAATACAGGCAACCTACACCAAATCTACAATAATTTACATTTATATAATGGGAGAATCCTTAATTAACCTTACATAGTCAGAGATCTTGTCGATCCATGTATAAAATTACCTATTATTGCCTCTCCTGGGCTCCAAATATCTTTTCAATTTATGTACATGTACTTTGGAACATACCTTGTCATCATCAACTTTCTTAACCAGAACTGAATTCTCTGTTAGAAATTTACTTATGAAATATGGACCCTCGTACATATTAGAAAGACTTTTAGTTATCTTGTCCTCTAAGGAAGATTTAATATTAGTCCTAAATAATACTTTGTCATTGACTTGAAACGTTATGGGTGCATATCGCTTCTTATATAATTGTTTTCTCTTTTCCCATTCCCTTTGCATATTTCTGATAGCGTTTTTCCATTTATCTTGCAAATTACCATCTACTACATTAAAATCCACATCAGATAATTGCCATTGGACTTCCAATGGATCCCACAATTGTCGTCCCAAAAACAATTCCGACGGAGTATACTTCAATGTATGATGGTATGAACAATTTAAACTATACTGTATCCTTTTCAAACCTTCATGCCATTTAGTTTGATCTGCTGAATAATAACATCTCAAGGCAGTTTTCAAAGTACGTATGTATCTTTCACTTAAATTGGCCTGAGGATTGCCAACAGATAATCTAATATGCTGAATTCCATGGTTAAATAAATATTTGGTAAATGCATCTGATACAAAATATGAAGCATTGTCTGATACAATCTCAAAACAATAGCCATAAGTCAAAAATATATGATCTAATTTATCAATCAATACCCTTGAACTCAATTTCCTAATAGGCTCAAATATACAAAATTTTGAGGTTCCATCTACCAGAACAAAAATATATTTATAACCATTAGATACAGGTAATGGTCCACAAATATCTATGTACAACCTTTTCATAGGAATTGTTACAATTTCAGACGTTAATATATTTTCAGGGATTGTGTTTTTACACTTAGCTCGTTGACATACATCACAAGATTGAACTAAATCCTTAACATCCTGAGACATATGTTCCCAAGTAACGTGTCTTTGTAGACGCTTAAGTGTTTTCAACCAATTACCATGAGATCCTGTTCGCATATTAGTGTGATAATATAATATTAAAGGATGTTTCAAATTATCTGGTACACATATCCTATAAGGAAAATTCTTGGCTTTAGTTCTTTTGTATAAGAAACCTCGATGCAATTTATAATTTGGGAAATTTATACCTTGCTCCATTTGTCTCATAATATTTGCCAATTCCTGATCTTTCAACATTTCTTTCTTCAAGGTATCGGCATGAAAAGGGTTTACCAACATGGCCAAATTAACATTACTAACATAATCAGAATCCAATTCTTCCGTTTGATAATCTCTCCAATCATACATACGAGATAATAAATCAGAAGTCACATTTTGCTTAGAGGATATGTGCACCACTTCAAACTTATAACAAGAGAGTTTCTCCATCCATCTCGCATATTTGGAATATTTCCTAGATTGTTTAACCATATAACTAAGGCTCATATTATCTAATTGAATAATAAAAGGCTGAATTTTCAAACGTGATATGGCTTGCATTAAACTTATAAGTTCAATCTCATAAATTGTTCGTTTTCTATCAACTTCCTTTAATCTTTTAGAAAAGAACGCCACTGGTCTCAGATTATTATTTTCATCAGCTTGCAAAAGACAAGAGCCGAATCCTCTCAAGGACCCATCACATTGAATAACAAACGGTTTATTTAAGTCAGGCAATTTCAAAATTACATGTTCTCTAAATAGAGTTTTAATTTTTTCTAGTGCCTCTTGTTGCCTAGAACCCCAATGAAACTTTATTTTGGGTGTCCGGATTTCATTTAAGGGAGCTACCACAGTAGAATACTCTGGAATAAATTTAGAATAAAAATTTAAGGTACCCAATAATCTTAATAATCCTTTTAAATTTCTAGGAGAAGGGAGATTTTGAATAGCTTCAATTCTATCAGGATCCATTTCACAATTTCCTTGCCCCACAATAAATCCCAAGAATTTTATTCTCCTTTTCAAAAAACAACTTTTATTGGGGGAAATAGTTAACCAATATTCTCGTAATCTCTGCAGTACTAAACGTAAATGTTCCAGATGTTCTTTGTCATTAGCACTATGAACAATTATGTCATCACAAAATGAATGTAAAAACTTTCCCTTATAATCATGAAAAACTTGGTTCATAACTCGTGACATGTAACTTGGCCCAATACTAATGCCAAATGGAATGACCTTATATCTATACTGATTATTGGGAGTTACAAAGGCTGTTACATCTCTACTAGATTCATCCAAGTTTACCTGGTTGAACGCTCTTTTCAAATCAATAACAGAAAATACCTTCCCCTGACTCAATTGAGCCATAGTTTCTTCCATATTAGCCACTGGGTGCGCATCATAGATTATTTTCTTATTCACTGCAGAATAATCACAAATAAGTCTTTTAGTCCCCCCTGAAGAAGGAATTACAAAGCAAGGTGCTGCGTACGGTGACGAAGATGCTTCAATAATGTTTTGTTCTAATAATTCAGTAACCACTTCATCTAGTTCCTGTTGTTTAGATGGTGGAACAAAATATGGACTCCGATGTACAGGAACATTATCATATAATTTAATTTTATACGAAAAGTTCTTTAAACGTCCTAGCCTAGAAGTAATAACATCAGAAAATTCACTTTTCAACTTACATAACTGTTGTTCAGTATCCTCTAATGCAAACTCTCCAAAAGATGCGCCAGAAACATCAGAAGCTCTGGATTCGAGTCCACGCCTTCTCTCTCGTGGCCTCCACGAAGTCCTGGACTGGCTCCGAAAGGAGTTCTCACCTTTGTTTCCTGGTTCGCACCTGCTGCCTGTTGGAAAGCTACATGTTGACCTTGGTCAGTTCTCGTGCGCTGATAAGACCGAGCTCCGACACCTCGGCCTGTGCTGGCTGAACCCTGGGCAGGAGAACGTACAGGAAATGAAGGACGATCTTGTCTTTGTCTTTGACCTATATTCTGTAAAACACGAAAATTTTTGCATAAGCTTTCAGATGTCCATTTAATAGGGATTTTCTCATCACTTCCGGAAAAACCAACAATTTGTTCTAAATAGTTAATCACCATGTGGCACTGTTTCTGAAATCTCACACCAAGCACTAAGTCTAGAGGCATGTTTTTGCAAACATGAAAAGTTGTGGTCCACGATAAATTTCCAAGACCAACGTTTAACATAACTCCTTTATTAATATTCATAAGGTTGTTGTTACCAACTATCACTCGCATATCAAGATCCCATTCTCGAACAGTTCCCCTAGTTTTTATTCGTTCTAAGAGACTTTCACTAATTAAACTATATGTTGACGCAGAATCTAAACAGTCCAATAAATTCAGATTATTGATTTTACAGTCAACAAAGACAGCAGTCACATTAGTTTCACCACCTTGTCTAGGTCCTATGTCACTCCGCGATCCTTGCAAAGCAAATTGAGCACCTCTCACTTGCATCGGACACCATCGCTTAAAATGATCACTTGCTGAACATTTACGACAATATTTGGGCGTATATTCTTTGAATGCATGATCTTTAGCCTTGAATTGTCGTTCCATATTATGTAATCCCCAAAAATCCTTGGACAAATAAGAAAGTTTTTCTAAAACTTTCAACTCGTTCTGCAATTCATTTAAAGCATTAGGTATCCCCTTTAGATACAATTTTTGGGAATACTGAGGTTTAAGTCTATCAACAAGATAACTTACAAAAGTACATTCATCAATGTCATACTGCAAAATCTTAGCAGCTCGAACTCTACTGTCTAAATTCTCTAAGGGAGTTTCATTATCTCTTTGATTACCCAGTACATATTTATTACACAAATACTGTCTCCCAATAGAAGTTGCATACTTATTTAAGATCATTTGCAATACATCATTCCAAGGGATATTTTCAATTATACATTTCATCCATAATTTACCCATTTCAGTATTTAATTTTGGTAAAACTGCGAGCATAATCTCGTGAGAAGGAAACATTTTTCTGTCTTTAATACCCTGCAATACATACAAAAATCTATACAGGCTTTCAGCATTAATTTCCTTAACTATAGGTACGGTAGCTATTAATTGAGTCAAATTTTCTTTGGCCATTTCCATATTTAACTTTCTCAAATCGGACCTATTATATAATACTCGTTCGTCTTCATCATCAGACGACGAACTTTCCAAAGGCTTACTTGGGCGTTTATTCACCCACCGGGGTTTACAAGGTACCTTTACGTACGTTTCTACATCTTCCCCCTCCCTTTGTCGTCCTTGGGCATTTTCTGGGGTGTGTGGTAAGGGTCCTACAAATTCATCTAACAACTGCGAAGCAGAATGTTCTCTACGAGTTGATGAAAGTGGGGGAAAAGGCGGACCAAAATTCCTCCCATCTACTGTTCCCGTAATATCTACAGTATAATAATTCCGAGAGGTAGCCATATTACCGCACCATTTTACAGTCTAACCAAACTGGAAATATTGATATATTGATAGCCAAATGTACATAAGTACCAGAGACAGAACCAGCATGAAACCACGCTCTGCTCTTATAATCCTCTACGTCTCTTGTTTCCCCTTTAATACCAAAGAAGTGAGACGAGGATTGTCTTATCGGCGCAGTGGATGATCATATATTAGGTACTTAAAGTATACAATTGGAACTTAATATTCGTTAACCCAATATTTATTACAAAACATATTAGTACTTATACTTTCCAAATACAATTAAATCAACAGACATGTCTATGGATTATCTCCCAGTTAACCTAATTTAATTTGTCCCATTTGATAGTCAGCAGTCAGTAAGTAAAGGCTACACGAGTCAGAGCAAATCGCAACCCAGCCCAAACCCCCCCCCCCACAGCCAACATGACCCGGAGCAATCCACCAAAAAAATCTAAACTAAAACAATTTCCTTTTCTTGCACTTTTAAGAACTCAAAATAAATCAATAGACTTTAGGTAAATTACACCCGGCCATGAGGGCCTATAAAGGGCGATAGTCTGTAATGCAATATACTCTGCCTGTCCAGCCAGTGTCCAGTACGTCAGAAGTCTCTCGTAGTCGGCAAGGATCTGCCACGCTAAACTTCTCGCTCGACCAGCGCAGAAGCCCAGCCAATGGCAGAACCTTCCAGAGTCACCTGTCTGTTGAGTCTCCATCCGTCATTCATGAGCAGTATTACACTATGGGCTTACAGCTTGAACGTTTGTAATGTCTATTCATCAATTTCATCATATCATCACTCATCCCAATCTTCGAAAATTAGCCAAGATGGCACAAGAAGCGAAGTAAAATAAAGCAAATCAAATCAAATCTTACTTTCTTACCCCGTTCTCTCCGGGTGTTGTTGTTTGGTTACGGTAACTAAAAATCAGTAATAACTTACGTTTAGTGATGACTATTTATCATAATATAGAACTAAAACTATTGAGATTTACCTCCTGCAATTGTCAGATATAGAGCATTAACACAATTCAGATTACCTGCAAGCAGATATTCTTCAAAATTATAACATGCACACAAAGGATGAGAAAAGTATGATGCTCGAAAGCGAACGACTCTAAAATGTCATTCACAACTTCGCCATGATGGAACAGAACCATATAAGGAACATTGGACAGTCTCCACAGGATGCATAATCCACCAGAATTTCTTGCTAGGGGACCCTGTTCTGTCTCACTATCTCGTTCTTCCATGGGCTATGTTTCACAGATACATTTACCATACAGAATAATATAATTATAATCAGAAGAAAGGAACTAATGTAATGTACTCAATTGTGAGAATGTCAAAAAGTTAGTTTTGCATGAGTACTTTTTAAGCCTGAATAAATAACACGTGAATATGTTGATGTAGTTACTTTTGACTATCATTTAAGTACTATGTAATGATGGTATCCGCCGTTTACTCGTAATGTCAGAAGTTACGAGATGGACGATCGATCGCTCTTTACAAATTTCCATTAGTTCTCGATCTATTGAATATTTCAGATGTCTCCGACAGTTTGATGGTATACTATATTATGATAATTATCGGGTTACATTTATTTATTTTATAAACAGATATTACACAGACCATACCAAAATGTAGAAAATAGTTTCGCTTGACGATGAATA
This sequence comes from Lepisma saccharinum, assembly GCF_977018435.1. Classification (NCBI taxonomy): domain Eukaryota; kingdom Metazoa; phylum Arthropoda; class Insecta; order Zygentoma; family Lepismatidae; genus Lepisma; species Lepisma saccharinum. The sequence continues at coordinate 14,932,597 of NC_139232.1, read as the reverse complement.
TGAATTTGAATTTACGGTTGCTGGGCTTGATCAAATATAGTCTGGTTAAGTGTCGCGAATATTTACCGTATTTCTTATTTGCGCCATGATACGTTGAAGCAAATATTTCTCAAAATACGCGTATGTTTAAATGATAGCTGCTCTACTGAATGAATTTTCATGTGTACATTGAAGATTTGCCAGAATTTGTGATTAATCTTTCTATATGAATTTTACTTTCAAGACATCAAATTTCATGTCTTTATGCTTACACTGATTATAATTTTTGTAATAGAACTGCACTTAAACATGTAATTAAGAATAATTCTCTGCGCAGAAAAAAATTGTAATATGAGAAATTTTTGCAGTTTGGGAATAATTGAAAATTGCCTTGACACCACAATTTCAGTAATTCCTAATTGTTTAAATACTTTTTTTTAAAATAAGCAAGCCCAATACAGAAAAGAAAGCAAAATTTATTTATATTACTGCAGGAGTACCACTTTAGATCTAAGTTATTAGTAATATGTAATTCATCTGAAAACACATGGTAAATTTGTTAATATACTGACGATTAGTATATTAGATACACTGAATTTGACTACCATAAATTACTATTTTTCTGATGATAGAAAGCATTGTATTATGACATCCGTACTACCTACTGTTGAAAATCTAATTACAAAGTTGAATTGTAATACATGTAATGTTACGAATGATATTTCGCAAGTAGTGTATATACGTTATATATATATATATATTTGCTTGTGATTACGGTTTTTTTCCGCCTGTCTTCTTTTACTTACTGTACCATTAAAGTTAGTTAACTGGTATGCACGATGTTCATACACCATCGTTGTTAAAGCACGTACCCAGAAATGTTACCACCATAACAATAAGACTTCCAAAGATTATATCTTCTTTTTTATAGTAGTCACTGTTATTTGACATCTCGTAATGTAGGTGGCACTCTACAGTTTTTAAATATACTTGAGCAGGAAAGCCAACTTTCTTACTAATATCAATAATTGTAGCTTGCGATTTTGAAGTACAATATACGTGCAATTTAATAGCAAATAAGAATGACTAGATTTTAGGAAAGATTCTTTCAAAATGTGACAACAATAAGTATTTTTCGGGAGAAGTTACTCGTATGTTTAATTTATATAACACATTCCTTTGCAAAATATGCATGTGTTAGATTCCTCATCTTCTTTCAAACATTTGAAATTTGCACTAATTGTTTTTGTAAAGATCGTTCAAAGTTCATATTTAGCAATTAGTAGTTGATTCATTTATAGTAATTTTCAAAACTTAAAATATTGACTTTGAATGGAAATACGTTTGTTCTTTCTTTTTAAAATGTATATTTACACACGCCCATTATTAAATGTATTTCCTTTCGAACTTCCAGCATTTTAAGCCAGTTACCGGGATTTAATTATAACAAATTACGAAATGTAATATACATCAGAAGGATCGGGACACTGAGGGTCGAAGTCCTCCAGCCTCCTCTCGCCACTCACACTACGCAACCCTCTCTCTTGGTATACTTTTGCATTCATTGGTTATCATAGCTGTTATTTCGCAAAGAGCGGTAGTGTCCCGTTTAGGATTGGAATATGGAAGAGGATTCGAGTATTTGTGGGGAGAAGTTTCAAACCTTGGTGCCTATTAATAAAACCAAAGTGTGTATATATATATGTTTGTGTTTTCTAAGATTACTGTACTTGAGGAATAAATATAATAAAAGAAAAGTATATACAGAATATGAATATAACAAACAAAATCATATATCTGTTTGACCAGTATTTCCAAAATTTCTAAATTGACTTGTATATGTAAAGGATTTGTTTAGTGCTGATATTCAGCTTGAAAATCTTACGGAAATTTATAATGATAAATATAATAAAATACTAACTTGGAATATATGATATTATCTAGTAAATTTATTGAGTAATATAGGTCCTTAGACCTTAAGCCTCCCAAAGGAACAGGAGTTGCAATTATCTGGTCTTCCAGAAGTAGGACGTTTCAAAGGCTTCTTCTTATTTTGCTTTCAAGGAATTTAGGCTATCTTATTCATTAAGAATAAGTAATGAAAGAGAAATTTAATATATACCTATTGAATAATTAGAACATAACCAAATTATAAGTCCTTAGACCTTGAGCCTCATAAACTAATCAAATGAAATGGACTTCCAGAAGAGAAGGAAGTTCCAAGGGCTTCTTCTTCATTCCATAAGGTTGTGGTCATCATCTTCATTCTTCTTAATGATTCTCATCGTATCAAAGTTCACACTATACCAGTTCCCAAATTTTCATTATTCACTTCGCTTCCATACATAGTATGGAAAAAACCTGCATAAATCACTATGCTACTTGCAGGTTTAGCCATTCCTACCCAACTGTGCATCCCAATCTACATGAAGGTCAATTCTCCACGAATATCTCCCCTCCTCTTAATTTTCCCGTTTCCCCTCATTACGTCACAAATCCAACGTAAATTCACGTTCCTCCCGTGCAGCTTGCATAACTTCCGGAGTGACGTGGAAACCGATATTGGGTTCAAACTTCCATGCTTTGTCCCATTTTTTGAGGAAATTGATCCACCCTTCTTCCAAATTTCCTTCGTCCCTATTAAGATTATTCCTCCCCCCCTACAAATATTCACTGTTTCATACACGTTTCTTCCTAACTTCCTCCTTTCTTTTTCTCATTATCTCTTTTTTTGCGATTCCATGCCCACTTTCCAAAATGTGTTCTGAGAGACCCGTTTTGGTAACTTTTTCCCTTATATCCTTTTCATGTTCGCTCCATCTTTTACCCATATTTCGACCCGTCTGTCCTATGTACTCCTTTCCGCATTGACATTTTATTCGATAAACCCCCTTCTGTTTTTCCGGTATTTCCCTAGTTGTCTTTCCTTTCTTATAATCAGTAAAGTATTTCTCTACATTCTTTGGTGCTTTCATCCCGTCAACGTAAATTCGCGTTCCTCCCTTAACCGCTGTCCTCATGTTGCATTTTTGGCGCGGTGCTATGCCGGGTGCTTGGTTTTTTGTATGAGCCTGAGGAGGGAGATGGTCTGTCTCTGGGGCGTCGTTCTGCGGTGGAGGCATGTGCTCGCATGCGTGGGTGCGGTTTTTGACTTTCCTTTTTATATTTTGCATTTGTAACACGCCTCATATAACAAGGACGCGAATCTGGTTCAAAACACCTGGCACAGTTGGGAATATATGTAAATATTAATGTACATTTTTGTATCCCAGTTCTGTTGTGGGGAATAAAGTAATTTTACGTCCTAACATGTACCGTGCGTCCATTTCGATCTGCAGCCGAGAGATCGGGAGAAGCGTGGCGGGCGGCGCTGACGGAGATGCCGACATTTGCGACCTGTAATGCCCGCTTATTTTTATAGACATATGCAGACATTTATATAAATATTGCAAAACGAGCACTAACCTGTGTTATAACACGCAAAAGTTCTTCTGTAATTCATCCACGTTCTGCTCTTATATACACAAATAAATACGCTATAGAAACGATGTTAAGAGCCACAGATAATAAAGCATTTTAATCATAGTTTTGACCAGTAACGTCCTGTTTAAGTTTATATCCTTGAAAGAGTTTTGTGGCCATGGGAATCGTTTGGAGGTTTCGAATGTGCAACACTGTATCAGGATTACGCTGCAGACGAAACCGATAAAAGTGAATGGTTTTCGTGAGCTTCCTTGCAATCCGAAATGTCCGAGCTCGAGTTTTTTGTTCCTTCGCGACTAGATGAAGACAGAGTTGTGAATATAGTGGCGAGCAATGTAAACCAAGAGCGTGTTAATTTCGTACTGTACGCAAGAGTGTTATTCTTGGTTACTTGCAGTTACTTGTTTGTGTTATTGCAGTGTGTATGTGTGACGTGTCAGTGAGACGATTTGAATGCCAGCCGCAAGGTTCACGTTAGAACAAAGTTTTTTTATGTATGACACGTACGTGAAAACAAACTCGTGTCGAGACGTGTGTAGGTAATTTGTACAGAAATTCCCATGCGTTTCAACTCCACACAGAGATACGGTTAGACATCTTGTCCTTAAATTACGAGAAACTGGATCCTTAAATTTTAAAACACCTAAGCAAAAACGACGGATTCTAACCGAAGCAAAACTCGATGATATTGGTGCAGCGTTAGAACGTTCTCCAAACAAACCTCTACGCCGTGTTTCACAAGAGGTGGGCGTGTCAAAATCATCGGCACATACAGTCACTAAGCTACTAAAATTAAAATCATACTCTTATAACACAGGTTAGTGCTCGTTTTGCAATATTTATATAAATGTCTGCATATGTCCATAAAAATAAGCGGGCATTTCAGGCCGCAAATGTCGGCATCTCCGTCAGCGCCGCCCGCCACGCATCTCCCGATCTCTCAGCTGCAGATCGAAATGGACGCACGGTATAAAGGTTACATGCCCCCTTATATGGAAATCTTCGCAGCTGGTAAAGTCAATGCAAGAAGAGTAAAGTGTAACACGGGTTGCATAGATATTCATAGCATAAATAGACTTAGAATATTTGTTGGGGTTATCAAAATGCCGCCCTTCGTTAGATACTAGAGATGGGACCGATTAATCTGTACTCTATCAGTATCGGCCGATATAGGCATATCGGTGTATCAGTTTATCAGCAAAATTACCGATTAATTTACCGATCTGATATATCGATAAATATCTGATAATTTAGTGCAAAATTCTGACATTGTGTTGTAATTTTTATGGATAATCTCCATGCCCTACTTTCTAAAAAAGTAAATGTCTAAATATGCAATTTCTTTTTCACTGCAGTCACCTTGAAACACACATTTATTAAGGTCAATGAACTTTTCAGGTTCTTCAAGGGCTATTTCTAATTTTATATGGGATCGGTAGAATATCGGTTATCGGTATCGGTAAATTTTTTTTCTCTGTACTTTATCGGTATCGGCCAAAATTTTGTATCGGCCCATCCCTATTAGATACGTATTTGTTGTGAAGTACTTACCGATATTTTGTTTCCGGCAACACATGTACATTGAAGCCGTACACTCATTACCAGTGGTGTAACTATGAGTTTAGGAATGCAGTCATGTTGTCGCAATAACATTTCCTCAGATAAAAGTAAAAGAGAGATATCCTTGAAACTTAAATACCAGCCGTTATTTGCTGGATCAGTCAGATGTTGGTTTGTTTTTCATTCATGAAAGAATAACACAATAAGGTTCATGCTGCACATTGGTGGCAAGTCTGTAGTTTGTTCGTCATAATTAGAGCCGCCCGGAAGATTGGCAAAATGTCTCTTTTTATTTACTGCATATATTGATAAAAAATTTCCGATTATACGTTTATTATGTTGTTTCGAATGTTTTAGAAGCCTTTTCATTTTACCTATTTGGGACCCCACTGCCTATTTTTAATTATAATGCCTTTTTCTGCCTTTTTCAATGAAATTTGACCACTTTTTTTTAAAAAAAATGTTGGCATTTATTTTTTGATTGCTATCAGTTGAGACGCTGCTCTTTGAAGCGAATCGCAACAAGACTTCAATAATTGCCATTGACTTCTTTCTTTCTTTCCTTGTTTAGTAAACTCGATATTATTGGTCGGTGAAAGTTGTCTTGTTAGCGACAAATCCTTCCTTGTCCCCATTCTTAATGCGACTAGGGCATTCCTATCTTTTTTGTTGATGGAATTACAATCGAACATGGAGCTATCGGCGGAATCGAAACCGGTACTGGTATTTCGAGAATATCGATTTCGCCAGTATCCGAATATATATCTAGTGAAAGTTAATAATTCGATTTCTTTCGCCTGGCATGTCAATGGTTTAGTAGGGTCTTGTATTTCAGTTCTTTTGATGTATTGACCAGTTTCTGGCCTAGCATGCTTGTAACCATAGGTCCCGGGTTCGAATCCAGAGTATGATTGCTGTCTCACCAGTTCTATTAGAATCCAGGGTAAGATTGCTGTCTCACCAGTTCTATTAGAATCCAGGGTAAGATTGCTCTCTCACCAGTTCTATTAGAATCCAGGGAATGATTGCTGTCTCATCAGTTTTATTAGAATTCAGAGTATGATTGCTGTCTCACCAGTTTTATTAGAATCCAGGGTATGATTGCTGTCTCATCAGTTATATTGAATTATTCGTCCCCAGCTTTCCACAAAAATAATTTTAATGTACAACACATTTGTCACCGATGACGGAGTGGTAACGTCGACTTCTTATCAAAACGTCTGAGGTTCGATCACATTCATGATTTGGATCCCACTTTAAACTGTAGGTCCAGTTTCGATTAGCCTATCTGTGCATAAAGCGGCGTTCATTGCAAACTCGTAATCCTTTGTACTTAAAATACGTATTTGGGTGTTTGAGTAAATTTGAGTTTTTTTTTAATGGTTCGTGGTTAGCATCATAGATGTACGGAAGGGGGGCGCCCCCCTGAAAATGAAAGTAAAACAATTATATATTTCACAAATATAATTATTTCATTTCAGTCACAGTTATATTTGTTAATTACACTGATTAACTGTAAGTGGTTGTGTGTACTTGTAGTAGCTGTGGTGTCTAGTGTGTTTGTGTTTGTCTTGTGTAGTAGTTGTGGTGTGCTTGTATGTGGGTTTGTCTTGTGTAGTAGGTGTGCTGTCTAGTGTGGTTGGGATTGTCTTGTGTAGTAGTTGTGCTGTCTAGTATGTTTGTGTTTATCTTATGTAGTAGTTATGCTGTCTAATGTATTTCTGTTTGTCTTGTGTAGTATCGGTGATGTGTATGTATGTGTCTTGTGTTGTAGTTGTGCTGTCTAGTATGTTTGTGTAGTAGTTGTGCTGTCTAGTATGTTTGTTTTGTCTTGCGTAGTAGTTGTGTTGCCTAATTTGTTTGTGTTTGTCTTGTGTAGTAGTTGTGGTGTGTAGTTTGTTTATGTTTATATTGTGTAGTAGTTGTGGTGTGTTTGTGTTATATTGTGTTATAGTTGTGATGTGTTTGTGTGTGTCTTGTGTAGTAGTTGTGCTGTCTAATGTGTTCGTGTTTGTCTTGTGTAGTAATTGTGCTGTCTAATGTGTTTGTGTTTGTCTTGTGTAGTAGTTCCTCCATTCATATTGGGGGTTAGGCGTAGAGCTGACAACTCTGCACTGTAAAAAGAAAATGTCAAGAAACAGCAATATAAGGCCATGGATGTTCCCAAAGTAAAATATTCCGGAGGTAAAATAGTCCCCCGTTCGGATCTCCGGGTGGGGACTACTTTGGAAGGTCCCTGGACTAAGGATAAGATCTACGTAAGGAATAAGGCTATTAAATTAGGCACCTAGAATGTTCTAAGCCTTTAACGGCCTGGGGCATTTCAGTGTACAGTTAATGAGATAGTTAAGTATAAATTAGATGTAGTAGCTGTCCAGGAAGTTAGGTGGCCAGGAGAAGGGAATTGTAAAACTAAAAAGTATACTTTTTTCTATGGTGGTACTGAAAATCATAATTTTGGAACAGGCTTTTTCATAAATAATAGAATTATCTCGGCTCTTAAAACAGTAGAATTTATTAATGATAGGATATCATATGCAGTTTTACAGGGTAGGTGGTGTAAAATTATTTTAATAAACATACATGCACCAACGGAAGATAAAGATGATAATACTAAAGATGATTTTTATACAGAGTTAGAACAGGTCTTTGATAAATTTTCTCAGTATGATATGAAAATTCTGTTAGGTGACTGTAATGCACAGATTGGCAAAGAAGAGACATTTAAACCTACCATTGGTAAATAAAGTCTTCATGAATTAAGTAATGATAATGGTATAAGATTGATTACTTTTGCAACCTCAAAGAATTTAATTGTGAAAAGTACCACTTTTAAACATAAAGATATCCATAAATATACCTGGTCTTCTCCAGATGGTAAAACTCATAATCAGATAGATCATATTCTCATTGATAAGAGAAGGCATACTAGTATAATTGACGTTCGTACACATAGAGGTGCTGACTGTGCCAGTGACCATTATTTAGTAATTGCTAAATTAAGAGAAATACTCTCAGTGATAAATCATAAGCAACAAAATCTAAAAGTTCTAAAATTTGATACAGGAAAGTTTACTGATGAAAGAATTAAGAAAGATTACCAAATTAAACTGTCAAATAGATTTTATGTTTTGCAGGATTTAAATGATGATGAAAATATAAATGAAACAGACGTAAATAAGAATTGGGAGCACATACGTAATACAATAGAATCAGCAGCTAAAGAAAGTATAGGATACCATAAACCGAGAAAAAGTAAGCCATGGTTTGATGATGAATGTCATAATCTAATAAAAATAAGAAATGAGGCTAGACTTAGGTGGTTAAATAACTCTGATGATACAAATCTAAACAATTATAATAGAATAAAGCGAGAAGTTCACCGCACGTTTAGAAGTAAAAAAAGAGATTACTTGAAAAGCAAAATTAACGAAATTGAAACAAACAGCAAAAATAAAAATATCAGAGATTTATATAAAGGTGTAAATGAGTTTAGAAAGGGGTGGCAACCTAAAGTAAACTTGATAAAAGATAAAGACGGTGATTTTCTAGCTGACCCAAGCGATATTCTAAATAGATGGAAGAACTACTTTAATGACCTTTTAAATGTTCATGTAGGAGATAAATCAGAAGTGAATGAAGTCCACACAGCAGAACCTTTAGTTCCAGAACCTAACTTGACTGAAGTTAAAGATGCTATTAAAAGGCTAAAGAATAACAAAGCACCAGGCATTGATTTAATACCAGCTGAGTTAATTAAATATGGTGGAAATTCATTAATATGTCAAATTCATAAATTAATTTGTTTAATATGGAATAAAGAAGAAATCCCTCAACAGTGGAAAGAATCCATAATTGTTCCTGTGTTTGAAAAAGGTGATAAAATGAACTGCAATAATTACCGTGGAATTTCTCTACTCTCAACAACATATAAAATATTATCTAACATTCTTTTAACAAGACTAACCCCATATGCTAATGAAATTATAGGTGATTATCAATGTGGATTTAAACGTAACAGATCAACTACAGATCAAATTTTTCACATCAGACAGACACTTGAAAAAAAGTGGGAATATAATCAAAATGTCCATCAGCTATTCATTGATTTCAAAAAAGCATATGATTCGGTCAAAAGAGATAAATTATATAATATATTAGTAGAGTTTGGAATACCTAAGAAGCTTGTTAGTATGACAAAAATATGCACCAGTGAAACAGAAAGTAAAATTCGTGTGGGTATTAATATGTCTGACAAATTTACAATTCATGATGGGTTAAAACAAGGAGATGCATTATCTCCATTGCTCTTTAATTTTGCCTTAGAACATGCTGTTAGGAAGGTAAAAGAAACTAAAGAAGGACTAAAATTAAATGGTGTGACTCAGTTGTTAGCATATGCACATGACGTAGACTTACTGGGGGATGATGTGAATACAATTAAGAATAATGCTAAAATATTTTTCAAAACTGCTAAAGAGATAGGTTTGGAAGTAACAAAGAGAAAACTAAATATATGCTTACAGGCCGAAACCAAGTGTTAGGTAATAATCAAAATCTAATTATTGATAACAACTCGTTCGAACCAGTTTCCAAATTCAAATACTTAGGAGTAATATTAACAAATGAAAATTATATTAAAGAGGAAATAAAAAGTAGACTTAATTCAGGAAATGCATGTTACTTCTCTCTTCATAAACTTTTGTCTTCTCGTTTAATATCTAAGAAACTAAAAGTTAAAATATACAAAACAGTAATTTTGCCTGTAGTATTATATGGGAGTGAAACTTGGTCCCTTACATTGAAAGAGGAACATAAATTGATAGTATTTGAAAATAAGATCCTTAGGAAAATATTTGGACCTAAAAGGGATGAGGAGACAGGTGAGTGGAGAAGGTTACATAATTTAGATCTACATAATTTGTATTCATGTCCAGATATTATTAGCATGATTAAATCAAGGAGACTTAGGTGGGCAGCCCATGTGGCACGAATGGGAGATGGAAGAGGAGTTTACAGGATTCTTGTTGGGAAACCTGATGGTAAGAGACCTGTAGGAAGGCCAAGACGAAGATGGAGGGACAACGTTGAGATGGACCTAAGGGAAGTCGGTAGGGATGGAAAAGAGTATATAGAACTTGCTCAAGATAGGGAAAGATGGAAGGCCTGTGTTGCTGCAGCCATGAACCTTCGGGTTTAAGAAGGCTAGGGAGTTAGTTAGTTAGTTAGTTAGTTCCATACATAGTCAAATCTTGATAGAAACACACTTAATTCCACACTATCAATCCGTTTCACAGGAACGTCAATGCCTCACAATCGCTAATTAGTTTCCACCAATTACCCATACGACTTTGCAAGTCACTAGTTCTTCGAACTCGCACTGCCTCTTAAGGATTGTATATAGAATCCCTTCGATTTAAGGCGATTGGGCCCTCCTCATAGTATCTTTTTTCATTTTGAGTCTGTCCATTTTCTTCGGTCTTCTGTTTTGACGATGGGATCATCTTTTTTCTTATTCGGCTACTTCTTCTTATTCCAACTTGTCGGATGGTACTTAATGTTGGAGTCTCATTTCCAGAACTAACTAGAGATGCTGATTTGTAGTCCATGTCTTCTAATGACGAAATTAGTCCAGCCAGTCTGTTAATTCTGCCGAAGGGCTTGGTGCTATGGATTTCCTGTGCCAGTGTGACCTCATCTAGACCCTGCCTTAATCGTGGTATCAGACTATCATGACTATTGCATGTTCCGGTGTTCCTTTCACCCTACATGTTAAGCACTGATCATCATTGCTAAGATTAAATCTTAGAAGATAAGTCCTATATGGGCCATGACCCATCATGAAATGGACCATATCCCTACTTGGTTGGTTTCATCCTATCTCGTACGTCCGGTAGTACTTTCTAGTCTGGGCAGATTCTTGGAGGTGACTCCACTCTTCTTGCCAAGAGTTCCATAAGTATTGTTTAATTTCTTGGATGGAATTGAACCGAGATCCCAGCAAGTCATGTGCTTTTTCTTTTAGTCCCTTTTTCAACCAGTAACAAGCGGCACTTCGTCTAACTTCAAAGTCTAAGGGGAGTACCCCAACAACAGCTGTCATCGAAGTCTTGGATCTTGTACTAAACGCCCCAAGGATCCTTAACAGGATATTTCGTTGTACAGATCTCAGACTATCTCTGATTTGTTTTTGCGCTGTGAGATACGCCCAGACTGACGCAGCATGGCATATCACTGGGAGGAAGTTTGATCTATAATAGATCATCGAAACATCAAAAGGAAGTTTATATGCCGAGTTCCCGATATTCAAGATATTGTGTAGCAGCCTTCGCCTTCAAGGAAATCTCCTCTATATGTTGTCTCAATCTCAATTGAGCTTCCAGGAACACGCCAAGGTATTTAATTTTAGTAGATTTTTTAATAGCCATTTTTGTACCCCTTATATTTGGGGCTCTTAATAGCTTCCCTTTAAGTAAGATATGATAAGATTTTTCTTTGGCAACTTTCATTTTTGATGCCTTAGTCCAGTCTTCTATCATACTTATGGCTTGGTTACCTCTTCTTTCCAATTCAGTTCTACTGTTGGCGATAATCAGAATAAGTATGTCGTCTGCATACGCTATCACATCAGCAACTTCCCTAGACTGATGTAATTCCATCAGCAGAGGCTCCAAAGTAATGTTCCACAGGGTTGGGCCACAGTAGTGACACGAGAGGGCTCGACCAATAAACGTGGGAGAGGGGAAGTTTGTACATGGATGGCAAATACCAGCCCGTTATCAGTAGCGCACACTGCTTCGCTCCGCCCACTTGCTTTCTCCTTTCTCTATACACTGTCTCAGTCACCTCTGGAACAAGGCTGCACATAGCGGCAGAGAAGGGAGAGGGGGGAATCGATTGGACAGAGCGAAGCAGAACAAGCTGCTGGGAAAGCTGGTAGCCCACACATAATCCCGTTCCTCTCACGTGTTCATTGGTGCAGCCGTCTGGCATCACTACTTGCGCAGAGAATTGTTTTCGTTTGCCTGCTCCAGGGATAGTTGGGACTGAGTATACCGTTATGCGCTGCCTAGGTCCACAGATTATCAGGACAGAATGTGCATAAGATAGTTCAGAGAATCGTTTAAGCATTTATCACTTTTCAGGATTACGGGCTCTCCGATGTCGTAGTGGTAACGTCGCCGCCTTATTATCAATGGGTCCCAGGCTCGATACCCAGTGGAGGTACGAAGTGGTTCGGATTCCATTTTAAACTGTAGGTGGATAGGGGGGGTGGGGAGACAGATTCGAAAAGAAAACATCGCATAAATATAGTGTCCAGAACAATTTTGCTAACTAACTGTTACATTTGAGAGAATAGATAGAGCACTCAACCTTTAGTTACCAATCCGATTACGAAAGTAACACTTGATTTGCTGCAAACTAGAAAAACTCTCTTTCATATTCAGCTCTTGATGGGGTATGCGCATTGCAATAACACAAAGCTTAAAAAGTGAAAGGCAATTTTGAACATTTCAATCATTGCAAGCAGCTGCTGACGGATACTTATTTTGAGCCTCCTCTCTGCCTCGTAGCGTGTCATAACTTTAGGCAACAGCTTTAACCTTTACTTTCCCAATTGTTCCATCTACAATATAGCCAGAGTCCCCCGATGGCACACTCATGGACCATCGTGCTAATTAAACAATTCATGTGCTTTTAGGGCCTTCATACTTGTTTGTGAGGTTATAAACGCTGATAGATGTTGAGGTAAAACTTTGAAATGCCATGTGGAAGAAAACCCACACACCCAGGACCACCTCCGCCCCCAACTCCAAAGTTACGTATGGAAGCTGAAGCAAAGGGGAGGTAAACTTTATCCTTATTTTCAATGAATTGTTCTTTTTCAACGGAATGAAAGTCATTTCATGTTTTTGGGTGCATTACATTATAGAATGTGAAAAACTCCCCATTTTTATGATTTGTTTCATTGAAAGTTGGGGCCCGTGGCCCACCCAACCCCTCTTCTTGGCTTTCGTGTTTTGATTTACACACGGCTGCATGCCCTGATGTTCTAGCTGCAAAACAAAAGTAACCCGAAGTAGATTGGTCAATTATTCTCGGAGATATAACGTTATTGCTGAAATAAGTGTAAAATTTAAAAATCAGGCACAAATGCGGCGGCCAGAGAGAGGTTACTTTCGAAAACCAGCTCGGCGGTCTAAAGGTTAATTCGGTCTGTAAACTGTCCATATGGCAACAGTAGTGGACGGCGAATGATTGTAGATAGCTTTTCGTACATCAGAAAATCGGCACTTTCTGAATTGAAACGGCTAACTCAAATTAACACATCACTGTTTTTAGTAAAGCTTTCCCTTAATTTAGAAATTAGGTCATCAAGATCCTAACTTTAATATCCTCTTCACATTTAGCTCTTTCGCTTTCGCAATCTGGAATTAAAATGAGCTTCTATGACAGTACTGCAGACGTTATTTCTTAACCTCACAAATTATAATTAATTCATATATAGACCTAGGCTTAGGCCTACAAACATTAAAATTGCCCAAGTGTGCTGATTTTTGCACCGTATTGCAATATTTAGTTGGTTGGATTTGTATTCACGTCCACTACATGCACTGAGGCTAATCTGGACGAGATCGACAGCTTATAAGGGAAATCCGAAACACTTAATGCAGGGCTTGAAATGGACCTGAACGGATTTTCGGTTTGTAAATATCTTGAACCTTCCCGTTCTTGTCAGAACTGGCAAAGGACAATTCCGATTTGTTTATTTTTTTTTACATGTTTTACTACATTTTTATTTTCAGCGCGAGTTAAATTTTATTATTAACTATTATTAATTGTAATACAGCGCGTCACTTCACTAGTTATTAATCTCGTCGCTGTAGTAATGAGAGACAACAGAGAAAATAAAGAAAAACAACACCATTTTAACAAGAGCAAAGAGTTCCGTTTCATGAAAATTTCCAGTTCGAGCCCTGACTTAATGAAATGTGCCTCCACCAGGGATCAAACCTGGGACCACTTCCAGCAATCTTACAGCTAGACTACCGAGGTGGGGAGCTCAATTTTTATATTTCTTTGAATTTGAATGTAAAATTTTGGGTGCGTCAGCACTAAGGCTATTTTGCACCCGCCACATTATACGGGGTCCAGCCCCTTATCGTTACACAGAACAACTCTAACGTTGCATAACTAAAATCATAAAATATTAAAATCTTCTGACTTTCGTTATGAGCTGAGGCTGTAAAGGAGCACTCAGCACAAATAAGGACAAAACACAGGACAACACAAACAGAATTATACTGGCCATGGGGCCAGTCGCCAGAACCTCGTTAGTCTGCAGTTCAGAGTGTACTACATGGAAGTGAGGTTGACTATTGGGTGCACTACGTGGAAGGAGCACCCCTTACACCCCATTTTATATTTCTAACTCTTAGCATTTAAGCAATACGTAGTTGGTATACTCCTTGATTCCTTAACGTCGTTTTTCTCCGTCTAGGATATTTTCAAGGATAAGGATATGCATAATTATGGCACGAACGAGAGAACATTGCTAACACTCATACTGCCGGTACTCAAATGAAGAACTAACAAACAGAAATGAAACTTGACGGTTCTTTAAATGCTGAACGTACTCCTACTATAGCTCTTTTCAGTTCTTACGGCGGGCGCTCTAGAAGCTGGCAGGGGAAGTGGGGAGCGGGGATTACGCAACAGACCAACCAGACAACAGCAGTGGCGCCGAGAGACACGACGCGGCCGGAAAAAGTACTACGTGAAACTCGTTCTGCTGGCCGCTACGTTTCTTATCGTGCTGGATTGGTCGTTTCCCCTGCAAGCTTCTAGAGCTCCCGCCGTAAGAACTGAAAAGTGCTATAATAAAAATTCATTTTACTTACCAGTTAGATCCATTCCTAAAAACAGGATCTAATAATTATACACATTTAGCAGTATATGTGCATATTCTTCATCACCGTTTGAACTTCCAACTAGAGAACAATCTCACATCCCCTGAATCCCTACTAGGTGGGCTGTCATGTCAATTTAGTAGCATTTGGCGACTAATGATTGCTCAAATGGAAATTATATAATGGAAAACATTATGTAAGTAAAACATCTAGTTTTTCTTATTTTCAGTTGAAATACGTCTACCGTACTATAAAAATCTGGGGGCTACAAGAGGGGGCTGAAGTAAGTTTTGGGGGCTTCAGTTTAGTTGTTATTTTAAGTCCACTTCAGGGAAAGCGCTAGGGGGGCTGAATCCCCCAAAACTTACTTCAGCCCCCCACTAGCGCTTTCCCTGAAGTGGACTTAAAATAACAACTCAAGTCAACTTTTCAGGATCGAACTTTCCCCTCACTCCCACTAGTCAGACGCCTCCCCATCAGGATCAATCAGTTACCAAGCAACGCAGTAAAATAAACTTGGACGCAAAAATTAGTCGTGAACGTTTCGACAAACAGATTAAGTGTAAGCGAAAGAAAAACCCCAAACCGCGGGAGCCCCCCTCCCCCAGTGCAATTAACGACGCCTAAAAGGAGGCTTTCGAGGCGTCTTCTTTCGATCTTCGCCGTCCATTCACCGTCACGCCCCTTCAATCACAATAATGAGACTTTAATTGCTTCTCATCCCTCTCCGAAACCACCCTCATTTGCATGAAAAAGGGCCGCCCCTGTGACGGAAGCCGGACTCACTCCCATTGACAAGCCTCGAATTTAGTTCCTGAGGAGAGGCTGATGGTGGACATCTGCTATGCGAGGAAGTGTACCTTTTAGGAGACGGCGTGTATTCGGCCAACTTTGAATCCAATTAACTTGAGATGTGGCTGGAAACTTGGTCTGGAAACCTCTCTGGGAGAAATAAAACTTTTACAAATAGTCCTTCATTTTAAGGATGTTGTTGCTTCCTCTCCGATATGGTGGTTATTTTTTTGGAATTGAAGCTAAGGGCTGAATTTTTGTTTCAAGTCCATCTTATGTACAGATAGGCGAATCGAGACCGGACCTACAGTTTAAAGTGGCATCCAAGCTACTGTACAATGTGCCTGAAATGGGTATCAGTAGTGAAATATATACTATCACTGGAACACAAAAAGTATGACCCCCCTCAGATTGGTTTTGGCCACACTTAAAACTATGTCAAGATGCTTATATACGCTTATTGCCTCTAGTGTGCTACCTGTCCAATCCAAGAATTTAGTAAAAAAGCCCTCGGGGATTTCCCGTAAAAAGTATGACCCCCTCAGATTGATTTGGCTACAAGTACAAAAGCTGCATATGTCAGATTGTTGTCCATAATCGTAAAAAATATGGTCCTCTTGGTATTGTTTTGGCCATACTTAAAACTAAGCCAAGATGCTCATATGAGCTTATTGCCTTTAGTGTAATACTCTGTAAAGTGTAATATTATTAGTTACATTCACACATACACAAGCAGTTACAAGTATTTTTGTCAAACTGCCATGTTAATATGCCGACCCAAAATATGCTGATTATTTTAATTGGGACACCAGGCTCAAATTGTACATCTAGTACTAAGACAATGCACTGGCAGCCAACTACAACCTGCTTGCGTCTTGAGGTGTTGATGACAATCATTGGTCTCTGTGCTTTGAATTCATCGGGTGAGTAATACATGTCGGTATTGCCAGTAGTGACTCTTTTGTATTCTGTGTAGGCCTCGTATAATTTAAGAAAATCATCCTTGGACATGTCTAAATTATAATTTTCTCTAGGAAACACCTCGTTTCTGCCGTTTTTAAGATATATGTTCTTGATATTGCAGTTATCGAACTTACTTGAATTTTGTTGCTGGTTGTTGTCTCGACCAGTCTGAAACAGCACCACCACAAAATCTGGCATGTCATATTGTATACTAGAAAATGAATTCGTAGCATTCGTAGCAGGCTTCTGGACACATTGATATGTATAAAATTGTAAAGACACCTGTGGATTTTTTTAGTATATCTGCTTTGTATTTAAGAGCATAACTGGCTTCGTATTCAACAACAGGGATTCTTAGCTGCATAGTCTGAATAACACATCTGCCTTCGTCAGGTAGGGTATTAGGCAGAGCTGAACCAGTAGAGTTTAATGTACTGTACCACATTGGCGGGTCTTCGAAATGTGATTCTTAAACCACACTTCCACATAATATATTTGTAATCTGAGAAGAATCCAGGTAACAGGCGCATCGGAAACAGTACAGTGTGGCTCTTAGTTATTATTTTATCGCCAGGTTATCAGAGTGTGGGAGTGTAGTTCTTGGCAAGACTACACTCATTAAATACCACAATGCTTGATAACGGCCTGGTGACATGGCGAGTAAGCACCGCCATTAAATAGGTGCTGCCCCCGCTGCCTTGCGGGTAGGGATTAACTCAAAGGCTAAGGGAAGGAAATCCCTGAAAGAAAACCATGGGTAGAGAGAGCTCTGTAAGGCGTGGTGAAGCCAATCTCTCTAAGGGAGTAAACCCAATACAAATCCTGGTCCTCCAGGTTGGGGGTTGAGGCATTGGGCTGACGACCCAATCCTCGGAAAATATCCGCTGTTCAGAGACCCAACAATGAGCCTCGGATATGGAAGGAAACCAGAAGACGAACACGGCTACGAGTTAAGGTAAATGATCTCAGGATGGGGACATGGAATGTGCAAACAATGCTACAAGCTGGTAAGCTGCTAGAAATTGTTGATGAATTTATAAAATATAAGTTGCATGTTTTGGCACTGCAAGAAATAAGATGGCCTGGGAGTGGTCACATAGACAAGGGAAACTGTACAGTTTTGTACAGTGGTGCTGAAACCAGAGGACACAGGGGTACAGGCTTTATAATAAGTAAAGAAGCTAGGAAATCACTAATGGAATTTATACCAGTAAATGACAGACTGTGTAAAATTAGACTTAAAGGCAAGTTCTATAACATCTCCATCATCTCTGCTTACGCACCTAACGAGGATGCAGAAGAACTGGACAAAGAAAACTTTTATGACGAGTTGGACTTGTTAAATGAAAGTACAAGTAGACATGATATACTACTTGTCATGGGTGACTTCAATGCAAAAATTGGAAGAGAATCTGAAGTCAAAGAAGTGGTAGGAAAGAATTCTTTACATTCAGTCACCAGTGAGAATGGTTGGAGATTAATACAGTACTGTATACAAAATAAAATGCTTGCAAAAAGTACCCAATTCCCCAGGAAAGATATTCACAAAGGCACCAGTAGAGCTCCCGGCGGAACATACACAAACCAGATAGATCATGTTCTGGTGAACAGCAGATATGCCACATCTGTTATAGACGTTAAAACACGCAGAGGGGCCAATTGTGACAGTGATCACTTCCTAGTCAAATCTATATTGCGGCAACGATTGTCTAATATAGGCAAAATCAAGGGAAAAAGGAGAACTGGTTGGGATATAGAAAATTTAAAGAAAGACAGCGATAAGAGAGCTTTTCAGGAACAAATACACCAACAATTAAGTGATGAGAATGAAAATAATAGCATTGAGGAAATATGGAATGATATGAAGAAAACTCTGACTGAAACATCAGAAGAGATATTAGGGCAAAGGAAGAGATCTAACAAAAAAGATTGGTATGATGAAGAGTGTAGAGTACTAATAGGGAAGAAAAATGAGTTACGGAAAAAAATGATTCAAAGAGAAACAAGAGCATCGATGAATGCATATAAAGATGCCAGGAAGGAAGCGACTAAAATCTGTAGGAGGAAAAAGACATATTGGATGGAGGAGCGAGTAAGGAAAATAGAGGAACATCAGACAGAGGGTAAGACAAGACAAATGTACAAAGCTGTTAGAAATCTTAGTACTGGATATCAACCAAGGTTAAACGTATGTAAAGACAAAAATGGGAAGCTTATTACGGATCAAGCCAAATGTCTGGAAAGATGGTCGGAATATTTTCAGGAGCTCTATAAATCTAAATTTAATATAACAGATAATGCAGATGAAGACCAAACACAAGTTACTGAATGTGAGGTACAAAGACCATCGTTTGAAGAAGTAAAGTGTGCAATATCAAAATTAAATAATAATAAAGCACCTGGAGAAGATTTGCTCCCTGCGGAGATATTTAAAAAGGGTGGAGAAACACTTTGGAAGAGAGTTCATGAGCTAGTTTGCATGATATGGGATCAAGAGAAAATACCATGTAGTTGGAAATATGGAGTTATCTTCCCCATCCATAAAAAGGATGATAAAAGGAATTGTGGCAACTACAGGGGAATAACACTATTAAATATTGGATACAAAATATTTTCCAATATCCTATATATGAGAGCATCTAAAAAGCAGAAGAAATCCTAGGGGAATATCAATGTGGATTCCGTCCAAATAGATCTACCATAGATCACATTTTCACCATATCTCAAATTATGGAAAAATTCTATGAGCAAAATTTAGATCTACACTTTTTATGTATAGACTATCAACGAGCATTTGATAGCTTACACAGAGCAGGGATCATGAAAGTATTCAAGAAAGTAGGATTTCCAGATAAATTAATAAGATTGATAAAGGTAACCTTGGAAAATACAACAGCGGGAGTCATGGTGCAGGGAGAAGTCTCACCAACTATTAACGTAGAAACAGGAGTGAGACAAGGGGATGCTCTGTCCACCCTAATTTTCATTATTGTACTACATGATATTATCAGTCCACTGCAAAAAAGGGGAAGTATATTCTACAAAACAACACAGATACTTGCTTATGCTGACGATATTGTGATAATATCAAGGACACTTGCAGATCTTAAAAGCACTTTTTTAAAGATAGATAGTAAATCCAGAGAAATAGGACTATTCATTAATGAAACTAAAACAAGATATATGAGAATGTCCAGATCGCCAGCCAGACGAAACTCTCTGGCTTCTAATGTAGGTACATATCACTTTGAAGGAGTACCCACTTTTACTTACCTTGGAGCTCTTCTACATAACAACATAGAAGAAGAAGAGATTGTTAACCAAAGGATACAGGCTGGAAATAGACAGTATTATGCACATATAGAATTATTTAAGTCAAAAAACCTCTCTAGGAACACAAAATTAAGACTGTATAGGACACTTATTAGACCAGTTATAGCATATGGTGCAGAATCTTGGAAACTTACATCTAAAGCAGAAAGCAAGGTAATGTGTTTTGAAAGGAAGATATTACGTAAGATCTTTGGCCCCGTTAGGAATGAAGATGGATCCTATAGAATTAGGAATAATATGGAGTTAGAAGGATTGATTCAATATGAACATGTGGTGAGATATATAAAATCTCAACGCTTAAGATGGGCAGGACATCTGATGAGAATGGAAGAGTATAGGCTACCACGCCTGGTATTCAATCAGAAATTGTGGGGAACAAGGCCAAAAGGAGGACCGAGGGGAAGATGGATCGATGCGGTTGAGGAAGATTTGAGAAGGATGAATATACGCAATTGGAAAAATGTAGCTCAAGATAGAACGAGGTGGTGGAAGATTGTTTGGGATGCCAGAGCCCACCAAGGGCTGTAGACCAAAAGAAGAAGAAGAGAAGCCTCAAATCCACCGATTTTGTAGTACGAGGCCTCGGTCTTGGATTAATTCAGTGTGGCCAAAGCTGTAGATGTAACACCAGGATAATCTACTCTGTTTATGACAACACCATGCTTTCGGATCTCGATTTGAGAAAACAGATGCGATACAAAATTGTCTACTAGTCTTATATTTGAGTTAGCAGAATAATCTGTGGCGTCGAGCTTGACAACATCAAAGTTGATATATAGGTCTGCTCTGTGGGGGTGTATAAAGCCATCCCCTACGTCAAGGTCAACCTCAATCTCTGTGTTGGGCTGATTCAAATTGGCAAAGGTCCTACGGTTCGGAGGGAATGACTGTAGCTCGTAGCTTTCGATATGCTCCATTCTTTAGTATGTATTTTATTTATATATTAATCTCTATGATGGCTGTTGTTGTGGCTCCGGCAAAATCAACTAATTCTTCTTTTTCGTTAGTGACCACCAACTCAATGTAGTCGATTCTATTATGGCACACAGGAAAATATAATGTTGGAGTGTAAATGATTGGCTCCATAAATTCAGAGTTAGGTTTGAATGTTGCGATGATGCCAGTTTGTTTGTGAGTGCCTATGCCATCTGATTTGGTGATCATACCCTCGGCCACATTACAATGAATATTCAGAGTCTCTATGGCCAAGAATTTAGGTATATTAACAGCAGTGTGTTTGATGGCTGGTTCAAGTTTTGTGTTGTTCTGGAAGCCTAATAGCTCTGCTATAGTACCCAGATCCACTGTCTCTGTAGCAGACACAATCCCTACTCTGTGAGTAACAGAATTTTGAGTTAAGACAACACCACTAGGTAACTGAGCATTTAAAGTAGATATATTATACTGCCCTGGAGTGATGACAATTTTTTGATCCCCAACTGTGATTGTGTTGTTATGGTGTGTAATATTAGGGATCAAGTACATGCCGTAGAATGCTCTAAGAGCTATTGATTTGGAATACATAATATCATCATGTAGTTTGATTTTTAAGCTTGAATTCTGGCTGGTCAGATGGAATATGCCCATGATGTTTTAGATACCACAGGGCCTTTTGAAAATCTTCAGTTGATGGTTTATTTATTTGGAACAGATATCTGAGAACAGATAAACACAGATGTCCACAATTAATATCTTCAAAATTTTGAATACGATCGTCATTGTAATACAGATTATGAGATTTTAGATATTGTACTACATTATTAGGTGGAATCCCCCCAAACGAATCGAACACAAACGCCTCGTTGTTTGAATATTTAAGAAAGCAGATCCAGTGTGTGCCTTGATTTTTGTAGCTATCTAAATTGACTATGCCACACTCTTTTTTGAGCGGTTGTTCTGGTAAAGAATCAGACATGTACATTGTACACACCTCTAAAATTTTTGATGCCCAGTGGTTCGATTAAAGCTTCAATATCTTGGTTGGTAAGCGGCGCTTGTTTTTTTTAAACTTATTTATGACTGTTTTAAGATCTTTGCCTTGTTTTTCTATGGCCAGATTATGGCGCCTTTGTTCAGCTAATTCGGCCTTATTCTTCTTGGTATCTATTACTGTTTTTGCTATGGCAGCCGATCCCCAACCGCACCGAGTGCTGCTAAGATAGCCGGGATACTAAATATAAAGCCACCTACATGTGATTTTTTCTGGATTGCTGTAATTTTTTTAATTGGAGGGTACTAAGTAACAACTTCACACCATGGCCCTTGGCAAGACACTAGCTTTTCTTTTTGCGCTGTTTTTTGGTTAAAAACTATCGATAGTACCAAGAGATTTAAGACCTGCATAAGGTATCTGAAACATAACACCCTCGGCCTCCATCGTAGGTTTATTGTATACATATTCTGGGTTTACAGAGCTTAACTAAGTGGTTTAAATTTAAGTCGTAACACTTATTGCTGGGCCAGTTTTTTTGGTCTGTTACAACCCCCACCCTAGTTTTTGTTTGGTGTTCATAGCTATGGTGGTCCCTAATACTGCTATTTTTTCACCCAAAGAAGCATCTCAGCTTACTAATCTACCGAATGCATCCTCTTCTATTTTTTGTCTGCCACATGTCGCTTGTCAAGATGGTTATGTGTGTTGTATGCTATGTCATGGTCTCTACAAGCAGCATCTAGGGGATTAACACCAGGGTCCTCTCTATTTAGTCTATGGTCTAGTTTGGTACCGGGACCACAATACTGATAGCCTAGTATGTGTAGCTCAAATGGCAGCTTGTTTATGATGTCATTAACCAGCCCCCGACCCTCAGAGATATTCCAAAATTTAGGCGGTAGAGTATTAATAATTTTTATAAGGTATCCAATTCCCTTAGCGTCGTTGACTATAAAATTAGACAATTTGGTGGCTATCATATCCCTAATTCCGACTTTTTCGTTGTAAAAGTTGTTGTTACCAGCATTTTCTTGGCCGGCTATGACGAGCAGCCTATCTATTAGTTTTCTGACATCGTCAACCCAGACAAATTCTTTAGGCAGGGTACTGTGCTGTTTGATTCCGCTACCTGTCTTAATTTGTGTCCATATGGGCTTGATTAAGTTGTTGTATTTTGCTCGACTGCTAGACTTGACTCTTTTTTGTGTAGGGTCGTTGTTTTGGTACAGGGCATCTGATTTTAATAGTATTTCTTTGTAGTGCTCATAGTCTTGATCTGTATAGTCGACAGGCCGTTTACGAGTCATCAGTTCCCACAATCCAGGTGTTCCAGGATACTCTAACAAAACCGCCTCTTTCTCCAAGATGTGACTCTGAAAATACAATTAGATCATCGCCCATAAACGTAACTCTAAAATTGCCAATTTTATGTATGAAGCTACCGTCACGCTCTGTGTCAGCATATAAACCGAAGACCTCGTCTTTGTTGTCTTTAGGTGTGCTTAAATATTTTTGACCAAGAAGACCCAATTCAATAGGATCCTGACTAGCTTCGATTCTTTGAGGACGAACAGGACTAGGTGTATGAATACTAGAAAGGGGGGTGATTGGATAATCTAATATGTTCCGAGCAGCTACCGGCACAAGCTCTGTGATCAAATTTTGGTTTTGCTCTGTAACAGTTTTGATATTTTTACCCAGTTCACTAATAGCATCAATAATAGGCTGTTCTGTGCGCTTGTGTTGTACATAAAAACCTCGGTTCTCTGATTTTAATCCCTTGAATCGTTTTACAAGATAGTCTCTTAATTTAAGATAGTCAACGATTGGTCGTTTCATGGTTGTTTATATACGTCTCTACGTCTAAAAAATCGTTGATTTTACTCCTATATTTACCACTATTGGGCTTCATTGTCATATCGATTGTGACAAACCCGTAGCTGTCCTGGTTCCAGCACCTACCACAGAACTTAGAAAAATCGTTGTAGCTTAAGTCTGCACCTACATACTCGTCATGTATGTGTTTGAGGTTAGTATGATCTTGACGAAACGCACATATGAAATTGCTGTTGTCTCGTAGCAGCTGTTTCGGTATTTTGGAAAAAGTCTGCGCCAGGTAGAAGCAATTTTTTTTTTTGGTGTCGCCCCTGTGTAAAAAAATTTCGAACCTCGCTTTGATTATCTAATATAATGTCATCAAACACAACAACTGAGTTATCGAGACAGTCATCGACTGGCTTAACATCTTATTCAAAAGTGGCTATATCCAGTCCATCGTCTAGCTTCATCAGCTGCTGATATTTTAATTGTTCTAAGCTCTTAGAAAAGACGTACAAGTGCCTGTTTTTCCAGTCTAACCAGTTAGGTGCCAGTAAAAAATTATCAACCAGTAGCTTAGTCTTACCGCAACCCGATGGCCCAACAATAAGACAACGAATATTATCAGGTAGCAGATTGCCATTTTTCTTAGTCTGCTGTTCGGGCTCTGGTAGTCGCTTTATAACATCTCAGGTGTTCATAGTATCACCAGAGCGTATAGAAGAGAAAGTGTGTGCACTTCGGTTTTTTCCCGTAAGCCAAGTGAATAGAGCGGTGTCCCACCGAAACACTGACAGCACCTTCGCTTGCGACGAGCGTCTTCTGCTTGCAGTGCGACCGCGCTTTATGTAGAGCGTTGTGTTTTGTTGTACTAGAATAACATTGTGTACTTTTATTAATTACAACGTTGGTACGTTATTCAGTTTAGTGTTGTTAGATTTGTGATTGATCCGTTGTGACTAGTTTGTGTTGTGTTCAACGCATTATTATTGTGTTTGAGACAGCAGCGAGCGAAAACTACAAGATGTCTACGTGTTTCGTACCTGGCTGTAGATCTGGATATGACTGTTCTTCAGGTAGTAGACATTTTTTTAGGCCACCTAAAGACAGTAATGGTTTCTCAAAATGGGAGTGTGCCATCCCTAGAATAAAAAACTAAGTCATAATTGCTATGTGTGTGATATTCATTTTTCCTCTGACCGTTTAGTGAAAGCGGATTCGTTCATAGTGGATGGCGAAACAGTAGAATTTCCACGACAAAGATGGAAATTAAAACCAGAAGCAGTTCATCATATATTTCCTAATCTGCCTAAATACCTCTCTAAGACAGTTAAGAAGCGAAAATCTCCCATGAAAAGGCAATCCTTGCGGACAGATGATAATGAAGTAGGTACTCGTCGCAATGCATCATTAAGCTTATCAGTAGAGGATGATTTGCTTCACACTGCGGATGCTAGCAATGCAATAGCATTGCTAAAGAAAAAACTTAAGAATCAGAAACGCAATTAATTAGAACGCTAAAATAAATTTGCTTGAGAAAGGCGTTAAAGATGCTAAATTAAAGACAACGGTCACACAGTCAAAACAGTTCGCGTCTCTTAGCAAAAATCAAAAAATTGTAATTGATACAATCTTAAAGAAATGCCAACCTGAAAAGTAAGAAAGGAATGAGACACAGTTCTGAGTTTATATTGGATTCTCTTCTTTTAAAAATTAAGTCCCCCAAGGGGTATTATACACTGTTTGCATCACGATTTGCTACCTTTGCCTTCTGAAGATCAGTTGAAAAAATTGGTGAAGGGTCTTAAATGTCCTTATGCAATCAATTTACGTACCAGCAAAACTTGCTTTACTTTCGGGTGGAAACTGTGAATACAGGACTGAATCTCCTCTGACGTCTTTTGTTAATCAAATGCAAACTCTTTAGAACAACCTAAAATAAAAATCTTTCGGTGAAGAAGCAAGCTGAAAATAAAATAAGGGAAAAAATTCCATTGTTGAAGATGAAATTCAAATACCGGACTGGGAAAACAACATACCGAACTTAAATGAACAAAGTGTTGGTAAAGAATACTTGGTGTATCATTTGGCAGGATACATAGTGCGGTATATTTCAAAAGTGACGGATTGTAAACTGTGTACAACTTTTCTGCACGGGAAACCAACTAATGTACCTGCCCCACTTACGCTAATCCAAGACTATGGTTCCGGCGAGGGCTGTAAATACCTTACCTATGCATCGAAAAGTGTTTATGGTGTGCTGTTACGAGTGGAAGAAGTTGTTGCAAAAAAATTATCATGTGCTAATAGTTTACGGGGTGATATATTTTTTTCAGTGTTTGGACAATTTAAATATAATTGCTGTAAAAACTTCGCAATTAGGATGCTGTGAAGATCATGTGCTGCGTACGCTATCTAAACTCGTATTTCACTATCTGAAATGTCGATTTTTCTTCCGCATCAAGGGGATAAGAAAGGAATTAAGTGCCTCGAACACAGCAAAATCATCTCGGAAATTCTCCAAACTATCCAGCTGCTGAGCTCTTCTCGAAACGTAAGTAACATGCATTTTTGTTTTTTATGTAGTTAGTTATGTAAGTAACGCGAGCATCTTCCGCGCCGTCTCAAACGTCACCACTGCCATCTAGGTGGTGGACCACGGCAACTCAGGGAGTGCGCACACTATTTCTTCTATACGCTCTGGTATCACTTTGTCTGCTTTGATCCAGCTGTTTTCTGGATGACCTAGCCATTTGACCAGCAGCTTGTTGCCTTTTTTGCGGATGACTTTTTCTATGAGATAAGTGTTGGGCTGTTTAGTTTTGCTAAGTTCTTCTTCATAGAATCGGCCTTTGATGATTTCGTTGTGAAGGTCTTTTCTTATATATGTGTTACGGGTCCCAGGTATAACTTGAACCACTGTAAATAATTCAGTGCTCCAGTTTCTAGTAAAGCCTCTTTCGAATATGTGTTTATATTTACTAATCCTTACTTGATCACCTACATTGTATTTAAGTCTTCTGGTTGTTGGCTGATATCTCGGATAGTAAACAGTGTTGATCAATTGCTGCTCGTCAGATTTGGTTACGTCAGATGGCTTCTTATTAATTGTGGTGTGGACCGAGTTGTTATATTGATCTAAAAGTTCTCGTATCATAGCAACCCATTTATAATTACCTTGAAGCGTAAATTGCTTATACATATGACTTTTTATGGTCCTGTTGAATCTTTCTACAATAGAGACTTTGAGATGGCTGTAACTTGAGTAATGTTGTATTGACTGGCTCTTAACAAATTGTTGAAATACCAAATTATAGAATTCTTTACCGTTATCTGTTTGTAGATAGCGCGGTAATCTGCCACTCTGATTGATGATTGTCCTAAAAGCTTCTGTAACACATGCTCCAGTCTTGGATTTGAGTGGCACCGCCTTGATCTTGTGTATGTTTTTCAGCTGTCCACTTGCCATCTCAACCAAGTCACACTGCCACAGATCGTCAATGCCTTTTGTGACCACTGGCAGTCGCTTATAGTTACGTCTGGCTGGTTTGTGTAGCTCGTCAACTATGGTTTGTCTAGACATAGTACGTAAACAAGAATATTGCAACTATGGGGTGTTCAGCAGCTGATACTACAGGATTTTCTAAATACAGCTTATCCCCTATTTGTATGTCAAACTCCAAAGAACTATCATCTTCAGCATAGGCTGTTTCTAGTGTATCGGGGTCTGTAAAATCCTCTAACTCCACACTGGTGATTTTTGGTATGTTGTCAGCATTGGCTAATGACAAGGTAGGGTAGTGATGAGCCTGCGGTTGTAGCCAGTATTTGATCTTGACCGGTTTGAGTGTGCCCCTTACGAAGAACTGGTAATAAAATTGTGCAGGGGACAACATATACAGTTTGCCACCTGGTGTAAATGGTGATTCGTATTCTTGTTGGGGACACTGTACAATTCAAGGATTACTGTGTGCTTAGGATTCTCGATTAGGCCAGTTATTTCTTTTTCTGCTGTAAGCAATCTACTTGTTACAGATTCAAGGTGCTCGTTGATAGCCCTAACAATCTCGTCGTGGCCTGGTTTGATTGTTATGTCCACAGAAAGTTTCTTGTATTGTTGCACAATCTCTTGAAGCTGCGTGGCAAAAACAGACAAAGCATTTGCTTGGTTGGATTCCATGGTCCCTAGCTGTTGCTTGATGTTGGCTACAATTTGCTGTAGATTTTCAACAACAGCCAATTTTGAATTTTGGGCTGTAAGATCATGGGTCATGTAAGATCAGGATCATGGTTCTGATATCCTCAAACAGAGCATGCAGTTCGTTAATATGCTGATTGGTTGGAAGAGTAGCCACTGTCTGAGTAAGCTGTTTGATCTCTGTCTGAATATTCTAGATGTGTTCAGATTTTAATATGCGATGTACGGCTCTATTAATATTTTTAAGTTCCTGTGATGTAGGCAGATTGGCCACCGTATTCTGCAGAGACTCAAGGGCCAATTTTACAGTATTTAATTAACTAGCGTCAGCCACACTACGCCTAGCTTCTTGGAGCAGGGCTATGTCTGCCTGAGTAGGTGTCGATTGTTGTAAAATTTCAAGCTTTGTTTGAATATCATCGATCAAGTGATGGAAATGTGATAGCTCGGATTCGGCGTTGAGGTTTTCAAGTTTGGTAATCTGTTGCTGGACACTGGCAAGGGTGTCTACGATACCAGAGTTTCTTGTACATTTGTCAGATCTTTGCGTACTGCTGCTATGGTACCCTCAAGATAGCTTATGGTACTCTGAATTTTGCCAAAATCCTCGTATGTCTCTAGTTGTAGCTTGATGTTGGCAACACTACGAGTAATAGCACTCAGAGCATCCGAAGATGGTAGGTTGTTCATTATTTTCTAGTGTCTCAATTTTTTCTTTGACCTCGGCTATAGCATTGTTTAATGGGTCCAGATTAGGTATCTGTAGTGATTGAATCTGTCCTTTTAAAGTAGAAATCAATAGATCGAAATCATCTTGGGATTTTATGCTTTTGACAATTGTTTGGAGCTGTGTCTGGACACTACCAATCTGCTCTTCTAGTTGCTGTTTCAGTTGCTCAGAGGTGGTAGCCTGAGTCTTAATTTGGCTTGAAGAGCTGCTACGGCCTCTTCAAGACTATGTAGATTATCTAGTGTAGCCAAGTCAGTGTATTTCTGAAGCAGCAATTTAAGTTCTGAGTCGATTTTAAGAGGGTCCATGCATTGTGATTGTAAATTGGTAATCTCGAGTTGAAGACTGGCATTCAGTGTGGTTTATAGAGCTTGTAAATCGCTTCTTAATTTTTTGACCCTGACGTCAAGCATCAGAATCTCGTCGCTGTGATGTTCGCGCCTTGTATGGCCAAATATATTGTTAGGCATTGTGTTTTTAGCGGTTATTTATTATAGAGTATCTGATTCTTAATTCTATAAAAAGAGGTATAAGCTTGTCGTAGTGTCC
The DNA here is from genome assembly GCF_977018435.1 of Lepisma saccharinum. Lineage (NCBI taxonomy): Eukaryota > Metazoa > Arthropoda > Insecta > Zygentoma > Lepismatidae > Lepisma > Lepisma saccharinum. Next base: position 14,903,348 of record NC_139232.1, on the reverse strand, counting down.
TAGAACCTCAATATATAAACAGTCACTGGCAGAGAAAGTATATACAGTGCCAGAAACCATGTTTGAGTGCTAAATTCTGTAAATATTTCTGCCTACTGAAACCTTGACATTGCCCTCGGGGTTGTAATAAATTGTAATTGACCACCTACAGGTAACTGGTAGTGGTTTAAGTTATTGTTAAATATGTACAATGTTTTATCTGTATTAACATCAACATATGTAAGTATGCTATTCAGATGAATAATTAACAAACCACTTAGTTTAGATAGCATAGATTGTATATCTGGAGAGGGTGCTGGTGTTGGCAGGTTCATAATAGCCTGTTTTTTGAACCCAAATAAATTCATCGGCATGTTCATGCAAGGCATGCTCTGTGATTGGGCATTGATTGCCACTTATCAAGTCACAATGCCCCATGGTAGAGCATGTATACCACATGATAAAACGCATCTCTTATCGTCATGTGGGTCCAGAGCCTCTTTTCTTACAATATTTGTAGTCAACAAGTGATCCACACTCGGGATTCTACATTCTGATGTTCTGATTGTGCTACATGATTTGAGACAATCTTCATCATCTTCAAATTTGAGCTCTTTGTCTACATTTACTCTAGCAATGCCCTTGGCTTTTTTGGTGACAGCACCACTGGATGTTTCAAAGCTGTACATCTTGGCCCTTAACCCAGGAAATGCTACAAAAACATCGCCAAGTGTCTCGTCTTTTAACTTGCCAGGCACCTTTTTGTTGTGTGGTTGAATATTCAGGTGGCCAGGCAATTCGCTGGTATCGAAATATTCAAGCAATACAGGCTGTGCTATATCTTTATAAACATCATCTGTCTGAATATCAAGGATAAAGCTATCCGTGTCCATATACATCAGTTTTACACGATCAGCACAAAAAGGCTTAAGCTCATCGTAATAAAGCACCAGCATATGTAATTTGGCCAATTCTAATATTACAGGCCCTACATAAATAGGCTTATCAAACTTGATCTTAGTTTTTTCATGTTGAAGAGTGCCAGTTTGTCATCATAAATTCTTCTGTAGTTGAAATTGGGCTTTGCTACCAATTTTTTGCTTTGGCTGGGATCAGTAACCAATTTGACATCAGTATGTTTTCTGACATTTCTATGGTGTTACCATACACCGAATTGACCATCAATTTGAACAAGGTCTTATCAAATTGTGTTACTGCAAGTGTTCGAAGCTCGGTGTTTGTATCAATGTATGGCTTCAAGCACCTTGAGTGCTTGAACCTCAAGACTTTGCCAACCTTGGTCACTTGAACACCATGACGCATCAGGAACTGGAGGTTCTTGTAGTATATGCCATAACCCTGTTTTGGCTCCAGAGTCATCATTAGCTTCTTCTGTTTAGAGCCAGGTGGACACTTGACCTGAGGTATTGGCGGCAGATCAGAAAACCGGCTGTGTAAATAATCAGGAATTGTCAGATCGACATCTAAGAACAGGCCATAGTCACTGTCATCAAAGTCTTGAAGATCCTTAATATTAAAATCTTCGACCCACTCAAGCCCTGCATATGGCAGTTTTTTCATCATCGCATAACCATACAGGCTGTTGGCATCCACATAAAATATATAGTTTGATGGTCGTGCAGGATCATAATCAGGGACATACTTGTTGTTGGCTTTGCTATATCTTTGAGATCATTGTATTATGCCCCCTCGTATACATTGTTCGATGAACAGATACATGTCCTGGTCCCGGATCAGATCCAATTTTATTTTAGTGTTCAGAAACATCGCAGACCATGCTAGGCCTGGAGCACTGTAAAAATAGACCGGTCAAGGTAATAATTTTGTATTGAGGATGCTCTAAATGCCTCAATGACATCGGCTAAGAGCATCACATCGAGTGCCAAATAGTATTTATGATAATCACCAAGATTCTGAAAATTTAAGTTGGTCCACATCAACTGGGCATGACGATAATCGTCATTGGTGATTCCTGATGCTCTGAGTTTGCTGTAGAACGCTTCTTGCGGTGGCAAAGCACACTCGTCAAATTTAGAAAAATCGGTAACATAATCGCATGGATATACACCCTTACGCCTAAGCAATTTCAGGTCCAAATTTGGAAACGTGTCTGACGTAATTTTGAATTGGGCATCAGATAATTGACTGGCCAGAGTGGCAAGGCTAGCCGACAGAAATCTATATGAATCTAGAAATCTTAGGTATATGGGCCTGCCATTAACACTGATTATTTTACTAATAGCTATATATTTTTCGTCATTTTCTTCTAAAATATTGAAATCCTGCTTCTTAAACCCTTCGTATCTGATCAGATGATGAAAATCATAATTAGATGCACCGTGGCAAAATATCGGGACAAATTTTGGTCTCTGGATTCAGAAATATTAACATAGAGCCTGTGTGGAGATCCACGAAGACTCCATCCTGATTCTTTAGCAGCAAACTCAGAATTTTTGATAAGCAATTGGTCTATCAACCTGCTTAGTATTTCGTCTAAGTTTGTATTTGAGTATACAAGTACAGTTTCTGTTATGTGGGGGTGTGTAAATTTTGTGCCGTTTGGTTTCTTATATTCAGTATACAATTTAAGAGATAGCTTATAAGAGCCATTTTGTGCATTTAGAATAGCAAGTATATCAGGATTTTTACTGTTCAAAAAATTCTTAATATCACATCTTGGCTCTGATACGAAACGGTAATCCCTTAGTTGACCATTAAAACTACTATCAATGGGTGCTTTGCGTGGCTGCTTTGCTGATCTAGTATTATCGGATGTAACAAGCTTTCTTTCTAGACCAGATGTAGATGGATGTGGGGGCAATGTACAGAACAAGAGCCTATATGTCTATTGAAGTATGCCTTGCAAAATTTTCTATGGCATTTTTGGCATATTTTAGTGGGCATTTTGCGTTTCTCAGGATCACAATTACGTTGGTGCGTAGCCCAATTAGTACTAGATATATTCTTATCGCATTGATTACAATATTTCTGATTCGGCATTTTTCGTCGTATGTATTTATATACAATTTCTTGGGGTTCAAATCAAAAGTATATGCCTAATAAAAAATATCAGTTGGGTTCAGCAGTGTACTTTGTATACTTAGTGTGTATACTTTGTATGTATACTTAGTGTGTTACTATTTTTGGTTTTTGGTATTTATATATAATTTCTTGGGGCTTAAATCAAAAACTATATACTTAATAAAACTATACACTTAAAAAAACCCGCAGGTGTCTGACAAAGTATGACAGGTCGTAAAGCTAATGACCTACTACGTTGATCTTCAGAAGCAACGACCTACCGCAAATGCGTGTCTGCACATGCATGTCGTGTACATAGAGGGGCAATGATCGCAAATGCGTGTCATGTAGTATTGATCTTGTATAACAAACTGGGACAGATATAAATTAGTGTATCTGCCTGACTCTAAATATGAGTGGATTATAACAAACAAGCTGGATGTGTCAAATATCGGACTACTTTATACAAAATATAAGCCTTTCGTACAGTATACCAGAAATACATTTAATATGAATAATAAGTATTTCTGTATATCAAACCGAACAGACCTGTAGTCCAGTCTATACGAGTCTGTTATATTTTTGTGTTCTAGTTATAGGATATTCTATATTACTAATACTTAATTTTTAACAAAAAAATTATGAGGAGCACTGCAACAACACGTCCATACTCTTCAACCACTCTCACAATACTGACTGATCTGTAATGCACAATATTGCATAATAATTTGTTTCACAACATGATGCAATAGAAGTAAACCATAAGTATACCAGAAGTAAACTTGTGTGTGTGTGTGTATGTGTGTATGTAACTAATAAGATTACACTTTACAGAGTATTACACTAAAGGCAATAAGCTCATATGAGCATCTTGGCTTAGTTTTAAGTATGGCCAAAACAATACCAAGAGGGCCATATTTTTTACGATACTATGGACAACATTCTGACAGATGCAGCTTTTGTACGTGTAGCCAAATCAATCTGAGGGGGGTCATACTTTTTACGGGAAATCCCCGAGGGCTTTTTTACTAAATTCTTGGATTGGACAGGTAGCACACTGGAGGCAATAAGCTTATATAAGCATCTTGACATAGTTTTAAGTGTGGCCAAAACCAATCTGAGGGGGGTCATACTTTTTGTGTTCCAGTAATAGTATATATTTCACTACTGGTATCGAACCCGGGACCCCTTGATTACAAGACGATGACGTTACCACTGCGCCATCGTAGTTTAACCTAAGAGTTCTCGGTACTGGTGGCGATTGGATGCCAAAAATTGGGGGGGGGGCAAGGACAGTTTATTTTTCTTGGTAAAGCATCCTTAGCATTAAGAGCTCATCGTGCACCCTATTTTCTTTTCCGTCCTAATCGTCGCCAAATGACCTCCGTGACGAATCGGTTAGCACAGCACGCTACGGTTCCAGGGATCCTTGGTTCGAATCCTGGCCTGGGGATGTGTGTTCTTTCTAAGTGTCCCTTCAACAACTTCATCACATCATAAACCATCCTCATCTTTGCGATTAGCCAAAAGTGGCGGAAGAGGGAAGTAAAATAGAGCAAACTAATCAACCCTTCACTCCGGAAATCGAACCAAGATCTCTTGTGTCGTCCTTAGGTGCCCCAATGACTAGAACACCGCGGCTTCATTTCTAGTAAATGAAAATATATTAATATCTCTCTCTATATAAAAATGGATGTGTGTGTGGGTGTGTATATTTGTTTGTTCCGGCATAACTCTCGAACGCCTGGAGCAATTTCAACCAAACTTCGTACACGTATCACTTGCAACCTGGAAAGAAATACTGTGGGGGTAAGACACCCCTGCCACCCCTAGGGGTAGGGTGGGAAGGGGTGACATGTAAAAGTAATCCATAACCACCGATATTTAATTCCGCACAGACAGACATCCGTGACTCTATGCAATCCCCACAACGATAGTGTTTCTCGGGTTGTGTTGCGAATGGAATCCATAGTTTTCGTGGCATTTCCAATGCGGTTCAACTCCAAGTTCATCACCTATCGGCATTGGGGGTGAAAAATAAAATGCCACAAATGACCTAGATTAGTGTCAAATCCATAGTTTTCGGAGCTAATCGGTGGCATTCACGATCACATTTAAAATTAGTTACATTTTACACTATAGTTAGAATGCATTATTTTCCTGTCTAATACAAGATTGGGATAAATAAATACCCGGGCAGCGCCGGATAATCAGCTAGTATTTTATAATTCTGGACAATCTGAAAATTGCTTTTTGGTGAACCTTTCACTCTGTATATCCCCAATCAAACTTAGTATGTTTATAAACATTAAAATAAACATGTAGATGAGAGGAGGGTATTATGGAATACCATTTACATTTCTAAAAATAACTGCACTAGTTTTTGAATAAAATACCCAAAATCATCATGAGTACATACTATAACTAATTGTAATGAAGTGTCACTTGTAAGAAAAATACTATTTATTTTGCTGTTATAAAAAAAACATATTTTAAAAAAAAGTTACAAATGGAGGCTAATATGAAATAGTCGGGTAATATGGAATAGGTGGTTTAAACCATTGAAAAACTAATGAGACTTCATAAAACATAGTTATTTTGAACTATAAAAACCATATTTCTAAGATTATGTGCAACTCATTTCTGCTTCGAGTCTATTTACAAAAGTCACAGATATAATCTTCTTTCTCTGCTCCGGTACAGTCAAGGTGAGCCCACAGAGAACAGCTGAAGCATTGAATCCAAATTTCCCCGCGTTGATCTTCGGAGAATGTTCCGTTACAGAAGATACATTCAGCGTCTTTGTTTTCCGGTTCTTTAGTTGAGGGCATGAAGTCCATTACAGATGATACATCAGAATGGATCGATGCATCGCTGCTAACACTGGAGTCATCTCTTTTAGGTTTAGGTCTAGAAGGTCGGTCTAAGTTTAATTTCTGAACGGGGGGTCTTTGAATGCTCGGTTTGTTTTGTTGCTTTGAAGCTTCTGGTTCCTTCTTTTTGTCCTTTTCTTTCAGTTCATCCTCTAACTGTGTTTTATATGGGGAGTAGGTTATTATAGAAGAAGATCCAGCTTTCCTGCCTCTATTTGACTTTTGCTTTTTTGGAGGTGGTGGTGATATCTCTATGGGTAGGACAAAATTTGTTGACTTAGACGTACCAGGGACAACCACATCAGGACTCTTGGGAGAACAGGGTTGAGGTGAATCAGAGCTGGTAGACGAACATGGAAGAGGGTCAGTTGTGGGTGTCATAGTCTGAGGCCTAGGAACAGTGAGTGTAGAAGCAATAAAATCTTCACTGTTGAAAACATTTCTATTGACAGGATAAATACCAGTCACTTTGAAGCCGTTTACTGCTATGTCCCCACGTTGTACTTTAAGGTAGGCCCTGCCAAACAGTTCCATCATATCAAAAATACTCAAGGGCCTTGAGCTATGCCTTAAAAAAGATCTCACTTCCTCACTATAGTGAGACTTTAATGGACTCATAAAGGTTTTATCCAATGGTTGGATTTTATGCGAACAGTGGGGAGGTAGACATACAATCGTAACATGACTTTCCCTTGCTAAACTAATTACGTCAATGTTACGCTTGTGGGTTGTGTGGCCGTCAAGGAGAAGCAGGACAGGTGACTCAGCTGAGGGTTTTGTTACATCAATGAAATGTTTAAACCATTTAGTAAAAATGTTTGTCTGTATCCAACCAGACGGGTGGCACGATGCGATGGTCCCTGGTGGAGCACCTCTAAGAAGTTGTTCATTCATGTTCTTCCTCGGGAATATCACAAGAGGCGGGACAAAGTCACCTCCTGCACTCATACAGGGAATGATGCTTACGAGAGAACCTCTTTCGGCTGAAGTAAGGGACCCAATTTGTCTCTTTCCTTTTAGGCCTACTACATGAGCAACTTTACTTTGCACCACAGACAAACCAGTTTCGTCTACATTAAATATCCTGTTAGGAGGATAGTTGTGTTTTTTGAAAACAACATCGATCAGGTCAAAAAACTTGTCTACTTCTTCTTTATTAAATCCCCTGGCCCTGGCAAAAGATGTACCCATGGGTTTACGAACTGAAAGTTTCGGGTTCCTTTTCATAAAAGCGTAGAACCAGTCTTTGCCAGCAGTTTCGTCCTTAAATGGATGGGGTATGTTATTGCGAACCGCAAGTTGATAGGCAAGACTGCAGACATCCCTTTTTGTGAGCCCATAGAACATGGCCTCCATCTCAACTAAATATGTTTGTAACTTGTCTTCTAGTTGTTTAGGAAAAACTGGCTTACGGCCAAGAGTAGTTGAGGCTGCTACCTTTGAATTTTTCTCCTTACTGTTGACAAGGCGGAAGAGAGACGCTCTGGGAACCTGGAATTCCTTGGACGCCTTAAGGTACCCCATCTTCTTCTCACGAACAGCTTCTATAGCCTTAGCCATCTGCGTCTCACACCAAAGCTTTCGCTTCTTTACCTCATCGTCCTTCTTTCTAGGCATATCTGAAAAAAAAAACCCAGACTATTTAGAACTCTTGCAACTAAGGGGGGGGGTAGGTTTAAATAGATAAAACACATCTTAAAACAAATTATTTGTAGGTCTAGACTGTAGACTAATTTTCAAATAACAGAAAAATTGTGTTTTGTTTTCATTCAAATGAGGGCCTTCCCCATGGCGTAGTGGTGGCGTCATTGTCTTGTAGACAAGGGGTCCCGGGTTCGATACCCGGTGGAGGCACAAGCGGTTTGGATCCCACTTTAAACTGTAGGTCCAGTCCCGATTAGCCTTACTGTGCATAAAGTGGACTTAAAACACCAACTCAAACTCAACTCATTCAAATGGATTTAGCTTTTAAAAAAATGTACTTTGGTTTTAAATTAGTCTATATTACTATTTATGTAAGTAGTAATAATTATTGTTTAGCTATCAATATTATACGCAAAACTCATTTTTTAACTAAATTTTTATTCAGTATATTTTGTCGGGTTATATGGAATACTATACTTTTACGTCGGGTATTATGAAATACCTAGTATTCTATAATACCCGACACGCCATCTTGGAAAATGAACCTTTAAACGGATGGACAAAACATTGTCAGCTAAAAAACGACCACAGTATAACAAACTACAATTCTTTTAGTGTATATTATGCTTAACATCAATGTTCCAGTCACATGTGTACTAGTAGGTTAAAATGTTTGAAAACTTACCTGCAAAAACTCTTGAAAATCACGAAACACACTTTGTTCTGTAGCGAGTGGTAACACAACAACAAGCGGTCAGCTCTCACTGCACTGCATCATGGGAGTCTTTCTTGAGTAGTTCATGGTATTCTCACGTGATAGCAGCACCGAATAGAGCCAAAACCTTGGTATTCCATATTTCCCGACTATTCCATAATACCCTCCTCTCCTCTAATTTAAAACATGATTACTTTAATGTACTGTTCTAAAATAATGTTCATTTCTGTTGTTTATCGTCTCCTCTTTGCAACTTCTGGCTAATCGCGACGATGTGGATAAGTGATGATGCAATGAAAGCCCTTGCTCAAGCCGGGATTCGAACCAGGGTTGTTAAAGGTACAAGAACCAATAAATTCTAATGGGTGCTATTGAGTTCCACTCCAGGATCGGATCCTTTTTTCTAGCACAATTTAAATTCTGTCCAAGTTGCGTTTTGTTTCATTGTAAAAAAGGTTCCTGGACTGTATTTAAATTGAACCGGAAAAAAGGTTCCTGGACCGAATTTAAATTGATTTGGAAAAAAAGGTTCCTGGACCGAATTGAAATACTTTACACATAAAAAGGTTCTTTACGGTCCAGAACTCATTTACCCTTGCTGATTTTCTCTCCTGGACCGGAATTGAATTTATTTAAAATTCCTGGACCTTTAACAACCCGGGGTCCCTGGCTTCGTAGCACGCTGTGCTAATCACTCCGCCACGTTGGTCGTCTACTACATGACAGTAAAACAACATATGGTGCGAAGAAGGTAAAAAAAGCAGTTAGTAATTTTAAATTTCAAAACTTTGAAATACTTTTATGGCAGTTAAATGCCTGTTTTGAACCAATAACCATCGGAGACGTATGTAAGAAGCAATCCATTATGATTTCCAAGTCAACCTCATGACGAAACCTTCAAGGTGTGCACAAAATATATTCGCTCTTTGGAGAATTCCATTAAAGCTGCTACCCAAAGGAAAACAGTGTGCAAAGATGGAGAAACGAGGGAGCGGAAATACGTAAAATACGTCTTCCAACGCACGTAAAGCGCCTTCCGCGACTCTCGAAGCTTCTTCCCAGCTAATAAAGTTGGTTTTAGTGCTGTTGGAGACGATAGCTAGCGGCTTTTCATTGACCGAGTGCCTTCAAGGTCTTAACGTAAAGTCAGCGCAGGTGTGGGTAAGCACAAGGCGAAGCCATAGCCGTTGTCAGCACTTCCTTTTAACTTTTCCCCGAGGCACTTCCAAGGCCTATGCATGTAAGGAAATAGTAGTCAATACTATTGTACGGATGTTGATGCAGGGATTGGATTTCGAAAATTTATCATGTTTTGGAACACAAGAATTCAGCTCAACCCCTTCTCCAAAAAGCAAAAAAATACATCAGTCTCTCGATTATTATGAAAATCTGAACCCATACAATTTTTGTCAGAAGCAGAGGCTGCTAAGGGCAATGCGACTGCCCGGGGAGAGGGGGGGACCGGTGTGTGTGTCTACATTAATGGCGTACGCAGAATATTTTTTTTTGGGAGGGGCTGGAATTGTAAAGGTGGATATTGCATAGCTGCTTTCTAGGCAAGCGGCATACACAAAAAGATACTTCATGTATTAAAAAATCTCCACACCCAAATATCGCTATCGGGAGGTTGCATTTACCACTGATTTTCCACGAGTTATTCGCTGTTTTTATTTGAAAATGTATCTCAAAATTTCGGAAGGGTCTTTAGCCTCATCAACCCCCCTCTGCGTACGTCAGTGAGTATGAGATGTATAATAATACCTGACGGACATATGAACTTGTAAAGATCATTACTGTGTGTGTGTCATTTTTTAACATTCAAATCAACAATTGAGCTCGCTCCTAACTGGCTGACTGATTTCATAATTGTTGCTGTGAAGTTTCGTTTCCCTGACTTGAACTGGTGTAGTTTGGTTCAGTGGCGATTCGCTTGCGGTGTGAATTCTGTGACCACATCGCCTGTCGCTTGGAATCCAGTTTCAAGGTGACTTAAGGTAAACAAAATATTAGAGCTTGATGTAAATATTTTTCCATATGTATTGGTATTTAAATCCTGCCTTGGAGCTAATTAAACGTAACAATAATTTAATCGAGAATTCAATATCTGAAATGATGTTTAATAAGTTTTTCATATATCCTTTAAAACAGAGCAATATTTTTCATACCGGTATTACCGCAGGTAACAGCAAAATGTAAAGCATTGAATAGTTGTTTCAATAAAAATACAAAATTGTTACATGTACAGCATGTAGTGCTGCTGTGTTTCTTATCACGCTGGATTGGTCGCTTCCCCGCTCCCAACTTCCTTTGCCAGCTTGTAGAGCTCCCGCCGTAAGAACTGAAAAACACCTATAGTAACATGATACTTTCAGAGAAAGCAAAATTTCACTTCAAAGTATCGATATTTTAGGAAAATTATAAGCTTCCGTAGGGTGTCCAACGTCGGATTTTGGGTTTGATTGGATTATGATTTGATTTAGTTTATTTTACTCGCGTTTTGTGCCTCTTGACTAATTTGCGAAGATGGGGATGAGTGATGAAATTGATGAATGGACATCCACAAACAACCAAGACCGAGCGGGATTCGAACCTGGGATATTTGGCATAGCAGCGCGATGTGCTAGCCACTTTTTTTATTATTTTTTTTAACAAACTTTTATTTTATCAGCATATATACAAAATAGATCTGCTTTCTTACATAAATTCTGTTAAAAGTATTGTATAGAATTTTTAACATAGTAAGTAATATAGTAAGTCCCCCATTTTCTTTATCTGATACAAGATTTTTGGCGTAAACATGCAGTTGTACCTGTAATACAAATATGCGTTATATTAAATACCTGTTTACACTTTCACACCACAAGTATACAATTATTGTTGTCTAAACAACACTGAGGTAGTTTCCAAAATACTCATACATTTTTGGATATTCCACTCAGCCACAGGGTCCGGCGTCGGATTTTGGGAAAACCGCTCTTTTGCTGTAGATTTTCTTTAGCTGTTTGTTTCAAATTATTTGCTTCCTAAAATGTTTTTTGGACCAAGTCTCGAGAATTATATCCTAGGTTCGAGCCCTGGTCAGGGAAACAATAAATAATAACAAATGACAAAAAATATTTGAGAAATTAGACAAAAAATTTAAATTAGTATGGTGAAGTTTTCTTAGGCGGCAGTGCTAACAGGGTCTGGGGGCTTGGTTTGTGGCAGGACCATCCTCATTAAAACCCAGAAAAGCCCATTGACAGCACTGTGACATGGCGAGGAAGTGCCGCCATTAAATAAGCACTGCCCCTGCTGCCTTGCAGGGAGGGGAGGGATCTCCAAAGGCTAAGGGAAGGATACCCTGACAGAAAACCAAGGGTGGGGCAGACTCAAAAGGCATGGTAAAGCCAACTGCCCTAGGGGAGTAAACCCTAAATAAATCCACCCTGCGTTGGGCCAATCCCCCACACAAGGGTATTAACGGATTCAGAGAAAAAAACAGGAGCCTCGGAATGGACAGATCAACACAACAACGACCGGACTGGAAAAGGAAAACGAGAATGGGAAAACATTAAAACTATATTAGGAAAAGAAGTTGAATTAGTACAGGAAATGAAGATACGTAAGATAGACGTAATGGGAATTAGTGAAGTAAGAAAAAAAGGAAATGGCATACAAAGGCTTGAGGAGGGATATACCTTGAGATATTCAGGTGTTGGACAGGGAAGAAGAGCAAAAGAAGGGGTAGGAATTGTAACAAGTCAGGAATATGAAACAAAGGTCAGTGGCTGGGAACCAGTTAACTCAAGAATAATTGTAGTTAAATTTGATATAGAATATAAAATATCATATATCCAAGTATATGCACCAACAGAAGATGCCTCTGTGCTTGATAAGGAAGAATTTTATGTACAACCCCAGAGGACAGTGGATAAAGAAGTAATGGAGGGACGGTATGTAATGATAGTGGGAGACTTAAATGCAAGAACAGGTAAAGATAAGAAGGTAGCCCATGGTAGTATGGGAAGCTACGGGGGAGAAAAGACATTGAATGAGAATGGCAAGAGATTACTGGAGTTTTGTGTAGAAAATCAGTTGGTTCTTGGAAACGCCTTCTTTCCACATAAGGAGGCACATAAAATAACCTTCCAGGCTGAAGGAAGAAATGCTAAAAGCATAATAGACTACATAATATATACCAGTAGTATTAGGAGAAACATAATGGATGTTAAAGTTATAAGAGGTGCTGAACTGGGTACAGACCATAGATTACTAATAGTGGACACACGCTTCACGAGACCTCCAAAGCCCAGAATGAAAAAATACCAAACAATTAAGATATATGAGTTACAGAAAAAAGAGAAGAAGGAAGAGTATAAAGAACAGGCAACAGCCAGACTGACAGAAGGACCAGATGTAGAACAACTAGAGATAGAAGAAATATGGAAGAGAATTAAAAAGGCACTCATAAAAGCTGCAGAAGAAGTATGCGGAAAGAAAATAGTAGATACAAGAAAAAAGAAAACGTCTTGGTGGAATGAAGAAGTGAAACAAAAAGTAAAAAAACAAAGGAAGCATGGAAAAAATATATTATGTCTCAGACAGAAGAAAATAGAAGAAAATAAATTGAAAAAGAAATGAAGTCAAAGAAATAGTGGAGGAAGCTAAAATAACATCCTGGGAAAAATTTGGAAATATGGTTGAAGAAAAAGCTAGAGAAAAGAATACAAGGCAATTTTGGAAAGTTGTAAAGAACTTCAGAGGAAAATATGGAAAAACAATAAGAACCATTAAAGATGGAGATAAACTGATCACAGAAAAAAAGGATGTGTTGGATGTATGGCGGAAACACTATGGTGAAAAATTCCAGAAAGAAAATAATAACCCAGAGGAGGTAGGGGTGATATATGGACCATACATGGAGGTACAAGACTCAGATATAGAAGGGGAAATAAAGGAAGATGAAATACAAATAGCAATAGAACTGATGAAGACAGGAAAAGCAGCAGGATCAGATGGAATAAATCCAGAATTAATAAAATATGGAGGTATGGAAGTAGTTAAGAATTTAACCAAGATGTTTCAAAGAATATGGAAGGAAAACAAAATACCAAATGAATGGAGGAAAAATATCATTATCCCACTACATAAGAAGGGCAGTAGCTATGACTGTAATAACTACAGAGCAATATGCCTCTCATCAGTCGCTTATAAATTATACACAAGGATACTAGAAAGACGTCTCAGAAAAGTGGTGGAGGAAGATATGGAGGAGGAGCAGGCAGCATTCCGCCCTAAAAGGCAAACACAAGATCATATATATATACTATAAGAACGATTATGGAAAAAAGAATTGCCAAGAACAAGGACACATATCTAGCTTTTATAGACCTAAAAGCTGCTTTTGATTCAGTCCCTAGGCAATATGTATGGGAAACATTGGAGGCAAAGAAAGTACCAGTAAGATTATTGAATGCAATAAAAAATGTATATAATAATCCTGTAGGAACAATTAGAGTAGATGGCGAACACTCAGGTGAATTTGACATTGAGAAAGGCATAAAACAAGGAGACAGCCTCAGTCCAATCCTATTTAACGTCTTTTTAGACGAAATTGCTAAAATATGCAAACGACGAACACACAGGACGAAGATAGGTATGTGGAGAATAAGGCCAGTATATATCCAAGCACTATTATATGCCGATGATATCGTACTGATATCAGATACACCTGAGAGACTTCAGCAAGCAGTGGAAGAATGGTATGAAGAACTTAAAAGGAAAGGCATGAAGATTAATATAGAAAAGCGTAAGATCATGCGGGTGACTAAAGAGGACAAGGAAAATGAAGCCCTGAATATAATATGCGAAGGGAAACAACTAGAGAAAGTAGAAACATATGAATACTTAGGAACTATCATAAGTAGCAGTGGGAAAATTGATCAAGAGATAATGAATAGGACAAAGAAGGCAGCATCAGCATATTATCAAATGAGTAATACTTTAGTGGGAAAAAGAGAGATCAGTATAAAAACAAAAATGCAACTCTACAACTCAATTGTAGTTCCCATCATGGGCTATGGCACAGAAAGCTTAGCACTCCAAGATAAACATCTAAGTAAATTTCAAGCAATAGAGATGAAATATCTTAGAAGAATAGTGGCGAAAACTCGAAGAGACAGAATAAGAAATGAAAGAATAAGAGAAGAGGTAAAACAAAAGAAGACAATGACTGAAGTAGTAGAGGAACGCCAGCTGAAGTGGTATGGACATGTAAATAGAATGAATGAAGATAGGAAAGCCAAGCAAGTGATGGAGATGAGGGTTGAGGGTAGAGTAGGAAGAGGCAGGCCAAGAAATACATGGGAAGATAGAATAGAAAAGATAGGATTAAAATATGGAAAAACTAAGAACGAAATGAGAAGAATGAGTCGAGACCGGACGGAGTGGATGAGATGGACAGAACGAGGTACCCGACGCTTAACGGCATAAGGGAATGCAAGAGAAGAAGAGAAAAAGAAGTTTTCTTAATATGATAGATTTTTCCGGAAGGAGAATCCTTGCAAGTTTTGAGGATAATTGCATTAGGGTCTAAAACTTGCGTCCATGGTAAATCCAAGATTTAGCTCCTCCACCAAACTGCAGAAGAAATCTAGTTGGATCTCGATGAATTTTTAATCGGAAGATCTAGTAGCTGCGATTGGATGCAAAACTAGGGAGGGTGGGGGCAAGGACAGTGTCTTGGTAGATAAGTTTTAGGAGAGGCACAATATTCGGTGGCAATATTATATTCTCCATAATTGCCGCTACTAGGAAGTTCATATAGATATTCTGTGTCAAACTTCAATATAAATATAAACTAGAATTTGCATTAATAGACAAAAACTGTAACAAGTTTGAAAATGTATATCAAGCAAGAACACTCAAATTTACGCACTTTAAGTTTACGCACATAATTTTAAAGCTTATAACTTCTTTAATTGTCGTTAATTTTTTTCATATTTTGTTCCTATAAGAAGCTATTCTCAAAAAATATTTCTTCATGCTAATTATAATATTTTTTTTATTTCATTCTGAAATTATATAAAAATGGATGCACCTATAGAAATATAATCTTTTAGGATTTGGCATAGGTTAATGTAAGAAAGATTTTTTTAAAAAAGGATTAAGTTCCTGGTTATATAGTGTAATTGTTATGGTTTAGAAACTGATATTATGCATTCATTCCAACATGGATGGCATTTCTTTCAAGATGGTGGATATTCGCAGTACGAAAAAACTTGGGTAATTTCAGTAAAGTTCATCCTAGGAGGTTTCCCTTTTATTATGTTGCCAAAGATCTATTTAAGTGCACCAAAGTATTTCTCCGGTTTGTGCTCATTCCCCTTATATCAATAGCAATTATCATCAAGTTAGCTGCAGACAGGGCCCTATTACAGCTTTACAAAAAGATACTAGATTACGTGTGTACTTACCATACTCAGACGTCCACGTTTGTCAACAAGGTACACGCTACAACCTCGAGTTTATCTTTGAAGCCGTTGGCAGAAGAACTCTCCGCAAGAAGTTCGTTTTAATTTAATTCACTTTTTAATTTCAAAATATTTCTATACAAATATTTATACAGTAAGAATTACATTAATGTTTTTTTAAAACTTTCTGGCTCTTATAGATTTATGAATTGATAAGTTTTCAACTAAAATGAAGTACTACTTGCTACGATTTTACTGCCATCTAGTGACAAGAAAATAATGAATACCACCACAAGTCGCCACACATTTCAATTGGAATTTTTTTCTGCCTTTCAGGCAGGTTTTTTGCCCTTCTTTCTTTTTAAAAAAAACATTTCTTTTTTATCTTCTTGCCTTGTAATCAAGGGGTCGCGGGTTCGATACCCGATGGAGGCACATGGCACAGTGGTTCAGATCACACTTTAAACTGTAGGTGCAGTCCCGACTAGCCTTCCTGTGCATAAAGTGGACTTAAAATAACAAATCAATCAGTTTTTCTTGTTTTTCTCATTTGCATTCTTTCTTCTCCTCCGTCTTCTCAATTAGATTTCCCGGAATGTGCCGAAAGGCAGAAGCCGGAATTAAAACACACACCGCGTGTCTTAACGTAGTTAAACAGTAACTAACCGCGTACAGCATGCCATACACAAAACTC
Source organism: Lepisma saccharinum (assembly GCF_977018435.1). Taxonomy (NCBI): domain Eukaryota; kingdom Metazoa; phylum Arthropoda; class Insecta; order Zygentoma; family Lepismatidae; genus Lepisma; species Lepisma saccharinum. The sequence continues at coordinate 14,886,947 of NC_139232.1, read as the reverse complement.
TACCTGCCTCATGGGTGGCAGATCTCTGCAGACTCTGCCATTTCACTGCATCGCCGGAAGATCTGAGTTCGGTCCCACTCAACACGGGAGAGAGCTTTGGGGCCGTATTGCTATTGGACAATTCAGCGTGATGCTGATCACACCTGTGGGGTTTTACCTCCACATCCCTCATGTGCCTTCATCAAACGGTGCAAATCACAGGAATTAACCTTCATGTGAAGTAAATAGAATTTTGTTTAAGCTTGCATTAATGCTAATTCCAATCTGATATTCTAATTCCAATTTTCTCCGCATTTCATGAGATAACAACACACCTTTGAGTACAGCGCAGCACTGGGAGGGGAGTAACAGCCGAAACTCATCGAACCCGGTCAAGTTCCCAAACAGAAAACACAAGTCTGTAATTTCCTGTACATTGAATAGAAGCTTGATCAGAAATTATACATCTTTATAAATTGAAAAACCTGTTTTTATCGTCCCAAGCGTTGCCAGTTGTGCCAGGCTATTTGCGGAAGATATCATGCTGACTGCTGGAGTCTAGCTAGTGATCTTACCAGCAGTATACAGGGTGTCCACATGAAAACTCCCTGATTTCAAATTACAATTGTTAGGAAACTATTCAGCATAGACCTTTTGCGGTTTCCATATTTTTTAATCGAAAGTTTACATAAATACATCCTATTTCTTTATTTTTTACAATTTATGGTTATTTTAAAAACAGATAATTCCGAAACACGTATAACTACTCTAGCTCGTTTTCAGTTCATTTCAAATGTAATGGAACGGAAAATAACAAGTCTGTTATTTGAAAGTAACGAACAAACATGCATCTATTCATTTTAATGCACCATGCGATTTGAAGGGGGAATGAGAGGGTTTCCCCTCTTAATCAGATATTTTTTCGAACTTCTGGTGTTTCACAAGTACTTTTGAATCTAATACTAAAAGTGGGCTGTCTTTTTGACGTATGTTGTGTGTGTGGTTTAATGCTGTTCGAGCGCTTGTTGCGATCTGTTGTGTTTTGTTGTGTCTTAAAAAGTAAGTATTTTATTAGTTGTATAAAAATAAAAGATAGTCCCCAAATCGACTCTTGAAAGATTCAGGTTTGAAGGATTGGTAAAATATTTGACAAAGTAGTTATTTATGACAGAAGTTTCTACATTTTAACACTCTGTATATACTGAAAGTCACTTTGCGAATTAAACTTTTTACTTTTGGGGGATATCACTCAGTGGCGTATTTGTAATTCCTCTTCGGAGGGTAGATTTTAGGGGGGTATTCAAATTTGTAACTGTTTCCAGCCAGTAAAATAAAACAAGGGGGATGAAAACATCCCTGGCAGGAATAAAAATAAGTTTCTTTTGCAAGGGACACAATTCTCTGGGGGGGGGGGAATCCCCTGCAACCACCCCGTTAATTCGCACACTGCTGAAAGTACTATCATTGTGTATGCAAAACCGGAAACCATTCAGTTCTTGGAGCAAAGCAAGAAAATTGACATCTCTACTCTTGAAACTTTAATTGATTGATTCACCGTGTAGGAGAACAGTAGTTTAGGAGTTAGAGGAACACCATGCATTGAAAGCAATTTTTCAAATCTTTGGTGGACAATATGATTAGCCTGTTTCAAGACTGTTTCAATGTATTCCTAAAGGCACAGACATGGATGGCATTAGATGATTAAGAACATGTGTTTTATGGTGAAATGCTAAGTGAACTTTATTGTATAATGTAAGCGAAAGCATGTATGCATCACTAGTTAAAAATTTTCACACCTACAAAGAAAATCCAAAACACATTTCCACCTCACTCAAGTATTATGTGAATTAAATGGAAATTGTACCAATATGAATGTGAACGCCGATTCAGTGTGAATCTAACCTATACTAAACAGAGTGAGATTTCTTTGGATCATAGAATGCATCGTTCCAAATCAATTTCGCTGATACCCCGCTATTGGTGTTTTATTTTCATGAGATATGAACTCCAATTACCATTTTAAACCTTCGTTTTAAAAGTTACTCAAACACAAAGATTGGTTATCGGAAGTCATTTTGAGTATTTTTTCCGACTTCATTACTGCCTTCATTTGATTTTTTATTTTGTAAAAATTTCGGGGTGGGGGGCTGTAGACGCTTCAACCCCCTCTGCGTACGTCAGTGTTCTAGCGTAGCATCAAAACCTTATTTCTGATTATGTAAGAGTGACTATTTGTTTTAGTGTAGATAAAAATATATATAAATTACATATACAGTAAAACTTCTCCTAACGGACACCTCTGAATAGCGGACATCTCTAAATTACGGACATTTATAAATTAATGACGGACAGTCTGAAAGACAACTGTCGCAATTCCTGGAATTCGACACAACAATGGCCAGTATTTCGCATTGGCGCGCATTGTTTCATGTTACACCTAACGTATCTCTTTTTAAGAGCGCAGACAGTAGACAGTATTCTTTGTGGTTATCTTGAGAAGAGTGTCACTTCTGCTACGATGTCGCAGAAACGCAAACATGAATTTAAAGGAAAAAGCTGAAGTCATCAACGTCTACGAGAAAGATAAACTTAGTGTTCGAGACATGGACGTGGTTTACTGTTGGAAAAACAAAGATCAGTGACATTTTAAGAAACAAAAGTGACATTAAATGGACATTTCCACTCTAACCTAAAATATGATTTTAACTTAATCACTGCATGCCATTCATTTTATATTAACGTTGTGCAAAATAGTTTGCGTTAATTCGACATAGTTTGCTAACAATTGACCTTAGAAGTTGTACCGAATTGCTGGCGTACGTCACGAAAATCGAGACGGGCTCTGATTGGATATTGCAGTTATGACGTTCCCGTTCGGCAGTGAAAATGATAGTCTGCTTCGCGCTCTGCCAGAAGGCGGTGCTGCTGGTGCTTGTAACGCTGAACCGAATACTATATATTCTCTGTGATTTTCATAATTAACGTTTGTATTATTTGATTCATTTGTTGTTTTAAGTCCACTCTATGCAGAGTAAGGTAATAGGGACTTCACCAGCAGTTTAAAGTGGGATCCGAAACACTGCGCCAAGTGCCTCCACCGGGTATCGACCCCGGGACCCCTTGATTACAAGGCGAAGACACAACCACTGCGCCATCGGGGAGGCCCACGTTTCTATTATGAACAGACGAAAGATATACGAAATCCAATTCCGGCAATCTAAGATGTGTACATGCATTCACGGTAACGTCATGTTTTGCAGAAATGATATTAGAGCAGAAATGAGAGGAGCGAAAGAAGCGAGTTAAGATTTGCAAGGTACTAACCAGCGTTATTTTCTTTTTTCTGCGTAGCCGAAAATAAATGTATGTAATGCATATGAGCGTCGCGAGGGGCGGGGGTTCGAACCGGTCCATTGACCAGCTCCTAGAAGTTGGCATCGTTCATTTCAAGTTACAAAAAACAGAACTATATTATTTTTATTGTTAATAATAATAACAAATTGATTTCATTTAGGCATTAATCCAACCAAGGGCGTTGCAAGATTTTTTGCAGGAACATATTTTACCATTTAAACCAAAGAATAAATGATTCTACAGTTTCCAAAACACCAAAAAATATTTTTTGTATGTAAGAGGTCGCACAACAAACTTTTTGACCAAAATTTACCCCTAACTTAAAATTTTTCATTAACAAGGCTTGTGAATGTAAATAACAAAATATAGTAGTATGCATTTCAGTATAATAACTGTATTAAAATGTGAAAGAAAAAACGTTGCGCTGCATATTTGTTCACCTGGTGGCCTGAATACAATAGCCTTTCGAAAGAAGGATGTAATAAAATTATCACAGGAATATAACTCCTTTATTTTATTAGTTTATAGGTGTTCTATAATGACAATTATAACCATTAGTATGTTTATTATTTCTACTGTTTTGACTTTTATGAGCCTAAACCCCGTACCTTGCACAAAAATTTCTCGCTACGCCTATAGTAATGCTCAACATTGTAATAAAATAGAACAGAGTTTTTAGTAATTTGCAGTTTTCCATAACTTTCACAGACCAAGTTCATTGTCGTTGATGTGGACTCGCCATGAAAATCGTAACCAAGCAAGTCGCCTTTTTTCAGTCGTGGATACATTGAGGAATATCTTATTGGGTCATCTGGTGTTCGTATTTGTGCATAATGTTAAAATGCACAACTTATAATTCTTTATTTTCAAACAACATGTAACGAACCTTAGCGTTTAAGGTTTTATATTTGTAAGAAGTTATCATTTTTAAAATGTTTGTTACTTCAAATAATGTGCAAGCTGCCACAGACAAGTATAGTTAGATTGATACAGTTGTGGTTGGAACTTGTGTATATGTTTAAAAATACGTCATAATCTGTTCGTGTTGATATCACTTTCTCATCTCAGCAGAGGAAGTGAACCCACCTAAATGTTTTTCACCTGACGACAGACTGAGTTGGAAAACAGGTGAAGGGGGAGGAATCAATATGTATATGGTAACTGGAACATGGAATGCCAGAATAGTGTTATTAGTCTGCATTAATTGTGTTTTTTAGGCGATATGCTGAAATAATGATTACGTATAGAAACCTTCGTGTATTTTGGTTTGTTTTGTCTAACGTTGTGTGTTAGTGATTGTGATTTGAAATTCTGTAAGAATGGTTTATTTTCGCATCTTCAGGCATCAAATGGTATGCTATAGAATTGTTCTTTACGTCTCTTCAAAAGAAAACAATGAAACGTAAGTAAATATGTACATTGATTAAGTCCACGTACGACAGTAAATCTATGTGATTATAAAATATAAGTGATTATAAAACTGCGGTTAACTTCGAAAACCATGTTGTGTTTCTTTCTATCCAGCAAGCCCTGATGATTTGCAAAGATTCTCATGTTCCAGACACAAGGAGCAGCGGACTCACTTTGTAAGTACTAGTGTCCAACTGGAGGACGTTGCATAGTTATTTTGTCGTACAATAGTGGGGCCCGAAGTGCAAAATTATTTTAGAAATTCAAACGTGATGCCGATTTAGTGCATACTGAAGGTATCGTCCATAGAATTCACGAAAGTGAAATTGAAAGTATTTGGAATTCACGAAGGCAAGAGTGTGATAGTGAAGTGAAGGTATTAACGAGGAAAAGCCATAGACGGTGTAGCAGAATGGAGAGAGAAGTAGTGGTATTTGACCTACTATAAACTCACGAAAGGAAGAGCACCTCTCAAGCAGATTTGCTACACTTAAAACTTGCTCAACATGCCTACATGAGTTTTTTGCTTAAGTGTGGAACTCTTGCATAATCCAAGATTTTTGTAAAAATGCCCTCAAGAATTTTTCGGAAAGGAAGAGCTTTTTCGGAAAGGAAGAGCCTCCTTGTCTATACTTACAAAAGGCACTTCTGTGAGATTGTTGTCCATAAACTTGTCAAAAAAATGCCCCTCTTGACCACACTTAAAACTAGGCCACCCATACCCATACACACACCCACACCCACCCACACCCACCCACACCCACCCACACATATTTACTTCCGGTCCACTTCCGGTCCACTTCCGGTCCACTTCCGGTCCACTTCCGGTCCACTTCCGGTTTGCCTACTTCCGGCCCACTTGTGACCTACTTCTGATTTATTTCTATTGCATCATGTTTTGCAACAAATTATTAGACATGTGTTGTTTTCTGATTGGTTGCTTATAACATAATTTGATGATGTGTTATATTCTGATTGGCCTATTGTTTCAGATGTGTTGTTTTCTGATTGGTTGCTTATAACATAATTTGATGATGTGTTATATTCTGATTGGCCTATTGTTTCAGATGTGTTGTTTTCTGATTGGTTGCTTATGACATAATGTGATTATGTGTTATATTCTGATTGGCTTATTGTTTCAATGCGGTCCGTGCTTAGGGTATATAAAGAGATTTTGCATTGCATATCAGCCAGTATTGTAAGAGCTTTTGAAGAGTAAGGTTGTGTTGTTGCAGTGCTGAACCCAACTGATATTTTTATCCAGCATAGAGTTTTGATTTGGACCCCAAGAAATTTTATATAAATACCAAAGCCAAAAAATATTAACACACATACACACATACATACATACATACACACATACAAATCACACAGCTGAACCCAACTGATATTTTTTATTCAGTATAAAGTTTTGAATTGAAACCCAGGAAATTGTATATAATAAACAACAACAAAAATGCCGAATCAAAAATATTGTAATCAGTGCAATAAAAATATATTTAGCTCTAATTGGGCCAGACACCAAAAAATTTGTAATCCAGACAAATGCAGAACTCCCACAAAAATATGCCCCAAATGCAATAGAAAATACAGCATGCAATACTTCACATATACACATAAAGATACTTGCTCTGCACAACCATCTACATCTGGTCTGAAAAGAAAGTACGAAGCACCTGTTAATGCCAGAGCAGCAAAACAGCCACGCTATGAACCCATCCGTAGCAGTTTTAACGGCCAATTAAGAGATCACCGTTTTGTATCAGAGCCAAGATGCGGCATTGAGAATTTCTTGAACAGTGTAAATCCTAAAGTGCAGGCAATTCTAAATGCACAAAATGGCTCTTATAAGCTCTTCCTCAAATTGTTTATACAATATAAGAAACCAAACGCTACAAAATTTACACACCCCCACATAACAGAAACTGTACCGGTATATTCAAATGCAAATTTAGACACAATAATAAGCAGCTTGATAAATCAACTGAATATCAAACACTCTGAATTTGCGGCAAAAGAATCAGGATGGAGCCTATGCGGCTCTCCGCACAAGTTATATGTTAATATTTCTGAATTCAACCCATTACAAGGATCTACATATCTGCCATTACCTGCCAATATCAAAAACAAAAGAGCCGTGGTCAATATTGAAAATACCGACCAGAAATGCTTTTTGTGGTGTATATTAGCTGCTTTGTATCCAGTTTCAAGGAATCCTCAGAGAATAAGTTATTACAAGCAACATGAACACGATTTTGACGATGCAATGGAGGGTTTGGAATATCCAATGTCAGTTCAGAATATTGACAAATTTGAAAAAAGAGCCAGGCACATCGATGGCAAACAATTATCTATTAATGTATTTACTTGTTCCACTGGCAATTGCTTGATAGATCCTCTCAGAATCAGTACACTTGATGATGAATCTGCAATTCCGATTGATCTGCTCTTAATTGAAAAGGATGGTACATATCATTACACTCTGATACATAATCTTGAAGCTTTAGTGAGAACACAACTAGACAAATATAAAAAAATATTCAAGTTGTGCAGAAGATGTTTAACTGAATTTGATGGTAGAAAAATGGTGAATGGGGTTTGTCAAAAGAGTGCAGAAATTGCTAAAAACAAGTTAATTGAGCATCTGAAATACTGTGGGAATCATAAACCTGTTCATATGGTGATGCCCAATCCAAGTGAAAATTGCAAATTCAAAAAGTATGAAGCCTCGTTGGAACACCCAGCATATATTGTCTGGGATTCTGAATCAAATCTCAAATCTCTTGCATTCTGTAGCCCAGATCCCGAAGAATCTTCAAGTACATCATACCAGCAACATGAACCTTCCAGCTTTTGTTATGTGGTTGTACAGGATGGTATTGTTACTAAAGAATATTCATACAAGGGACCAAATGCCATCAAAATATTTGCACATAGAATAGAAAATGAGTGCCGTGACATAGCATATAACATCTTATTAAAATCAAAGCCTATGTTGCCTTTAACAGAGGAACAGATTGAAGATTTCAACAATGCAGAAAAATGCCCGGTATGTGATTCTGAATTTTCAGATACAAATATCAAGGTACATCACCATTCTCATACAGATGGTCGATATAAACAGGCCCTGTGTAATAGCTGTAATATTAAGATCAAGAGACCAAGATTTATCCCCATATTTTGCCATGGAGCATCCAATTATGATTTCCATCATCTGATCAGGTACGAGGGGTTTGAGAAACAGAATTTAAATATTTTAGCTGAAAATGATGAGAAATATATATCTATTAGCAAGATAATTAAAGTTGATGGTGTTCCTATTCACATAAGATTTCTTGATTCTTACAGATTTTTATCAGCTAGCCTGGATACACTGGCCACTCAATTATCTGATGATCAATTCAAAATCACACGTGCATTGTTTCCAAATCAGGACCTGAAATTAATTAGGCGGAAGGGTGTATATCCATATGACTATGTCACAGATTTTTCTAAATTTGATGAGTGTTCCCTGCCACCACAAGAAGAGTTTTACAGCAGAATCAGAGGATCTGGAATCAGTGATGAAGATTATCACCATGCTCAGTTGATGTGGAACAATTTAAATTGCCAGACATTTGGTGATTATCACATGGCTTATTTGAAACTTGACGTCACCCTCTTAGCTGATATATTGCAGGCATTCAGAAAATCTTCCATGCAAAATTATAAACTGGACCCAGTGTATTTTTACAGTGCCCCGGGCCTAGCATGGTCTGCAACATTTTTGAACACTAAAATGCAATTGGATCTGATCCACGATCAAGATATGTATCTGTTTATGGAGAAATGTATAAGAGGAGGGATGGTGCAATGTTCCCAGAGATATGCCAGAGCAAATAACAAGCATATGCCTGATTATGATCCAGCACGGCCATCAAATTATATACTGTATGTAGATGCCAACAACCTCTATGGTCATGCCATGATGGATAAATTGCCATATGCAGGGCTTGAATGGGTCGAAGATTTCAATATTGAAGATCTTCAGGATTTTGATGACAGTGAATATGGCCTCTTCTTAGAGGTTGATCTGATAATTCCTGATCATTTGCACAACAAATTTTCTGATCTGTCCCCAATTCCCGAGGTTCAGTGCTCACCTGGTTCTAAACAGAAGAAGCTCATGATGACCCTGGAGCCGAAACAGGATTATGTTATATATTACAAAAACCTCCAGTTCCTGATGAAACATGGTGTTCAAGTGACCAAAATTGGCAAAGTCTTAAGGTTCAGGCACTCAAGATGGTTGAAACCATACATTGATACAAACACGGAGCTTCGAAAATCTGCAAAGAGCCAATTTGATAAGAGCTTGTTTAAATTGATGGTGAATTCAGTGTATGGCAAAACAATTGAAAATGTCAGGAAACATACCGATGTTAAAATAATTACTGACCCCAGACTGAGCAAAAAATTGGTTGCAAAGCCCAACTTCAATTATAGAAGAATTTATGATGAGCACATGGCACTTTTCAACATGATGAAAACAAAGATCAAATTTGATAAACCTATTTATGTAGGGGCTGCGATATTGGAATTGTCCAAATTACATATGTTAACATTGTATTATGATGTGCTGAAACCTTTTTATGGTGATCGTGTAAAATTATTGTACATGGACACGGATAGTTTTATTCTTGATATTCAAACAGAAGATGTTTATCAAGATATGTCACAGCCTGAATTGTTTCAATACTTTGATACCAGTGAACATACAAGAATTCAACCCCACAACAAAAAGGTGCCTGGCAAGTTAAAAGATGAGACATGTGGTGATGCTATTGTGGAATTTGCTGGGTTAAGTGCCAAGGTGTACAGTTTTAAAACATGTAGTGCTGTTGTCAAAAAGGCCAAGGGTATTGGCAGAGTTACTGTGGAAAAAGATCTTGTATTTGAAGATTATAAAAATTGCATCAAATCCCAGAGTTCAATCAGAACATCAGAAAATAGAATTCAGAGTGAGGATCACTTGCTGACTTCAAATATTGTAAGAAAAGTGGCCCTGGACCCACATGATGATAAGAGATACATTTTATCATGTGGCATACATACTTTACCTTGGGGGCATTGTGATTTGAAAAATGGCAAACAATGCCCAATTACAGAGCATGATTTGAAATAAATAAACATGCCTATGAACTTATTTGGGTTCAAGAAACAAGGTATTATGGAGCTACCAACACCACAACCCTCTTCTGATATGATATCTAAACTGAGTGGCTTGTTAATTATTCATCTGAACAGCATACTTACAGATGTTGATGAAGAAACAGGCAAAATATTGTACATATTTAACAATAATTTAAATTATTACCAATTACCTGTAGGTGGGCAATTGCAATTTATTACAACCCCTGAGGGTGATGTCAAGATTTCAGTAGGGAGAAATATTTATAGAATTAAGCACTCAAACATGGTTTCTGGCACTGTATATACTGTTTCTGCTGGTGACTGCTTATATATTGAGGTCCCGGGATCCTATGACAAGCTTATACCCTTTTTTATAGAATTAAGAATCAGATATTCAATAATAAATAACCAATAAAACAAAAATGCCTAATGATATATTTGGCCATACAAGACATGAAGATCACAGTGATGAGATTCTGATGCTTGATGTCAGAGTCAAGAAATTAAGAAGTGATTTACAAGCTTTACAGACCACACTCAATGCCAGTCTTCAACTAGAAATTACAAATTTACAATCACAATGCATGGACCCTCTTCTTAAAATTGATTCTGAACTCAAATTGCTGCTTCAGAAATATACTGATTTGGCCACATTGGATAATTTTCAAAGTTTGGAAGAAGCTGTAGCAGCTCTTCAAGCCAAATTTAAGACCCAGGCTAACAACTCCGAGCAATTGAAACAACAATTGGAAGAGCAGATAATTAATGTCCAGGCACAGCTCCAAACAATTGTCAAAAGCATAAAATCACAAGAAGATTTTGATCTAGTGATTTCCACTCTAAAAGAACAGATTCAATCCCTCCAGATACCTAATCTGGACCCTCTGAACAATGCCATAGCCGAGGTTAAAGAAAAAATTGAGACACTTGAAAATTTTATGAACAATTTGCCATCTTCTGATGCTTTGAGTGCAATAACTCGGAGTGTAGCAAATATTAAGCTGCAACTTGAAACATATGAAGATTTTGGAAAAATTCAAAGTTCCATAACCCATCTTGAAGGTACAATAGCAGCAGTGCAAAGTGATTTGGCAAATGTACTAGAATCCCGATTGCCTGGAATTGTAGATACCCTTGTCAGTGTCCAGCAACAGATCACAAAGCTTGAAAACCTCAACACTGAATCTGAACTATCTCATTTTCATCACTTGATCGATGATATCCAAACAAAGCTTGAAATTTTACAGCAATCAACACCCTCTCAGGCAGATATAGCCCTGCTCCAAAATGCTATGCAAAATGTGGCTCATGCTTCTGAATTAAACACTGTGAAATTGGCACTTGAATCTTTGCAGAATACAGTATCAAATCTGCCTACATCACAGGAACTTAAAAATATTAAGAGAGCTGTGAATAGGATATTGAAATCAGAAGATATCAAGAATATCCAGACAGAGATCAAACAACTCACACAGACAGTGGCCACTCTACCAACCAATCAACATATTAATGAACTGCATGCCCTGTTTGAGGATATCAGAAGACAGGTCCATGATCTTACTGCTCAAAATTCAAAATTGGCAGTTATTGAAAATTTGCAACAAATTGTAGCTAATATCAAGCAACAGCTAGGGACCATGGAATCCAATCAAGCAAATGCTCTGTCTGTTTTTGCCACCCAGCTTCAAGAGATTGTGCAACAATACAAGAAACTTGTTGTGGACATAAAAATCAAGCCAGGCCATGATGATGTTGTTAGGACCATCAATGAGCACCTTGAATCTGTAACAAGCAGATTGCTCACAGCAGAAAAAGAAATAACAGGCATAATCGAGAATCCAAAACATACAGTAATTCTTGAATTGTACAGCATCCCCAACAAAGAATATGATTCACCATTTACACCAGGTGGCAAAATATATATGCTGTCCCCTGCACAATTTTATTACCAGTTTTTTGTTGGAGGCACACTTAGACCAATCAAGATCAAATATTGGCATCAGCCACAGGCACATCACTACCCTACCTTATCAATAACAAATGCTGACAACAAAGCAAAAATCACCAGTGTAGAGTTAGAGGATTTTACAGACCCCAATACATTAGAAACAGCCTATACTGAAGATGATGGCACTCTGGAATTTAAAATACAAATAGGAGACAAATTGTATTTAGAAAATCCTGTAGTATCAGCTGCTGAACACCCCATAGTTGCAATATTCTTGTTTACATATTATGTCTAGACAAATTATTGTTGATGAATTACACAGACAGGCCCGACATAATTTTAAGAGACTCCCAGTAGTCACAAAAGGCATAGATGATTTATGGCAGAGCGACTTGATTGAGTTGTCAAGTGGACAGTTGAAAAACTTAGACAAAATCAACAAGGGCTACAAGTATCTACTCACTGTAATAGATACATTTTCAAAATTTGCCTGGGCTGTGCCACTCAAATCCAAGACTGGAAAATGTGTTACAGAAGCCATCAGAACAATCATCAATCATTCAGGAAGATCACCGCGCTATTTGCAAACAGATAATGGCAAAGAATTTTATAATTCAGTGTTTCAACAATTTATTAAAAGCCAGTCAATAAAACATTACTCGAGTTACAGTGACCTCAAAGCCTCAATTGTAGAGAGATTCAACAGAACCTTAAAAAATCTTATGTATAAACAATTTACCCTTCAAGGTAATTATAAATGGCTTAATATTCTTCCAGAACTTCTACATAAATATAACAATTCTGTCCATTCTACAATCAACATGAAACCCTCTGAAGTAACTTCATCTGATGAGCAAAAATTGATCAGGACTGTTTATTATCCTAGATACCAGCCAACAACAAGAAAGGCCAAATACAGGGTGGGCGATCAAGTAAGAATCAGCAAATATAAGCACTTATTCAAAAGAGGCTTTACGAGAAACTGGAGCACCGAATTATTTACAGTGGTTCAAGTTAAACCCGGGACCCTTAACACATATATAATAAAAGATCACCGAGGAGAAATTCTCAAAGGCCGATTCTATGAACAAGAACTCAGCAAAACTAAACAGCCTGACACATATCTCATAGAAAAAATCATCCGCAGAAAAGGCAACAAGTTATTTGTCAAATGGCTAGGACTTCCAGAACACAGCTGGATCGATGCAGACAAAGTGATAATATGAGCACCTGGGATGTTATAAAGAGGCTGCCAGAACCTGAACAGCAGATTAAAAGAAATGGCAACTTGCTGCCTGATAATATTAGGTGTCTTATTGTTGGGCCATCTGCTTGTGGTAAAACTACACTAATGGTTGATAATTTTTTATTGGCACCCAACTGGTTAGACTGGAAAAACAGGTATTTGTATGTCTTCTCTAAGAGCTTGGAACAATTAAAATATCAGCAGCTGATGAAGCTATATGATGGATTGGATATAGCCACTTTTGAACCAGATGTTAAGCCATTAGATGAATGTCTCGATAATTCTGTTGTTGTGTTTGATGACATTATACTGGATAATCAAAACAAGGTTAGAAATTTCTTTACACAGGGCCGACACAAAAACATTGATTGCTTCTACCTGGCACAGACTTTTTCAAAAATACCCAAGCAGCTGATCCGAGACAACAGCAATTTTATATGTGTGTTTCATCAAGACCATACCAACCTCAAACACATACATGATGAATATGTAGGTGGGGACTTGAGCTACAATGATTTTTCCAAGTTTTGCAGCAAGTGCTGGAGCCAGGACAGTTATGGGTTTGTCACAATTGATATGACAAGAACACCTAATACTGGAAAATACAGAAATAAAATTAACGATTTTCTAGACGTAGAGACGTATATAAATAACCATGAAACGACCAGTCATTGATGATCTTAAGTTAAGAGATTATCTTGTAAAAAGATTTAAGGGATGGAAATCAGAGAACCGGGGAATTTATGAAAAACACAAACAAACAGAACAGCCTGTAATTGATGCTATTAATAATTTAGGTAAGAATATCAAAACTGTTACAGAGCAGAATCAAAATTTGATCACAGAGCTCGTACCTGTAGCTGCAAGAAACATATTAGATTATCCATTCACCCCACTTTCCAGTATTCATACACCTAGTCCTATTGCTCCTCGAAGAATTGAAGCTACTCAGGATCCTATTGAATTGGGTCTTCTTGCTCAAAAATATTTAACCACACCTAAAGACAACAAAGATGAGGTCTTTGGCTTATATGCTGACACAGAGCTTGATGGCAGCATCATTCATAGAATTGGCAATTTCAGAGTAACCTTTATGGGAGATGATATAATTGTATATTCAGAATCTCGTCTCGGAGAAAAAGGTGCTTTTGTTAAGTACCCCGGAACACCTGGATTGTGGGAACTGATGACTAGGAAAAGGCCTGGCAGCTATACAGAGCAAGATTATGAGGATTACAAAGAAATATTAATAAAATCAGATGCTCTATACCAGAACAATGATCCCACACAAAAAAGAGTCAAGTCGAGCAGTGGAGCAAAATACAATAATTTAATCAAGCCCATATGGTCTCAGATCAAGACAGGTAGCGGGATCAAACAATACAACACCCTGCCTAAAGAATTTGTGTGGGTTGATGATGTCAGGAAACTTGTAGATAGGTTATTAGTGATAGCTGGGGAGGAAAATGCTGGCAACCACAATTTTTACAATGAAAAGGTTGGAATTATGGACATGATAAGCACCAAATTATCTAATTTTATAGTGAATGACACTAAGGGGATTGGATATCTTATAAAAATTATTAATACTCTACCACCTAAATTTTGGAATATTTCTGAGGGTCGGGGCCTGGTTAATGACATTATAAACAAGCTGCCATTTGAACTACACATTCCAGGCTATCAATATTGTGGTCCAGGTACAAAATTGGACCATAGATTAAACAGAGGGGACCCTGGTGTTAATCCTTTAGATGCTGCTTGTAGAGACCATGACATAGCATACAACACAGATTCTGATCTTGACAAGAGACATGTTGCAGACAAGAAATTAGAAGAGGCTGCATTTGGTAGATTTGTAAGCAAAGATGCTTCTTTGAGTGAAAAAATAGCAGCATTGGGAACCACCATAGCTATGAGCACTAAACAAAAACTGGGGTGGGGGCTGTGAATATGTATATAATAAACCTACAATGAAGGCCAAGGGTGTTATGTATCAGATACCTTATGCAGGTCTCAAATCTCTTAAAACTATTGACAGTCTCTTGACCAAAAAGCAGCGCAAGAAAAAAAGCTCTTGTCTTGCAAAGGGACATGGTATGAAATTGTTGCTTAGTACCCCCCAATTAAAAAAATTACAGCAATCAAGAATAAAATCACATGTGGGGGGATTTATATTTACCATCCCTGCCATCTTAGCTGCTCTCGGGGCTGTTGGGAGCTTGGCTGGGGGATCAGCTGCCATAGCAAAAACAGTAATAGATGCCAAGAAGAATAAGGCAGAATTAGATGAGCAGAGGCGCCATAACCTGGCAATGGAGAAAAAAGGCAAAGGTGTTAAGAGAGCCATGAATAAGTTTAAAAAAAACAAGAGCCGCTTACAAACCAAGATATTGAAGCTTTAATCAAGCCATTGGGCATCAAACATTTTAGAGGTGTGTACATGTCTGATTCTTTACCGGAACAACCACTCAACAAAGAGTGTGGCATTGTTAATTTGGATGAGTACAAAAATCAGGGCACTCACTGGATCTGTTATCTTAAATATTTAAAAAATGAGGCATTTATGTTTGATTCATTTGGAGGTGTTCCACCTGAAAATTTAATAAAATATCTAAATTCAGCTAATCTTTATTACAATAATGCCCGTGTTCAAAACTTCAAAGATGTTAATTGCGGACATTTGTGTTTATCAGTTCTCAGATATATGTCTCAAATAAATAAACCATCAATTGAAAATTTTCAAAAAGCCCTGTGGTATCTGAAACATCATGGGGGTATTCCATCTCACCAGCCAAAATTCAATATTGAAACTCAAATTGCATGATGACATAGTGTATCCCAAAACAATAGCTCTCAGAGCATTTTACGGCATGTACCTGATCCCTAATATTACGCACCACAACAATACAATTGCAGTAGGGGATCAAAAAATTGTCATCACTCCAGGGCAATATAATCTGTCCACTCTAAATGCTCAATTACCCAGAGGTGTAGTGTTAAGTCAAAATTCTGTCACTCACAGAGTAGAGATTGTATCTGCTACGGAGACAGTACATCTGGGTACTATAGGAGAGCTGTTGGGCTTTGAGAACAACACAAAACTTGAACCAGCCATTAAACACACTGCTATGAATATACCCAAATTCTTAGCCATAGAGACTCTGAATA
Source organism: Lepisma saccharinum (assembly GCF_977018435.1). Classification (NCBI taxonomy): domain Eukaryota; kingdom Metazoa; phylum Arthropoda; class Insecta; order Zygentoma; family Lepismatidae; genus Lepisma; species Lepisma saccharinum. Next base: position 14,870,667 of record NC_139232.1, on the reverse strand, counting down.
TTCACTGTAATGTGGCCGAGGGTATGATCACCAAATCAAATGGCATAGGCACTCACAAACAAACTGGCATCATTGCAACATTCAAGCCTAACTCTGAATTTATGGAGCCCATCATCTACAATCCATCCCCAACATTATATTTTCCTGTGTGTCACAACAGAATAGATTACATTGAATTGATGGTCACTAATGAAAAAGAAGAATTAGTTGATTTTGCTGGAGCCACAACAACTGCAATCATAGAGATTAATATTTAAATAAAAATACATACAATGGAAAATATTGAGAGTTATGAGCTACAATCATTCCCTCCAAACAGGAGGACATTTGCAAATTTAAATCAACCCAACACAGAAATCGAGGTTGATCTTGATGTAGGGGATGGCTTTATACACCCCCACAGAGCAGATCTATACATCAAATTTGATGTTGTAAAGCTCGATGGAACAGATTATCCGGCAAATTCAAACATAAGATTGGTGGACAATTTTGTGCCACATCTGTTCTCTGAAATTGAGATCAGAAAGCATGGCGTTGTTATAAACAGAGTGGATTATCCAGGCATTACCTCCACGGCTTTGGCTACATTAAAATTATCCAAAACCGAGGCTTCATACTACAGAATCGGTGGATTTGAAGCTGGTGATAAGATATTAACCAAGAGCCACACAGTGCTGTTCCCGATGCGCCTGTTGCCAGGATTCTTCTCGGATTACAAAGATATTATGTGGAAGGGTGGTTTAAGAATCACATTTAGAAGAGCTGCAAATGATAACAATGCTTTGATGAGGTACAGCACATTAAACCCTACAGGAGAAGCTCTGCCTAATACCTTACCTGATGAAGGCAAATGCATTATTCAGACTATGGAGCTAAGAATCCCGGTTGTTGAATATGAGGCCAGTTATGCTCTTAAATACAAAGCTGATATCCTAAAAAATCCACAGATTCCTCTGCAATTTTACACATATCAATGCGTACAGAAGCCCGCATCTGGTACATATTATGAGTTTGATGCCACAAATTCATTCTCCAGCATTCAATTTGACATGCCTGATTTTGTGGTGGTACTGTTTCAGACTGGGAGACACAACAATCAGGAAAAAAATTCAAGTAAATTTGATAGCTGCAACATCAAGAACATATATCTTAAAAATGGCAGAAATGAGGTATTTCCTAGAGAAAATTACAATTTAGACATGTCCAAGGATGATTTTCTTAAATTATATGAGGCTTTTTCGGCTTTCAAACGTGTCACTACTGGCAGTACTGATATGTATTACTCACCAGATGAATTCAAAGCACGGAGACCCATGTTTGTCATCAATGCTTCAAAAAGGAAACAAGTTGTGGTGAATGACAGGACAAACATTAAAATTATCTGTGAATTCCATGAAGCTTTACCCGATGACACCATATGTAGTGTCATTCTCATAGGTGAAAAATCATATGTTTATGATGTAAGAAATGAGAGAGTCACGGAGCAATTCTAGAAGATTTACATTATTTTAATACTAGATATATAAGTTGAGCCTGGTGGCCAATTGAACTTAAACCGGAAATAAACCGGAAGTAGGCAAACCGGAAGTGGACCGGAAGTAAACCGGAAGTAAACCGGAAGTAGACCGGAAGTGGACCGGAAGTGGACCGGAAGTGGACCGGAAGTGGACCGGAAGTAAACCGGAAGTGGACCGGAAGTAAATATGTGTGGGTGGGTGTGGGTGGGTGTGGGTGTGTGTATGGGTATGGGTGGCCTAGTTTTAAGTGTGGTCAAGAGGGGCATTTTTTTGACAAGTTTATGGACAACAATCTCACAGAAGTGCCTTTTGTAAGTATAGACAAGGAGGCTCTTCCTTTCCGAAAAAGCTCTTCCTTTCCGAAAAATTCTTGAGGGCATTTTTACAAAAATCTTGGATTATGCAAGAGTTCCACACTTAAGCAAAAAACTCATGTAGGCATGTTGAGCAAGTTTTAAGTGTAGCAAATCTGCTTGAGAGGTGCTCTTCCTTTCGTGAGTTTATAGTAGGTCAAATACCACTACTGAGAGACGCAACAGAAATGAATCTGCGAAGCAGAGGAAGAGCGACAATTGCTGCAGGAACGAAGTTTGGATGCTGTGATTATCTTACAAATAACAGAGAATTCTTCCAGTGTTGCCAATGTTTGCAGAGGTTTCTTAGTAGTTGTGATGGGCAGGAAGTAACCTCGGCATCTAATAAAGAGATGCGATGTACATCATGCTTGTCACCACCAGAAACAGAACCAGAACCGATCGATCTTACCAAACCTTCGTCAGAACACTGGTTACTTGATTGCTTGATGAAATATAAGGCAGAACGAAACCAGAAAGAAAAGGAGGATGAGGAGCGTAGACAAAAAGAAGGGATAGAGAAACTGCGTAAAAAAGAGATGGCTCAGATAGAGAAAGTTCGAAAACTAATAGTTGAGTCTATAGAAGAAAAGAGAAGGAAAGAGAAAGAGGAGGAAGAAGAAAATAGGAGGAAAGAGAAAGAGGAGGAAGAGGGAAAGTGAAAAAAAGACTTGGATATCTTCCGTGAATTGATTGAAATCCAGGAAGAAAGGAGGATAGAGAAAGATATAAAACTAAGGACATAGTTACAGGCTCTATTCTCTCAGCACAAATTTGAACAGGTAGAGAGCATCAGAGGAGTGATAGAAAGCTTAGTATTAAAGTCACTGAAAAGGTGGACGAAAGGGTAAAGGAAATTGTGCAAGAACAGCTAGAGTTCTTAACAGTTCGTCAAGGGCGGATAGAGAAGGAACAGAAGCAATTGAAGAAGAATATGGAAACTTGTCTTGAAATTGTCCAGTCTGGAAGAGAGTCTGAATGTGACCCTCCAGAGAGAGAGTTCAAGAAAGAGTTTTGTAAAATCGATTAATGTAGCACTAAAAAGCTTTAGTGAACTAACCGAACGCATGGAAAATATGGTGCAAGACCAGAAAGTCGAAATAAAGGCAGCTGAGGAAAAGCTTAATTCTCTCCATGAGAAAGCTAAAAATATGGAAGTATCTCTTCGCCAAAAAATTCAGGAACAGACAGGTATAATTATAAGTAGGGTCAGTAAACTGCAGGAAAACATTCATAATTTACAGACTCGACTAGAAACCTCTTCCGATATACTACCTGATCCAATCCGAGGACTGAATCCAGAAGCTAGTGACTATGAATCTCTTACGGTACTTCCAAACTCCTTCGTCCCCGGTAATACCACAACTTCTGATAGATGCAAGAGGCCTAGAGAAAAGGACAGTAATGACGGTTTTTCTTTCTCCTCGACGCAGAACAAAGTTTAAGTTGCCCAGAATGGTTGATATCGCGAACATTCTGAAGTTTAAAGGCGATATCGAAGCTCAATCTGCCGAAAGATATCTGCGTGAGTTAAATGTCAGTTTCGACTTAATGCAAGTACCTGAGCACTATAGATTGAAATTATTACCTAGGGTTTTCACCGGCAAGGCTGTGCATTGATTAGCTGGTAATATGAACAGCTTTCTAATTTATGCTGATTTCTATGCACGCTTTAAGGATGAATTTGCATCAGAAAAGGCAAAACAGAGACAACTAGCGGATGTGAGGAACCGAAGGTATTCTCGTCTGGTCCACGACAACTTAGAGAGTTTTGCCTGGATTGTCTACGCAGCGAACAGAAACCTAGGTGACAATTTTAATGAGAGTGAAGTTCTTAATTTGATCATTGGACAGTTGCCGGATCGCATTCTGAATCTTTGTCTGGCGCACGCTCCACGAAATGTGGTTGAATTGACACATTTCTTAAAGGACTTCGATATTTATGATGATCCTGATGCCTGGAAGAATAAATAAGACTTTAAGAATACAGAGGCTGCAGGCAATAAAAGTTTTAAGATCCGGAATGTCCAGACGGATTCAGAAAGTCGAGGAGGAAATTTGTCACGTCCTCGAAGATTCAACAGAGGATTAGGCAGGAGACGTTTCAACCAAGATCAAAACCAAAGACAAATAAATCTATAGACCTCTTCCAGAACAAAGGCAAAGTTCTCCAGACAGATGGCGTTACCAAGAACAACGTAATCCTACTTCGCCCATACGTTGCCTCAGAGGAAGAAGAAGCAGTGGAGACCAACCAGCGATCCCAATCATGCCAAACAAACGTCGACCTATTCTAAGTGCCTCCTCTTCGTTTAGGCAAGTGAACTCGAAGGGACGTAAAATACAAGAGTAATATGTAAATTCATTTTGCTGACCGAAAATGTATTTTCAAGCGGTCAAGTGCAAAAGGTTCCGAATGTAAAACTGGTATATTTTCCGGAAGCCTCAAGAAGAAAGTGTTAGGTGGTAGACAAGTTGTAGAACTGGAAATCGGTGGTCTGAATTTTAGCATCGATGTTTTTATTTTAAAAGGTTTTGGTTTCGACTTTATTTGACTGTGACTTTTCTGAAAACTGCACCATGCAGATATAAGTTTTAGGAAGAATGCAGTTAGTGTGTTATTTGTTACCACTCTGATCAAATCAAGGAGGATTCTCCAGATATATATTTAGTGCTGTACATCCGAAAGGTACAGGATGAAGATAGAGTCGGGATGTATAAAACCGCGGACCTCACAGAGAAGGTCGATATAGTAAATATTTGGATTGATTCCTATAAGCAGGAGTTATTATATTGCTGGTGTGGAATTGAAAGGCATTATTCTAGAAGGTCAGAAGCAAGAAGAATGTTGAGTTGGAAGTGCTATTTAAAAGTACTGATTCAGTTCATTGCTTTTCGAACCTTATACCGTTTTCTACAAAGTCCTTCTTCAGAAGAGACTAGATATATGGAAGCCTACTGTTCTATTAAACCATCATGGAATAAATCATTGCCTGAATTCACTGTTTATTGGCTGAATGTATTCTGTTTTGGATACTACAAACTACGTTTCTTCCGAGCTGTTGTCAAATGAAGAGAAGCCAATATTGAGTCATTCAGTTGTCAAGATAAACTCTATATTTAAATATTCTTTATATACTCAAAATTTTTTCAGAACTTGCAAATTACAATTTCATCAAACTTTTCCCCGGACGAGGGGCAATTGTAACGAACCTGAGCGTTTAAGGTTTTATATTTGTAAGAAGTTAAGATTTTTAAAATGTTTGTTACTTCAAATAATGTGCAAGCTGTTACAGACGACTATAGTTAGATTGATACAGTCAGCGACGGCGCCAGGATTATTCATATAAGCGTGCTGAGGAGGTGCGGAATGAAATTTATGTGGTGCGATTCTGAAAATAAGGAAAACATGAAACACGCATGCAACCTTTTCAAAACTGGGGGAGCATGGTGCCAAAAATAGGGGGGGGCAAGGACAGTTTACTTTCCCTTGGTAGATAAGGTTTAGCATAGTGCGGGGGCAAAAATAGCAAAAAACGGGAGGCAACTGCATTCATAATCGCCGCCAGTGATTAACATAAATTACTGACTGAAATAAAAATATAGGTGTGAAACATATAACTGTAGATTGACATTAATTTTCCAGGGAGGCTGTGCCCCCCTTGCCCTCCCCTTGGACGTCCATGATGATATGTATTAAGTCTTCTACTCCAAGAAAGTGGTCTACAGTGTAAACATTCAAATACACGTTTCAGTCTTACAGGCCCGTACCCAGCCTACGAAAAGCAACATATGTGTGTGGGGTTGATGAGGGTTCACACCCATTTTGCAAAGTCTCTCACATGTTCGGGCATTTTACATAACTGTGTAGTGATTTAACGTGCTAAAAAATAAGAGTTACACTTTAACTTTGAAAGTTAATAAAATGAATCACGTTTCTTGTACATTTTTGAAAATAAATGAAAAATATAATGAAAGAAAAGCAATATTACCCAAAAAGGAAGATTGTTGGGAAGATAAAACGAAACATGTTTCAGGTTACAAATTCTACCAAGCAAAAATCATATAATTCCCCAGACTTTTCCAGGTTTTGAAAGCTTTTTTAAGAAATAATTTGTTTCCAATGACCTCAGTCCTAGTCTTGCTTTCCTGACTCCTCCAGATGTCAAGGGCTTTGGAGTCAATGCAAGCCCTGTAAATAAATTTTATGAAGGAAACTGCTAAGTGACTTCATCCTGGCAGTGTGTCTGCTGGCATAATATTGTTTCTATGGTTTATTTTCGCTTTTAGAATCTTATTCGACAGTAAAAATAAATACCAGCTGTAACCTAAAAGCTATTAAATGGGGATGCATAAATGTGGGTTAGAAAATGCCATTATGTTCTTAGCATCAAATATTTTGGCCTTGATGTCTTCTACACACTGTGAAAGTTGTCTGTTGTACGGTCACACCACTGTGTATTTATGTTCAAGACAATTACAAGTAGAAAAGAAGAAAAGTTGCAGTAAAACAAATTCCGATTGACAGAAGTTCGTAAATAATAATGTACTTAATTTCTTGAGAGTTTTGGAGAAATAACAATATATGTTAAAAGTACTTCAGACAATTTTTTGCCCCCAAAATCTAGCAACGATTCTGCTGTGAAGTGGATTCTCCTATTTACAAAATATTAATTAACCCTAAGCCATTGAGTGGTAGAATGGACATCAGTTGCAGAAAAGCCCTGATGTCGGAGAAAGAAAACGAAGTTTTTTATTCTTCTGCTCAGTGGTGGCGGAAAGGGATCACAGACATTGCAGTGCGGCTGGAGAGCCAATGCCCCTTATATGGTTGGTTTTGTATTGCAGTCATTGAGGAACCTTTCTTCCATAACGTAAAGAGTATAGAAAATTCCACTCTATTCTAATTATGTGAAACATTTGTGACCGAGCCGAGGCGAAAAGGTCGGAACATGGATTAAAAGGAATTAACTTCCCGACTAAATCGGAACGTCTGATAGCCTTGCATCAACTAAAACAACCCAATATTGCAGACTGCAGACTTCCTCTGCCTTGAAACAACCTATTCAATTGTGCAAGGACAAAATCGAAATTCATGCAAAATTTGAAAAACCATCAACGTAATTTTTGTAGGTTTTTATACGTTCAAATTAAATTTTTCATGGCTCGAGGGAGGGGGCATGGCCCCCCGGCTCCCCTTGGGTACGGGCCTGCAGTCTTATTGACCTATATAGTGAAATACAAAATACAACCTTCCTGCCCTTAAAAACACAAGTTTTGAACGTTTTCAATGTAACCAATGTCCGTCTGCCACAAGACAAATCGCGAAGAGCACAGCAACTGTGTCATCTTTAAAATCTCTTCTGCCGCACTATCCCCAACAACGAACTGTAAAATTTATTCAACATTGGGCCCCTTCCTTTAATTTTTTTTAAAAAAAGCTTGAAATGGCACGTTTACTAGTCATGTTACGTGGAACAAATGGAACGAAGAAAACTACCCTTCATGTTACAACTCGCATTAAATAATTTCCCGAGCACGACCTGGTGATACCTTGAAAGCAGCTGAATTTTTTGCTCCAGTGTAAGGAAGAACAAGTAGGCGGAAAATAAACCGTTTATCAACAATGCAAAAAAGAAAAAAAACATAACTCACATAACAATTATAAAAAAACCACGAACAGACCACTTGGAGAAACAAAAGAAGAAAGAATCTTAACAACAATGCTGACGAAAGAAAAAAAACGGACGCTTATCTTTACAGAAGCTGACGCCAGTACAGAAAAGTATCGGCATCTCTTTCAGTGCTTGCCTGTTGCATACGATAATAACCGTCTTACTTCAGTGCCTATCATTCGGTGCTCAATATGACGCCATGACATAATACTCTTTATTACATATTAAGGAGCAGCGGACTAACTTTGTAACGACTAGTGTCCAACTGGAGGACGTTGCAAACAACAAGTGATAACAACAACACTGACCAACTACAAAATTCGGGCGAATAGGCTCTTGTAACTCACAAGATGGAAACTTGTTTCTGCGCAAGGCAACGGTAAACTTTTATTTGTAATGTTAACACGGCGGAGAAAACTGTAGTAAACCGCTGACAGTTGTAACGACCACTTTCGATTCTAGTAATTAGGTTTCTTTTCCAATCAATTATCTCATAGCAAACGCAGACATGCCCTAATACCAAATGAAGCCAACACAAAGTACAGACGACAGGACGAGCCGAGCCACGACGTCACAACATGGCGCAGGTGTGTTTTGTGCGCAACGCTTGGCACGAAAATTGGAAAGTCAATTTTTTACCTAAAAATCAACGCACATGAACGTGGAAAATTTCAGGGGTTATTTGCCGATGGTGTAATTTTAAAAATGGTCTTTAAGAATATTAGTGAAAATGTCCATTGTAGACTGGAAACGAAAATCTTTCTGGTAAACGCTCATTTCCCAATACACCGCGCTTGAAAGTTGACAACTTAACACTTGAATGGTTTTGACTTGCTCGTAGCAACAACATGCCTGTGAGTGGACATCTTATTCGTGAAAAAGCACTCGAAATCGCTAAAGAATTGGGGTATCATGAGTTTAAAGCATCCGTGGGCTGGCTTATGTTCGTAAAGTAGGTACTGTAATAAGCTTATCCTATTGTGTAACATCCTACACTTTTTTCTGAATAGCGGACACTTCTTATTAACGGACATTTATTTTTTCCCCGTGGTTGTCCGTTATTGAGAAGTCTTACAGTACATCAATATATTTGACTTCCCACACTAAGTAGCAGGAGCAGAGAATGGTAGAACGTAAGACACAAAAGATGATTATATGTAATATTTAAGATGAATTGTCATTACAATATACCGTTTTGAACCAGGTTTAAGCGTAACGTTATACTGTATTTGCTGGTACGTGTGTGTGTGCGCATGTATGCATGTGTTAGGACGAGAATGTACAGTATGTGTGTGTACCATAAACTACCTGTTTGTTCTTGTTTGTGAAATGGTGAGCATGTGTCTGTGTGTGCTTTTATTAATTGTGTACTTTCTTTGTACTAATTTTAATTATTTTTTATTTCCTATTTCATTAGCAAAGCGATGTAAGAAAATATCGAAATAAATGGCCACGTGTAAGAAAGCCTTAACATCGCCATCTACTTTATAAAGCCGAAATAAATAAATACATACATACATACAAATATGCATATTGTTAGCTGAGAAATTATGTTATTTTGACATCATTACGTAGGTATTAAATATATACATACCGGTACCTACAATAAATGTGTTCTTTAACAGTAATAATTAAGATATTTTTTATTTTTTTAAAAAAAGGCTATAATTTTTATCTCGTTAAAACCGTAAATATAGTTAGTTCTAGCTATACCATGGCCATGTTTTTATTGAGGGGTGGTGGAAAGTAGTGTAACCAAGGTGTAAAAGTAGTGTAATTGATGCTATAATAAACTCAACAAATGATGAGCCCCCCTCAAGCAGATTTGGCTACACTTAAACCTTGCTCAACATGCCCATATGAGCTTTTTGCTCAAGTGTAGCACCCTGTCTAATCCAAGATTTTTGTAAAAATGCCCTCGGGAATTTCCCGAAACTACAGTGTACAAATGATGAGCCCCCTCAGATTGATTTGCCCATACTTACAAAAGTTGCATCAGCCAGATTGTTGTCCATAAGCTTGTTAAAAATATGCCCCTTCTTGATATTGTTTTGGATACACTTGAAATTAAGCCAAAATCCTCATAAAACACACACCCACACACACATATTTACTTCAGGATTAAGTTCAATTGGGCACCAGGCTCAACTTGCATATCTAGTACTAAAACAATGTAATTCTTCTAGAAATGCTCTGTGACTCTCTCATTTCTTACATCATAAATATATGATTTTTCCCCTATAAGAATAACACTACATATGGTGTCATCAGGGAGTGTATCGTGGAATTCACAGATAATTTTAATGTTTGTCCTGTCATTAACCACAACTTGTTTTCTTTTTGAAGTGTTGATGACAAACATGGGTCTCTGTGCTTTGAATTCATCTGGTGTGTAATACATGTCAGTATTGCCAGTAGTGACCCTTTTGTATGGTGTAAATGCTTCATATAATTTAAGGAAATCATCCTTGGACATGTCTAAATTATAATTTTCTCTAGGGAATACCTCATTTCTGCCATTTTTAAGATATATGTTCTTGATGTTGCAGTTATCAAATCTACTTGAATTTTTTTTCCTGATTATTATGTCTTTCAGTCTGAAACAGTACCACCACAAAATCCGGCATGTCATATTGTATACTGGAGAATGAATTTGTAGCATCAAACTCATAATAAGTACCAGCGGCAGGCTTCTGTACACATTGATATGTATAAAATTGTAAAGGTACTTGTGGATTTTTTATTATATTTGCTTTGTATTTAAGAGCATAACTGGCTTCATATTCAACAACTGGGATTCTTAGCTACATAGTCTGAATAATGCATTTGCCTTCATCAGGTAGGGTATTAGGCAAAGCTTCCCCTGTAGAGTTTAATGTGCTGTACCTCATCAAAGCATTATTATCATTGGCAGCTCTTCTAAATGTGATTCTTAAACCACCCTTCCACATAATATATTTGTAATCTGAAAAGAATCCTGGCAACAGGCGCATAGGAAACAGCACTGTGTGGCTCTTAGATATAATTTTATCACCAGCCTCAAATCCACCTATTTTGTAGTAAGAAGCCTCGGTTTTGGATAATTTTAGTGTGGCCAAAGCTGTGGAGGTAATGCCGGGATAATCCACTCTGTTTATAACAACACCATGCTTTCTGATCTCAATTTCAGAGAACAGATGCGGCACAAAATTATCTACCAATCTTATATTTGAATTTGCCGGATAATCTGTTCCATCGAGCTTTACAACATCAAATTTGATGTATAGACCTGCTCTGTGGGGGTGTATAAAGCCATCCCCTACATCAAGATCAACCTCAATTTCTGTGTTGTGTTGATTTAAATTTGCAAATGTACTCCTGTTTGGGGGGAATGATTGTAGCTCATAACTCTCAATATTTTCCATTTTTTTTGTATGTATTTTTATTTAAATATTAATCTCTATGATTGCAGTTGTTGTGGTTCCAGCAAAATCAACTAATTCTTCTTTTTCATTAGTGACCATCAACTCAATGTTATCTATTCTATTATGGCACACAGGAAAATATAATGTTGGGGATGGAGTGTAGATGATTGGCTCCATAAATTCAGAATTAGGTTTAAATGTTGCAATGATGCCAGTTTGTTTGTGAGTGCCTATGCCATTTGATTTGGTGATCATACCCTCCGCCACATTACAGTGAATATTCAGAGTCTCTATGGCTAAGAATTTAGGTATATTAATAGCAGTGTGTTTGATGGCTGGTTCAAGTTTTGTGTTGTTCTCAAAGCCTAATAGCTCTCCTATAGTACCCAGATCCACTGTTTCTGTAGCAGATACAATCTCTACTCTGTGAGTGACAGAATTTTGAGTTAATACTATACCTCTGGGTAATTGAGCATTTAGAGTGGACAGATTATATTGCCCTGGAGTGATGACAATTTTTTGATCCCCTACTGCAATTTTGTTGTTGTGGTGTGTAATATTAGGGATCAAGTACATGCCATAAAATGCTCTGAGAGCTATTGTTTTGGGATACACTATATCATCATGCAATTTGAGTTTCAATATTGAATTTTGGCTGGTGAGATGGAATACCTCCATGATGTTTTAAATACCACAGGGCCTTTTGAAAATTTTCAATTGATGGTTTATTTATTTGAGACATATATCTAAGAACAGATAAACACAAATGTCCACAATTAACATCTTTGAAGTTTTGAACACGGGCATTATTGTAATAAAGATTAGTTGATTTTAGATATTTTTCTAAATTTTCAGGTGGAACACCTCCAAATGAATCAAACACAAATGCCTCATTTTTTAAATATTTAAGATAACAAATCCAATGAGTGCCCTGATTTTTGTACTTATCCAAATTAACAATGCCACACTCTTTGTTGAGTGGTTGTTCTGGTAAAGAATCAGACATGTACACACCTCTAAAATTTTTGATGCCCAGTGGCTGGATTAAAGCTTCAATATCTTGGTTTGTAAGCGGCTCTTGTTTCTTTTAAACTTATTCATGGCTCTCTTAACACCTTTGCCTTGTTTCTCCATGGCCAGGTTATGGCGCTTCAATTCATCTATTCTGCCTTATTTTTCTTGGCATCTATTACTGTTTTTGCTATGACAGCTGATCCCCCAACCAAGCTCCCAACAGCCCCAAGTGCTGCTAAGATGGCCGGGATAGTAAATATGAAACCCCCCACATGTGATTTTGTTCTAGATTGTTGTAATTTTTTTAATTGGGGGGTACTAAGCATCAATTTCATACCATGGCCCTTGGCAATACAAGAATTTTTTTTCTTCCGCTGCTTTTTGGTTAAAAGGCTATCAATAGTTTTAAGAGATTTAAGACCTGCATAAGGTATTTGATACATAACACCCTTGGCCTTCATTCTAGGTTTATTATATATATATATTCACAGCCCCCACCCCAGTTTTTGTTTGGTGTTCATAGCTATGGTGGTCCCCAATGCTGCTATTCTCTCACTCAAAGAAGCATCTTTGCTTACAAATCTACCAAATGCAGCCTCTTCTAATTTCTTGTCTGCAACATGTCTCTTGTCAAGATCAGAATGTGTGTTGTATGCTATGTCATGGTCTCTACAAGCAGCATCTAGGGGATTAACACCAGGATCACCTCTGTTTAATCTATCCTCCAATTTTGTACCGGGACCACAATACTGATAGCCTGGAATGTGTAGTTCAAATGGCAGCTTGTTTATAATGTCATTAACCAACCCCCGACCCTCAGAAATATTCCAAAATTTAGGTGGTAGAGTATTAATAATTTTTATAAGATATCCAATCCCCTTAGTGTCATTTACTATAAAATTAGACAATTTTGTGCTTATCATGTCCATAATTCCAACCTTTTCATTGTAAAAATTGTGGTTGCCAGCATTTTCCTCCCCAGCTATCACCAATAACCTATCTACAAGTTTCCTGACATCATCAACCCAGACAAATTCTTTAGGCAGGGTGTTGTATTGTTTGATTCCGCTGCCTGTCTTAATTTGTGACCATATGGGCTTGAATAAATTGTTGTATTTTGCTCCACTGCTAGACTTGACTCTTTTTTGTGTGGGATCATTGTTCTGGTATAGAGCATCTGATTTTATTAATATTTCTTTGTAGTGCTCATAATCTTGATCTGTATAGCTGCCAGGCCTTTTCCTAGTCATCAGTTCCCACAATCCAGGTGTTCCAGGATATTTAACAAAAGCACCTCTTTCTCCAAGATGATATTCTGAATATACAATGAGATCATCTCCCATAAATGTTACTCTGAAATTGCCAATTCTATGTATGATGCTACCATCACGCTCTGTGTCAGCATATAAGCCAAAGACCTCATTTTTGTTGTCTTTAGGTGTGCTTAAATATTTTTGAGCAAGAAGACCCAATTCAATAGGATCCTGACTAGCTTCAATTCTTCGAGGAGCAACAGGACTGGGTGTATGAATACTGGAAAGTGGGGTGATTGGAAATTCTAATATGTTCCTAGCAGCTACAGGTACAAGCTCTGTGATCAAATTTTGATTTTGCTCTGTAACAGTTTTGATATTTTTGCCTAATTCACTAATAGCATCAATAATAGGCTGTTCTGTTTGTTTGTGTTGTTCATAAATTCCTCGGTTCTCTGATTTCCATTCTTTAAATCTTTTTACAAGATAATCTCTTAACTTAAGATCATCAATGATTGGCCTTTTCATGGTTATTTATATATGTTTCAATGTCTAGAAAATTGTTGATTTTATTTCTGTATTTGCCACTATTGGGTTTTCTTGTCATATCAATTGTGACAAACCCATAACTGTCCTGGTTCCAGCACCTACTGCAAAACTTGGAAAAATCATTGTAGCTCAAGTCCCCACCTACATATTCATCATGTATGTGTTTCAGGTTGGTATGATCTTGATGAAACACACATATAAAATTGCTGTTGTCTCGGATCAGCTGCTTCGGTATTTTTGAAAAAGTCTGTGCAAGGTAGAAGCAATCAATGTTTTTGTGTCGCCCCTGTGTAAAGAAATTTCTAACCTTGTTTTGATTATCCAGTATAATGTCATCAAACACAACATCAGAATTATCGAGACATTCATGGAGTGGCTTAACATCTGGTTCAAAAGTGGCTATATCCAATCCATCATATAGCTTCATCAGCTGCTGATATTTTAATTGTTCCAAGCTCTTGGAGAAGACATACAAGTGCCTGTTTTTCCAGTCTAACCGGTTGGGTGTAGTGTAGTTTTACCACAAGCTGATGGCCCAACAATAAGACATCTAATATTATCAGGCAGCAACTTGCCATTTCTCTTAATCTGCTGTTCAGGTTCTGGCAGCCTTTTTATAACATCCCAGGTTCTCATATTATCACTTTGTCTGCATCGATCCAGCTGTGTTCTGGAAGTCCTAGCCATTTGACAAATAACTTGTTGCCTTTTCTGCGGATGATTTTTTCTATGAGATATGTGTCAGGCTGTTTAGTTTTGCTGAGTTCTTCTTCATAGAATCTGCCTTTGAGAATTTCTCCTCGGTGATCTTTTATTATATATGTGTTAAGGGTCCCAGGTTTAACTTGAACCACTGTAAATAATTCAGTGCTCCAGTTTCTTGTAAAGCCTCTTTTGAATAAGTGCTTATATTTGCTGATTCTTACTTGATCACCCACCTTGTGTTTGGCCTTTCTTGTTGTTGGCTGGTATCTAGGATAATAAAGAGTCCTGATCAATTTTTGCTCATCAGATGAAGTTACTTCAGAGGGTTTCATGTTGATTGTGGAATGAACCGAGTTGTTATATTTATGTAGAAGTTCTGGAAGAATATTAAGCCATTTATAATTACCTTGAAGTGTAAATTGTTTATACATAAGATTTTTTAGGGTTTTGTTGAATCTCTCTACAATTGAGGCTTTGAGATCACTGTAACTCGAATAATGTTGTATTGACTGGCTTTTAATAAATTGTTGGAACACAGAATTATAAAATTCTTTGCCATTATCTGTTTGCAAATAGCGCGGTGATCTTCCACTCTGATTGATGATTGTCCTAAAGGCTTCTGTAACACATTTTCCAGTCTTGGATTTGAGTGGCACAGCCCAGGCAAATTTTGAAAATGTGTCTATTACAGTGAGTAGATACTTGTAGCCCTTGTTGATTTTGTCTAAGTTTTTCAACTGTCCACTTGCCATCTCAATCAAGTCGCACTGCCATAAATCATCTATGCCTTTTGTGACTACTGGCAGTCTCTTATAATTATGTCTGGCTTGTCTGTGTAATTCATCAACAATAATTTGTCTAGACATAATATGAAAACTAGAATATTGCAACTATGGGGTGTTCAGCAGCTGATACTACAGGATTTTCTAAATATAATTTGTCTCCTATTTGTATATGAAATTCCAGAGAGCCATCATCTTCAGCAAAAGATGTTTCTAATGTATTGAGATCTGTAAAATCCTCTAACTCTACACTGGTGATTTTTTGTTTGTTGTCAGCATTTGTTATTGATAAGGTGGGGTAGTGGTGTGCCTGTGGTTGTAGCCAATATTTGATCTTGATTGGTCTCAGTGTGCCCCCAACAAAACACTGGTAATAAAACTGTGCAGGGGACAGCATATATATTTTACCACCTGGTGTAAATGGTGAATCATATTCTTTGTTGGGGATGCTGTACAATTCAAGAATTACTGTATGTTTTGGATTCTCGATTATGCCGGTTATTTCTTTTTCCGCTGTAAGCAATCTGCTTGTTACAGATTCAAGGTGCTCATTGATAGTCCTAACAACATCATCATGGCCTGGCTTGATCTTTATGTCCACAACAAGTTTCTTGTATTGTTGCACAATCTCTTGAAGCTGGGTGGCAAAAACAGACAGAGCATTTGCTTGATTGGATTCCATGGTCCCTAGCTGTTGCTTGATATTAGCTACAATTTGTTGCAAATTTTCAATAACTGCCAATTTTGAATTTTGAGCAGTAAGATCATGGACCTGTCTTCTGATATCCTCAAACAGGGCATGCAGTTCATTAATATGTTGATTAGTTGGTAGAGTGGCCACTGTCTGAGTAAGTTGTTTGATCTCTGTCTGGATATTCTTGATATCTTCTGATTTCAATATGCGATTCACTGCTCTCTTAATATTTTTAAGTTCCTGTGATGTAGGCAGATTTGTTACAGTATTTTGCAAAGATTCAAGTGCCAATTTCACATTATTTAATTCAGAAGCATCAGCCACATTTTGCATAGCATTTTGGAGCAGGGCTATATCTGCCTGAGTGGGTGTTGATTGTTGTAAAATTTCAAGTTTTGTTTGGATATCATCGATCAAGTGATGAAAATGAGATGGTTCAGATTCAGTGTTGAGGTTTTCAAGCTTTGTGATCTGTTGCTGGACACTGACAAGTGTGTCTACAATACCAGGCAGGCGGGATTCTAGAGATTCTTGTACATTTGTCAAATCACTTTGCACTGCTGCTATTGTACCCTCAAGATGGGTTATGGTACTTCGAATTTTTCCAAAATCTTCATATGTTTCAAGTTGCAGCTTAATGTTGGCAACACTCCGAGTTATTGCACTCAAAGCATCAGAAGATGGCAAGTTGTTCATAAAATTTTCAAGTGTCTCAATTTTTTCTTTAACCTCGGCTATGGCATTGTTCAAGGGGTCCAGATTAGGTATCTGGAGTGACTGAATCTGTTCCTTTAGAGTGGAAATCACTAGATCAAAATCTTCTTGTGATTTTATGCTTTTGACAATTGTTTGGAGCTGTGTCTGGACATTATTTATCTGCTCTTCCAATTGCTGTTTCAATTGCTCAGAGTTGGTGGCCTGGGTCTTAAATTTGGCTTGAAGAGCTGCTACAGCCTCTTCTAAACTTTGAAAATTATCTAATGTGGCCAAATCAGTATATTTCTGAAGCAATAATTTGAGTTCTGAGTCAATTTTTAAAAGAGGGTCCATGCATTGTGTTTGTAAATTTGTAATTTCTAGTTGAAGACTGGCATTGAGTGTGGTTTGTAAAGCTTGTAAATCACTTCTTAATTTCTTGACTCTGACATCAAGCATCAGAATCTCATCACTGTGATCTTCATGCCTTGTATGGCCAAATATATCATTAGGCATTTTGTTTTAGTGGATATTTATTATTGAGTATCTGATTCTTAATTCTATAAAAAAAGGTATAAGCTTGTCATATGATCCCGGGACCTCAATATATAAGCAGTCACCAGCAGAAACAGTATATACAGTGCCAGAAACCATGTTTGAGTGCTTAACTCTATAAATATTTCTCCCTACTGAAATCTTGACATTACCCTCAGGGGTTGTAATAAATTGCAATTGACCACCTACAGGTAATTGGTAATGATTTAAATTATTGTTAAATATGTACAATGTTTTACCTGTTTCATCATCAACATCTGTAAATATGCTGTTCAGATGAACAATTAACAAAGCACTCAGTTTAGATATTATATCAGAAGAGGGTTGTGGTGTTGGCAGGTACATAATAGCCTGTTTTCTGAACCCAAATAAGTTCATAGGCATGTTTATGTTTTTCAAATCATGCTCTGTAATTGGGCATTGATTGCCATTTTTAAAATCACAATGACCCCATGGTAAAGTATGTATACCACATGATAAAATGCATCTCTTATCATCATGTGGGTCCAGAGCCACTTTTCTTACAATATTTGTAGTCAACAAGTGATCCACACTCTGAATTCTAGATTCTGATGTTCTGATTGTGCTACATGATTTGAGACAATTTTTGTAATCTTCAAATTCAAGCTCTTTGTCTACAGTCACTCTGCCAATGCCCTTGGCCTTTTTGGCAACAGCGCCACTACATGTTTCAAAACTGTACATCTTGGCCCTTAACCCAGCAAATGCCACAATAACATCACCAAGTGTCTCATCTTTTAACTTGCCAGGCACCTTTTTGTTGTGGTGTTTAATTTTTGAATGTTCAGTGGTATCAAAATATTTAAACAATTCAGGCTGTGCTATATCTTGATAAACATCTTCTGTTTGAATATCAAGAACAAAACTATCTGTGTCCATGTACATCAGTTTTACACAATCCTTATAAAAAGGCTTCAACACATTATAATACAATTTTAACATGTGTAATTTGGCCAATTCCAATATCACAGCCTCTACATAAATAGGCTTATCAAACTTAATATTTGTTTTTTCAAGTTGAAGAGTGCCATTTTTTCATCATAAATTCTTCTATAATTGAAGTTGGGCTTTGCTATCAATTTTTTGCTCCGGCTGGGGTCAGTAATTATTTTAACATCAATATGTTTTCTAACATTTTCAATTGTTTTGCCATACACTGAATTGACCATCAATTTAAACAAGGTCTTATCAAATTGGCTCATTGCAGATGTTCGAAGCTCTGTGTTTGTATCAATATATGGCTTCAACCATCTTGAGTGCCTGAACCTCAAAACTTTTCCAACTTTGGTCACTTGAACACCATGATTCATCAGGAACTGGAGGTTTTTGTAATATATGACATAATCCTGTTTCGGCTCTAGAGTCATCATCAATTTCTTCTGTTTAGAGCCAGGTGAACACTTAACCTCAGGAATTGGGGGCAGATCAGAAAATGTGTTGTGTAAATCATCAGGAATTGTCAGATCAACCTCTAAGAACAGGCCATAGTCACTGTCATCAAAATCCTTAAGATCTTCAATGTTGAAATCTTCAACCCACTCAAGCCCTGCATATGGCAGTTTTTTCATCATAGCATAACCATAGAGGCTATTGGCATTTACCTACAGTATATAATTTGATGGCAGTGCTGGATCATAATCAGGAATATATTTGTTATTTGCTCTGGCATATCTCTGAGAGCCATGCACCATGCCCCCTCTTACACATTGTTCCATAAACAGATACATATCTTGATCCTGGATCAGATCCAATTGCATTTTAGTGTTTAAAAACATTGCAGACCATGCTAGGCCCGGAGCACTGTAAAAATACATTGGATCCAGCTTATAATTTTCCATGGAAGATTTTCTAAATGCCTGAAGTATATCAGCTAAGAGAGTGACATCAAGTTTTAAATATGCCTTGTGATAATCACCAAATGTCTGGCATTTTAAATTGTTCCACATCAATTGGGCATGGTGATAATCTTCATCAGTGATTCCAGATCCTCTGATTTTGCTGTAAAACTCTTGTTGTGGTGGCAGAGAACACTCATCAAATTTAGAAAAATCTGTAACATAATCATATGGATATACACCCTTCCGCCTAATTAATTTCAGCTCCTGATTTGGAAACGAAGCACATGTGATTTTGAATTGATCATCAAATAATTGAGTGGCCAGTGTAGCCAGGCTAGCCGATAAAATTCTGTATGAATCAAGAAATCTTAAGTGAATAGGAACACCATTAACTTTAATTATTTTGCTAATGGCAATATATTTTTCATTATTTTCAGCTAAAATATTTAAATTCTGCTTGTCAAACCCCTCGTACCTGATCAGATGATGAAAATCATAATTGGATGCACCATGGCAAAATATAGGGACAAATTTTGGTCTCTGGATCTTAATATTACAGCTATTACACAGGGCCATTAAGAATTTACCATCTGTATGAGAATGGTGATGAACCTTGATATTTGTATCTGAAAATTCAGAATCACATACCGGGCATTTTTCTGCATTGTTGAAATCTTCAATCTGTTCCTCTGTTAACCCTTTCACCCCCAGGCACATCACGTATGATGTGTTGACAGAATGATCGTGCAGACCAAGCACATCACGTATGATGTGTTCGCAGTGTATTGTTTTCTTTGTAAACGTGGGTATCTGGTTTGAGGCAGGGAAAAGGGAAATTCTTTCTGAGACGCTCTACCGTGAAGGTTCTATTGTTACCTTCCGTAATAACCAGCAGGGTGTGAAACAGTGGCGCCCCTTATGACCATATATGGAAAGAAGCAACGAGCGTTTCTTGTGCCTATTTGTTGAGAGTTGACGAAGAAGGACGGTTGATTTCTTTCATTCCGAAAATGAATACTTTTAGTGATTCTAGTGATTCATACTATATTCCGGAGAATTCTGGAGCCTCTACAAAATCTGACGTATCTTCGGAATCCATTTCGGAAGATGAAGAAGACACACCATTATCATATGATAGGTGGAAAGTTTTGCCAGATGAACCTGGTTCATGCTCTCCGGAACACTTTGCTAAGTACCATAAGGACAAGAAGAAGTAGAAAGTTTCCATTTGGATCTGCTGTACTATTATGTACTTGTTTTATGTATTATATTTATTATGTTATCCAAATCACAATGTAAAATTTACAAAATTTGTAGCTACAAGTGAGTAAAGACACAATATCTAATACAATGTATTTCTTTTATGTGTTATATATATATAATGGATAAAAGCAAGGAGGGCCAAAAGGGCTAAGTAAAAATCAATTAAGGTAAAAGGAAACACTCACCGGACAGTAAGAAAATTCAAAATTTTCGCTAATTTATAGCATCATCGGTGTGAGAAGAAACAGAAGACGGAACCGGAAGTTGGGGTCCTGCAGAGTTTCCAGGTCCCCATTGAAGAAGAAGCGGTGCGTAGAACGAAAAAAACACTGTTTCGTCACCAGGCTCGTCGTAAACTGTGAGTGTGTTGCTATGATGCTATAAATTAGCGAAAATTTTGAATTTTCTTACTGTCCGGTGAGTGTTTCCTTTTACCTTAATTGATTTATATATATATATATTACATATTATTATTACATTATGTACTATTATATAACGCAGTATATAAATATAAAAATAAATACTAAAAATCAGATTATCGTTATCACAGAACATTTCACAAAGTTCAAAAAACTACAAAGAAATAGAGAATGGACAAGAATAAGTAGGAAGTTTTCATCTGGACTTGCTGTACTACTCTGTACTTCGTTTATGTATACTAATATGTATTTGTTTATGTATTATATGTATTATATTATGCATATCCATATAACAATGTAATATTTACAAAATATGTAGCTACGAGTGAATAACGACGCAATATATAATACAATATATATTATATATAATGTTTATTATGTATTGTTATTTCTTTATGTACTATTACATAACACAGTATATAAAAACACAAATATATTATGGTTATCACTGAACTTCCTACAAAGTTCAAACAAATACAATATTAATTGGAATGAAGATTCAGGCAATATTTGTCATGGAATATTAAATGGTTTTATTATTGAAGATTTTACATTAGAACCTGGGATGTAGAGGGTTTTCACGTTTCTCTGTCTGGGGGTGAAAGGGGGCAACATGGGTTTTGATTTTAATAAGACATTAGATGCTATGTCATGGCACTCATTTTCTATTTTATCTGCAAATTTTTTGATGGCATCTGCTCCCATGTATAAATCTTCTTTACTAACAACACCATCCTGTACAACCACATAATAAAAACTAGAAGGTTCATGTAGCTGGTATGATGTAATTGAAGGTTCATCAGGATCTGGGCTACAGAATGCAAGGGGTTTGAGATTTGATTCAAAATCACAGACTATATATGCTGGGTATTCCAACAAGGCTTCAAATTTTTTGAATTTGGAATTTTCACTTGGGTTAGGCATAAGCATATGAACAGGTTTATGGTTGCCACAGTATTTCAGATGCTCAATTAACTTGTTTTTAGCAATTTCTGCATTTTTTTCACGAACCCCATTTAGCATTTTTTGACCATCAAATACAGTTAAACATCTTCGGCACAACTTAAATGTTCTATTAAATTTGTCTAGTTGTGTTCTCACTAAAGCTTCAAGATTATGTATCAGAGTGTAATGATATGTGCCATCTCCTTCAATTAAGAGCAGATGAATCGGAACAGCAGAATCATCATCAAGTGTACTGATTCTGAGAGGTGCTATTAAGCAATTGCCACGGCCAGTAGAACAAGTAAATACATTAATAGATAATTGTTTACCATTGATATCCCTGGCCTTTTTTTCAAATTTATCAATATTCTGAACAGACATTGGATATTCTAAGCCCTTCATTGCTTCATTAAAAATATGTTCATGCTGTTTATAATAACTTATTCTCTCAGGATTCCTTAAAACTGGAAACAATGCAGCTAAAATACACCACAAAAAGCATTTCTGGTCGGTATTTTCTATGTTAACCACGGCTCTTTTGTTTTTAATATTGGCAGGTAATGGCAAATATGTAGATCCTTGTAATGGGCTGAATTGAGAAATATTAACATAGAACTTGTGTGAAGTTCCGCATAGGCTCCATCCAGACTCTTTTGCTGCAAATTCAGAGTGTTTAATATTCAATTGATCTATCAAACTGCTTATTATTTTGTCTGAATTTGCATTTGAATATACAGGTACAGTTTCTGTTATGTGGGGCTGTGTAAATTTTGTGCCATTTGGCTTCTTATATTGTGTAAACAATTTGAGAGACAGCTTATAAGAGCCATTTTGTGCATTTAGAATTGCCTGCACATCAGAATTTATACTGTTCAAAAAATTCTTAATCTCACATTTTGGCTCTGATACAAAACGGTGATCCCTTAATTGGCCGTTAAAACTGCTATGGATGGGTTCATAGCGTGGCTGCTTTGCTGGTCCAGCATTAACAGGTGTTTCATGCTTCCTTTTCAGACCAGATGTAGATGGTTGTGGGGGCAATGTTGATGACTGTACAGAACAAGAGCCTACATGTCTATTGAAATAAACCTTGCTAAATATTTTATGGCATTTAGGACATATTTTAGTGGGAGTTCTGCATTTGTCTGGGTTACAATTCTTTTGGTGTCTGGCCCAATTGGGGCTGGATATATTTTTATTACACTGATTGCAATATTTTTGATTTGGCATTTTTGTTGTTGGTTTATTATATAAGATTTCCTGGGGTTCAATTCAAAATTTTGTACTTAATATATATATATATTTTGTTCAGCTGTGTGGTTCGTATATTTCTTGTGTATATTTAATATGTTAATATTATTAATTTTTATTCTCGGTTTATTATACAAAATTTTTTGGGTTTTAAATCAAAACTCTATGCTTAATATGACAGGTTGTAAAGCTAATAGCCTACAAGTGGAAAAAGAGAATAAATATTGATCTACACTGACCTAGCACAAATTCCTGCACAGACATGCATGTCCTAGAAAGGCAATGACCTTGTTATGTATTGATTTTTGTATAACAGGCTGGGACAGATATAAGCCTGACTCTAAATAAGAGTGGATTACAACAAACAAGCTGGATGCAACAAATATCAGATTTTTTATACAAAATATAAGCCCTTTTTGTTCAATATACCAGAAATATATTTAATATGAATAATAAGAAATATTATATATTAAACCAAACAGGCCTGTAAGTATGAGAAGCACTGTAACAACACATCTGTACTCCTCAGCCACTCTCACAATACTGGCTGATATGTAATGCAAAATCTCTTTATATACCCTAAGCATGGATTAAAACATCTGAAACAACAAAGCAATCAGAATATAACACATCATCATATTATGTCATAATTAACCAATCAGAAAACAACACATGCATAATATTGGATAATAATTTGTTGCACAGCATGATGCAATAGAAATAAACCAGAAGTAAGCATGTGTGTGTGTGGGTGGGTGTGTGTGTGTATGTGTGTGTGTGTGGGTGTGTGTTTTATGAGGATTTTGGCTTAATTTCAAGTGTATCCAAAACAATATCAAGAAGGGGCATATTTTTAACAAGCTTATGGACAACAATCTGGCTGATGCAACTTTTGTAAGTATGGGCAAATCAATCTGAGGGGGCTCATCATTTGTACACTGTAGTTTCGGGAAATTCCCGAGGGCATTTTTACAAAAATCTTGGATTAGACAGGGTGCTACACTTGAGCAAAAAGCTCATATGGGCATGTTGAGCAAGGTTTAAGTGTAGCCAAATCTGCCTGAGGGGGGTTCATCATTTGTTGAGTTTATAATAGCATCAGTTACACTACTTGTAAAGTTAGGAGGGGTGTCAAAACCTACCTCACCTGGGTGAAAGTTTTATCTTGAGCCGCACCTGGTCAAATGATGCCTTATTGATTTTGATGTTTACTATTTAACTGAATTTTAATTTCCATTAACTTACAGTTGGCTCACCACGTAATTGATTCACTATCTCGTCACCGAAGGTTCGGAGTTAGTCTCCTGACATGGGCATGATTGTGCCTTTGTGAGTGTCCCTTCATCAATTTAATCTAGGTATCATGCATTTCCATCGTCGCGATTAGCCATATTGGCAGAAAAACGACAAAGTAAGAAAAATAACACTGTTAGCTCAAAATAGTATTTTCTATTTCGGTGTTTACGTCGCAAATATGAGGATGAATGATGAATTGATTGTGTATTATGAGACCAACACAATGATATATCAGTGCCATGACCAGGGTACGAACATGGGCTCTTTGGTTTATATTTCAGCTTTGAGATCGGTGGATCAAAATTGGTAAGTTGCTGAGCATAGGAAAAGTGAAATATAAAAATGATTTTGTGCAGCTGACATTTTGATTTTGACTATCATAGAAAACTGTATGTCAAAAAAAGATTAGCACTATATAAACGAAAAACATATGAAATTATCTTCTTCCATTTTTGGGTCTGGAAGATAGAAATTCTGCAATATTAAAAACCTATTTAATGGATAAATCTTTTTCAGTCCTATATTTTTATTTTGAACATTGTATAGAACCATCACAATTTAGAGAAATCTCTCCAATGACAAAGTTTTGTGTTAAAATAGCTTTTAAACAAGAAAACGACAGAACAGTTAAGAGCAAATTATTAGTTTAAAAGTTACCGGCTATAAACTGGCTATGGTTTCCATTTTCCAATATGCTGGTTCAAAGTATATTCCGCAGACGACTATAATGCTTAAAATCACTAGTTGACTACAAATAATAAACATTCCAAGTTTGATATTTTTAAATTACGTACCAATGCCAAAACCACAAATTATACTAAATCTTTCTTTGATGTAAAATTATTTTAATATTCAATGTCCTAGGAATAAAACAGGTTTCAGTTTTGGATTATGTTGTCATTGATGAAATGTGTATCTACCTACTAATAGTAATGTATCAACAAAAAATAATTCTGATGAAATGGAAATAGCAAATTTTCAATAGCAAGTTCTACCACCGCCGTAGAGTTAGGCCATAATGCAGTATACCAGAATTTAATTATCCCATTTGTATTGCCGCTGACTGTACATATTTCTTTATTTTATAATTTTACTATAGGAATTCGGCTAGTGCAATTTCAATATTGTGTGATATTTTCCATTAGGTAGTTATGCATTCGAACAGGCGCGGATATATTTATTTATCCTCTGTTTTTTTTAAAAAAAATACTGCTATACTAAAATGATTTTTGTTGGAAAAGTAAATTGTTGAAGTAGAGAGCTTATTTTCTTGATTGATATTAATATACCTAGAACGCACCTCAAAAAGATATATTTGAGAAGTGGATAAGCCTTACATTTTCTGCAAATATTTGTTTTTCTTTATTTTATCCTGTGATTCTTCAGCTTCAAATATTTGAAAGAGAAACAAACAAGTAATGACTTTGAATTGTTTGCTCGAGAGAGTTGTAATTGTGGACAGAGCATAGAAGAAAAAAAGAAGAATCTTACTTTCAAGATAGCCCTTTGAAAAATTCTTCCGCTCAAGAAAAAATACTTTTATCTGAGAACTTAGGCATACAAAGTCGAAGAAACAAAAGGGAACAGAAAAAACTTCAGCATATGAAACTGAAATGTTACCATAGGAAAGAGTTTATATTCAACAATCATTTTTCCAAAGAATACTTTTTTTCCTGCGAGAACATTGTAATGTGCAAAATAGGATTGCTGCAATTGGGCTATTCCATGTGAAATCAACCAATGGAAAGGCATTTTTCAACCTCACACATTTTGATTCATTTGAAATTTGACATACTGGAAGTGTCACCTTAGGTAGGAAAATATGCAAAGTTGTAAATCCATATCTTTTGTATTTACGAAATTACAAGAGTGCAAAATGTGCGATTTTGACCATTTGTTTCAACATTTTGTTTAAATTGCAATATTTCGGCAATCAAGCCAGCTATACAAGTGATTCAGACAGCGTTAGCAAAGTCTTGAAGGGCTCTTTCACACAAGATATTTCATGCATATGTCAGGATAAAATAATTGAGGTTGTTTCAATAAAATTTTGGCAATCTTTTTTTCAAAAACGGGTTGTTCATTTTTACAATGGATTAAACGTATGTCATACATACTATTACTCAATAACTGTACAGAATTTCAAAATAGGACGCCAATGTGATTATGTTAGATTTACGTTATCTTAGGATTTGGTATGGTAGGTTAGGTAATAAGTAATAACATATTTTGATTGACAAATTCCTATATTTCAAAAGTTAAGGTTTAATGAAAATGAAATATAATATTGTTTAAATTAACCTATATGAAACTGATGTTTACATTCGCAATTATTAGAAATACAGGGTGATTCCGGTTCCATGTAGGGTGACCGGACACATACATTCAAAAAAGAGGACAGAGCATGGCGAAAAAGGAGGACAAAGTCATAAAAAAGAGGACACCGCAAAAAATGGCTATGCATTTGCCATTACTCATAATTTAATCAATATACAAAAATCTTACCAACATTTTGCTCACAGATGGTTTTCAGAAGATCTCTTTCAATAATTTCCTCTTACCTTTAAGCAAAGAAAGCAATCTCCTAATCTGCTTTTTTAACACATTACAAATAATGTATATAATTTGAAGCACAGGATTTTACTCGTTTTCTAATTCTTGGATATTAGACTGAAATATCTCCACAAGTGAATGCAAATGTAACAAGTAAGATTCGCTTAACTTATTTCGAAAAGCCAAATTAAAATTTTATGTAGTTTGGTAGTTTGGATTGGGTAGAGAAATATGATTTCAATGCCACGAATATTTCTGGCACTCTTTCAACAGCAGGGGAAAGTGGCAAACACCTTACACTTTACCTAATATTCGTTTCTTCCATCCTTTAAAACTAGATATTTTCTTTCGCTTCGTTATTTCATGAAAGTAAATATTACTTAATAATCAAAATTCTCACTACGCATTTCTGTATCGCGTATGTATGTTAGCACACCGCGCAAAAACGCCAGAGGCCTCGGTTTCGAATCCCGGCCTGGGCATGTGTGTCTTTCATCAAAATCATCATATCTTCGCGATTAGCCAAAAGTGGCAAAAAAGCGAAGTAAAATAAACCAAATCAATCAACCGAAAAGGAACTGCACAGACTACGTGCGTTCCAGCAGTCTCGGCGCTTAATACTAATGACTGGGGTCTGGAAATTTGACTATGTGCCTTTTTTATTCCTTTGTAGTAAAACATAGGCTTTCATGTTTAAACATTAAAGTTCGTTTCATGGAGTTTCTATTCCGAAAACACATTTTTATAGTGCCTATTAATTCCTAGTTTGATGGTTAGTGCCTATTTTGCTTAATCGTGCCAAAAATGGATATTCTGCAATTTTTGCATACTTCAGCTTTTTCTTACGTGCATTTGGCTTTCCCTATATTGAAAGATGTAAGGCTTTGTTGGTGTTGTACTGACTGAAATCTGGAATTCGCCAGATTTCATGGTCTCAATTGGAACATTGTTTTAAATATTTTCTTGATACAATAGTGCAAATTGTATATTCATCATTTGTTCAAATCCGCACAGTCGTTAGCACAAGCTCTTTTTGTGAGAATTATTTTAAAAGACGATTCCTCGCAAATGTGAATTTCGATCAAAAGAGTATTATAGTATGTTAATCGCTAGCGCACCGTTATGTATTAATACATATTAATACATGTAGTATGTATTAATACAGTATAACTGTGCATTGCAAGAAGAAAATTTAAATCAGTTCACATCCATTGCCTATTTTAATGTCTCTTTTTTAATTTTAGGGTGCCTCTTAAGTGCCTATTTTCGTGTCTTTTCTTAGTTTATGATGCTTTTTAAGTGTCTATTTTCATCAGTTTGGTGCCTATTTGACTGCCTATTTCAGAGGTTTTTAGTGCCTTAAATACGCGCCCTACTAATGACTCCGTCGGGAAAGTGATCGTATTGAGCTCCCAGATGTTAGGTGAGCATTGCTCGAATTAACTCGCACCAAATGAAGCATTCTGTATTCAGCACATGTGCTATGGTCGATGCTAAACTCTTTCCAAAAAAGGAGGACGTTTACCGATTTCTAAAAAATCCGCCCGGACGCCGGACAGACACCTAAAAAGGAGGACATGTCCGGATAAAAGAGGACGTCTGGTCACCGGCAATTCCGTTATGCACATAGCGAAAAATGGATAGAGGGGATTTTTTTTGGAAATAGGCGAGTTTCAATCTAAAGTGCTTGAATTTTCTACGTAGCGTGCACTGTTCAGGCTGTATACTGGTACGACCCTCATTGGTAGCCGAAAATGTCACATGCGAGTACCGTAATACTATATGTTAGTTATCACAATGCTGCACAATACTGGTTAAATTAAGTATGGATGACTATAATTACAGGCAGAGTAAGCAGTAAAAAGTTATGTACTGAACATGTATATAATGTACACGTGAGGAATACATTAATGTTAATATTAAAATGTAGTTTTATATTCAATTTAAGTTAGGTTTCACAAACAATTAGAAACTTCTTTAAAAGTATTGAATTTGAAGTTTTGTTTCAGGGTATTTTAGCCACAGATAGGCTAATCTGGACTGGACCTATAGTTTAAAATGGGATCCGAAGCACTTCTACCGGTATAGATAGGCCTACATTTAAAGATATTTGAAGCTTTAAAATACATTATTTTACTTCAATAAGGTTGAAATCAAGTGTAAGGCATGCATTCATCCTTATTGCAGCGATAGGTAAAGTACAATAACAAAAACAACAATAGCAGTAGGGATAAATAGTTTCCTAAAACGTTCGTTTAATGATTAAGTCGACTTTCGAAGGACAAACTTACATTAAGTTGGTTGGATTTAGATCACGTGTTCATTTGCCCATTCGTGCACACGGAACTAATACGCCGTCCACCCAAATCATGGCTCGTCATCTATGGAGAAAACGCACACTAAGGTTCATTCCTGTGCTTCCGAATGACCTGTCAAGATCGATACCTACGTGCAAATGAGTTACACACCGGCCTAATTTGCTCCCGCGATGAGGTCATCAATATGTATCACAAGCTGAGTGCTGTGTTTGCATACATAGTGATCTGTAGGTTGCGACCGAGACATCTCTCAGAATTGGACGGATTCTGTATCGGATGAAATCAGATGACGGGTCAGTGAGATTTTCAAGCCAAGCCGATAAAATTGAGTGAATAATTGTGGATTTTAGTTTTCTAGAAAGGTTATGCTGTTTTGGAAAATATCCCTTTTTCCATCGTGAACTTAGCTTAACTGCTTGTGGTATATTTTAAATTTTGACTGAACCTCGGGTCAGTCTGACAAAAGACTTAACGAAGAAACAATTTCTAGTCTGTCATTTAGAAACTTGTCTTCGACCTCCGTGGCGGAGTGGTTAGTACAGCGCTCTACGACGCCTTGGGTGGCGGGTTTGAATCCCGGTCTAGCCATGGGTGTTCCTTGTAAGTGTCCCTTCTAGAGTAGCCTGCTGGATGGGACCAATTTCGCTTGCACGTACTCGTTCGAGTTTACGATCCTCTATCGTATACAATCGATTACCATTTCAATGTGACAATATTGTAGACACATAATGTAAATTATCCTTGCTAGTTTTAGTTCACAGTCATCTATTTCATTTTAATATATTAAGTTTCAATTTCGCTGCATCTTTCACTTAACGATCCATATTTGATGGCCCACTACCAGAGACAAATTACTGTTGTACGTGTACTATTGGGCTTCGAGTGTATACTGATTGTTTTGCCTGTTCGAGCGTTATTCGCTCGTGGGAAGAAGCTCCCAATTCCGTACGTCGTCCGTGTGAACTATTTGGCACTACAACGAAATCCTCTCCTTGCAACACTCTACTCCCTTCATCAATTTCATAGTATAAATCGGTCACGTGAACAATATTGTAACCAACATATTTGCCAACAGAGACGTAAAATTGGAGAAAAACTGTTATAGCTTCTAGAATATAGCAGTGACACGTTTTAGGAACAGATGGAAGAGTTTCCTGCACCGTGGAACTTCCGGTTTCAAGAAAAACTTGTAAGATAAAGTAACACAACAGATTGTTTTGTTGTTTCTGTGGCATTTTTTTGTCGAATACAACGTTGTGCGTGACCGAGTCATATCATCACTCATTCTCATCTTTGCTATTAGCCAAAGTGGCAGAAAATCGACGTAAAATATACCAAATCCTTCATTCAATCTTGAACCTATTTGACCGATTTCTCTGCAGTGCAATAGTAGACAAATTAGGCAAGGTATCTCGCACGTACAAAACTTTCACCTTAAAAACTTTCAATTCATATTTGCTAGCGTGGCCAAACAACACAGACGATTTGTCACATTTCTACCTTCCCATGGCACTCCTTGTAACCTACTCCTTGTGGTCCTAAAGTTCATGTTACAGAATTATATAGCTCAAGTGATGAATAAAATTGCCTGGAGTTTCACTTTGCAACTCCACAAAATCTAGTTTTCACAATTGTGTTATCTATTTCGTAAGTTTGTCGTGAATCCTTATTGTCGTAATTAACCTATCTAGGTAGGAAAGTGAAGTAGAATAACCAAAACGTTAAGAACGTAACATTGGGTGTTGACAGTGTGCTAGGTAGTTCAATGGCACGGATTTTATTCAAGGGAAAAAGATCTTTAGATTACATGACTCAAGAACATTCGACGTGGCCTTAGGCAACAATTTGGGTTCCTCAATGTTCTTAATGCCTTTGAAAATATCTGAGTGTATTAATAGAGGAAGGGAAACGAGTACAGTTGAACCCTGATGACTCGAACTTGAGGGGAAAAAAAAAAATCTAGGTATCGAGGATTTCGACTTTGCCAAGGTTCGAGTTATTGAGGGCAAAAATCGCCGATTTCGAGTTATAGAGGTCTAAAGTTTACTGACCCTTCTGAACGTAGGCATTACGTATGCATATAACGTATGTATAGTATTGTTGATTACCTGACATTGTACGTACGCACCCTACACTTCGACTTATTGAGGTCCGTGTGACTAAAATTTCGAGTTATAGAGGTGATAGAATTTAACATCGACCCATAGAGGTTCTTCATACTCTACCTTCGAGTTATTGAGCTCGAACGGCATCCCATAAACTGTACAAAAATTCGTCTTATCAAGGTGTTATTCGAGTCGTTGAGGTAAAATTAGTATTGAGTGTTATGGGCAATTCAATGGGATTACAAAAAAATTGACTTATCAAGGAATTCTAGATGTTGAGGTTCGAGTTATCAAGGTTCCACTGTAACATGTTTTCTTATTTGAAAAGTTAAGAACGTAACGCTATGTGTGTACGGGCTCTAATATTGTACAAATATTCAAAATATTATTGTCTATTTTCTCAATAATAAATTGGGTAAGTAATATCCATTACAAAATAGTTTGTTAGATGTTTTGTATAAACGAGTTCAATAGCGACACTAAATTGGAAAAACAATATTTACGTCTTTTGTCATTTTCACATTTTTAAACGTAATTGAAAAATAATTGTTTTCCGTCATTCCCCTCAAATTCCTACGTTGCCTCTTTAATAAATTCTGATGCTCATAATTTGAAATACGAAAATTCTAGTACAACTCAATTACCTTAGTTTTCGCGGTGTTTCCTAGCAACGTCCGTTTCCATGGCCAACAACAAGCACGGCAAGCTCTCAATAATTGTTTGTTATTATACCTCTGAACATTTAGTTAAAACAAGCACGGTGTAGAAATTTTCGCATTGAGTATACTAGCATCTAATTGTATCTGAACTGAATCTCCTTATGTATAGATGTCACTCTTGTTTGAAGCACTTTTTCTAACCAGGAGTTGCTTCATATGTGTGTTTCTGATCTGTGAGTAAGCTGCACAATGAAGAATGAAGCAACCAATGAGAGCAAGAATTGTGCCGTGTGACTCGCAAAGTGTATTACAGGCTCATAAATCTTCTTACAAGAGTCTTTACAAATTATCCCCTAATATTTTAAACTGTATACAATTAGTTCAAACAATACAAAAATCTGGAAAAACAATTGAGTTTTCTTGGGTTAAAGCTCATAGCAATATTACAGGTAATTCTCATGTAGATGAATGTCAATGTGCAATGAAAGCAGTGCGTCTTCCAAATATTACGAGCTTATCATTATACTATACGGATCTTCTCCCTAGAGTAAAGAAGAAAATTCTGAATGAATGGTTTGATTGGTGTCGAAATGAACTTACAACAGTTGGAGAATCATACTGACCATTTGCTGAATTCAAAACACAAAAACCATGGTTTCATCATGTAAGTGCTACAAGAAATGTAATTGTATTAATTAATAGACTGAGAACGGGCCATTTGTGTACTAGGCAACATTTATCCAAAATTGTAATAATGAACAATAAGAAATGTGAATGTGGCTGGGAAGTGCAGATGCACAACATATAATACTGGAATGCTCAAAATATTATATAGAGAGAAATATCTTGTATAAAACTTTAAATAATCTAAAGTTCAAATCACAAACCCTGAGACCTTCTGTAAACAAAACCACGTGCATACAGAAAGCATTGCAAACTCGTAGAAGTAAAATAATCCACACGACAATCCAGCGTTGTTACAGGATTCATTACATAAGGTAAAACAATGGCCAATTTGTAGTATGGGATACGCTGCCGCAAATGACGTCTCACTTTAAACCCAATGCTCTTTCTTTTTTTACTTATTGCTTCACCTTTATGGTTTACTCTTTGCACCAGTAATCATTTCCCATAAATTTGGCTTCTTTCTTGCATGTGAATTGAATATATTTTACTTGCATTTTTTTAGACAAATGATATTACATGGTAATGTATATTTCTAAGGATGATATAGATAGGAGTGTATTTGAAATTTGTTTGTAGATTTTATGTAAATTGTATCTTATGTAAATAAAATATATAATGGGCATTAGCAGCCATATGCATTGCTGTAAGTCCAATAAATATATTGATGATGATGATCAAAACAAGACAAAAAGTTCGTAAATTTATTGCGGTTGGAAACTTTGGCAAGCATCCTAATAACGATTTTTGTTCCGCCAAATATAGTGCACTTCGTAAAATAACTTGGTGACATGGCAAGGCAAGATAAGTGTGAACATTTTGTAGTAATATGCATTGTAACTTTCAATGAGCTTAGAGATTTGTGTACATAATGATATTTTATAACATTGGTTATTTTCTAAAAATAATCATGTGAACAGCAAGGAAGTAGTGCAACTTAGTAATATTGCCTGACTTATCCTTAGAAAAATAACATGCCGTGTTCTATGCGTGCGGGAAAGTCTCCGTGTTCTCCAAGCTTGTTTTCAAAACACCAGCAAGGGCAGCCTTTGAAAAGGGGTGAGAAACAGATTCTACTCAATATTTATGTAACGTTCTGTCAGTGGTATCCTGAGAAACCAGTAAATGAAGTGGTTAAGTTCGTATCCCAGTGCAGTGGTGTGTCAGTGTCTGCAGTTTTAAGGGTTATGAAAGAGAGAATGACCGGGAAAGTAACAATGTAAGCGGCTGCATATTCGTCTGATGTTTTGAGAGCGGGTTCTCACATTCAGAGGCTCTTATATAAAATGAATAGGCGCGGCGAACTATGAGTGTAACAGCAGATGATTTCGGTCATGAATCAGTTGACGCGGAGTGATTCATCGAATCGGTGAGACCGTTTGTTTACAGAAGGTCTCAGGGTTGGTGATTTACACTATAAAGGTTCAGTTTCCAAAAAAAATGTTAAGTTTAGTTGTTAATCCAGAGGTGCCGATTGGTTATAGTTTGTTATCATTTTTAAGGAAGTGTAACATACAATTGTAAAAGACAAAGTGTTCTTTAAAAAAAATCTAATATCTGTACAATAGGGGGGAAGGACTGATAATTTTATTGTAAAACAATTATGTACATTTTATATGTGTATTGTTATGGACAAAAAAGGCATAAAAGCTGTTAGGTTTCATATAAAAGAATGAATGAATGAATTGTGCCGTGGAAACGGGTTGCTAAGGACGTGGAAAAAGGGTATTTTCACCCTTAGAAAAGGGCCAATTGAGGGATTTCTTAATTTTTTCGTTCTTTTGGGACGATTTCATGGGGGTCGTAATCGAGCATTTTTCGTCTAAGGGGCTACCTTCATGGAGAACATTTATGTCAGTGAGTCAGATTGGGGCTATATACGAGGTTTTTTTTTTTAATTAGGGGCCATTTTGAAATAAAACGAAAACATGCAAAGGAAGAAATTTAATTACCTCTGCGGCTGTTCAAATGTACATTCAGCTACTTCTCAACGTAGTTCCCATAGTTGTTGAGACAATTGTTTTAGCGGTAGATGAGGTTTTATAGATCCGCATTAAAGAAATCTGCCGCCAGGTCAGACAGCCAATCCTTCACGGTCTGTTCGGCTTCATCGGGAATGTTGAATCGCTTCCCAGCTAGGAAAGTCTTCTAGTAGAGGAATAGGTGATAATCGCTAGGGGCGAGATCCGGACTGCGCGGAGGGTGGTCCATCCGCTTCCAGCTAAATGAGTCAATGAGCCACTGTGTGGCAGCTGCAGTGTAGCCGTGCGTTGTCGTGCAGCAACATGATACCGGAAGACAGCATTCCTCGTCGTTTATTCTGTATTGCTCGGCGAAGTTTCTTGAGAGTGTTGCAGTACACGGCTGCATTAACTGTTTGTCCATTCGGCAGAAACTCAATCAGAAGCACCCCGAACCTGTCCCAGAAAAAAGTGAACATGAGTTTCTTGGTGGAGGTCGCTTGCTTGAACTTCACCTTTATGAGGGATGATGTGTGGCGCCATTCCTTGGATTGTTGTTTTGTTTCGCGGGTGTAGAGGGACACCAATGACTCGTCCCCAGTGACGATATAGCACAACAGTACGTCACCTTCACTTTGGTACCGCGTCAAAAAAGACAATGCACTTGCCATTCGCTTACTCTTGTGTTCCTCTGTGAGCATTTTGGCCACCCACCGAGCACACAGCTTTCTGAATTTCAAATTCGCCACTAAAATCGTGTATATTACAGAACGTGAAGCTTGTGGAAACAAATCGGACAGCGTTGACACTGTCAAACGGCGATTGGCTCGTATCGTGCTATCAACATCATGCAGCAATGAGTTCGTTCTGATTGAGGGGTGTAATGGATCGTGGTTCGTCATGAACAGACGTATCCACTTACGCACTTTGCCTTCAACAATGACATTCTCACCATACGCCTCACGTAACTGGCGATAAATGTCTGCCACTTTCACATTTATCGCGGTCAAAAACCTGATCACTGATCGTATCTCACACTCGGCGGAATTATCACTGCAATACTTACATTGTCCACCTCAACCACACAAAGCGTTTCACAACGTGCAAATGGCGCCAGTTTACGTGCAAGGCATGATGGAAACTAACGCAGTGTTGCCAACGTGAGCGCGAAACGGCTCCTAATTAAAAAGAAACCTCGTATATATTGGATGGAAGAACATTTATATCAGTGAGTGGTGGGATTGGGGCCGAGTGGTTAGCACATCGCGCTACGACGCCAAGGGTCCCGGGTTCGAATCCCGGTCGGACTTGGTTGTTTGTGAATGTCCATTCATCTATTTCATCATTTCATCACTCATCCCCGAATTCGCAAATTAGCCAAGAGGCACAAAACGCGAAGTAAAATAAACTAAATCAAATCAAAAATCAAATCAAAACCTTCCTAGTATTAATACTTACATCTCAAAGCCAATAATACTCTCACTATCTCAAACATAACATACTAGAACATAGACCCTGCTTAACATTCATAGAATCGTGTTAATGTCTATTCCTCATCTCATCCATCAACACTAATGCACACGACACACAATAAAACTTATCCTAAGAAAACATTACTCACCCAATTACACACTTATGTAATTTCGTTTCTGTGATCATAAATAATATTAATGCTAAACACTAACACTTATTTACTTCTTACTATTTCTAACCTTTATCTTAATCTTCTTACCTTCTAGAATGATGTAAAACCAACTTTGTTCAGGAAAACCGAACAAATTTGGTTCTTCGCACTGGGGCATTTTTGCCAATGTCACAGTGAATTATTGTAAAAAAAAAAAATGGAAAATATAGGATGAATCAAAGAAAAGCGGGGGAATCCGTAAAGAATTCGCGGAACTGACGCCCTGGGTTAATTTTCAGGTACCAGGGCATAAGCGCATACCTCCGAAAGTAGTTTGACTACTTTTATCCGTATACATAAAATAATCGTTCTATGTAACCATATCTTGTATACTGTTTAGGAAAATAAAATTCTTTGTTTAATATATATATATATATATATATATATATATATATATATATATATATATACACACACACACACACACACACACACAGACATACTTTGAACGTGAATGAGACTATGATCACGTGTTGATTACTCATCCATGTGTATAAAACTAAAGCTTAACGCCCACTGAGACGCGGAGAAACGCAGCAACAAAACACAACAGACGCGTTTCGGGCGTCTCATCGCACAATTACTTTTAAGATAACCTGCTGACATCTGGCACGGGAATTCTCGCTTCGGTTCCAAGCGATTCCCTCTTGTGGGCGTTACGCAATTTGATTCCAATAGAAGCAGAGAACAGAAGTTCTGTTGCTTTCTGTTGACGCGTTTCTTCACCTCTCACAAGGGAGATTATATAAGTGTCCTCCTCCGATTTCCATGAAACGTGGCAGGTGTATAGAGGGGCCCAATGGAAGATATACGGTTTTTTTTTGTTTCGGCTTAAAAACTGTTTTAGAGGGCAAAACACCCCTCAAATGTCAAGATGAGTACAAATTGAAGTGGGGATCTGACCCCTGTGTCCCCCTACGATTTCCACGAGACTTGGCAGGTGTATAGAGGGGCCGAAAGGAAGAAATACGTGTTTTTTGTTTCGGCTAAGAAACGGTTTTAAGGGGCAAACCCCCCCTCAAATGTCAAGATGAGGACAAATTGAAGTGGGGATCTGATCCCTGTCCTCCCCCTCCGATTTCCATGAAACTTGGCAGGTGTATAAAGGAGCCCACAAGAAGAAATACGTGTTTTTCTGTTTCGGCAAAAAAACTGTTTTAGGGGGCAAAAACCCCCTCAAATGTCAAGATGAGGGCAAATTGAAGTAGGGATCTGACCACGAAACCACGTAAATCTGGCATAGGAAGAAAACACACATATAATTGGAACGCACACAGCACAGAACTGTAGGATTGTCCGTACCAAACGCAGTGCAATTGTAGAGAGATGACGAATTCATAGACACCGTTGTTCCCGGATAGGCATGGGCATAACAATAGACGGGGGTTTTGCCCCCTAAAACCGTTTTCTAGCCGACAACACAAGAAGGAAAAATAATTACAAGAAGAACAGCAGACACTCAATATCTCAAAAAAATCAGGCAAAATATTCTACAACAAACTGCCTCATAACATAAAACTGCAAAGTCCCCAAAACATATACAAATACAATCAATAATACATTCTCACAGAGTTGATGTAAAATAACAGCAAAACTTAGAAGCATGCACAGTGGAAGCGGCCCCGGCGCCCACCCAGCGTCGAATAACATGGGTACCTGGGGGAAACCCTGGGGGGTAAAGGCGGTCAGGGGCGTGATGCTGATCACATCACCCCCACTCACGACCGGATCAAGAAAGTGTGGGGCGTTACCCCCACACCCCCTATACGCCTTCATGGCGTGGTGCTATGCACAGGGGAACACTTTACCTTTTTTTTTATGCACAGTCAATAGTGCTCAATTTGCATACAGTTCACATGCAACTCTCATGAAAAGGCTCAAAAGAGTCTCCCAGCTCAGTTCTCATCTGTACTTGGACAACAAAAACCTGCAACAAATTCTCAGAAATCCTACCTTTCCTACCCTTGCTTGAATAGCCTTCATACTAAAATTTTGAAAAAAGGCATACGTAAAAGTGTGTAGGTGTGAAAAAGAATATAAGTGTTACCTGAGTAGATGCTTGAGTGTACTCTTACATAATTTGATAAAAGAACAATTTAGTTATAAATCAAATACTATACCTAATAATATTGATTTGAAAATACGCTGATAGAAAAATTTATAGTAATTACAAGCTTTTTAACATATCATAGTAATTACATTAGTTTGTTAATTACAAGATATATAAGTTAAATACACTAAATAAGCATAGTTGATTGGTTTGTAGGTAGTGAACATAACACATTTACAATGCATTGTGCGAAACTTTGCATTATAAGTAGAAAATTAAACCAGTTTGCCTAAGAAATACATTTTAGGAATACCCCTTAAAATAAAATTTAAAAACCTTTCTGATGCAGAAAAGTATTGACTAGGGCTGAATGAATCAATTTCTGTAAAATATTAGTTTCTGATTCAAGTAATTTAACTGTAAACATTATCTTTTGTGTGTAAAATATAATTGTTAGTTGCACTGATAGGTACAAATATTAACTTTATACGCCTTCATACACTCTAAATAACATAACTTTGATATATAAGTTAGTAAAAATTTGTTAAAAATTTAGTTAAACTGTAGTATTGTTTTATTAAATAAGTATAAAATAGTAAAAAAAACAAAAAAACAATTGATTCATTTTTGTTATTTAAAGGATGCCAAAACAGTGTAGATTAGTTGTTATATTACACATTGATTTCATCATTTATCAAGTATAGAGGCTAAATATCATGAGAAACATAAAATTGGAAGACAGTAACAATATTTTTTTTTTAAAGAAAATACTGTTTTAACCGAACTTTGTGAATTAAATCCTAGTACATTTTCGCAAATTATAAATAAAATATATCTATTTCTTTGGTATTTGTACTATAGTTAAATAAAATGTTACTAAAACTTGGCTAGTAGATGGCGCATTTACAGTAAATCTAAGAGTTTTAGCATTATTTGTACTTAACTGGATATAGTGTAACTTGTTAAGCTCACCAAACACAAAATCTTCAACATATTGTACTATGTAACCTCAATTTTGAAAGCTAACTGCACTCTAGCGTTTCCACTTATACATAGTATAGGTCTCTATAGTGGTAAAATATGTCCAGTCCGTAAAATTTTATAAATGTTGTCTCATTCTGAGTCGATTCAGACCATAAGTGTTCTCAAGTGTTTAAATATATTTCTTAACATAACTAACTTTTCAAAAAGAATACCTTGCGCCCGCATAGCTTAGCTGGCTTTTAACTTAGGTTCCTCATATAAAAACCAGTGACCAAATTGGTCGTAGCGTCTACTATGACCCTACTTGGGTTCATCCGCCAAGCCATCTGGTGGAGTCCGTTCAGGTTCTACCGCCCACAAGTGCGTTCCGTCGCCGATCCAGCGAAGGTGAGAATTATAAAAAGCAACCCCTATATATACCCTCAGCTCAGACCTAGTTATTTTCATGCAACCACCTATAGTACAGATCTACGTTTAGTGAATTTTGTCGTCTTCCTGTTTGGTCTGTTAAACTCAGTAATGAATAAAAATATACTTACATAGAAAAATCTGCTTTTGTGTAAGTTTAAAATATAGTTGGATTCTCAAAAAATGTTTCCTACCATCGCTCTTGCTACATTTAGCACCTGATATTATACAAATCGAAGTCTAGTTAGTGTTGAGCTGTAAGTGATTCTGCTGCATGTTGTTACTTGAAATAGCAAATGATGGGTTTATAAAAAAGTCAAACTGATTTTTTTTCTTTCGTAGGAACCATGTATTGGGGAAGATTTCTGTTGCTTTTGTAGTACTTTGTACATATTTTGAAAAATTTGTATTTATACCCACCAAAATCACTGTAAGCATTGCAGTCTACTAGAGATACACATCAAAAAACACAACATGGAACGAGAAAGCCGATACAACATTGATAACAACATGGATGCCGTTATTCGAGGTACTTTCACCGACACAAAATTGATTTTAAACCATGAAGAAAATTACATTATCTTAGATAGAATAGAGTACCCGGAATGCGTCTACAGATCAGATGCAATCTACAAAAGTTAAGTGGAAGCACTCTCCACACATATAAATGTGCCAGACAGGTCGAGAACCATGTGCATATTCGGAGAACTTTCCATTACCTTCAATGGCTGTGGAAAAAACATAACAGTGGAAATCAGCAAGACCACCGGGTGAATCACCCTCAACTTTGAACATTGGCGAAAATTTCTCTCTTACCATGAAACCCTCATAGAGAAATTCCAGCAGCGGCTAAATCGTAATGACTATGTGACTTTCGATTTTTGGTAGACTACTTTTCATGTATATAAATCTGATATATTCTTGAATAGATTATTAAATTAAAATAATAAACTTTTAAAAATACATCAATTGTTTCATTTGAATACAAAATGAATTTGTAATCTAATAAACAGTTACAAGCCAACATATAAGTGGTTCTTGCAGGCTAATAAGGCTCTGGCTCCTACAATCCTCTGTAAGGTTCGTGTGATTAATCAATAAACATGCTAAGTGCCTAGTCACACCCTGATGTTTAATCTTCAGTAAGACGATTTTAGTCCTCAGAAACATATAGTGATTGTAGTAAGAAAAAAGCCTCGTATGATATAACAGATACAAATAACCTCTGATATTAAATCTATCACTCAAAAAAGCCAGTGATACTTGTAAAAGTACCCTGAATAAAAGGCTATAAGGGTAAATATTTCTTCTAGCATGGTAAAAAAGGGTTTGGCAACTAAACCTAAGGCTCATATAGTCGAGTGTGAGATTCGTCTAGTCCTGTTAATTGTCATTATATTGTTAAATGGTTATACAGAAAGAAAAAAAAAAACAATGTTGGTAAGCTTCGAGTTATGGACCCCTCGGTAAAAGGATTTCAATCTTTACAGACACACAATAATTTTCGTTACAGTAAACGTTTAGCCTCGTATAAGGGCAAATAATCGAAATGTTAAACATTTCGTGAACTTTACCCAGTAAATCTTAGCTAAAAACACACTAACAGCGTTACGGACATAAAAATTAAGCAAGCAGTGATATTCTAGTGGCACGTAATAAATCTGAAATGTAGTTTAAAATACTCTGACATAAGGTTGTGGAATATCTGAGAACAAAATTTACAAGCCTTCTCTCCTGCATAAATAGGCTCTAGAAGTCACTAAGCCTCAATAAAATGAAAACATGGGGTACAAACACTTGGAGCATGGTGCTGATCACATCACATCATATCAAAAACATGCAAAAATAAAAAATATATGGAGCCCTACCTCATATATTTAGGAAACTTTACCAATCATAACAGCAAAAAAATACCGTTGAAATTCTAAAATAAACAAACTTTCTTACGTAACATAACCTGACTTAAATAAATATCGAAATACAAAACCAAAAATATCATAGTGGAAATCTGAAAACCGTAAACTATAAAATAACTTTTAGTCAAACTACTTTCTCTTTAGTGTTTAGAAAAGATTTACATAAAAAACCAAACTCGAAGTTAAAAATTAGTGAATATGGGATACAAACCGCAATAAATAGAAAATAATACAAACACTTGTAAAACAAGAAGTAAAACTTGAGAAACACCCTTTGTGCGTCCAAAATATAATAAAACATCTTGCCTGAACGGTTTATATTGTGTTATTTGAGTAAAAATTAGGATAAACGTGGAAAATGACCAAACAAAACGTGACAAGACAACAAGTTTAAATAATGTTATTTTGTCAAAAATAAGCCTGAACTTGTAAAATAATAAGTTAAAAGTTGAACAAATGTATCTGTGAGTCTAAAATATAATAAAAAATGTTGTCTAAATAGATGAAATTGTGTTATTTGAGTAAAAATACATAAAAACTTGTAAAATATTTGACATAATGTCAAAGTTTGATAAAAATAAACTCAATATTATGTTAAAAACACGCAGTAACAAAACGTTACTAACTAAATCAATAATCAAAGGGTCCGAGGTTCGACACCCCGTGATAAAAGCAAATTGTGAAAACTTTAGGTGTGCCTAAACTGTGCCTTGGGGTAACCCTGAGCGGAATATTAATTGGCGGCGGAAGCCGGTTCTACAAGCGACGCGAAGTTTCAAAGATTAGACCTTGACCGCGCATCCTTTGATGTCTGGTTCAATCCCTGCCCTGCCCTACAGCGTTGCATACTTCCCCTATTCTTGCGTTCTAGTTGACCTTGGAAATACCGGTTCTGCTCGGTCAATCGGATTCTTTCTTGTTCTGGCGTTGTGACGTCATTTGACCTTGACCGCAAATTCCTCAAATTCCTTTCTTGTCTACCTGCGTGGAGTTCACCGTCTCCTGTCTAGCGTATCGGACCACCGTCTTTCATAGCATATAACATTATTACATAGTACACTATATTTATTACAATTACATGTCGTGGGTTCGAGTGCTGCGACCGTCTTCCTTCGTACCATTAACACCCTTCATTGCGTTTCATAAACCATAAAAACTTATTTTCAATATTATAAACATTAATTATTATCGTTTTAAACATTACATACTTTACAGTAATAAACATAAAATCATATGCATAGCGTTTAATACTACCTCTAATTACCTTCTATTTACATATTTTTCGTAAAATAAATATTTAAAAATTCATATATGCAAAGATATAAATGTAAATTTTTCTAATGATATATAAATTTATTCTAAAAATACATGCAAATAAATTATAAGTACATATATTATACAACGTTTTATTATTACAATTTCAAAGGATCGGTTTTGATTGGTTAATTTGCTTTATTTTACTTCGCTTTTTGTGCCACTTTTGGCTAATTTGCGAAGATGGGGATGAGTGATGATATGATGAAATTGATGAATGAACACTCACAAACATCCATGCCCAGGCCAGGATTCCAACCCAGGACCCCTGGCGTCGTGGCGCGAAGTGCTAGCCACTCCGCTACGGGAGCCGGCTCGAAGCATTGGTATCGGTATCGCTGGGAATTGGTATAGACTCAGCCCGAGTGATATCCGAATTGAAATCTGACTAATTTAGCTTTTCCCCCTAAATTATGCTTTAGATTTCCATGTTTTTATTACCAAGCTGTAGAGGAAATTATGTTCTTTAATATCTGAGAGTTTGAAAACGTTACTTAAATATTTTTGAGTGGAAAGAGAGAGAGAGAGAGAGAGAGAGAGAGAGAGAGACGCTATAGAATAAGAATTTGAGTTATGCACGGTTGGAGAGAAGCTTGAGTTTGTTCGTGATTTGGAAGTAAGATGCTAAATTACATGGTGAACAGGCCTCTCAATAACGAACGGTCTCTGTGTTGCTTCCATGGCAACAACTTACTGAAGAACTTTCCTCCGTGATATTGCGAGAACCTCCCCTTCGTTTTTTGGGGGATGGGGGAGAATTCTCGAAGGCTTTCCTCATCTGTTGTTAATACTCTTGCAGCTACTGAGAAATGATTTTCATTAGCGTCAAATCTCACATGTTATGCTGAAATGGTTACATTATTTCATCTGATGCATGAACACGACTCGTCCGTACGTTCAGAATACATTTTTTTAAAAGGAGGAAAATTATTTTGTGAGATGGAGCAAGCTATCAGTTATCACTTCAAATAGTAACGTACTTTTTTTTGGCCCTCACTGATGGCGTACTGGCAACATCGTCACCTTCTAATAAAGAGGTCTTGGGTTCGGTACTCAGGGGGAGGCACACTGTAGTTTGGAACACACTTTAAACGTAGGCATAGGCGTGCGCACACCCTCTAATTATGGGGGAGAGGACAAAAGGCTTGATGAAAGTTCAGTTGGGGAATGAAATCTCATTCCATCTCATTGTTTTATTGTATTGATGGACACAAAATATGCGCATATGTAGTGTGTGTCCACCGAAAACCACTATGTTAGAAGAATTCCAACTTCAGTGGCACCATTGTTCCCTGCTCCCCCATTATTTCCCCTCTCTGTGGTTCAGAGTTTAATTTATATATAAACGTGGTTTCATACAGCAGATTCGAAACAATTACAAATAATTTATTCACTTACAATCATCATCAATTCTTAATTAACCCTGTACTGTATGACATTGTGATGCCATGCAGTATTCAGGGCATTGGCGGCTGGTGGTCTGGCTCTATGGGTGTGCATTTCAGTCTCGCATCCATAAGTGTTGTACCACCCCTGTCAAATACTCCCACCCGTTTTTGCGTACATAATGATGATAAATGTACTGGCAACCCAAGTTTTGATCACCGTTTACTGAAAATAAGGCTATGACAGAGTTATACAGGGTGTTTCCGGGCTGATGATACAAACTTTCAGGGATGATGGAGAAGGGCACATGTATCAATTTGAGAAAAGGAACCCTGGTCCGGAAACGACTTAGTCGAAAGTTATAAGCGAAATCGGTGGATGAAGATGTAATACTTTTATTACCTGCACAAGTTTCACAAGCTGCTACATTCACAACAGTTGTTCAAAGTGGTGTCCCCCGGCTTCGCTGCCTGCATGACATCGTCGCACAAAGTTTTGGCGTACCCAGGCAGCGAGAATTCTTGCGAGGAGATCCTCTGCAGTCTCGCTTCCTGTGACATTGTTCGAACGACCCCGGGGTTGTTCCAACGGGTACGCCACAACTTTGTGCGACGATGTCGTGCCT
Organism: Lepisma saccharinum; assembly: GCF_977018435.1. Lineage (NCBI taxonomy): Eukaryota > Metazoa > Arthropoda > Insecta > Zygentoma > Lepismatidae > Lepisma > Lepisma saccharinum. Next base: position 14,825,790 of record NC_139232.1, on the reverse strand, counting down.
GCAGGGAAGCCGGGGGACACCACTTTGAACAACTCTTGTGGATGTTGCAGCTTGTAAAACTTCTGCAGGTAATAAAAGCATTACATCTTCATCCACCGATTTTCGCTTATAACTTTCGACTAAGTCGTTTCCGGACCAGGGTTCCTTAACTCAAACTGATAAATGTGCCCTTCTCCATCATCCCTGAAAGTTTGTATCATCAGCCCGGGAACACCCTGTATTTCATGATTTCTTTTAACGCTGATTTTTTACAAATTTCAAATATTTCGGAAATTATCCAGCCAATCACGAGAAGAGCGATGGTATTGTGCAATCCGTAATTCATCATTGATAAACTGACAAAATCACTCGAAACATAGAAATACCGATCTGTAATATCAATACTATTGTCGATTGGGAAGACAGTTCGTAAAAACTTCCTTCCCCACTCCGCTGATATTAATGAGAAGGAGAATAATAGCATTGGCGTACACCAAAGAAGCCGATCCAACTACCACATGGAGGAAATCAGTTATAATCTATATGTTGTCTATTTCTAATGACAGACTGATCGAACCAAGCAAATCAAGCGAAATCAAGATAATAATAAATCTTAAAGAAAATTACAGTACTCACTCAGTCCCCACACCTAGTGGTTGCATGACCTTGTAGTTGGTGGTGGGGCTTGCATACTCTGATGATCCACTAGACTATACCAGCGGTAGCATATCTACTGGTAGGGTCTCCCATGCTGGGCAGGCTAGTGGTAAAGAGTCAGACTAAGAAGCAACCTACTGTTCAACGGCTCCAATGGCGGAAGAAGATGGATGGCCATCTCAACGGCGATGGAGGCGGAAGAACCAGGAATCAGGAGGATTAACACATCTTTTTAAAAAACCTTGGGCCAGCTGGCACCGGCTGGTAGTACCTTGTAAGGGCCCCTTGCCAGGGTTACGGTGAAGACCTGAACGGAAACTATGGCGGAGAAGGAGACCTTTGGAACGGCATAGCTGGCGGAAGAGGCACTCATTCTCATCGAGTATAAATATGAGAAAAAGCCACTGTCTTGTGGAGAGGAGCGATCCTAAAAGACTAGGGGAAAATACCTCGACAGAAAATTAGCCTGCTTGGAGGCTTAGGTTGCAGCCCCATCACCAAGATCGGGTGCTGTGGGCCAATAACCCGCACACTTTAAATCACACTATTAAAGAAACATCAACAAGAGGAAGCCGAACTGATTCTAAGACGACGACATTTGGCCTGAAAAGGACAACGAGAATTGGAATATGGAATGTAAGAACCCTGCGGGAGAGTGGAAAACTACGGCAAGCAGTGGCCTGCATGAAGAGCTATTGTCTGAGCATCCTAGGTATAAGTGAAGTCAGATGGCCAGAGTTTGGAGAGGTAAATACCCATGAAGGAGTTACATTCATATATTCCGGAAGACCTGAAGGTGAAGGTGTGAGTCGTGATTGTGTGGGTATATTGATGGACAAGGAAGCAAAAAGGAGCCTTATTCAATGGTATCCAGTGTCTGCGAGGATAATTGTAGCACATTTCAAAACCAATATCAGAAACATCGTTATGATACAGTGTTATGCACCCACAGAAGTAGCAGAGCCTGAGATAAACAAGAGTTTTATATGCAGCTCAATGAAACAATAAAGAAGCAAAAAAGGAAGGATATCATAATAATTGGAGATTTAAACGCAAAGCTTGGGCAGGACAACGAAGGCCTTGAGCATGTCATGGGTAAACATGGTTTAGGAGAGCGTAATGAGAATGGACAACTTTTTGTGGGCTTCTGTGCTAGCCATGAATTAGTTATTGATGGTACTATATTTCCTCACAAGAAATGCCATAAGGTAACGTGGGTATCACCAGACCATAGAACAGAAAACCAGATAGACCACGTGGCAATTGGACGGAGGTGGCGACGTTCGCTACAGGATGTAAGAAACAAGAGAGGTGCAGACATTTGGGAGTGATCATCATTTGGTAGTGGCTAACTTTAAAATGAAAATTCAAGCTCAGAAGAAGAGAATGGAACAGACAAGGAAGCGGTATGATGTTCGTAAGTTAAAGGATAAGAATCTCCAGGAAACCTTCAGGATTGAACTGAGAAATCGGTTCCAAGTATTGACCGATGAAAGTGAGCAGAATGAAACAATTGAAAGAGAATGGACAAAAATCCGATCTGCTTTCGCAGAAGTAAGTGAAAAGGTTCTGGGCTTTAAGGATAGGAGGAAAAAAGATTGGATGTCTCTGCAGACCTGGGAAAAAATGAATGAGCGAAAAGTAATTAAGGAGGCAATGAACTCAAGCAGGACAAGGGCAAGGAAGGCAGAATTGCAAACAAAGTATACAGAGAAGGATCGAGAAGTAAAGAGTAGAGTTCGTAGGGATCAAAGAAACTGGGTAGACAATCTGTCTCATCCGGCGAAGGAAGCAGCAAAAAAGAGGAATCTTAAAGAACTATACAACATCACAGAAGTTCTGTCAAGGAAACAGATGCAGAGAAATCGACCAGTGAGAAGTAAAGATACCCTCCTTACGAATACTGAGGACCAACTGAAACGTTGGAAGGAGCACTTCTCTGCAACCCTTAATCGCTCTGTGGATGCTCAGATAGACCAGGGGGAAGAGGAAGATGATAATGATGGCGATGTTGGCCCCAGTGTTAAGAATTAGGACGGATGTTCCAACAGTAGGAGAGATTAAACAGGCTCTGAAAGAGGTACGTAATTGTAAAGCAGCTGGTGTAGACAACATACCACCGGAAGTGATGAAAAGTGACATAAACACCACAGCCAATATGTTGCAGCCCTTATTTGAGAAGATATGGATAGAGGGAGTGATGCCTAAGAACTGGAGAAGTCGCCTGTTGGTGAAGCTACCGAAAAAAGGGGATACATCAAAGTAGGACAACTGGAGATGTATAGGACTTCTCTCCATTCCGAGTAAGATCTTCACTAGAGTTATCCTAAACAGAATTAAGGAGCATGTTAACTTGAGACTCAGAAGAGAACAGGTAGGGTTTCGACCAAATCGCTCTTGTATTGATCAAAATAAACACCTTGCTAATAATTTTGGAGCAATGTATAGAATGGTCATCTCGTCTCTATACAGTTTTCGTTGACTTCGAGAAAGCATTTGACTCGGTCAACAGAAATGCAATGTGGAAGGAAGTGAAACGATATGGAGTGCCCACAAAAATTCATGATCTTATCCGAGAAACTTATCGTGATTATACATGTAGAGTTATACATGAAGGCCGTGTATCCGAACCAATAGATATGCAGTCTGGAGTGAGGCAAGGTTGTATATTATCACCTACAATGTTCTTGATCGTGATCGATGCAGTGATGCGAAATGTAATAGGAGGGAAAAGACGTGGTATCCAATGGGGATTGAATAACAGACTAGAAGACCTTGATTTTGCAGACGATTTGTGCTTCTTATCTGAAGCACATGGTGATATGCAAACAAAACTAGCAGATCTGATAGAAAGTGCAAAAAAAAAGCAGGACTTGTGATTAACTCCAAGAAGACCAAGGCACTGAGGATTAACTCCACAAAAATAGACCCGTTTAATATTGGTGAAGAGATTATTGAAAATGTGGATAGCTTTACTTACCTGGGTAGTGTGGTGGCAAAAGACGGAGGGGCTGCACAGGATGTTTCTCAACGAATCCAAAAAGCAAATGATACCTTTGTGAGGCTCTATCCAGTATTGAAAAACAAGAAGATATCTATGAAGACCAAATTTTCATATTTTTCGAAGTAATGTTAAGTCTGTACTGTTATATGGGTCTGAGACATGGAAAGTAACCAAAACGATTACCTCTAAATTACAGACCTTCATCAATCGCTGCCTGAGAAAAAATTTGAATATCTTTTGGCCAGAAGTGATTCAAAACCAGGAACTTTGGAGAAAATCTGGAGAAACCGTGGTGTCCATACAGATAAAGCGGCGAAAATGGAATTGGATAGGGCATACGTTGAGGAAGGAAAATGAGGCTGTCGAGAGAGAGGCACTAGACTGGAACCCGCAGGGAAGAAGGAAAAGAGGGAGGCCTAGACAGACGTGGCGAAGATCTGTTCACGCTGAGGCCTTGGAGGAAGGAAAGAACTGGAATGCAGTGAAGAGAATTGCAGTCAGTAGGACCAGGTGGAGATGCTTTGTTGATGCCACATGTTCCACAGGGAACAACAGGAATTAAGTCAAGTCACTCAGTCCACACTGCCCTGCTTCGTACTTTAGAATTTTTCCTTCCCTTCCACCGTATCCATATATTGCTGCAGTTGCTACAGGCTTTGTAGCTAACTTCCCTCCAAAAATTTAGCAACGTTAAATATTAAGTCTCTGCTTTCGCTATGTACAGTTTCCCTGTTTATCATGAAATCAAACACTTTACACTAAAAGAGGAACGACCTTTTGACAGCGGTAAACAATTTTACAACGCAGTAACAGGCACACAATGCAAAACAGCTGACTGATTGATGTACGCTCCCTCCACGCGGGTTGATAATAATTCGGACTGTTTATTTTGGCTAAGATGCACTAAGCAAAGGCAATATGAGGCATGTTTAAAACACCCGTCTCGCTTTCAGTCGCCTTCCTTCCCCTTCCCTTCATTCTTGCCCCTGGCATGCTCGGAAAAGAATGAGATTTACAATATACCATCGAAATTTCCCTTTTCTAAAAAAAAATCACTCAATTTGCAATGATGTATGGGTTGCGTCGACTCCGTCACACGATCTCCAATGGAATGAGTTTGCAACTCTACATTTGCTAACACACCGACCACTGTGTTCATGGGTTTTCTAAATGATGCAAGGTCCCCACGCACGGCGCCCCAGCCAGAAGACCCAATGAACGTCCTCTACTTAACTGCTGCAACAGCGTCAGAGGGAAAGAAACTCTCATTGTGCGATCGCCTCGGTCTACGCGGGTGATATCACTGATCGCACGCTTCTCTACCATCTTTCTTGGTGAAGCGGCGTGGGAACACTTGATGTTTTGAAGGAGATAAAAGTTCCAATGAATAAGTATAATAAGAATGATATGCATTACTGATTTATTTGGGTGTGCATGTTCGAATGTGCGAATAAGCAAAAGCCGCTACTGATTCAGGGCCAAGCATTTGGCATTTTTGGCTATCAATGAGACTCGTACCAGTGTACAGCTTAAACTGCGCATGACATGTTGAAAAGTCAAGCACTTTACATTGAAAATATCCTATTTCCCATATCTGTTCCTCCTCTTTCAATTTTACGCTATGTGCACTAATAACGGACCTATGGGAACGGACTTTTGAATCATCCTGTATTTATAATAACAGCGAATTTAAAACATTAGATTCATGTACGTTAATTTGAACAATATTGTATTTTATTTCTCTTAAATTTCTTTTAAATATTAGGAATTTGTCTATCAAAATATGTTATGCATATTACCTAAACTATTCTACCCTACCATAACCTACCCTAGATCTAACATAACTCCGGATCCCATTGGCATCTCATTTTAAAATTTTGTACAGCTATTGAGTAATAGTGTATGTATGGAATGTCATTTTTGGATAAAATGAAAATACCTTTTTGAGAAAATAGTTACCACAATTTTCTTTACACCACCTTCAATTGTTCTTTTTACCCTGTCATAGATATGCAATATCTCATGTCAAAGAGCCTTTTAAGGCCTTTCCAACGCCGTCCGAAATACTTCCATCGGTGCCCTGATTGCCGAAATATTGCAATTGAAAGTTAACATAATGTTTTGGAGAAAACTGTGAAAATCGCATAGTTTGCAACACTTATGATTCTACCTCAAGTGGCCCTTTCAGTATGGCAAACTTTAAATGAATAAAAAAATGCAAGGTTGAGGACCTTGTTGATTTCACATAGAATGACCCTGCTATTATCTGAAGGTCGTAAGGTGAAAGCTTGTTTGATTTGGTTCAATTTACCACATGCTACTTTTGGCTAATAGCAAAGATGGTGATGATATGCAATTGATGAAGGGACACTCACAAAGAACACCGATGTGTAACTACTCCGTCTCTGAGGCCGGCTAAACCTTGTTTGAAGCATGGTAGTAATGTACAGATAGACTGATCGATATGTGATCTACTTTTAAAGTGGTATCCGAACCACTATGTGCCTCCGTTGGAAATCGAACCCGGCATCCTTTGATTACACTATCAGGCACGGACTCCTGTAATAATGGTCCACTGAATCTAGCCATGAGAATCCGATCACTGATGGCCAATCTACTCACAGGCAGATGCTAACTAGGTTCGACACGTAATTATTGAACATTAACCCGGTCACTAGCTCGGTCGTCACTCCTATCTGTTGTCATTGGAGTGTCTGAAATGAGAGACGCCGAAACCATTTACTAAACGTCTCGTGCTTCAAATTTGTATCAAGTTTGCATCCTACAAGTTGATTGTTGATGATGACTTCCGCCGTATGTCACGTGTCATTTACAGTCCTGTGCATGTGACAGAGTACGCATCTGATCTGGAGTGAGTGCACGTAGTCATCAGCATATCTTTGTTTCTTCTACACATTTTTAAACCTTCCCGACGCGATGTGTACACAGAGGAAAAAAGTTAGTTTGGAATACCCACAAAATAGTTTCCTGTAACGAAACATTTTTTAAACAGGCGACAAACAGATCATTGCTCAACAATACCAAAAGCCTTCTACAAATCGCGCACATTTATTTAAATTACGAAAAAATCTGATGAAAATTACCAAATTTAGTAAAAGCTACTAATATTTTGTTGAATATTACCAAAGGGCTTTTTTGATAATTCAAACAAACCAGTATTTTCTGTGTATAGACTTTGAATATAACGTAACTAATTATACATAGGGTCGTCCGTCTGAATCTAATAAGTTACTAATTTATTGTAAACTACTGCTTCTCATAGCAGTTAATAAAGTTAAAATAGACGTACAGCAGTACGAAGAATTTTTTTTTAACAGAGCGGTAGCTAACAATATTTCTGAAACTCAAGCAAAATCTATTTTTCTAAAGTAGCTAAAGTTGTTGGTTACGGTTTTAATAAAGCACAGACAGTAGCTTACGGTGTTATTTCATATCAAACAGCATATCTAAAAGCTAACTACCAGGCTGATTTATTAGTTGCATGCTTAAATCTTGACTAACAACACTGGCTTACAAAAATGAACTTTTTTCTTTCACAAGAACAAAATTAACTGAATGTAGAAGTATTTTTCATGCTGAATGCGAAAATACTTTTAACTTTTTTTCATCAGACAGGGTTTTTTTTTGTGGCAGACGTATTAAGTTTTATAAAATCAGCAGTTAACGTAAATCTATATAATAAAGAAATATGTCATTCTGGGCCTCCCCGATGGCGCAGTGGTAGCGTCGTCGCCTTGTAATCAAGGGGTCCCGGGTTCGATACCCGGTGGAGGCACATAGTGGTTCGGATCCCACTTTAAACTGTAGGTTCAGTCCCGATTAGACTTACTGTGCATAAAGTGGACTTAAAACACCAAATCAAAACAATCATTCTGGCTTACCTAAAACGTTGAACATAGTGATTTGCAGGCATATTTTGCATTTGGGATATCTCTCTTTATGGTCCAGCAATAGTCAGCTAGCTTACAGGGACTCCATTTGCCTTGGCATCTTCTTTCCATTGTAGAAACCTGCTGATGGAAAAGCTCGCCATGCTCATCGCTGACAGCCAGAAGCTTTTCTAGGTGGGAATCGAAGAAGTGAATTTTTAAAGGCAAGTTGTATCCCATAGCATTGTTTGAATTCCCAAGATCAGTAACTACGCGTAGCTATATCACGATAGTCTTCTGCTTTGTGATTTCGAAGAAAATTGCAACATAAATTTTTGAACGTCTACCAGGCTGCTTTCTCCAGTGGTTTTTGCAGTTCTCAAAATGTTAGTCAGCCATTATACGTCGTACGTTTTTATAAGCGATATCGGGCGGAGCCACGCAGAGGGTGTACGTGGCGACCAGCCAATGGCAGGAGTGCAACGTTGTACAGTGGCTCTCAAAAGTTTTATGACAACGACATTTTAAACTGGGCAACCAAATTTACACAAGGCGTTGTTGGGTTGCGTGTAGAGTTAGGCTCAATTTCAGGGTTGCCACATGCACAATAGATATTTATAAAATACGCGAAAGAAATAAAAACAAGTAATATTGTATAAAATTATTAAAAATATCACTATTATACCGCAAGTGACAAAATTCTTTCTGAAAGACAAAAAATAGGTTTTCTAGTATTTCATCGCTGATGAGTCTACAGAAAGGAAAAGAGGTGAGAGAAAACGAAAGGTGACAAAGGAGAGGAGAAAGAGAAAGCGAAAGGAGAAGAGGAAAAGTAGAGGAGAGAAGAAAGAGAGGATAGACGAGGAGAGGAGCTGTAGTGAAGAGAATGGAAAAAGATTCTAGGAGAGATGAGGAAAATGGAGCAAAGAAGAGAGAAGAGGAGACGAGAAGAGGGGAGTGGAGAGTAAAGTAAAGGAGAGAAAGAGAGAAGAACGGAAAGAAGAGGAGAAGAGTACAGTGGAGTCGGAAATCTAAGACAGGAGAAGAGATACGATGAGTGGAGATGAGTGGGATGGAGATAAGATGCGAGAAATGTAGGGAAGGCGATATGAGATAAAAGCAGAGCGAGCAGAAGGAGGGGAGAGGAGAAGGAGAAGAGAAGAACAGAAGGGACTGAAGAGAAGAGGTAGTTTCAGAAAATATCGTCTCAGCGTCAAGAATTGATGCATTGGTCAAATTATCGACATGAAACATTCAATAACATTTTGAAATGTACTGAAGAATGTATTAGATCGGTTCGAAATGCCTTTTGGCTTAGTTCAAAGGAAGGTAAAACTCTTCCATGTAAGATCTTTGATTTTACCTGCGATTATACCACTAAAAACATGAATATTTATAAGAATTATCCCATTTTTGTTCACTTCTCGGTTCGTTGAAATGGAGATTTTGTAATTTATATTTCCCCTCCCCCCCCATCGTTAATTCCAAACTGAATCATTCCGTTTCACACGGCGTGGACAATGAACACAATGGGATAGGTCTAAAACTTACGAAAATTTTCTGCCACCGGAAGGGTTTGAACCTACGACCATCAGATTGACAGTCCTGAACGGTAAACACTGCCCTACAAGCTTTCGCTCCTGAAAGTAAGTAGAAGGAGCTGACCAATGTGAAATGTAGATGCAACTCTCCTCCTACATATAATGTGCATACAATACTTGTTTGTAACAAAGAAAACGAAGGTAGTACGACTCGGCGAAAACATTTAATGGAGAATTGCACATGATGAAAACTTTTCGTTCGATATTTGCGGAGGTATCCTTGCATTGAACTCGAGTGGGAAAAGGGGGTAAAATTAGTATGTCCTTAATTGCAACAAATATAAATAGTTATTTCATTAATATTTGTCAATGTCTTTGAAGCAGTACACAATTATCGTTAGAGTATCATAATTCACGATCTTATACATGAAAATATCCCTTTGAATGTGTGTCAATTCATTTTTTTAAATTTCTTTTTATAAATTCCATATGCATAACAATGTAGCCACTATACACTGCTATTACAAATATAATGTTACCATGCTCTTCACTCCTAGTATGGAGGATCGAACCTGGAACCCAATCGATAACTCTAACAACTACACGACGCCCTTACTTTCGATTGAAACAACAATTTTTAAGTATTCTGTCCCTCCAATATTGTAAATGTTGTTGGGTACATGTAGTTGAACTTTTACTTTAATTTTGAATTGCTTTCTTGTAGTATAGCAGATATCTTCGAGAAATACTTCTCGAAGTGATGAAGATAAACGAGAATATTGGTAGTTGCGAAAATGCGAGTTATTTCTTCTAACTTAGTATTGTGTTTAGACATTATTAATGGAAAATATCTAGAGGCTTGACCATTGCAGGACGATATTCTTATCCTGTGATACTGCAACAGACGAAATGCTTGTTTACTGACGCAAGTGTCGTGTTCAGAACAGTCTTATGAAATGTATTTGCTGTTGCGTAAGTTAACACTAAATAATTATACCGTTTGCGAACTACCAAATCTGCGCAACGTTAGACGTAAACAGGCGGAAAATTTTATTCATAATATCACTTCACATTTGACAGTATTAGTCAAGAGAGACTCGTGGGACACTCTGTTAAGGTGCTGGAGTGAATACTACTTATTTTTCTTCCTCGAAGAACAACAATTTTTAAAGTAGAGTAATAGTCGTTCTGCTCTTTCTTATTTCTTTTAAATTTTTCCACATTCCTTTAATTGGGTTAAAAATAAATAATAATATTGCTTGCTTTTCTGTCATTGACGTAGACCAGTCCATACGCAGGATTTCTTTGATGGAGGGGCCAGACCAAATATATATATATATATATATATATATACACACACACACACACACACACACACACATATATATATATATATATATATATATATATATATATATATATATATATATATATAAGAGAGAGGGGCTGTTGCGCAAAGGATTTTTTATTATTATATAAGAGAGAGAGAGAGAGAGAGAGAGAGAGACACAGATATTACAAAATAGTTCAAATAGTGCAAGCGCCATTGAAAAGTCATGATAAGTCTATGTTTAGAAAATAATATATTTATAAATTAAATGTTGCGTACTAGGAAATATTATTACAATAAAGAATATGTCGAATTGTGAGTTAAGAAAAAGCAATAATAAAGAGACATCACGATTGCTGTTCGAAGAAGTCAGGACAGGGATTGAAAGTATTGCACTGTCCTGACTAAATCGCTGAATCGGACGTCTGGTAGCCTTGCATCAATGATTATAAAACTAAAATTAAAACTAATATTGCAGCCTGAAGACTTTTGCGCAAGAAACAGATTCATTTCTAAAATCGACGACGTTATTTTCGTAGTTATTGATAGGTTCACATTTAAATATTTTTTCAGGGTTCGAGGGGTATGGCTCCCATGCCCCCCCTTGGCACTGGCCTGACGTAGACAGTGGGAGAGAAATTTTGGAGAATCTTTCTATTAAATCTATTATTTACATCCACCTTATGCTCAGATAGGTTTATTCACAATCGCGAACTTTCCGTTTAATAGATAATATTTGGTTTTAAACTACGGGAGAATATTGGCCAAATTTCCTTTCGTGCTCTTTTGAGAAAATATATACTTCTACAATAGCAATCGCTTTCGGAAACGGTGGAAAAAAATGACTTGGTTTTCAGAGGCAGAGAAGCTTGGTAGCGTAGCGTGCTCGCGTTCAAAGTGACTGACACGCTATTCAAGGCCGCTTCTTATCGCAACACACTGTGCGTCAATGCATAGTGTCTGCACCCAGCAAGTTACAAGTGACCAGAGTCGAATTTGAAAGAGAATCTGAAGAATGATAGATTTTATCAGAGGTGGCTGGGTTGGCACTAGCTCAACATGCAACAGTTTAAGTCATAATTTCTGACAAACAAGAAATCTTATTAAAAAAGTATTGGGATAGTAATACGTGTATCCGCTCCTTTTTAACAATGTAAGCTCGAAGACAATCTGTATTCCATTTGTTTATATTGGCAAATTGGTCAACCGAAGTTTATTATAAGGAACTATTTCGTAGATGTTCATGTAACCGTTATAAATTACAAATAAAGTATATTCACAAGCTTATATATAGTAACAACGAAGAAATAAATTCAGAGTTAAATTCAAGTGCATGTGTATAGAGTAATTCTAGAAGTACAGAGCTATATCAGAGTATTGAACTTCTCTTTGCAGGATAACGTTTACAATATTCACGCGACAGAATAAGTAAGAACTGTTGCTCCAAGGGAAACAAAGGGCGTGGTGTATTGGTTAGAGTTCTTGAAAGCATTGATTACAGTCCCAGGTTCGATCCTCCATACTAGGTGTTCCTTCTTTAATTCTCGTTTTATTATAAACAAGAGCATGCTAACATTATATTTGTAATAGCAGTGTATAGTGGCTAGATTGTTCTGCATATGGAATTTATAAAAAAATAAACTAATAAATGAATTTACACACATTCAAAGGGATATTTTTATTTATAAGATCGTGAATTATGATTCTCTAACGATAATTGTGTACTGCTTCAAAGACATTGACAAATATTAATGAAATAACTATTTATATTTGTTGCAATTAAGGACATACTAATTTTACCCCCTTTTCCCACTCGAGTTCAATGCAAGGATACCTCCGCAAATATCGAACGAAAAGTTTTCATCATGTGCAATTCTCCATTAAATGTTTTCGCCGAGTCGTACTACCTTCGTTTTCTTTGTTACAAACAAGTATTGTATGCACATTATATGTAGGAGGAGAATTGCATCTACATTTCACATTGGTCAGCTCCTTCTACTTACTTTCAGGAGCGAAAGCTTGTAGGGCAGTGTTTACCGTTCAGGACTGTCAATCTGATGGTCGTAGGTTCAAACCCTTCCGGTGGCAGAAAATTTTCGTAAGTTTTAGACCTATCCCATTGTGTTCATTGTCCACGCCGTGTGAAACGGAATGATTCAGTTTGGAATTAACGATGGGGGGGGGGAGGGGAAATATAAATTACAAAATCTCCATTTCAACGAACCGAGAAGTGAACAAAAATGGGATAATTCTTATAAATATTCATGTTTTTAGTGGTATAATCGCAGGTAAAATCAAAGATCTTACATGGAAGAGTTTTACCTTCCTTTGAACTAAGCCAAAAGGCATTTCGAACCGATCTAATACATTCTTCAGTACATTTCAAAATGTTATTGAATGTTTCATGTCGATAATTTGACCAATGCATCAATTCTTGACGCTGAGACGATATTTTCTGAAACTACCTCTTCTCTTCAGTCCCTTCTGTTCTTCTCTTCTCCTTCTCCTCTCCCCTCCTTCTGCTCGCTCTGCTTTTATCTCATATCGCCTTCCCTACATTTCTCGCATCTTATCTCCATCCCACTCATCTCCACTCATCGTATCTCCTCTCCTGTCTTAGATTTCCGACTCCACTGTACTCTTCTCCTCTTCTTTCCGTTCTTCTCTTTTTCTCTCCTTTACTTTACTCTCCACTCCCCTCTTCTCGTCTCCTCTTCTCTCTTCTTTGCTCCATTTTCCTCATCTCTCCTAGAATCTTTTTCCATTCTCTTCACTACATCTCCTCTCCTCGTCTATCCTCTCTTTCTTCTCTCCTCTACTTTTCCTCTTCTCCTTTCGCTTTCTCTTTCTCCTCTCCTTTGTCACCTTTCGTTTTCTCTCACCTCTTTTCCTTTCTGTAGACTCATCAGCGATGAAATACTAGAAAACCTATTTTTTGTCTTTCAGAAAGAATTTTGTCACTTGCGGTATAATAGTGATATTTTTAATAATTTTATACAATATTACTTGTTTTTATTTCTTTCGCGTATTTTATAAATATCTATTGTGCATGTGGCAACCCTGAAATTGAGCCTAACTCTACACGCAACCCAACAACGCCTTGTGTAAATTTGGTTGCCCAGTTTAAAATGTCGTTGTCCTAAAACTTTTGAGAGCCACTGTACAGTTAGGAAACTGCGGCGCGCAAGTTAAACGCCGTGTTCTGTATTTATTTTGCGCGCAGGAAGTTTTCATAAAACTCGACACTTTAAAGTTCATCATAAGATGGGGTACGAAATTTTGAACCTGACTGTCCAAGTCCCATGAATTTCCGTCGTCTATAACTGGAGATATCGGTTCTTGAAGAAACACGGGAAACTGCACGTCTCAACACACACACGGACAATGACCCTTTCAATTTTCTTCTGTCTTTTTGCCACTGTGTTTGACGCCGCTGAGTTGTTGTGTCTTGGAAAAGCTATAGGTGTTAAATTCACCTAAATATACACAATGACCCTTCATTGTCGTGAGCATTTAGGAACATTGCGGTGCGAGTCCGTGTTAGTTTAAGTTCAGCGTTTTCGTAGCAAGGGCAGTGTAAAATTATTTTACTCGTACGCCACGAAGGAGTTGTGAGAACTGAGAGGACTCAATAAAGCCGTTATTGATTGATTATATTACTTCGCTTTTCTGCCGATTCGAACCTGGACCCCTTTCGTCGTAACGCGATGTTCTAACCACTCCGCCACGGGGGCCGGCTCAAATCTCCTGGGAAACATGCTAGAAAACAGAAACGAGAGAGATGATGATGATAACCTTGCAGTTCCTCTACAATAAGTCTCTTCAATCTTCTTTCAGGTATGGGTTTCTCTTATATGCTACAGTGATAGGATATTATAATCCTGTGTAGAAATAGTCACCATATTATTTTACTGTACTCAAATATAATGTGAATGCATTACATATAAGAAAGCTGAATATTGGACACAGCGAATTCTCTGTGTTCTCCTTCGCTAGCAGTTACTTTGGCAACAGCGCAAGAGCACTGGCTGCGTATTGGACGAGCTCATGTTCCTTCTAAGAGCGTACGTGGTATAATGATCTTGTTTGTGGCCCTATAAAAATTCATTCTTTCAGTTTCGCATCACTGGCATTTGGAAATTTAATTTTCAAGTACATAACTGCAGCAGAGTTTTCATCCATTGCTTTCACAAAAGTTCTCACGATTCGGAATTTGATATCTAATGTAGGTAAATACACTTTTTCAGAATTCACTAAGTGGGTATTTGACGCATTGTTCTGCCCAGGAATAAGATTCACGTTTAGGCCACAATTTTCTCATGTAGTGAGACTTCTTATCCCTGCTGTCCCATTTATATATAAAAAAAAATTGTGTATCCAAGTTTCAAACCAACAAACAGTAAGGCAATCACCTTTAAGTCTCCAACGACAACGATATTCCAGTTATATTTGCTATATTTGAGTTTTTCCAGCATAAATTTCATATGTCTCTTTTATACCAGCTGCATGCGCTACAGGTACTGATCGTATTTCATTGCCATTATGCAGCAGCACAGCCTTCAAACTAACTTTGGAAGAATCTATGAACAAACTAGTTGAAGAACACCTAATATATCTTTGTATAACTTAAATACAGGTTAAAGCACCCCATGGCGGGCCATAAAGACTGCTCCAAATACAATTTTAAAAAGTAACTGTTACAGAAAATCTGTGCCTGATGGAAAAGTTCTAATTACGTATATGAATTCAGTGTAAAAATACACTAGACTCGCCACTTAGTTTTCTTGTGAAAAAAATCATGTTGACCAGTGTAATCATGACAACATGAATTTATTTTTACAAGAAACAAAGGACAATAATGCA
This sequence comes from Lepisma saccharinum, assembly GCF_977018435.1. Classification (NCBI taxonomy): domain Eukaryota; kingdom Metazoa; phylum Arthropoda; class Insecta; order Zygentoma; family Lepismatidae; genus Lepisma; species Lepisma saccharinum. The sequence goes on along the minus strand of NC_139232.1, from coordinate 14,810,526 downwards.
AGAAATATTGCACCGAATTTCTGACGGTTGTTTTATTTAGTGTAGTCTTTTGTCTTTTACATGAAGGTATAGATAACATAAAGAGTGCTAAAGTTTTTATTTAGGGCTATTGAAGGAGTTTAAAAAATAACCAATAAAACTGCTATGTGAGAGTTTTCTGACGAGGCTAGTACCCGTGGGGTATTTTGTAGCTACATAGTAAACGAAGCTCTAATTACCTTTTACTCCAACAGGTAGTTATAATTTCATTATGGCTTGCTACTTAGTAACATTACGTCATATTAATGGATATGATTAGATTTTGAACCCTCAAAAGGGGAACTAAGAAACGTACCGTAAATTTCTTGATTGGTTTTGGTTGAAGTAACAGTTATGTGATAGAGAGGAACTTTTAATTTTTGGAAGTGTCTCGTTGACCGTATCGGAACGCTCGTATAGGAACGAAGAAACTTAGTCCTCTTGAAAACTTTTAGTGGATGGTTATTGCAGAACTTCCTTTGCTCATGGAAGCACAGTTAGTTGAGGAAATGAACTTTGAGTAGGATTTTTCCAAAATGGCGTCTAATGTGGTGATGCGGTTGGGATCGTCCACATACAAACAGTTTACCTTGAGTTTGCTGTGAACGGATTAAGTATAAACTAATATAATATTCAACCAAACCGTACAGGATTATCTCACCTCCAAACAGCGAGTTAGGTGAATGGCGAAAGTACACTAACACGAAGAGAAAGAGGCAAAACACTACCGTTACAAGAAATAACAGCCCATGGTTCAGAAGATGAATGTATTATTGCACTAAACAAACATACGGTAGAAGTATCAGTGATCTTACAGAGCACATTACATATGAGGTAATAACTATTTACGAAAAAAATTGCGACGTGAAACATTTCACGAAACTCTCTCTTCTCATTTTTCCATTGCCAATCTCTAGTGTTGCCAGGTCCTATTTGAAATTATTTTCTACTTTGCGTCACAATATTACCAACACTAACGAGTAACCTATCTGGTTATATGGTGTAGTGAAGAGCGAATAGCGAATATATAACAAACTTTCCAATATTCAATTAGGAATAGTGCACTTGGATAATGATCTATTGAAAAGTTATTAAAGTATTAGGCTATATCTAAAAAAATACTGAAACTTGCTGCATGATATATTATACCAGAACATTAACGCATACATACATCAACAACGTTGGTTTTCTGAGTATAACAACTTGCTTAAATCGAGGGTCTTCGAAGCTATGCTGTACCTTTTACCTGCAAATAGATAAAACTTGGAACCATCGGAAGAAAATATGAAGTGAATTTGCAGTACTTCAAGCTGGATATAAACAGCAGCGTCTGGTGTGCGCGATATGAGCTTTAATTTGTACCGTGAAAAATCCTATTGCATTTGAAATTCAAATTTCTGTAGAGAATCTCGTTCTTTAACAAGCACTTAAATGTTCCGGATCCATTTGAGGAACGGAGAGGAGATCATTTGAAGATCTGTCTTGTAAACAATTGTTAAAGTAAACGAGGAAAGGGAATAATGATAGAGAAAGGGAGAACTTCTCCTTGTCTGTAACAAGCAGAAAGAGAAGGAGGAAACCTTTGGATATACTCTGGTTTATCTCTTCACATTAACGAAGCTATTTCTTTAAAGAAAGAGAAAATAATTCAAGGAAAGTATGTATGCTTTTCTTCTACCTTTGAGAGCAAATACTTTTATGCTGCGTGAGACTAGATTGCAGGATTTTTGCAAATTTTTTATTTGATTATTTTATTATTCTTTTTATAAACAGACGTAGACATGTGCTTCGAGGATTTTGAACAGCTTTAGAGTAACAACGATAGCTTATTGCCATTGTTCTTGATGTTAGTATTCATGGAAATTCAGCAGAATTTAAACAACATACTAATTGTTCTACACGAACTACTTCCTACGCCAGATTTGAAACATTTAGCCAACAAACTATTGTCATGTGTTTGTCCCGTTAAACTCGAATCGTCATGCCTATCTAACACTTAAAAGGTTTACTTAATACATTTTAAAAGCGTATGTGAAATGGGCATACAGACATTACTGAGATATACTAAAGTTATTCGGGCAACTTTGAAACGCACACAACATACCAGGCCATGCCTCCCCACTCGAACTACGAAATATTTATATGTGAACCTAAAAAGAGCTACGAAAATAACATCAACGATTTTTCAAATTTGTGAAAATTTCAATTTTGTACTCGGATAAATTAATGGGTCTGTTATGTAGAGTCAGGCTTCCAGCCTGCAATATTGGGTTCCTTTATTTTTATAATCACTTATAATCATCGGTGTATCGCCGAGTTGAATTCTTCCGTAACTTTGGACCATAATAATACAACTCTACTATTGTACGTTTAGCTCTAACTGTAGGCCCTCTCCGATGGCGCAGTGGTAGCGTCGTCGCCTTGTAATCAAGGGATCCCGAATTCGATACCCGGTGGAGATACATAGTGGCTCGGATCCCACTTTAAACTGTAGGTCCAGTTCCGATTAGCTTTACTGTGCATAAAGTTGACTTAAAAGCTCCAAATGAATGAATCAATCAATCAATCAAAAACTAACTTTAATATTACAGTAGCATTGATGGTTAGACCTAAAACTCCAGCAGCATTTCGCTGACCACCGTTAGTTGGCCAATGTGCGTTACGACGCCAGGGGTCCATAGTTCGAAACCCGGCCTCCACAATGAGTGTGTTCCTTCATTAATTTCATCGCATCATCACTTGTCGTCGCGATTAAACATAATTGGCAAAAAAGCGACGTAAAATATAATAATTAAATCAACTCCACAGCAATTCAGGTGTCTTCGTTCCACATTTTCGCATATGCTCCCGGCCCCCTCACTCACTAAAAAAGTTTTGGGTACGGTACGGGCCTAATACAATTTTACATATTATGAATCCATCTTTCAGTTGCTTGCACAGTAACAGGTCGTTTCCGTCTTCTGCGTCTTCTTCCGTATAGAAGTAATACTACAAAAGTTGTCATACTTTTGTACTTATCTTTGTTAATGTGTTGCCTTCGGTATTATTAACTTTATTCAGTGTTGTTACTCCTTCATCAAAAACAAGATCGAGTACTAACACTATTCCAAAACTTCCTCTATTGCCGCCAAGAATCCAGAGGCTGGTGTACTGTGGCGACGCATTTGGTAAAGTTACTGAGAAGAAAGTCAAAATATCGCTGGTTTCCGCATACGATGTCGCAACATTTACCATCCAGCGTTGCATAGTCAAAAGTGTCAACCCCAAAATAGCGTGGGGCCAATCCTACGTATAATATTTAATGTTTACCTTGACTCAGAGCCTAATAATTCTAATAAAATTAATAAATGTGCATATTTTGCATCATGCTGTCTAGGGCTGATTCGATATCAGTTTGAACCGATTCTTAAGTTTGCGGGCCTCCCTGAAGGAATGGTTATCGCTGCGCGCTACGAAGCCAAGAATCTAGGCTTCGAATCTCTGACTAGCCATGGGTGTTCTATGTATGAATTTGAATTTAAAATTTTGGATACGTCAGCACTAAGGCTATTTTGCACCCGTCAAGCTTTACGGGGTACAGACCATACCATAGCAAATAACGTAGTTTAACGTCTCACAACTTCAAAGTTTATCAGCCGAAATAGCGCAGCTGGGAGAGCGTTAGACTGAAGATCTAAAGGTTCTTATGAACATACGGATTTCATACTCGCAGGAAGGTATTGTATTACTTAAATCTTTATCAGCCGAAATAGCTCAGCTGGGAGAGCTTTAGACTGATGATCTAAAGGTCCCTGGTTCGATCCCGGGTTTCAGCAAAAACATTTCATTTTACTCACAATACTGTAACCGTACTATTCTTATGAACATACGGACTTCATACTCGCAGGAAGGTATTGTATTACTTGAAGCTTTATCAGCCGAAATAGCTCAGCTGGGAGAGCGTTAGATTGAAGATCTAAAGGTCCCTGGTTCGATCCCGGGTTTCGGCAAAAAAACATTTCATTTTACTCACAATACTGTAACCGTACTTTTCTTATGAACATACGGATTTCATACACGCAGGAAGGTATTGTATTACTTGAAGCATTATTAGCCGAAATAGCTCAGCTGGGAGAGCGTTAGACTGAAGATCTAAAGGTCCCTGGTTCGATCCCTGGTTTCGGCAAAAAAAAAATCATTTCATTTTACTCACAATACTGTAACCTTACGATTCTTATGAACATACGGACTTCATACTCGCAGGAAGGTTTTGGATTACTTGAAGGTCTATCAGCCGAAATAGCTCAGCTGGGAGAGCGTTAGACTGAAGATCTAAAGGTCCTTGGTTCGATCCCGGGTTTCGGTAAAAAAACATTTCATTTTACTCACAATACTGTAACCGTACTTTTCTTATGAACATACGGATTTCATACACGCAGGAAGGTATTGTATTACTTGATGCATTATCAGCCGATATAGCTCAGCTGGGAGAGCGTTAGACTGAAGATCTAAAGGTCCCTGGTTCGATCCCTCGTTTCGGCAAAAAAAAAAAAACATTTCATTTTACTCACAATACTGTAACCGTACGATTCTTATGAACATACGGACTTCATACTCGCAGGAAGGTGTTGGATTACTTGAAGGTCTATCAGCCGAAATAGCTCAGCTGGGAGAGCGTTAGACTGAAGATCTAAAGGTCCCTGGTTCGATCCCGGGTTTCGGCAAAAAACATTTCATTTTACTCACAATACTGTAACCGTACTTTTCTTATGAACATTCGGATTTCATACACGCAGGAAGGTATTGTATTACATGAAGCATTATCAGCCGAAATAGCTCAGCTGGGAGAGCGTTAGATTGAAGATCTAAAGGTCCCTGGTTCGATCCCGGGTTTCGGCAAAAAAACATTTCATTTTACTCACAATACTGTAACCGTACTTTTCTTATGAACATACGGATTTCATCTAAAGGTCCTTGGTTCGATCCCGGGTTTCGGCAAAAAAACATTTCATTTTACTCACAATACTGTAACCGTACTTTTCTTATGAACATACGGATTTCATACACGCAGGAAGGTATTGTATTACTTGAAGCATTATCAGCCGAAATAGCTCAGCTGGGAGAGCGTTAGACTGAAGATCTAAAGGTCCCTGGTTCGATCCCTGGTTTCGGCAAAAAAAAAAAAACATTTCATTTTACTCACAATACTGTAACCGTACGATTCTTATGAACATACGGACTTCATACTCGCAGGAAGGTGTTGGATTACTTGAAGGTCTATCAGCCGAAATAGCTCAGCTGGGAGAGCGTTAGACTGAAGATCTAAAGGTCCCTGGTTCGATCCCGGGTTTCGGCAAAAAACATTTCATTTTACTCACAATACTGTAACCGTACTTTTCTTATGAACATTCGGATTTCATACACGCAGGAAGGTATTGTATTACTTGAAGCATTATCAGCCGAAATAGCTCAGCTGGGAGAGCGTTAGATTGAAGATCTAAAGGTCCCTGGTTCGATCCCGGGTTTCGGCAAAAAAACATTTCATTTTACTCACAATACTGTAACCGTACTTTTCTTATGAACATACGGATTTCATCTAAAGGTCCTTGGTTCGATCCCGGGTTTCGGCAAAAAAACATTTAATTTTACTCACAATACTGTAACCGTACTTTACTTATGAACATACGGATTTCATACACGCAGGAAGGTATTGTATTACTTGAAGCATTATCAGCCGAAATAGCTCAGCTGGGAGAGCGTTAGTCTGAAGATCTAAAGGTCCCTGGTTCGATCCCTGGTTTCGGCAAAAAAAAAAAAACATTTCATTTTACTCACAATACTGTAACCGTACGATTCTTATGAACATACGGACTTCATACTCGCAGGAAGGTGTTGGATTACTTGAAGGTCTATCAGCCGAAATAGCTCAGCTGGGAGAGCGTTAGACTGAAGATCTAAAGGTCCCTGGTTCGATCCCGGGTTTCGGCAAAAAACATTTCATTTTACTCACAATACTGTAACCGTACTTTTCTTATGAACATTCGGATTTCATACACGCAGGAAGGTATTGTATTACTTGAAGCATTATCAGCCGAAATATCTCAGCTGGGAGAGCGTTAGATTGAAGATCTAAAGGTCCCTGGTTCGATCCCGGGTTTCGGCAAAAAAACATTTCATTTTACTCACAATACTGTAACCGTACCTTTCTTATGAACATACGGATTTCATACACGCAGGAAGGTATTGTATTACTTGAAGCATTATCAGCCGAGATAGCTCAGCTGGGAGAGCGTTAGATTGAAGATCTAAAGGTCCCTGGTTCGATCACGGGTTTCGGCAAAAAAACATTTCATTTTACTCACAATACTGTAACCGTACTTTTCTTATGAACATACGGATTTCATACACGCAGGAAGGTATTGTATTACTTGAAGCATTATCAGCCGAAATAGCTCAGCTGGGAGAGCGTTAGATTGAAGATCTAAAGGTCCCTGGTTCGATCACGGGTTTCGGCAAAAAAACATTTCATTTTACTCACAATACTGTAACCGTACTTTTCTTATGAACATACGGATTTCATACACGCAGGAAGGTATTGTATTACTTGAAGCATTATCAGCCGAAATAGCTCAGCTGGGAGAGCGTTAGACTGAAGATCTAAAGGTCCCTGGTTCGATCCCGGGTTTCGGCAAAAAAACATTTCATTTTACTCACAATACTGTAACCGTACTTTTCTTATGAACATACGGATTTCATACACGCAGGAAGGTATTGGATTACTTGAAGCATTATTAGCCGAAATAGCTCAGCTGGGAGAGCGTTAGACTGAAGATCTAAAGGTCCCTGGTTCGATCCCTGGTTTCGGCAAAAAAAAAAAACATTTCATTTTACTCACAATACTGTAACCGTACGATTCTTATGAACATACGGACTTCATACTCGCAGGAAGGTGTTGGATTACTTGAAGGTCTATCAGCCGAAATAGCTCAGCTGGGAGAGCGTTAGACTGAAGATCTAAAGGTCCCTGGTTCGATCCCGGGTTTCGGCAAAAAACATTTCATTTTACTCACAATACTGTAACCGTACTTTTCTTATGAACATTCGGATTTCATACACGCAGGAAGGTATTGTATTACTTGATGCATTATCAGCCGAAATAGCTCAGCTGGGAGAGCGTTAGATTGAAGATCTAAAGGTCCCTGGTTCGATCCCGGGTTTCGGCAAAAAAACATTTCATTTTACTCACAATACTGTAACCGTACTTTTCTTATGAACATACGGATTTCATACACGCAGGAAGGTATTGTATTACTTGAAGCATTATCAGCCGAAATAGCTCAGCTGGGAGAGCGTTAGACTGAAGACCTAAAGGTCCCTGGTTCGATCCCTGGTTTCGGCAAAAAAAAAAAAAAACATTTGATTTTACTCACAATACTGTAACCGTACGATTCTTATGAACATACGGACTTCATACTCGCAGGAAGGTGTTGGATTACTTGAAGGTCTATCAGCCGAAATAGCTCAGCTGGGAGAGCGTTAGACTGAAGATCTAAAGGTCCCTGGTTCGATCCCTGGTTTCGGCAAAAAAAAAAAAACATTTCATTTTACTCACAATACTGTAACCGTACGATTCTTATGAACATACGGACTTCATACTCGCAGGAAGGTGTTGAATTACTTGAAGGTCTATCAGCCGAAATAGCTCAGCTGGGAGAGCGTTAGACTGAAGATCTAAAGGTCCCTGGTTCGATCCCTGGTTTCGGCAAAAAAAAAAAAACATTTCATTTTACTCACAATACTGTAACCGTACGATTCTTATGAACATACGGACTTCATACTCGCAGGAAGGTGTTGGATTACTTGAAGGTCTATCAGCCGAAATAGCTCAGCTGGGAGAGCGTTAGACTGAAGATCTAAAGGTCCCTGGTTCGATCCCTGGTTTCGGCAAAAAAAAAAAAACATTTCATTTTACTCACAATACTGTAACCGTACGATTCTTATGAACATACGGACTTCATACTCGCAGGAAGGTGTTGGATTACTTGAAGGTCTATCAGCCGAAATAGCTCAGCTGGGAGAGCGTTAGACTGAAGATCTAAAGGTCCCTGGTTCGATCCCTGGTTTCGGCAAAAAAAAAAAAAAACATTTCATTTTACTCACAATACTGTAACCGTACTATTCATATGAACATACGGATTTCATACTCGCAGGAAGGTATTGTATGACTTGAAGCTTTATCAGCTAAAATAGCTCAGCTTGGAGAGCAATATTCTGAATATCTAAACGTCCCTGGTTCGATCACGAGTTTCGAAAAAAAAAACATTTCGTTTTACTCACAATACTGTAACCTTACTTTTCTTATGAACATACGGATTTCATACACGCAGGAAGGTATTGTATTACTTGAAGCATTATCAGCCGAAATAGCTCAGCTGGGAGAGCGTTAGATTGAAGATCTAAAGGTCCCTGGTTCGATCCCGGGTTTCGGCAAAAAAACATTTCATTTTACTCACAATACTGTAACCGTACTTTTCTTATGAACATACGGATTTCATACACGCAGGAAGGTATTGTATTACTTGAAGCATTATTAGCCGAAATAGCTCAGCTGGGAGAGCGTTAGACTGAAGATCTAAAGGTCCCTGGTTCGATCCCTGGTTTCGGCAAAAAAAAAAAACATTTCATTTTACTCACAATACTGTAACCGTACGATTCTTATGAACATACGGACTTCATACTCGCAGGAAGGTTTTGGATTACTTGAAGGTCTATCAGCCGAAATAGCTCAGCTGGGAGAGCGTTAGACTGAAGATCTAAAGGTCCTTGGTTCGATCCCGGGTTTCGGTAAAAAAACATTTCATTTTACTCACAATACTGTAACCGTACTTTTCTTATGAACATTCGGATTTCATACACGCAGGAAGGTATTGTATTACATGAAGCATTATCAGCCGAAATAGCTCAGCTGGGAGAGCGTTAGATTGAAGATCTAAAGGTCCCTGGTTCGATCCCGGGTTTCGGCAAAAAAACATTTCATTTTACTCACAATACTGTAACCGTACTTTTCTTATGAACATACGGATTTCATCTAAAGGTCCTTGGTTCGATCCCGGGTTTCGGCAAAAAAACATTTCATTTTACTCACAATACTGTAACCGTACTTTTCTTATGAACATACGGATTTCATACACGCAGGAAGGTATTGTATTACTTGAAGCATTATCAGCCGAAATAGCTCAGCTGGGAGAGCGTTAGACTGAAGATCTAAAGGTCCCTGGTTCGATCCCTGGTTTCGGCAAAAAAAAAAAAACATTTCATTTTACTCACAATACTGTAACCGTACGATTCTTATGAACATACGGACTTCATACTCGCAGGAAGGTGTTGGATTACTTGAAGGTCTATCAGCCGAAATAGCTTAGCTGGGAGAGCGTTAGACTGAAGATCTAAAGGTCCCTGGTTCGATCCCGGGTTTCGGCAAAAAACATTTCATTTTACTCACAATACTGTAACCGTACTTTTCTTATGAACATTCGGATTTCATACACGCAGGAAGGTATTGTATTACTTGAAGCATTATCAGCCGAAATAGCTCAGCTGGGAGAGCGTTAGATTGAAGATCTAAAGGTCCCTGGTTCGATCCCGGGTTTCGGCAAAAAACATTTCATTTTACTCACAATACTGTAACCGTACATTTCTTATGAACATACGGATTTCATCTAAAGGTCCTTGGTTCGATCCCGGGTTTCGGCAAAAAAACATTTAATTTTACTCACAATACTGTAACCGTACTTTTCTTATGAACATACGGATTTCATACACGCAGGAAGGTATTGTATTACTTGAAGCATTATCAGCCGAAATAGCTCAGCTGGGAGAGCGTTAGACTGAAGATCTAAAGGTCCCTGGTTCGATCCCTGGTTTCGGCAAAAAAACATTTCATTTTACTCACAATACTGTAACCGTACTTTTCTTATGAACATTCGGATTTCATACACGCAGGAAGGTATTGTATTACTTGAAGCATTATCAGCCGAAATAGCTCAGCTGGGAGAGCGTTAGATTGAAGATCTAAAGGTCCCTGGTTCGATCCCGGGTTTCGGCAAAAAAACATTTCATTTTACTCACAATACTGTAACCGTACTTTTCTTATGAACATACGGATTTCATACACGCAGGAAGGTATTGTATTACTTGAAGCATTATCAGCCGAAATAGCTCAGCTGGGAGAGCGTTAGACTGAAGATCTAAAGGTCCCTGGTTCGATCCCTGGTTTCGGCAAAAAAAAAAAACATTTCATTTTACTCACAATACTGTTACCGTACGATTCTTATGAACATACGGACTTCATACTTGCAGGAAGGTGTTGGATTACTTGAAGGTCTATCAGCCGAAATAGCTCAGCTGGGAGAGCGTTAGACTGAAGATCTAAAGGTCCCTGGTTCGATCCCGGGTTTCGGCAAAAAACATTTCATTTTACTCACAATACTGTAACCGTACTTTTCTTATGAACATACGGATTTCATCTAAAGGTCCTTGGTTCGATCCCGGGTTTCGGCAAAAAAACATTTCATTTTACTCACAATACTGTAACCGTACTTTTCTTATGAACATACGGATTTCATACACGCAGGAAGGTATTGTATTACTTGAAGCATTATCAGCCGAAATAGCTCAGCTGGGAGAGCGTTAGATTGAAGATCTAAAGGTCCCTGGTTCGATCCCGGGTTTCGGCAAAAAACATTTCATTTTACTCACAATACTGTAACCGTACATTTCTTATGAACATACGGATTTCATCTAAAGGTCCTTGGTTCGATCCCGGGTTTCGGCAAAAAAACATTTAATTTTACTCACAATACTGTAACCGTACTTTTCTTATGAACATACGGATTTCATACACGCAGGAAGGTATTGTATTACTTGAAGCATTATCAGCCGAAATAGCTCAGCTGGGAGAGCGTTAGACTGAAGATCTAAAGGTCCCTGGTTCGATCCCTGGTTTCGGCAAAAAAACATTTCATTTTACTCACAATACTGTAACCGTACTTTTCTTATGAACATTCGGATTTCATACACGCAGGAAGGTATTGTATTACTTGAAGCATTATCAGCCGAAATAGCTCAGCTGGGAGAGCGTTAGATTGAAGATCTAAAGGTCCCTGGTTCGATCCCGGGTTTCGGCAAAAAAACATTTCATTTTACTCACAATACTGTAACCGTACTTTTCTTATGAACATACGGATTTCATACACGCAGGAAGGTATTGTATTACTTGAAGCATTATGAGCCGAAATAGCTCAGCTGGGAGAGCGTTAGACTGAAGATCTAAAGGTCCCTGGTTCGATCCCTGGTTTCGGCAAAAAAAAAAAAAACATTTCATTTTACTCACAATACTGTTACCGTACGATTCTTATGAACATACGGACTTCATACTCGCAGGAAGGTGTTGGATTACTTGAAGGTCTATCAGCCGAAATAGCTCAGCTGGGAGAGCGTTAGACTGAAGATCTAAAGGTCCCTGGTTCGATCCCGGGTTTCGGCAAAAAACATTTCATTTTACTCACAATACTGTAACCGTACTTTTCTTATGAACATTCGGATTTCATACACGCAGGAAGGTATTGTATTACATGAAGCATTATCAGCCGAAATAGCTCAGCTGGGAGAGCGTTAGATTGAAGATCTAAAGGTCCCTGGTTCGATCCCGGGTTTCGGCAAAAAAACATTTCATTTTACTCACAATACTGTAACCGTACTTTTCTTATGAACATACGGATTTCATCTAAAGGTCCTTGGTTCGATCCCGGGTTTCGGCAAAAAAACATTTCATTTTACTCACAATACTGTAACCGTACTTTTCTTATGAACATACGGATTTCATACACGCAGGAAGGTATTGTATTACTTGAAGCATTATCAGCCGAAATAGCTCAGCTGGGAGAGCGTTAGACTGAAGATCTAAAGGTCCCTGGTTCGATCCCTGGTTTCGGCAAAAAAAAAAAAACATTTCATTTTACTCACAATACTGTAACCGCACGATTCTTATGAACATACGGACTTCATACTCGCAGGAAGGTGTTGGATTACTTGAAGGTCTATCAGCCGAAATAGCTCAGCTGGGAGAGCGTTAGACTGAAGATCTAAAGGTCCCTGGTTCGATCCCGGGTTTCGGCAAAAAAACATTTCATTTTACTCACAATACTGTAACCGTACTTTTCTTATGAACATACGGATTTCATACACGCAGGAAGGTATTGTATTACTTGAAGCATTATCAGCCGAAATAGCTCAGCTGGGAGAGCGTTAGACTGAAGATCTAAAGGTCCCTGGTTCGATCCCTGGTTTCGGCAAAAAAAAAAATAAAAAAAATTTCATTTTACTCACAATACTGTAACCGTACGATTCTTATGAACATACGGACTTCATACTCGCAGGAAGGTGTTGGATTACTTGAAGGTCTATCAGCCGAAATAGCTCAGCTGGGAGAGCGTAAGACTGAAGATCTAAAGGTCCCTGGTTCGATCCCTGGTTTCGGCAAAAAAAAAAAAAACATTTCATTTTACTCACAATACTGTAACCGTACGATTCTTATGAACATACGGACTTCATACTCGCAGGAAGGTGTTGGATTACTTGAAGGTCTATCAGCCGAAATAGCTCAGCTGGGAGAGCGTTAGACTGAAGATCTAAAGGTCCCTGGTTCGATCCCTGGTTTCGGCAAAAAAAAAAACATTTCATTTTACTCACAATACTGTAACCGTACGATTCTTATGAACATACGGACTTCATACTCGCAGGAAGGTGTTGGATTACTTGAAGGTCTATCAGCCGAAATAGCTCAGCTGGGAGAGCGTTAGACTGAAGATCTAAAGGTCCCTGGTTCGATCCCTGGTTTCGGCAAAAAAAAAAAAAAACATTTCATTTTACTCACAATACTGTAACCGTACGATTCTTATGAACATACGGACTTCATACTCGCAGGAAGGTGTTGGATTACTTGAAGGTCTATCAGCCGAAATAGCTCAGCTGGGAGAGCGTTAGAGTGAAGATCTAAAGGTCCCTGGTTCGATCCCTGGTTTCGGCAAAAAAAAAAAAAAACATTTCATTTTACTCACAATACTGTAACCGTACTATTCATATGAACATACGGATTTCATACTCGCAGGAAGGTATTGTATGACTTGAAGCTTTATCAGCTAAAATAGCTCAGCTTGGAGAGCAATATTCTGAATATCTAAACGTCCCTGGTTCGATCACGAGTTTCGAAAAAAAAAACATTTCGTTTTACTCACAATACTGTAACCTTACTTTTCTTATGAACATACGGATTTCATACACGCAGGAAGGTATTGTATTACTTGAAGCATTATCAGCCGAAATAGCTCAGCTGGGAGAGCGTTAGATTGAAGATCTAAAGGTCCCTGGTTCGATCCCGGGTTTCGGCAAAAAAACATTTCATTTTACTCACAATACTGTAACCGTACTTTTCTTATGAACATACGGATTTCATACACGCAGGAAGGTATTGTATTACTTGAAGCATTATTAGCCGAAATAGCTCAGCTGGGAGAGCGTTAGACTGAAGATCTAAAGGTCCCTGGTTCGATCCCTGGTTTCGGCAAAAAAAAAAAAACATTTCATTTTACTCACAATACTGTAACCGTACGATTCTTATGAACATACGGACTTCATACTCGCAGGAAGGTTTTGGATTACTTGAAGGTCTATCAGCCGAAATAGCTCAGCTGGGAGAGCGTTAGACTGAAGATCTAAAGGTCCTTGGTTCGATCCCGGGTTTCGGTAAAAAAACATTTCATTTTACTCACAATACTGTAACCGTACTTTTCTTATGAACATACGGATTTCATACACGCAGGAAGGTATTGTATTACTTGAAGCATTATCAGCCGATATAGCTCAGCGGGGAGAGCGTTAGACTGAAGATCTAAAGGTCCCTGGTTCGATCCCTCGTTTCGGCAAAAAAAAAAAAACATTTCATATTACTCACAATACTGTAACCGTACGATTCTTATGAACATACGGACTTCATACTCGCAGGAAGGTGTTGGATTACTTGAAGGTCTATCAGCCGAAATAGCTCAGCTGGGAGAGCGTTAGACTGAAGATCTAAAGGTCCCTGGTTCGATCCCGGGTTTCGGCAAAAAACATTTCATTTTACTCACAATACTGTAACCGTACTTTTCTTATGAACATTCGGATTTCATACACGCAGGAAGGTATTGTATTACATGAAGCATTATCAGCCGAAATAGCTCAGCTGGGAGAGCGTTAGATTGAAGATCTAAAGGTCCCTGGTTCGATCCCGGGTTTCGGCAAAAAAACATGTCATTTTACTCACAATACTGTAACCGTACTTTTCTTATGAACATACGGATTTCATCTAAAGGTCCTTGGTTCGATCCCGGGTTTCGGCAAAAAAACATTTCATTTTACTCACAATACTGTAACCGTACTTTTCTTATGAACATACGGATTTCATACACGCAGGAAGGTATTGTATTACTTGAAGCATTATCAGCCGAAATAGCTCAGCTGGGAGAGCGTTAGACTGAAGATCTAAAGGTCCCTGGTTCGATCCCTGGTTTCGGCAAAAAAAAAAAACATTTCATTTTACTCACAATACTGTAACCGTACGATTCTTATGAACATACGGACTTCATACTCGCAGGAAGGTGTTGGATTACTTGAAGGTCTATCAGCCGAAATAGCTCAGCTGGGAGAGCGTTAGACTGAAGATCTAAAGGTCCCTGGTTCGATCCCGGGTTTCGGCAAAAAACATTTCATTTTACTCACAATACTGTAACCGTACTTTTCTTATGAACATTCGGATTTCATACACGCAGGAAGGTATTGTATTACTTGAAGCATTATCAGCCGAAATAGCTCAGCTGGGAGAGCGTTAGATTGAAGATCTAAAGGTCCCTGGTTCGATCCCGGGTTTCGGCAAAAAAACATTTCATTTTACTCACAATACTGTAACCGTACTTTTCTTATGAACATACGGATTTCATACACGCAGGAAGGTATTGTATTACTTGAAGCATTATCAGCCGAAATAGCTCAGCTGGGAGAGCGTTAGACTGAAGATCTAAAGGTCCTTGGTTCGATCCCGGGTTTCGGTAAAAAAACATTTCATTTTACTCACAATACTGTAACCGTACTTTTCTTATGAACATACGGATTTCATACACGCAGGAAGGTATTGTATTACTTGAAGCATTATCAGCCGATATAGCTCAGCGGGGAGAGCGTTAGACTGAAGATCTAAAGGTCCCTGGTTCGATCCCTCGTTTAGGCAAAAAAAAAAAAACATTTCATATTACTCACAATACTGTAACCGTACGATTCTTATGAACATACGGACTTCATACTCGCAGGAAGGTGTTGGATTACTTGAAGGTCTATCAGCCGAAATAGCTCAGCTGGGAGAGCGTTAGACTGAAGATCTAAAGGTCCCTGGTTCGATCCCGGGTTTCGGCAAAAAACATTTCATTTTACTCACAATACTGTAACCGTACTTTTCTTATGAACATTCGGATTTCATACACGCAGGAAGGTATTGTATTACATGAAGCATTATCAGCCGAAATAGCTCAGCTGGGAGAGCGTTAGATTGAAGATCTAAAGGTCCCTGGTTCGATCCCGGGTTTCGGCAAAAAAACATGTCATTTTACTCACAATACTGTAACCGTACTTTTCTTATGAACATACGGATTTCATCTAAAGGTCCTTGGTTCGATCCCGGGTTTCGGCAAAAAAACATTTCATTTTACTCACAATACTGTAACCGTACTTTTCTTATGAACATACGGATTTCATACACGCAGGAAGGTATTGTATTACTTGAAGCATTATCAGCCGAAATAGCTCAGCTGGGAGAGCGTTAGACTGAAGATCTAAAGGTCCCTGGTTCGATCCCTGGTTTCGGCAAAAAAAAAAAACATTTCATTTTACTCACAATACTGTAACCGTACGATTCTTATGAACATACGGACTTCATACTCGCAGGAAGGTGTTGGATTACTTGAAGGTCTATCAGCCGAAATAGCTCAGCTGGGAGAGCGTTAGACTGAAGATCTAAAGGTCCCTGGTTCGATCCCGGGTTTCGGCAAAAAACATTTCATTTTACTCACAATACTGTAACCGTACTTTTCTTATGAACATTCGGATTTCATACACGCAGGAAGGTATTGTATTACTTGAAGCATTATCAGCCGAAATAGCTCAGCTGGGAGAGCGTTAGATTGAAGATCTAAAGGTCCCTGGTTCGATCCCGGGTTTCGGCAAAAAAACATTTCATTTTACTCACAATACTGTAACCGTACTTTTCTTATGAACATACGGATTTCATACACGCAGGAAGGTATTGTATTACTTGAAGCATTATCAGCCGAAATAGCTCAGCTGGGAGAGCGTTAGATTGAAGATCTAAAGGTCCCTGGTTCGATCACGGGTTTCGGCAAAAAAACATTTCATTTTACTCACAATACTGTAACCGTACTTTTCTTATGAACATACGGATTTCATACACGCAGGAAGGTATTGTATTACTTGAAGCATTATCAGCCGAAATAGCTCAGCTGGGAGAGCGTTAGACTGAAGATCTAAAGGTCCCTGGTTCGATCCCTGGTTTCGGCAAAAAAAAAAAACATTTCATTTTACTCACAATACTGTAACCGTACGATTCTTATGAACATACGGACTTCATACTCGCAGGAAGGTGTTGGATTACTTGAAGGTCTATCAGCCGAAATAGCTCAGCTGGGAGAGCGTTAGACTGAAGATCTAGAGGTCCCTGGTTCGATCCCGGGTTTCGGCAAAAAAACATTTCATTTTACTCACAATACTGTAACCGTACTTTTCTTATGAACATACGGATTTCATACACGCAGGAAGGTATTGGATTACTTGAAGCATTATTAGCCGAAATAGCTCAGCTGGGAGAGCGTTAGACTGAAGATCTAAAGGTCCCTGGTTCGATCCCTGGTTTCGGCAAAAAAAAAAAAACATTTCATTTTACTCACAATACTGTAACCGTACGATTCTTATGAACATACGGACTTCATACTCGCAGGAAGGTGTTGGATTACTTGAAGGTCTATCAGCCGAAATAGCTCAGCTGGGAGAGCGTTAGACTGAAGATCTAAAGGTCCCTGGTTCGATCCCGGGTTTCGGCAAAAAACATTTCATTTTACTCACAATACTGTAACCGTACTTTTCTTATGAACATTCGGATTTCATACACGCAGGAAGGTATTGTATTACTTGAAGCATTATCAGCCGAAATAGCTCAGCTGGGAGAGCGTTAGATTGAAGATCTAAAGGTCCCTGGTTCGATCCCGGGTTTCGGCAAAAAAACATTTCATTTTACTCACAATACTGTAACCGTACTTTTCTTATGAACATACGGATTTCATACACGCAGGAAGGTATTGTATTACTTGAAGCATTATCAGCCGAAATAGCTCAGCTGGGAGAGCGTTAGATTGAAGATCTAAAGGTCCCTGGTTCGATCACGGGTTTCGGCAAAAAAACATTTCATTTTACTCACAATACTGTAACCGTACTTTTCTTATGAACATACGGATTTCATACACGCAGGAAGGTATTGTATTACTTGAAGCATTATCAGCCGAAATAGCTCAGCTGGGAGAGCGTTAGACTGAAGATCTAAAGGTCCCTGGTTCGATCCCTGGTTTCGGCAAAAAAAAAAAACATTTCATTTTACTCACAATACTGTAACCGTACGATTCTTATGAACATACGGACTTCATACTCGCAGGAAGGTGTTGGATTACTTGAAGGTCTATCAGCCGAAATAGCTCAGCTGGGAGAGCGTTAGACTGAAGATCTAGAGGTCCCTGGTTCGATCCCGGGTTTCGGCAAAAAAACATTTCATTTTACTCACAATACTGTAACCGTACTTTTCTTATGAACATACGGATTTCATACACGCAGGAAGGTATTGGATTACTTGAAGCATTATTAGCCGAAATAGCTCAGCTGGGAGAGCGTTAGACTGAAGATCTAAAGGTCCCTGGTTCGATCCCTGGTTTCGGCAAAAAAAAAAAAACATTTCATTTTACTCACAATACTGTAACCGTACGATTCTTATGAACATACGGACTTCATACTCGCAGGAAGGTGTTGGATTACTTGAAGGTCTATCAGCCGAAATAGCTCAGCTGGGAGAGCGTTAGACTGAAGATCTAAAGGTCCCTGGTTCGATCCCGGGTTTCGGCAAAAAACATTTCATTTTACTCACAATACTGTAACCGTACTTTTCTTATGAACATTCGGATTTCATACACGCAGGAAGGTATTGTATTACTTGAAGCATTATCAGCCGAAATAGCTCAGCTGGGAGAGCGTTAGACTGAAGATCTAAAGGTCCCTGGTTCGATCCCTGGTTTCGGCAAAAAAAAAAAAAAAAACATTTCATTTTACTCACAATACTGTAACCGTACGATTCTTATGAACATACGGACTTCATACTCGCAGGAAGGTGTTGGATTACTTGAAGGTCTATCAGCCGAAATAGCTCAGCTGGGAGAGCGTTAGACTGAAGATCTAAAGGTCCCTGGTTCGATCCCTGGTTTCGGCAAAAAAAAAAAAAACATTTCATTTTACTCACAATACTGTAACCGTACGATTCTTATGAACATACGGACTTCATACTCGCAGGAAGGTGTTGGATTACTTGAAGGTCTATCAGCCGAAATAGCTCAGCTGGGAGAGCGTTAGACTGAAGATCTAAAGGTCCCTGGTTCGATCCCTGGTTTCGGCAAAAAAAAAAAAACATTTCATTTTACTCACAATACTGTAACCGCACGATTCTTATGAACATACGGACTTCATACTCGCAGGAAGGTGTTGGATTACTTGAAGGTCTATCAGCCGAAATAGCTCAGCTGGGAGAGCGTTAGACTGAAGATCTAAAGGTCCCTGGTTCGATCCCTGGTTTCGGCAAAAAAAAAAAAAAACATTTCATTTTACTCACAATACTGTAACCGTACGATTCTTATGAACATACGGACTTCATACTCGCAGGAAGGTGTTGGATTACTTGAAGGTCTATCAGCCGAAATAGCTCAGCTGGGAGAGCGTTAGACTGAAGATCTAAAGGTCCCTGGTTCGATCCCTGGTTTCGGCAAAAAAAAAAAAAAAACATTTCATTTTACTCACAATACTGTAACCGTACTATTCATATGAACATACGGATTTCATACTCGCAGGAAGGTATTGTATGACTTGAAGCTTTATCAGCTAAAATAGCTCAGCTTGGAGAGCAATATTCTGAATATCTAAACGTCCCTGTTTCGATCACGAGTTTCGAAAAAAAA
The DNA here is from genome assembly GCF_977018435.1 of Lepisma saccharinum. NCBI lineage: Eukaryota > Metazoa > Arthropoda > Insecta > Zygentoma > Lepismatidae > Lepisma > Lepisma saccharinum. Next base: position 14,791,162 of record NC_139232.1, on the reverse strand, counting down.
AACATTTCGTTTTACTCACAATACTGTAACCTTACTTTTCTTATGAACATACGGATTTCATACACGCAGGAAGGTATTGTATTACTTGAAGCATTATCAGCCGAAATAGCTCAGCTGGGAGAGCGTTAGACTAAGTCAGTGCCACGGCACGGTAGAGTACAGACGTGTTGCGAGCTGCTGTGAGCAAACGAGTTAACCGAGTACCGTGGTGAACTGTTTCGCCATCAAATTGGGATTTTTTTCCCACTGAATTTGTGAATAGACTTGAAACGACAACATACGATCATCATGCAGCGTGAAAATACCATTCAGGTAAGCTTTGATAATGGAACAACTAAACCGAGTGCTAGTGAAATACATGAATTTATATACGGAACCTTCAAATTGACATTAGATGAAATATACGCCATACAGAAACCGACAACTGTTCGCGGTGTATATGTAAAATTAGTAAGACGAGCAACAATGGATAATATCCTAGAAAAATACTCTGGTGAGGTAAACTTCCATTATGAAACTGGACAGATGACAAAAGTGAAGCTCAGTGATGCTGGCCGAGAAGTGAAATATATTCGAGTGTTCAATCTCCCGCTTGAATTGGATGATCGACTTATAAGTGCCAAATTAAGTGACTTCGGTGTAGTAGATAACATTACACGTGAAACATGGAGCACGAAGTTTAGATATCAAGTACAAAACGGAGTGCGAGTAGTGAAAATGTCATTGAAAAAAACCATACCGTCCTTTCTTCAGGTCGATAAATTTATGACGCACATAATATATACTGGACAGACACCCACGTGTGAAATTTGTGCTAGTGACCTTCACAAAAAACAGGACTGTCCTCGCCGGAAAACAACGGTATTACGTGTTCCAACTCGCCCCATTAGATCATATAGTGGAGCGGTAGTGCAGTTATCCATGGAAGACAAAGATGACTGGATGGAAAATGGAATTTCCCAGCAGATCTGTGATGTTGAAAAGGATTCCTTACTTCCAAATAGAGGTGTGCGAAAGAGAGAACTACGATCCTCCTCACAGAAATTATCGGCTGGAACTGTAAGTAAAACAATACAAAAACGTAAAAATAAACAAAAAAAATGCTTCATTTGCTTATCCTACGACGAAAAGTTTGAAAACAAATGACCCCAATTTCGATAGAAATGACCAGCCAATGGTTGATAAACCATGACATTGCAAAAGGACGGGTTAAAAAATTTGAGTGCATAATGGCCAAAAATGTTTGCACAATGATATTATTTATACTAACATGTTCCCTTTATTTCCTCTTGTAAAGTAAAATGGCCAATCCGGTTCTCCGATTAGCAACCATAAATGTAAATAAGTTAAGTAGTGACACTAAACTTGTGGCCTTACGTGAATTTTTAATTAATAATAATGTAGATGTTGCTTGTATTCAAGAGGTGGGGATTCCTTCCTTGAAGTGTCATCAATACTATGAAGAATATAATAATTGTGTTCAAAATTATACGGGAACGTCTATTTTGGTACGTCATGGTTTAAATATGTTAAATGTTCAGTTTCACCCCGGTGGGAGGATTATAATTGGTAAATTGGGTAACTTAAATATTTGTAATGTGTATGTTCCCTCTGGTACTCAAAATAGAAATAGACGTAGAAATTTTATAACACAGGAATTATCCCCTTGTTTAGATGGTCACACAGATAGACTTTGTGTTACTGGAGATTGGAATTGTACTTTACATAAAGAAGACCAAACTTCCACCTTCAATTATTCTCCAGAACTCAACTCTTTAGTAACTGGTCTAAATCTCGTTGATGTATGGAAAAAATTACAAAAAGGAAAATTAGGCTTTACTTATAAAACACAAACCGGGGCATCGCGTTTAGACCGTATGTATGTTGATAGTAGTTTACAACATTTGGTGTCAGACATTGAGGTAATTCCTCTAGTCTTTAGCGATCATGATGCAGTAGTAATGAAAATGAGATCCCCATTTGACTATATACATGTCGGAAGGGGATATTGGATTATGAATACCATAATACTAAAGGAGGATCAATTTATTCAAGCCTTTCAAACGGCATGGGAAGGTTGGCAAAGACGAACGCTGAGAAATACCGATATTATACGATGGTTGGATCAAGTTTTTAAACCATCCCTCCAAAGACTTTGTCGTACGTATTGTATAGAAAAGACTAGAAATTGGAAAAATTTAGTAAATTTTCATTTTTGTGTGTTACGAGAACTTCATAATAAGGCACAAATGGATAGGTCGACACAAAGTCGTATAAAAAAAGTCAAGGCGCAATTACTTCAGTTATATTCCAAAAAGGTAAATAGCATAAAGGCAAGAAGTAAATTAATAAATATTGACCCCGATGAAAATGTATCTTTAAATCATGTAGTTCAAATACATAAAAGAAAATCAAAAAATTTAATTACCAAACTCCAAAATAATGAAGGAGAATGGTGTCAAAACGAAGAAACTGTACGTAATTTATTACGGGAGAACCTTTGTGAAATATATAATGTTCCAAGTAATTCCCTGTCTGATTCTACAGAATATATCCAACAATATTGTCCTCATGCTGAGTTTGAAAATGAGACACAAAATGGAACAGAATTTACGATAGACGAAGTTTATCACGCAGTGTGTGCGGCAAAATCGAAATCCTCCCCAAGCCTAGATGGAATTTCTGGTACCTTTTATTATCAATTTTGGCCCCTTATAGGACCTACGGTAACAGAATGGGTAAATGCAGTCCTTGCGACAGGGAAACTGAGTACCTTATGTAAAACGGGGGTTGCAATTTTCATAGCAAAAAAAGAGAATCCACGGAAGACAGCTGATTATAGACCCATAACAATGTTTAATACGGATTATAAAATATTAACTAGATGTATCTTAAATAGGTTAAAAAACAATATAGAAACATTAGTTCAGCCCTTTCAATATGGAGTACTAGGTAATAAAAAAGTATATCATCTGCTATCCAACATAAGAGATTGTATTTCACTGTGTGAAAATACTAAGGCCGATGCTTTCTTAGTGTCTGTTGACTTTTCTCAGGCATTTGATCGTGTAAACCACCAGTATTTATGGCAGGTGTTAAATTATATGGGTATACAACCGGTCCTTATTACTCAAATTCGGAATTTAATGGAAGGTATACACATCAAAACAAAGGTAAATGAATTTCTCTCTAAGCCCTTTGTAGTAAGTAATGGCTTACCTCAAGGTAATCCCTTGTCTCTGGCGCTATTTGCGTTATCTTTGGCCCCCTTTCTATGTCATGTAAATGAACAAGTCCAAGGATTTTCTGTAAACGGATTCCACATGAAGGTCAGTGCCTTTGTGGATGACGTAACAGTTGTTTGTAAACACACTGCAGATGCGTTGGCCTTAAAAAAGTGTCTTATCGATTACGAGAGAGTATCCGGTGCCAAGGTCAACACCTTGAAAACACGTTGTATGGCTTTAGGGTTACAGTGGCCTGTTTCAGCTACAACAGTGTTCCCAATGCAAAATTCGCTAAAGATATTGGGAATAATGTTTGGCTCTACCATTAAAGAAAGTATAAACTTAAGTTACCAGAAATTATGTACAAATTTAAGATATTATTTATACATGTATAATCATCTTGACTTATGTTTAAATTCACGAATTACTTTCTTAAATATATATGGCCTGTCAAGATTATGGTATACTTGTCAGATACTAGCATTAACACCTCAATATACGGCCACAATCAAGGGCCTGATTGGTAAATTTGTGTGGAAAAATAACGTTTTTAAAGTTAGACAATCTAGTCTTACACGTTCCTATGTACAGGGTGGCCTTGAATTGATCGATTTCCAAGTGAAAGCGAGAACCTTGTTCTATCAGCGGTTTGTAGCGCGGGTTTTCAGCGTAAATGAACCAAATGCTGATTTCTTACGACAATTGTTCACTGAAATTCCACTGGCGTCTCCTGTAAACAAACCAAAGGTGCCACCTTTCTTCAGTCATTACTCTCCTGTGATAATTGAGTTAATATACGCTTTGATGAGAAATGACGATCCACCGAAACAAACTGTGCGTGAAATCTATAAACAAAATATGGACAAGGAATCTCCTGCTTCACATATTATGGGAAAATATCCAACTTATAAATGGAACATAATTTGGAAAAATATACATGCACGCCACCTTACAAAAAAACAAAGATCATGTTGGTTTAGAGCGATAAATGAGTTAATAGATTGTAAAGAAAAAAGAGCTCGATTAGGATTTAGCATAGATGCGTTGTGTACCACGTGTAATGAAACTGATACAATCGAACATCGCCTGACTAAGTGTGGAAAAATTAAAGAGGCATGGTTATTTTTACAACAATGTATAAGTAGAATTTGTCGTTTGTCACCCACTAGTGTTAAGGTATACTATATCCTAAAGCCGGAGTTCAATTTCTTTCCGGCTACCAAACAACAATCTTTACAGTGGCTTTTAGCCACTTTTGTAATGTATGAAAATATAGAAAATCCGGTTTTAGGAAACTTTCGAGTATTTTGTAATGATTATGCAAACTCTTGTGGTGTATGGAAAAAAAACATATGTATGCAAATTATTTGCAAATTGTAGTTGGATAATTTAATGTAACAAGAATTGAAGTTTTGGATAATTTAATGTAAAAAGAAATGTAAATAATAAAAAAAAGTTGGTTAGATGACAGCAAAAAAAAAACTAAAAAAACCTGAAGATCTAAAGGTCCCTGGTTCGATCCCGGGTTTCGGCAAAAAACATTTCATTTTACTCATAATACTGTAACCGTACTCTTCTTATGAACATACGGACTTCATACTCGCAGGAAGGTGTTGGATTACTTGAAGCTTTATCAGCCGAAATAGCTCCGCTGGGAGAGCGTTAGACTGAAGATCTAAAGCTTCAGGTTTCAGCAAAAACAATTCATTTTACTCACAATACTGTAACCGTATTATTGTTATGTACATACGAACTTCATAATCGCAGGAAGGTATTGTATTACTTGAAGCTTTATCAGCCGATATAGCTCAGCTGGGAGAGCATTATTCTGAAGATCTAAACGTCCCTGGTTCGATCACGGGTTTCGGCAAAAAAAAAATCATTTTACTCACAATACTGTAACCGTACTATTCTTATGAACATACGGACTTCATACTCGCAAGAAGGTATTGTATTACTTGAAGCTTTATCAGCCGAAATAGCTCAGCCGGGAGAGCGTTAGACTGAAGATCTAAAGGTCCCTGGTTCGATCTAGGGTTTGTGCAAAAAAAAAAAAAAATCATTTTACTCACAATACTGTAACCGTACTATTCTTATGAACATACGGACTTCATACTCGCAGGAAGGTATTGTATTACTTGAAGCTTTATCAGCCGAAATAGCTCAGCCGGGAGAGCGTTAGACTGAAGATCTAAAGGTCCCTGGTTCGATCCAGGGTTTGTGCAAAAAAAAAATCATTTAACTCACAATACTGTAACCGTACTATTCTTATGAACATACGGACTTCATACTCGCAGGAAGGTATTGTATTACTTGAAGCTTTATCAGCCGAAATAGCTCAGCCGGGAGAGCGTTAGACTGAAGATCTAAAGGTCCCTGGTTCGATCCCGGGTTTCGGCAAAAAAAAATCATTTTACTCACAATACTGTAACCGTAAAATTCTTATGAACATACGGACTTCATACTCGCAGGAATGTATTGTATTACTTGAAGCTTTATCAGCCGAAATAGCTCAGCTGGGGACAGTTCGCTGCCAGCACTGGCACGCGGTGCATCGTCTCTACGTGCGGTCCGTGTCGAGCATTTACGTGCAAGCGAGTAAAATTCCGGTTAAGTCTACCTTCTGTGTTTTTTTAACCATGTCTGTACGGCGAGTGAATACTGTGAAATTGGTCTTCACGAATGTGCGACAAAAACCGACATCGATACAACTGCATCGGTGGATACAGCAGAATTTGTCACTAACAGAAGATCAAGTGCTTAGTATTGAAATCGATCAGTATCGTAAGTGTGTGTTTATAAAGTTAATATCGCGAGTGTTAGGCGAGCAGATAATATTACGATCGGGAGGCACATTAGTATACACTGATGACAATGGGGAGCATGAGGTAAAACTGGAATGGGCGGATCAAAATAGTGTAATTGTGAATGTACACGTAGTTCCTATGGAACTTCCAATGGACGTTCTACAACAGACACTGGCAACATATGGTGACGTGAAATATGTTGACGATGAAAAGTACACAGATGAACATATATACCCTACGCGTACCGGTACAAAGCGAATTCGCATGACGCTTAAAAAACCAATTCCATCGTACATCAATATCAAAGGTGATCGATATTGGGTAACGTACTATGGTCAAAAGATTACGTGCAGGATATGTGAATCTACAGAACATCTCTCAAATTGTTGCGATAAGCGTAGAAAACCAGGAAGAAGGACAGCCTCAACATATGCGGAAGCCATCCACCGATCACCAATCAATATTGATGCAGAAGAACAACCACTGCCATACCAGCCTACAAGTTTTCAAGTACCCACGACAACCCTGGACATAGAAATGAAAGAATCCCCAAAGAACCCAGATGTAAAAGAACCGGAAGGTGCCGCACAGACGCCACTGGATCCTCCGACGAACAAAGTTTCATCAGAGAGAGCAGCAAAGGAAACTTCCCATTTGTTAACAACAGAAGGTCACACTTCGTCATGGGTTGCAGAAGTTGAACGCGAGGAACTTTCGAGTAACCACCAGGTCACGCCTGAAGCCTCGATTAGTGATAAGATAGCCCCTCCCCTCCCCGCGAACAGCTGTGTATCGGAAGGTGAAAAGAGCCAAGCAGGTGATGAGCTTTCCCTGCCAGGCGCTTCCTCGCCCACAACGACCTTGAAACTAGCAGAAGGAAACGTGAGTGAACAACATGACCAACCTGAAATTGCTCCCCCCCTTCCCTCGTCACAATCGCAAGAAATGGTATCAGGAGATGACTCCCAAACCGAAGAGGAATCCACAGATGATAAGCAAGTTATGGACAAAGGTCAACGAAATAGAAAAAAACGCACCAGTTCACGACTGAAAGCGGTAGCAGAAGGTAAGAAAAAGAAATGTACAAGGATGTCTCTCAGCCAGCAGTCCGTCATACTCAGCAGGAAGACCCAACAAAAGTGAAATGTTAATTAGATGTGGGTTCAGATCGCCTTTCCCTCCCCCTCCATTAGGTGGTAGTGTAAGGAGAAATGTTTGTTAGTTTATGTTTTGAGATGAGAGTGATTTATGGGTGTAGTGCGCGACATAAATTTGTGTACTTTCTTAGTGTCTACAGTGTAATGTTATATATTACATGTTAGAGAGTTACAAGATGAATATCGATATAATAACAGGTAGAAAAAATAGTGTAAATTGTGTCATGCACATGAACGAATATCATCATTCTGAAAACACTTCGCACTAATACTTACTTTAGTGTAATTGAGCACCAAAAATGCACACTTACGTGGTATTCTTATATACAGTTTTTTATAATATCTTATTGTGCATGAATTACAGCACTCGTCTTTGTACCCTTAATATCAATGGGATCTTGACACCAGTGAAATGCAAATTGCTTGCGGACTTTGTCCGAATCCATTCGATTGACATTTTATACTTGCAGGAAGTTTGTATTGTAGATTTTAACTTCCTGTATGGGTACGAGGCTATTGTAAACTTGGGGACAAGCGGGAGAGGGACGGCAATTTTAATCAAAAGTGGTATAGAAATAAAAAATGTAAAGAAATTAGTCGATGGGAGGGGAATTAGTTTTCAAAGTCAACGCTATACTTTTGTTAATATCTACGCCCCCTCCGGACAGCAAAACAGATGGAAAAGAGAGCAATTTTACCAGTCTGAGATAGTATATTTACTTCCAAATAATGATTCGTGTATCATCCTAGGTGGTGATTTTAATCAAGTGCTGCGATCATGTGATTGTATAGGAAAGTTTCAAAATAGTTTAGCTTTAACGACCTTAATCAGCGATTTACAGCTGAAGGACATCTGGACCGAAAAACGAAAGGATATAGTGTTTACCTATTTCAATAACAAAGCAGGTTCTAGACTGGACAGATTCTATACACTTGGTCATACTATAAAATATGTGACGACAATAGATGCTTTGCCGGTACCTTTTTCAGATCATATAGCAATCAGAATGAGTATTAATCTACAAGAATCTAAATTAGTTTGGGGTCCGTCCTATTGGAAAATGAACTCTGCCCTACTTCAACAGCCTAATGTTAATGATATGTTTGAAGAAAAATGGAAGTATTGGTGCCGGCAACAAAAACACTATACTGATTACAATACGTGGTGGGTAAAATACGTAAAACCTCGAATTAAATCCTATTTTCAATGGCTAGGGAAAGAAAGTGCACGTGACCGGAACTTAATGTTGAACTTCTATTACAAATGTTTACATGAGTTATGTATGCGACCTGATGTCACAGAACATTATCCACAGATACAAAAATACAAAGCACAAATCCTTACGTTGCAACGGCATCACTTGGAGGGTATAAAGATAAGAACTACTCATGCGTCATCCTTGCAAGATGAACGAACCTCTTTATTTCACTATGTACACACACAAAAACAAAGGCGAGCTCTATTGATAAACAATATTGTCGATCCCGGCGGAGATACACATAGCAATCAACAAGGTATATCACAGGCGTTTTACACGTATTATAATAATTTGTATACTGGTAAAGAAGTAGATCAATTGGCTGTACAACAATTGCTCACCTCGGTAAATAATTTTTTGACGGACGAAGACAGAACTTTGTTAGACAGTGACGTCACTGTCGATGAAGTGTATGAAGCACTGCGTACTTGTAACGTTAAGCGCACTCCTGGCAACGATGGCATAGGCTACCAATTTTATATACGTTTCTTTGATATTATGAAACATGAATTGGTCAAGATAATACAAGATGCATTTCGAAACGAATGCGTGCTTCAAAATGAAGGTATAATTGTACTGATTGCCAAAAAAACGCGTCCGAGTGCAGTGACTGACTTTAGGCCCATTACTTTGTTAAACTGTGACTATAAGATTATGGCCAAAGTTTTGGCTAATAGACTGAAACCTATATTATCTTCCTTACTCAGTTCACGGCAAACATGTGTCAGTAAAACTCAAAATATATTTTCTACGGTGGCGGGTATACGTGATATAATGTATTATTATGAAATGCAACAAACCGCAGCTTGTATACTATCCTTTGATTTCACAAAAGCTTTTGATCTTGTAATTCACCAATATTTGTTTGAAGTACTTCGAGCCTATCGCTTCAGTGAAGCCTTTATATCTGTTTTGCAAAGATTCTATAGAAAGGCAACCTCCCGTCTTCTTATCAATGGATTCGTGACTCCTGCAATACACGTGACGAGATCCATTCGCCAGGGGTGCCCCTTGAGTATGCTTCTCTTCGCTTTGACCTTGGACCCGCTACTTCGATATATTCAGTGCCGAGCCCCGCCGGCAGCGAGTGCTTTTCTTGAAACGCAAGTGTTTACATTCGCAGACGATTTATCAGCTTGTGTAACAACAACGAACCAGCTCCAAAATATACTGAATGCAATGTGTTTGTATTGTTCTGCCAGTGGAGCGGAAGTTAACATGACAAAATCAAAGGCTTTACCTGTTGGCAACTGGAAGCAAGACAATCCGGACATAGGGATAAAATATGTAAACGAACTCAAAATATTGGGCATTACTTTTCATACTAATGAATCCAGAATGCTGGATCTAAACTGGACGAAAATTGTAAGCGAAATCAGGTTACAGTGTTATCAAATGAGAGGAAGACAACTCAATTTAATTCAGCGTGTTTGGTTCCTACACACTTTTATTTTTAGTAAATTAAATTATGTCGCTCAAGTGTTGCCAATCACACAGCAATATCTCCGACAAATAAAGTCTGCTATGGGATGGTTCATGTGGTACGGACATTTTTTTCGGGTACCTTTCCCGATCATGTGCCAAACACAAATGACAGGTGGTCTAGAACTATGGAATATTGAAAATAAATGTAAGTCCCTATTTTTAGCTAGAAATTATAAATTGTACTTAATTGAACGGTCGATTACTTCAATGTGGTTGCGTATATTTACCGATACGTTTCCACCGCAAAATCCACCCAACTTGTCTCGACTAACAAAGAACCCTATGTATGTACGAATCTTTATACAAGAATGGAGTTATGTGGAGTTTCCCATGGATTTGAAGAAGAATACTCTGTCAAAATATTTGTATGAACATTTTCAACGACAACTTATTTTGCAGCAGAGTCGAATACAGAAAAAATTTCCTAATGTTATTTGGTCAAATGTATGGCAAAATCTCCACAAGCCTTTCCTTGACACGGACATACGAAGTTTGTGGTATACCCTGGTGCATGATCTAGTTCCAACAAATGTTCGACTAAATGAAATAAAAAGACTACCAACAAATGAGTGTAGACAATGTGGAGAGGTGGATACAAATGAACATCGCCTCACTACATGTAAAGGAATTTCAGAAATTTGGGCCTTTCTTCTTATGTGCCTTGCCAAAATATGTCGTATATCGCCACAATGCTTTCAAGCGAAAATTTGTATATTACCAGACTTCAAATATTTCCCTGTGAAGAAACAAAATGCCATTGTGTGGCTAATAGCACATACAGTATATTATATATATAGCAAAAAGTTTGAACCAAATATCACCCTATATACAATGTATCTTAAAAGATCTAGATGGAAACAATCAAATAAACAAAATGTCCGATTGTCACAATATTTTGGTAAATATCTGGATGTAATGTAATTGTATGTATACAAAAAATCCATAGATGTAAACAGAATAGTGAAATAAAACTTTAAAAAAAAAAAAAGCTGGGAGAGCGTTAGACTAAAGATCTAAAGGTCCCTGGTTCGATCCCGAGTTTCGGCAAAAAACATTTCATTTTACTCACAATACTGTAACCGTACTATTCTTATGAACATTCGGACATCACACTCGCACGCAGGTATTGGATTACTTGAAGCTTTATGAACCGAAATAGCTCAGCTGGGAGAGCATTATTCTGAAGATCTAAAGCTTCCTGGTTTGATCCCGGTTTTCGCAAAAACATTATCAGCCGAAATAGCTCAGCTGGGAGAGCGTTAGACTCAAGATCTAAAGGTCCCTGTTGCGATCCCGGGTTTGTTCAAATCATTTAATTTTACTCACAATACTGTAACCGTACTTTTCTTTTGAACATATTGACTTCAAACTCGCAGGAAGGTATTGTATTGCTTGAAGCTTTATCAGCCGAAATAGCTCAGCTGGGAGACTGCTAGACTTAAAATCTAAAGGTATCTGGTTCGATCCTATTTTACTCACGATACTGTAACCAGCCTAAAGACCATCTATTTAGATATTCCTTTTGGAATATAGACGAAGTTATATATAAATGTGATAATAATTGAATAAATTTTTTAGAAATGATTCGATATTTTTTGTTGGAGATAAATATACGTATGTAATGAATATAGTTTATATGTAGGAAACTATATATATTTGTACATGCATGTGTGTGTGTGTGTGTGTGTGTGTATGTACATTCACGTTTGGCACCGTGTTCTGAGTTAACACCATCTACCCTGTTTTTTTGGGTGCCAACATCTGCCCTGGAGGCTATGCAATCCACGATTAAAGAGTGCATCATTTGATGCATATGTATATCTCATGTGGATGCATTTGCCTGCATGAATGTACGAGGTAACGCAGACCAAACATTTAGATGCATCTTTATGTTTTATGCATACTAATGCATCATTTGATGCACCTTTTTTCTTGATGCACCTTTCTGCATCATTTCATATGATGCACTTAAACATTTGGTCTGAGCTACAGACTTTATGCATTTTTTTTGTTTCAAATGATGCGTTTAGTTTTCTGTGTGTAAGTTCCCGGGTTCGAGTCTCGAGCTGTTCATGGCCAGAAAAATACGGTCGCCCGGAGTGACGACGCAAGAGAGCACCGAATGAGCAATTTGAAAAAATCGATTTGCAAAAGACTCCCCGATGACGCAGTGGTAGCGTCGCCGCCTTGAAATCAAGGGGTCCCTGTATCGATACCCAGATTAACCTTCCTGTGCATCAAGTGGACTTAAAACAACAACTCGATATGCAAAGAAATAGATTCAATAAATAATTCTTCTCTTCACCCACCGGCAGGCAATTTTTTGTAACATGTAAATATGTGGTTTATCGCTTGTAAGTTCGGTTCTTTTATATTTATACATGAATACTTTTATTTAAAGAGATTATTTCAAAGGTGATTTGTTTCTTCGAGTTTATCAACGTTTATGTTAATTATTTATTTCCGATACGAGGACAAATCGAAAAGTCTTTGCACTATTTTTTTTCACCCGAAATAAAAATGCAGAAAAATCAAAATATATTAATTGCTCTATGTACCTTGAATTATTTTTTCCACATAGTCGTCACAGCGGTTCAGGCATTTGCCCCATCACACCACTAGTTTGGAGATGGATAGGTCCAGGCCTTTACGAAGGCTGTCGAAGGAAGGTTTACTGTTTTTTTTATTATTATTATTTCGATGATCACATGCCACGTGGAATGCGCAGAATTCAGTTACATAGCGCTAAGTCTGTGCTGGTTGTTTTGAGTATTGCAAATTTAGTGGAAAGTTAGTTAGATCTGATACTCGTACTTTCTGTTGATATAAGACAAATATTTTGATAAAAAGCAGTGGAGAATTCATGATCATTCTCAGGTTTTGAATTTTTTGCTTGTCACTCAATATAAATAGTTATTTGTAGTTTCATTTATCGCATCAGCCTCCGTCGCAATAACCATTTACTTATGTTAATTGGGTATTTACTATTAGTTTTAGACGCATCGAAAGATGGAGGTGACGGGATTAACAACAGTCATTACGAAGGAACGTACATAAAATTACCAATCTTAGCAATTTGAACTCATTAAACTCTCTCCTTCGTTACAGTAATGTACTACATCACTGCTTAACATAATTGTATGTGTGTGTGTGTGTGTGTGTGTGTGCATGTGTGTTAGTATATCGTAATAATCAATATTTTAGGTGTCAGTGAAGAGCATAAACAATACATAACTTAAATAACGTTATATTTTGCATCCTGAATACATATATGTGATATGTGAATTAATCATAATGCGTGTGTTAACACATCTTATGAAGAATAACTAAAAGAAAAAAGCTTTAATCTTCAGCAAACAAAAAAAGAAGGTGGATTTTGAACCCGCGACCTTTCAAGTATGGTTAAAAAAAAGGATAGTAGCGTCTAACCAACTGCTCTTCATTAACTTACTGACAACATCCTCTTAAAAACACTTTGACGTTTATGAAAACATCCACTTTCCTATGTTCCAAGCACATTTTCTCGGCAAGTCATCAAAAATATTGTTTTGATAACTGTTCGATATTATGCAAGGTATTATAAATATGATATCGCATAAACTCATCATAAATTTGCATTCTGCACAAAATTGATGCCGATTTCCTCTAGGTGGAGAAAAACTCTATTCATTGTTCCACACCCCTCTGATTCCAAGTCTAGCAAGCAGAATCGTAAAAATTCCTCAAAGTTAATGTACCTTTTCAAATAAATTTGACTTCATTATTGCATGCACGAGATATAAGTGTTGGACACATTATACTTGCTTTTTTTTAGTCAAGATGGCGGATGGTAGAAGGAGTACGTTTCTTCGCACCTCAAGTTTAGCCTGTGTTCTTGTAGTGTTTTGTGCCATTTGTGTTTTTCAACGTGATGAGACTGTGAAGTTACACCCTGGCTCGTCAATGTGGGCTAGGGATCCTGTAATCACGAACTGGATACTTGGTTACAGAAGTTACTTTGTTCCTGCTATTCAAATTGTTCCCAAGCTCTCTGCAGCCATGTCTCGGCCGCCGGTACAACGGGACCCGCACCCTCGAGGTAAGTCAACAACCCTCGCCAGCTACCGTTACTTCCTGTGCCTCGCGCTCCTGTGTGGTGACGTTCATCTGAACCCCGGGCCCCTCCAACGGAACTCTACCTCCCTCTCAGTTTATTACCAAAATGCTCAAAGCATAAAAAATAAACTCACCGACTGTACTACTCACCTGACGGAGCTGTTGAATTACGATTGCTTGGTGTTTACGGAGACCTGGCTGAACGACACTGTTCCAGACAATGAATTGCCTTTTGTTAGTCACTTCAATATTTTTCGAAATGATCGGCCAGTTGGAAGAGGAGGGGGTGTGATGGTGTGCGTGAATGTGAAGTGGAAAAGCAAAATTCGAAAGGATCTGAACCGTGACTGTGAAATCGTGTGGGTTGAACTTAACCTTGAGAAAGGTAGAAAAATTTTAATTGGTTCGTATTATCCACCGAACAGAAACTCTCCAGTGCAAATTCTGGAAGCCTGCAGGGATTCAGTCTTGGCAGCCTTAATGTGTGGTGACGTAATGCTCTTTGGTGACTTTAACCTTTCCATCGATTGGAACACCCCCACGTCTGGTACTCCAAACTGCCCGGCTGATCAATGGTTCATGGACACATTCGTGAATGACATTGGTTTGAAGCAATTCAACATGCATAAGACACGCGGTGATAGCAACTTAGATTACGTCCTGGCAACCCTGCCTGATCCAGAAATAACCCCGGAAAGAAACATTTTACCATCGGACCACGACTCGCTAGATGTCCTTGTATACCTGCCCCCCGTGGATAAGAGAAAGTCTCGACCGCAAAAGCAGCCTTATCGCCTGTGGCGGAATGCACCCTGGGAGGACATTCGCCGAGCTCTTCATTTCTACCCGTGGTGTCTGATGCAGGATGATGACGTCAACAAATCAGTGGAGATGTTTGTGAACGTACTGCACGCCGTGATTGATGACTTCGTGCCGACCAGGAAACCGAAATCGACCAAATATCCGATGTGGTTTGACAATGAAGTTCTCCTGGTGTTAAAAAACAAAAAAGAAGCCTGGAACCTGTGGAAACAAAGCCCCAATGTGCATACACACCAAACCTTCTGTAGTATTAGACGTCACTCCAAATATTTACTTAAGAAAAAATATAAGGACTACGTAGACAACGTAACATCACAGTGCCTTACCAATCCAAAGAAATTCTTTACTTTGTTAAATTCAAGAAAGCAGAAACCACGCGTCCCCATGGAAATCAAGTACAAATCGGAATCAGCCTGTGGAGATAAAAGAGTGCACTTATTCAACAGTTTCTTTCACGAAAAGTTCACCTCGCATGCTTCAACCAACCCACTCCCCGACGTGCAGTATGTCTGTTCACACTCTCTCTCCACTATCAATACCTCTTCTCATGAAGTTAAATCTCTCCTTGCCTCATTACCCATACACCGCTCTTTAGGACCAGATGAAATTCCCTCGATTTTCCTCCGTAACACTGCTGACTTCTTGGCTCATCCTCTCTCTCTCTTGCTAAATAGGTGCTTCTCTGAAGGCGTGTTTCC
Source organism: Lepisma saccharinum (assembly GCF_977018435.1). Classification (NCBI taxonomy): domain Eukaryota; kingdom Metazoa; phylum Arthropoda; class Insecta; order Zygentoma; family Lepismatidae; genus Lepisma; species Lepisma saccharinum. The sequence goes on along the minus strand of NC_139232.1, from coordinate 14,775,612 downwards.
TCAGATGTTCAAGAAAGCCAACGTTGTACCCATTCACAAATCTGGAGACAAAAATAGTGCTACATCATACAGACCAATATCACTCCTGTCACCTCTGTCTATAATCTGTGAAAAAATCATTAAGGACAGATTATTCAGATTTACATCTCCGCATATCAGTACTGCCCAACACGGGTTTCTTCCAGGTAGCTCTTGCTTGACTAATCTTTCAGTTCTCCTTTTACATTCCACTAGGGCTATTTCCAAAAATTCCCAGCTAGATGTGATATACTTGGATATTTCAAAAGCCTTTGACAAAATAAACCATGCTCTTCTTATTCACAAATTACGAACTAGATTTAACATACATGGCAAATTTCTCTCCTTATTCCAGGATTATCTACACTCACGGACACAGCGTGTCACCCTTTCAGGCGCCTCTTCTGATTTTCTTCCTGTCTTGTCTGGGGTGCCACAAGGGAGCGTCTTAGGCCCTCTCTTGTTCATCCTATACATGGACGATCTCCCTCAAAGACTTTCCTCACTTCCTGTCAAGATACTCATGTTTGCTGACGACTGTAAACTTTTCAAAGAAATCTCAACCTCGCAAGATGATGTGATTCTCCAGAATGCTCTTTCCGAACTTGTCACATGGTGTAAGCAGTGGAATCTACAACTTAACCCACAAAAATGTTCCTCCCTCACAGTCTCTTTAAAAAAGAACAAAATACATTCTCATTATGTTCTTGAAAACAATTATATTACTACAGTTGCGACCCAAAAAGATCTAGGTGTTATCATAGATGAAAAACTGAACTTTAAGGAACACATCGCAGCTACAACTAAAAGTGCAATGCGCCTCTTAGGCCTCCTCTACAGATTCACTGAAATTGATACTCCAACTTCTCTTAGCCTGTTTTTCAAGTCATTCATTTCTCCGATTCTCGAATACTGTTCTCCAGTCTGGGCCATGGCTTCCAATACAAATCTTTCTAGCATGGATTCCGTCCTCAGCTTCTTTACCGCCATTGTTACTTTGAACATTCAGTTACTGCAGACCCGACGCGATATGGCCGATATGAAATTTTTCTATAAAATCATCAATGGGAAATTAAGATCTGAATTTCTTCTTACAGAATTCAACTTCAGAGTTCCCTCTCGATCCACCCGAAACACTGAATTGTTCCACAACTCTACCGCTAGGCTTTCCCTTATACAGCGCGCTCTATTCCACAGGCTGCCCCAGTTCTACAATAAACTACCCACAAACATAGACATTTTTGCCCCTGAAAGCATTTTCCGATCTTCCCTAAAAATGAATATGTAAATCTTTGTTTGTTTCCTTGTATATGCCTGTTTGAAGATACCTTCCACGTATCAACACTGAAAACTGGCATCTCTGGGTATGACGCCATATTGTCTATCTTACCATAGGGCTGGAACAACGGATATAGCAACAAATTCGTATATGATATAAGTCCTTTAATTCACTTGGTACTATATAATAATTAAATGCGTTTGCACACTGAAATAATACAAAAAGGCCCACATCCGATAGGCTAGCTGAAATGTTCTCCCGCTGCAGCGAGCCGACATGCACCATGCCGCTGTGTTCGAATACCACGCTCCCAGAATCAGCGTTCTTGCCAGAAGCTCCCAACGGGAGTAAAATAAAAACAAATGAGGAGCGGAAGGCACTACTATTTACAATCTTCAACATTCTCCCCCCCGTTGGAATGCACAGCATCCAAACTAAATCATGGAAGTTTAATTGATCTTCCCATCTGGAAGAGGCACAATCTTACTTAGAGCCCTGCGGTACACTCCATCCTTGGTGCGAACCACGGCTACACGAACTAAGTTGTCTTTCCCTGGAAACACTTCTTCTATAATGCCCATTTTCCAGGATAATGGGGGTAGGTTGTCTTCTTTCAGAAGCACAAGTAGTCCTGGTTGCAGGTTGGGCTGCGTGGTTGTCCACTTCTGACGCTGTTGCATACCATGAAGATAATCTCGGGACCAGTTTCTCCAAATCCTTTGTTGAAACTGTTGAACTCGTTGCCACCTGGAAAGTCTATTTTCCTTGAGATCAGTTAAGTCTGGTTGAGGAAAGGAAGTTAGTGGACCACCAATAAGAAAGTGGCCTGGAGTGAGGTAATTAAATTCTTCGTGAGAGTCAGGTAAGGATGTAAGAGGTCGAGAGTTTAAGCAAGCTTCGATTTGGCACAAAAGAGTTGACAGCTCTTCGTATGTCAGTACAGCATTCTTGGCGACTCTGCGAAGATGGTACTTCATAGATTTTATGGCGCTTTCCCAGACACCACCGAATGTTGGGCTACGTGGGGGTGAATTTTTCCACTGAAAGTTTTCTTGTGCTGCATACCTTTGAATGTCTTCACTGAATCCTTGCGATTGAAATAGCAATTGAAGTTTCTGAAGTTCGTTCTTCGCTCCTTGAAATGTTGTGGCATTATCGCTGATAATGGTGGAACACTTGCCTCGCCTTGCTGTAAAGCGTCGCAATGCTGCTATGAAAGCTTCAGAAGTAAGGTCTGTTACTAGTTCAAGATGTATTGCTCTCGTGGCTAGGCACGTAAAAAGAGCTATGTAGCATTTCTTTGTGATTTTACTCCTGATTGACCCTACTTTGATGACGTATGGTCCGGCATAGTCTATGCCCACATGATTAAATGCCTTGCTAGGTGTAACTCTGATGGATGGGAGCTGTCCCATTAGCTGTTGTGCTGCAGATGCCTTCAAACGATAACAAGTTAAACACTGATGAATGATTTGCTTAATAACTTGTCGTATTCTAGGTATCCAGTACCTTTCTCGAATGGATGAGATTAACAATTGAGGTGCTGCGTGCATCAATCGTTCATGCTCTGATGCAATTAGTAGACGGGCGAAGTGACTTTTTGGATGCAAAATGATTTGATGATTGCTGCTGAATTCCAAGTTGCTATTTTCTAGCCTACCTCCGACACGAAGAATTCCCTGATTATCCAGAAAGGGGTGTAAGTCTTTAAGGATACTTTTGTTGGATACTTGCCCTTTGGCAGTGAGATCATTTATCTCTCGATGAAAGAACGAAATTTGTGTCATAACGACGCACGCTTGAGTGGCATCTTCAATGTCAATTGAAGTAAGTGGATCGCATTGTTTGTTACTTGCATTTTTACAATTGCGAATGAATCTTTTACAAAGCGCTACAATCCTTAACAATTTGAAAAATGTAGAAAAATCGTTTATTATTGCCTCTGATTGCAGATGAGACACCAGTGTGGTTACAGGAAGCTTTCGTTGTTCAGGAACATGTTTGTTGTTAAGACTTGTGTCAGATGATGATGATGGCCAGCACGTTTCATCTTCTTGCAACCAAGCTGGACCATGAAACCATAGCGAATGATGATGAATATCTTGAGGTTTAACTCCACGGGAGATTAAATCCGCTGGATTATCCTTGGACGAAACATGTCTCCATTGATAAGTTTGAGTAAATTCTTGAATTTGCGCTACTCTGTTGGATACAAAAGGCTTCCATCTGCTTGCTGGCGATCTGAGCCATGCCAGAACTATTTGTGAATCTGTCCACAAATAAACATTGTCAATATTAAGTCTCAAAATTGGGAGAGTCTTGTTGAGTAATTTGGCCAATAAGACTGAAGCGCACAGTTCCAATCTAGGAAGAGTGGTTTTCTTGATCGGGGCGACCCGTGATTTTGAGCACAGTAAGTGAACTTCGGCGTAACCTTCTTCGTTTGCTGAACGAACATACAAGCAACTGCCATAATTTTTCTCCGATGCATCGGAAAAGCCATGGATTTGTATATTCTTGACACAACCAGGTGTTAGGATGAAACGTGGTATTTGCATTTCACTGATGACTGGTAGCTGAGAATGAAGATGAACCCATTCAACTTGCAGGCTTTCTGGAAGTGGATCATCCCAGTTTATGTTGTGAAGCCACAACTGTTGTAAAAAATACTTATACATTACAGTTACTGGTGAAAGTAGTCCAATTGGATCAAATATCTGGGCAATAACACTGGCTACTTGACGTTTGGTTGATTTGTGTGACATCATGTTGACAGACTTGGCTCCAATGTTAATCATGAAAGTGTCTGCCGAGGGATTCCATGAAATTCCTAGAGTTTTAACACCTTCGGTATGAAAATGAATTAGATTTTGAGTCTCTCTCAGTGATTCTGGAATAGCGTTGAGTACTTCAGTACTGTTGGAGCACCACTTTCGTAAGATGAATCCTCCTCTTTTCAGAAGTTCTGAAAGATCTTCATAAAGTTGTAACGCACCTTGCACGCTACTGCTTCCTCCAACGTAATCATCAACATAGAAATCACGCTGCAACACTTGACATGCGTGTGGGAAGTTAACTGCTTCATCTTCGGCTAACTGCTTCAGGCATCTGATTGCTAAAAAGGCACTTGATGTAAGCCCATACGAGACCGTATTCAATTGAAATACTGTTATGAGTTCCTGAGGAGAGTTTCTCCACAGAATGCATTGCAGTGGCCTATCATCTGGATGTATGTTTATCATTCTATACATCTTTGTTACATCAGAAACCAATGCCACCTTGTGAGTTCGAAATCTTAGAACAATTGAAAATAAATCCTCCTGTATGGTAGGTCCAGCCATTTGTATGCTATTTATTGATTCACCGCTTGTTGATGGCGAACTCCCATCAAAAACAACACGTATTTTCGTTGTACTGGATTCCTTGAAAACACAATGATGCGGAATGAAAAATTTTGTGCAGTCATTTGTTTGTACATCATTTAAATTCCCTATGGGTTCCATGTGTCCCAACTGGTAATATTCTTGCATAAATTCTGTATAATCAGCCTTTAATTGTGGTTGACGTTGAAGCCTTGTTTCTAATTGGTGAAATCGAGTTAATGCAGAGTGCGAGGAGTCACCTAACACTGAACGATCCTTACATAATGGCAGCCTGACCGTATAACGGCCACTTTCATCTCGTGTCACATTTCGCTGAAAATGTTGCTCGCAAGCAATTTCTTCTGGTGATTGCAGTTTCGTGTGGATCTCCTCTATGATCCAGAACTGTTGGAGCTGCGAGCTGAGAGAATCTTCCTTTCTCGTGAAAAATGACCTAGTAATACTGTTGCTAGAAGATGTTGCTGGAATCTTCCCTGCAATAATCCATCCAAACTCTGTGTCTTGAAGAATGGGGAAATTTCCTGGTTTTGTTCTCTTTTCAGGCTTCATAACGGTAAAGAAAACCTCTGCACCAAGCAGAATCTGTATTTTGCCCGGCGAACAAAAGTTTGGGTCTGCTAAACGAATATCTGTTGGAATGTTCAATTCAGATGCATCAAACTTTTCTGAAGGCATTAGTCCTGTAATGGTTGGCAACACTGAGCACGAAATACTTGTCGTAAAATTGCTATTATTAGATCTCAGACGGATCTCTACTGAATGACTCGATTCAGCTGACGAATTGTTGATTCCCTGAATGGGAACTCGATGCTTTACCTTTCTAAGACGATTACTTTGAACAACGTCTTCAACAATGAAATTATTCTGACTCGCCGCGTCCAAGAGAGCACGACAATTGACCCAATTGCCCGCTATATCTTGTACTTGAACAATTGCCGTAGCAAGTAACACCTGTGAAGTACTTTTCTGCTTAATTGAACAATAAGAAACCTGAGGTGCTTGATCTGAATGCTGCGAAGAATCGCTTGTATTGTTTAACATCGATGTGTTCACGTGACCCCCAGATGACATTTCTCGTTGCCGGTTTACATTGGATGTACCTTCATCTACATGAAGTAAAGTACTATGCTTCTGTTTACATCGCTTGCACACTCCATATTTACACTGTGCCGAAACGTGATTGTTGCTGCTAAGACAGTTAAAGCATACGCGATTCTCACGTAAAAATTTATACCTTTGTGAAATAGAAGCTTTCTTAAAGGCTTCACACGAAAATAAGCGATGTTTGTTTGCTTTACAAAACATGCACAATGAAGAATCTGTTGTAACATATGACTTCGAAGATTGTTGACATTTAGCACTGTACTGTTTGTGCATATTTGTAGATGATTTTGTTGCTACCTTGTTACCTTCACTCGTAACTGGATTAATCTTTTCAAGAGCCTGGCATCTGTGCTCTAGAAAACTAAAGAGCTGATCTAATGTGCTAAATTCAGTATCATTACTTTCTAGTTCAAATGCTCTTCTCGTTGCAGGATCGAGATTTGAAACAAAATGCTGAACTAAAATTATATCAGTTAACGACGTGTCTTCAGCTATCATTTTGAGTGCTGAAATAGAGCTAACTGCAGTGTTTGTAAATGCACGAAGTTCCTGACAATTCTCCTTTACAACTGGATTGATATGTAAAATATCATTTACATGTGAGACTGCAATCAACCTTTTATTGTCGTATCGCTCATTGAGTTGCTCCCAAGCAATAGCGTAATTTGCTTCTGTCATTGGCAAATTTTGAATTAGATGTAAGGCCTCGCCTTTCAACGATACGCGCAAATACTGAAACTTCTGAACATTTGAAATATCTACATTGTTGTGTATCAGCGACACGAACGTGTCCTTGAAAGACACCCACTGCGTGTAATTACCGCTAAAATGTGGTAATGCAATTGCCGGAAGTTTCACCTGCGTACTTCCTCGTGATACAGATTGTTTAGTTTCAGGGGAAACTGGCTTTGTGACATGCTTGTCAATCAAAGTTTGCATTCTTGTTTTCAAATCAAAGTACATACATTCAATTTCTTCTCTTGCCGCGTCATGTTCACCTTCGACTGATTGTAGTTCAATGCTGTCTTGAACTTCCTCTATTTTTAGCCAAACCTCGTTTAAATGCTCCAAGCGAGTCTTGATTGTTAGAATGTTGCTTGATGCTTCATCGTAAGTATCAACATACGAAGCTATACGTTTGAGTTTGCGCTTGCATGCATTTCTCTCTTTGATAAGACGCTGAATGTCGGCCATGGTTGCAAGGTAAGGAAAATACAAGGAAGGAAATGTAAAATGAACCAGACTTACTCACCGATTGGCTTCTTTGATGCTCGCGTAGAAAGTCAATCCCTCCTCCCACGACGGTCGTGAAGAAAAAGAGAATGCATCATCCTACGACGAAACAAGAGTTCCTGAAACAGCTGATTCCACCGTACCGTGACGATTAATGCTACTGTAATCGCAACCGAGTTCAAGGTCACTGCAAAATGCGTTCAAACAATGTTCGTTACGAAAGCGCGGAAAACATGTATGCGTGCAAACCAAAAACACTGTTTGTTCTGTAAAACTGTCACAATTAGCACTGTCACAACTGATTATCACTGACCTGCACGAAACAAACTGTCACTATATCCGAAATGCGGAGGACCAAAAATGTTTGAAGATACCTTCCACGTATCAACACTGAAAACTGGCATCTCTGGGTATGACGCCATATTGTCTATCTTACCATAGGGCTGGAACAACGGATATAGCAACAAATTCGTATATGATATAAGTCCTTTAATTCACTTGGTACTATATAATAATTAAATGCGTTTGCACACTGAAATAATACAAAAAGGCCCACATCCGATAGGCTAGCTGAAATGTTCTCCCGCTGCAGCGAGCCGACATGCACCATGCCGCTGTGTTCGAATACCACGCTCCCAGAATCAGCGTTCTTGCCAGAAGCTCCCAACGGGAGTAAAATAAAAACAAATGAGGAGCGGAAGGCACTACTATTTACAATCTTCAACAATGCCTTATGTTTATATTTAACCTTTCTTGTTTTTACCTTAAACCATCTTTACTTGTTATTGTTATTTGTTAGAGTTTTCAGTGTAAAATGGCCTTAAAAGTGCTGTATCTGAAACTTTGAATAAATAAATAAACAAGCTAATATGAAATAGTAATATTGATATGAATGAGTGAATGTAGTTATATGCAAACAAGTTATTTAAGAATATATTGAAATTTGCGTGTAGAAATTTATACAAAATGTGTTTCTTTACTTATGCAAAATGTGTGCTCGTGATAAACAGCTAAATGTAAAGCTGTGAGTTCAGTAAAATTTATTGATGATGATCAACTATTGACAACGACCCATTACCTCGGTTTCCGTATGAGGATGAGCTTCAAATCGTGAATACAGGTAGGCCTCAACTATAACTTCCACAACTTAAAATTCAGGATAAAATATGCATGAAATTCACGAAATCATCTTCCTACTGTTGATCTTTAAATGACTGTTGTTCATTTGGTAATTATTTCCATTTTATGTAGGCCATTTTTAATCACATCGTCACTTCACTTCAAATTCCAAAAACAGTGAACGAGAAAGACTCCCAGCAAAGTTTCATGCATTCTAACACTATAGCAGTGTGAGATAGCTCATGTTTTGAATCATCGTATGCCACCTTTAAATCTCGCTTATTTGATTTTCAACAACGCTGGCAATATACATAATACATAATGCCTGCACGTAAACACTTCATCGTGTTGTTCACATGGTCCAGAGTTCGAATGCCTGCCTGGGCATGGTTGGTCTTTATGAGTGTTCCTTCACCAATGTCATCACTCACCCTCATCTCCTCAATTAGCCAAAGGTGACAGTAATGTGGTGTAAAATAAACTAAATCAACCAATCAATCACGCTGTTCGCAAAACTGACGTCTTAGACCTGGTACCCATATTTCAGGAAAAATGTTTGCTCCACATAAAATGTCTTCTTAGTGAATGATTCAAGATCCTCATTCACAGCTTTTTTCTGTTGGTTTAAAAGGAAGAAAAATGAAAAATTAAAGGTTCATGAAGATGTTTTTACAACTGTAATGCTGTAAGCCAGCAGCGCAGACTATCCTACTTGAATCGACGTGCATGATTCTCCTTATGTTACAAAAATACTCTAGCAATAAATATTGAAGGTAAAACATACATTGTTTACAAAGATTTATTTTTCCCTTGACGTTTACAATAGCACCTGGGATTGTACGATGACAATTGGCTTAATTGTCCTTGATGTTTTCTTCTTGCAGGATCTTTCTCTCATGACTCTGAAAGAAAAAAAAAATTTTCAACGCATATTTTACTGAACAATGTAAACTGAAAGAAATACACTCTAATCGCGTACATAGGTTTAAAGTTATCTACGATCTTGTATTTGTAATTGCTAGCAAAATTTCGAAATTTCTAGTCAAATTATTTAACGCTCAGTGATCTTTACATAGAATCGTACGCTAGGTGATGGTTACGAATTTACGAAACGTGAAATTTGGTGACAAATAATTCAAAATGGAATTTAATTTCAGTGATTCAATTCATGCAAGTACAAAATATATGTGATGTGTAAACTAAGGAATAATGTTACTCTAAAATATAACTGTAATGTGTTTTTGAATCCTTAATCAACATTCAATGGGACTACTTTTGTTTCTACGTGCAAACTGTTTAACTTCTCAAGCGGTACATATTTTACATTTTGTTACATTACATTACGTTCTATTATACAAAGTATTACAAAACTTACCTGGGTATGCTGCACTCCTTGTTCCTGGATGACTGCATAATTTTGCGCAGATCTCTGAACTTATCACTTTTCTCTGGTTTCTATTTATTTATTATTTTACTATATTTTTTTCATGCTCCCACGGAACTGGAGTTCCACTCTCTGGGGTTTCTCAGCTTTCGATGTTCCCTCCCTGGCTGCTTGAGCCTTCCTTCCCAAGACCTAAGTGCCTCTTGGACCCTTTAAGGCCCAAGTTGGCCCTTTAGTCCCTCTGGGATCTTTTAGGGTTCCCCTTAGCCCCTTTAAGGACTCTTGGGACCCCTTTGAACCCACAATCTCCCCTAGGGGAAAACCAGCATGCAGAGGAGATCCTGGACAATGGGGGGCCCAGGTCGGAGAGGGACGTGGGGTACCTCCATGCCTTCCGCCCTCCTTCCCTCCTAATCCCCCCTCCACGTGGGAATGAGTCCGCCCGAGTTCCCGGGTGACGTGCAAGAGAGGCGCGCGCGGTACCCAACAGTCCGTAGTGAGCGCCGAAAGGGACAAGAGAGGCCCACGCACACACACATACACACACGCTCGCATGCATACACAAACACACACACACACACACACACACACACCCTCTCTCTCTCACACACACACACACACACTCACACACCCACACCAAAAAATAAAGAATAAACTATGAGCTACCAGGAACTAAGAGGGGACTTGGAGGGTGAACTACTATGGGCTCGGCCACCGAAAAGCAGCCGAGAACAACTATTACTCTATACGAGGTCTCCAGCCACCTCTAAGCAGCCAGAGACCCCCTTACTCACTTAAGTAAGCATAAAAACCCATATTCTACCTCAGAAATAGCGGTAGAACAGAAACTCTATGGTGTGTGGAGATAGTTTTAGTGTAACAGCATGTTTAAACCCAGCCTCTTCGCCATTCCACTTGTCTCTTGATGCAGGTGCTCATCCCTCGCCAAGAAGAGAAGCTGGGGACTGGAATGGACGTCTACAGGAAGGGGAATCCTAAGCCATGGACTGATATTAGAATGGTTTCGAAAGCTTAAAGTCCTAAGTTTGAAAGAGAACAAAGGTCTGGACATTTGGATATTCATTTGTTTTCATAATCATCCACTCCTTTTTATCATCTGTGTATAGCATGAACTAATGCTATGTACACAAACATTCCATATTTACTAACAATTAACTATTTCGACTTATTATTTGAAATTCTTTTCACAATCCTTTCTTTCGAGACACTTATCGCAAGTAACCAAAGAATCAAGAAGCCTGTAGACGCCTGTGCCAGAACCTCTTTATGACAGGAAAGAAGGAAAAATGCAGGAAATTGAAACTGATAATCTTGCATTGATGAGAGTTGATCAGTACGTGTTAACAAATCGAAATATCGACGAATACTTAAACAAACTATCTTTGTTCTAACCGAAACTTTCACATAACCTAACCTACAACATATATAAACCTACCCTAACTAACCCTTTCCTCATAAATCTACCTGAAATATTATTATCGTTTCTTTAGAACCTCTTCAATACTTCTTTCTTCTTACTTATCTCGTATCTGCCCTCTAATCCTAGGACTTTCCTATCTATTATATGTATTTCCTCATTCTATAGGCTATCTATCTCCATTGTATCTTAATTCTATCTGTAATATTATTATATTTTCCTCAGAACCTTTTCAGTACTTCTTTTTCTTACTTATAATATACTTCATTCTATTCACAAATTTCGCTGCCGAATTCTCAATTATATTATCAGTATTCTCTTCCTGTCATATAACAACGGTATGTCGTACAGGCACCTTTTAATGAGTTAAATCTTTCTATTGTAACAAAAGAAATGTATATGCTATGTCTGTCATGAATATACAGCTACATTTTGAACAGTTTTTACATGAGCTCCCGCAGAAGATTTTCAAAGAAGTTACCAAATTTGGAAGAGGTGCATCCTTAAATTACGTATATTGTTATAATAACGTTTACATCTCATTGTGTAGAAAAGAAAAATGAAATAATTGGTAGAGAATGACAGGAAGCAAAAGAGAGAGAATTAATTAAGCCGGAGAGGGAGAAAGAAAAATATAAGTAAGAGACAGAAAGAGAAACAGAAGGAACAGAAATAACAGTAGAGAGAAAGAATAAAGAGGAAATACACATAAAATTGAAAGGAGGAAATAGTAAAAACGGTCGACATGAGAGGAAGTGAACAGGATTGAACATATACTAAAACTGAGAAAAGATCGAAAGCTACATGGAAGTTACAAGAAAAGAGAGAGACAAAAGACTTACAAATAACTGTGAGGAAGAAAAGAGTAGATAGCTTTTCTTACTCCTTGATCCTCCCTGCGAACGTGCTTGAGTTCTTACGATAAACATAATAAGAAGTGAACCCACCAAACCAAGTCGATGAGTACCGGAACGTTTCTTCCTACTGCTCACAGAATTGGTTACTGCACTCCTTATAATACACATCATGATGTAATCTCCATATTATATTGCATCAGTAACCTTCGATTTTGTTACCACCTTACATCTACACTAATCCTTAAAGTTAAATGTTTGACTGTGATGTAGAGGTACTTGGATTGAAGTAAGTGAAGATGTTAACCAATTGTCGTATGTGAAACAGTTCTAATGTTGAAAAATGGTGGATATTGTGGAAGGTGTGACATAATGATACATGGATGCAGTGTGAACAGAACAAGTATTGGATTTGAAACATGAACATTCCACAGAGAGTTTAATCCAGAGGAATATTGTGAACAAGAGGCCAAAAAGGAACACAGAGACAACCGATCCCCTTTTCTAAGATACTATGAAGAGAGTGGCAGAGCGGTAACGTAGAATACCAAGAAAGTAGGGATCCTAGGTTCGAATTTTGTGAAAAGCATGGATATTTCTTCATTGACCATCCACCCTTGTCGTTTCGATTATTGTAGAGATGTACAAAAGCGCCTTAGAACAATGTAGATCCACAGAGAAAGTGACACACATGTTCTGATCCAGTATTAGTAGCGATCTTGCTTTTTCGCGATAAAAAACGAGAAATGTTAATTGCTGCAAAAATTGTTTGTAAATGTGCAGCGACATGCTCCGAATAAATTTTTCATCCATTCTAAATTTCAAATTTGGCATAAAATTCGATTCATAGCCTTTTTTCACAAATTTCAACACATTTTGTGCCTAAAAAAGGAAAATTACCGCGAAATCCAATATTATTGTGTTATTGGCTTGAGACGTGAAATTACAATATCTACGCATGTATAAAGTCCACTTCTTCGAAAATTTTATTCTCCGCAAGAACAATATAGTGTATCGAATAATTCCGATAGCTACGTGAAGCCACGTGCAAAAGGATGTTTTACACAATTTCTCGCTCTCTATGGGAACGTTACGCATCGCCGAGCAAAGTGGCAGAACTTCAAAGTTAAAAGGGAAGGAGGAGTGTGCTCCTACCACCATAACATCGATGTTTGTCGAGCAAGAAATATTCTACGTCATCGAGCGACGAGATGCCGTTCCGGCGGTGATCGAGTGCGCACCTACCGTTACTCAAAATCCGTAACACCGGTATTTGTCGAACGACAAATAATTAAATAAAACTTCATCAAAAACCCTTCCCAATGTATGAAACTGTCGCGTATAGTCGTAGAACACGTGACCTACAAATTAAAATACTGGTTTAAAAAGCGCAGTGAAGGTACAATTCTATATTTTCTAAACGGACTTCTCCGATTGCATCTTGGTAATGACGCGTCGTCGCCTTGTGATCATGTAGTCCAGGGTTCGATTCCCAGTGGAGGCACATAGAGATTCGGATCCCCCTTTAAACTTTACTCCAGTCCCGATTAGACATACTGCATAAAGTGTACTTAAAAAAACACTAACACAAATATTTTTCAGAAAAGCGTGCTAAAATTAAAACGCGAATTTTTGGGGAAAATAACTCGGAAAACCAAAGAAATATCACTTTTAGGAAAAAGTTATCACCGAAAGATCAAGGTCCCTAGTTATATGGAATGGACATTTCATCAGTTTACCATTCATCCTCATTGTCGCGATTAATGTAGAGAGCTGTAAAAGAGACATGATAATGAAATTAAAATACAAGATGATGATGTAACGGACGAGTGAAGTGACAGAATGGAGGAAAGAGTGGATGAGAACAGGTGATAAATGAGAGTAATAAGATCATGAGCAAAGGAACATCAGAATCAAAGAAATGGTATGAAGGTGACTAACACATCAATAACATATTTTCCCCTTATATTTGATGCGCCTAGAGACCACATCAGGACACCCTGAATCCTGAAATCTATTGATTGGTCCGATGGTAATGTCACGGAGCTATTAGCATCTGCTCCAAGAAGCAAAGGGTTCTCGTATTGAATCCTGAGTAAGCATGGATGTTCCTTTTGTGAGTTCTATTAACATTCACTTCATCACTCCGTCTGTAATTATCACAGTCGCTACAAAGTCAGGGGCTCAGTATTTGAACCCGGTCTGGGCGTGGGTGTTATTCGTGTGTGTCCCTTCAACAATTTCATAATATCATAACTCATCCTGCCGAAGTTCGTGACCTAGTGATTATCACACTGGGCTACGACGCCAAGGGTCCCGAGTTCGAATCCGTGCCTTGGCATGGGTGTTTTGTTTATCAATTTCATCATGTTTTCACTCATCTTCATCTTCTAGATTAGCCAAAAGTGACAGGAAAGCGAAGTAATGTTTACCAAAGCAAACAATCATCGCTCATCCTCATCGTCGCCATTAGCCAAATGTGGCAGAAAAGCTACAACAAGAATCAAATAAATTCATCACTCAATCTCATCGTCGCTGTTAGCATAGTACGAGAGCAAACAAAAAATCAGAAAAATGAAATAAAATGATGAGAATGACTGAATAGATGCAGCATGACAACAACACGCTCGAGGAACTATTCCATGAAATAGGCAATTGAAGAAAGTGTGAAGAACAGGGACTGGGGTCCAGTGGCTCGTGGTGGTTCACATTCAGTAGCCAGTTGCTTTTGGGAATCTATGTCCTGGGTTCGAATCCTACGTAAGGCATGAACATTGAGTTTGTTCCCCATCTATTTCGTTAACTTTCATTTCATCCTCATTGTTCTTGATTAACCTAGGCAGGTAAAAACGACGTTAAATAACTAAAAGAAAAAATCAACAAAGAACAAAAACAAAACTGCCCTGTTGACCGAAAGTGTTGAATGAGAGACCTACGGCGAGATACCTTGTTCGAATACCATCATGGGCACGGGTGTTTCTTTGTGAGGGTTGTTTATTCACAAGTTTCACGTAGATAATGCTGTCGCCTTGTAATCAAGGGGTTCCGAGTTCGTTACCAGTCCAATTAGCCTATCTGTGCGTAAAAGTAGACTAAAAACAAAAATTCAAACAATCAATCAGTACACCATTTCCCCTATCGCAAGTACTCCTAGCAGAGTACAGAATACCCTACTGTCTCTGCGTGTTACTTTAAATGATAATATGCCCTTACCTAGAAGTGTAAACTGACCTTCAACATCTGTGTCTGTTATTCAAAATGTCCTTCAGAAGAAATGTGGAACACATTGATATCTTATGTACAAGTAGATACATAGGGGCTATTAGTAACTTGAGGGTCTCCCTGATGTTATATCGATAACTTCATCGAATTGTAATCGAAGATTCCAGGGTTTGAAATCCGGTGGAGGCACACTGTTGTTCGGACTACACTTTTTAGGTCCTGTCCCGATTTACCATTCTGTGCACAAAGTGGACTTAAAGTATGAACTCCAACACTCAAAAATATTAGTAGCTTGAATTTTTCTCGAAGAAGGAAGGAACTTTGCAAAAGGTCAAAGGTAAGTTTGTAGAATGCAAATCGAAACTAATTTGAAAGTTTATGAAAATGGGAAGTTGAGAGATATAATTCTGAAGTATTGAAATATTGTACTGGAATAAGATTTGTAAATAGAAATAGATTTAATGTAAGAACTTTCTGCTTCTAGGTGTCGTTAGAGTATAATATATTCATAGTGTAAGACAATGGTTGGAGGTGTCCTTTGTATTGCTATTAGATGTGTTTGAAGAAAATAAAGAATTGAAATGTCGGAAGAAATTCTCATAATAACTTTGAATTTTTGTTTATCATCTGCAATATAATGATTTCAGAAGTGAGTTTAGAAGTTTATAGGAATAGAAATGTGTGAATAGTCGTTTCTAAGATTGTTTTTCCCAAGTAAACAAAAAGTCCATACTATACACTTATATCTATTGTGTGTGCAGCATTCTCTTTTCCACCCTTACCCCACCACAAACAAAAACAAAAAAGTCCTTTCAGCCTAGGCTTAGAAAATACTGACTGAATTAATGTACAGTATCCAGTCTGCATCAATGACAGCGGAAACACAGTGGTTAGAGCAAGGGAGGTTCCAATGCTAGTTGAAGCTTGAGTTCGTGATTGGATTTGTCCCACCTCTTGCTTTATCATTCGTCCTTGTCCCGATTTACCCAGACAGGTAAAAAAAAGAGAAAAAGTTTATTCCTCTTGAAATACATATCGAAACCAATGATAAAAATTCATATGAAATTCGGATTTTTAAACCCTTTATTTGGGTAATTTGAAGGCACGTATGCAGAGGTAGTTGTAGGGAATAGAAAGGCCCCCAGCATTTCCCCGATACGTGGAAATGTCCACCCCCTTTTGTGTTCGTGCTTCAACCAGCTTCCCCACTGGTCAATGATATGTGAAAGTCTTCTCATCTGCCCTCCATTGCCATTTGTGGGATTAATCAGGGTACTGTTCCTAATTGGCACATTGAATCTCAAGCGAACGTTTTAGGAACCCTTAGAGAATGGACTCTAGTTTTTCTCCTGGCCAGTAGTATAAAAGTATATAATATAAACCCGAGAAATGATGAACCCCCCTCAGGCAGATTTGGCTACACTTAAAACTTGCTCAACATGCCCATATGAGCTTTTTGCTCAAGTGTGGTACTCCGTCAAATCCAAGATTTTTGTAAAAATGCCCTCGGGAAGTTCCTGTGAAATGATGAGGCCCCTCAGATTGATTTGTCCACACTTACAAAAGGCACTTCTGTCAGATTGTTGTCCATAAGCTTGTTAAAAATATGCCCCTCTTGATATTTTTTTTGCCCACACTTAAAACTAAGCTCTTGCATCATGTTATGCAACAAATTATGATGCAAGAGCTTTTGTATTATGCAACAAATTATGATGCAAGAGTTTTTGCATTGTGCAACAAATTATGATGCAAGAGCTTTTGCATTATGTTGTGCAACAAATTATGATGCAAGAGCTTTTTGTATTACATATCAGTTAGTATTGTGAGAGTGGCTGAGGAGTACAGATGTGTTGTTGCAGTGCTCCTCTTATATTTTTTTTAAAAAAACACAAAAATATAGCAGATTTGTATAAATTGAATTATAGGTTTGTTTGATTCAATATATAGAATTTTCTAATATATTGAACAAAGGGTTTATATTTGCCCTAGTTTGTTATACAAGATCAATACATGACACATGGTATTAGGTCAATGCCTTTCCATGCACATCAGGACATGCCTGTGAAGACATGCAATTGTGAAAGGTCAGTGCTTCAGTGGATCAATACTTATTCTATCTTTGTGCATGTAGGCTATCCTGTACAACCCGTCATAGGTTTATTAAGTATAGAGTTTTGATTTGAACCCCAAGAAATTTTATATAAATACCAAAGCCAAAAATATTAACACACATACACACACACACACACACTAAGTATACAAAGCACATTGCTGAACCCAACTGATATTTTTTATTAAGCATAGAATTTTGATTTGAACCCCAAGAAATTTTATATAATAAACAACAAAAATGCCAAATCAAAAATATTGTAATCAATGCAATAAGAATATAACCAGCCCCAATTGGGCTAGGCATCAAAGGAATTGTAATCCAGACAAATGCAGAACTCCCACAAAAATATGCCCTAAATGCCATAGAAAATATAGCATGGAATACCTCACATATAAACATAAAGGTACTTGCTCTGCACAGTCAATAATATTGCCCCCTCAACCATCTACATCTGGTCTGAAAAGGAAGCATGAAGCACCTCTTAATGCTAGAGCAGCAAAGCAGCCACGCTATGAACCCATCCATAGCAGTTTTAATGGCCAATTAAGGGATCACCGTTTTGTATCAGAGCCAAGATGTGACATTAAGAATTTTTTGAACAGTATATATCGAGATGTGCAGGCAATTCTAAATGCACAAAATGGCTCTTATAAGCTGTCCCTCAAATTGTTTACACAATATAAGAAGCCAAATGGCACAAAATTTACACAGCCCCACATAACAGAAACTGTACCGGTATATTCAAATGCAAATTCAGACAAAATAATAAGCAGTTTGATAGATCAATTGAATATTAAACACTCTGAATTTGCTGGAAAAGAGTCAGGATGGAGCCTATGCGGATCTCCACACAAGTTATATATTAATATTTCTGAATTCAACCCATTACAAGGATCTACATATGTGCCTTTACCTGCCAATATTAAAAACAAAAGAGCCGTGGTTAACATAGAAAATAATGATGAGAAATGCTTTTTGTGGTGTATTTTAGCTGCTTTGTATCCAGTTTTAAGGCATCCTGAGAGAATAAGTTATTATAAACAGCATGAACATGATTTTGATGAAGCAATGGAGGGCTTAAAATATCCAATGTCTGTTCAGAATATTGATAAATTTGAAAAAAAGGCCAGGAATATCAATGGTAAACAATTATCTATTAATGTTTTTATTTGTTCTACTGGCCGTGGCAATTGCTTGATAGATCCTCTCAGAATCAGTACACTTGATGATGATTCTGCTGTTCCGATTGATCTGCTCTTAATTGAAGAGGATGGCACATATCATTACACTTTGATACATAATCTTGAAGCTTTAGTCAGAAAGCAACTAGACAAATCTAAGACAATATTCAAGTTGTGCAGAAGATGTTTGACTGTATTTGATGGTAAAAAAATAATAAATGGTGTTTGTAAAGTGAATACAGAAATTGCTAAAAACAAGTTAATTGAGCATCTGAAATACTGTGGCAATCATAAACCTGTTCATATGGTGATGCCTAACCCAAATGAAAATGCCAAATTCAAAAAATTTGAAGACTTGTTGGAACACCCAGCATATATAGTCTGTGATTTTGAATCAAATCTCAAACCCCTTGCATTCTGTAGCCCAGATCCTGATGAATCTTCAATTACATCATACCAGCTACATGAACCTTCTAGTTTTTATTATGTTGTTGTACAGGATGGTGTTGTTAGTGAAGAATATTTATACATGGGAGCAGATGCCATCAAAAAATTTGCACATAGAATAGAAAATGAGTGCCGTTGCATGGCATCTAATGTCTTATTAAAATCAAAACCTATGTTGCCTTTAACAGAGAAACAGATTGAAGATTTCAATAATGCAGAAAAATGCCCGGTATGTGATTGTGAATTTTCAGATACAAATATCAAGGTACATCACCATTCTCATACAGATGGTAAATTCTTAATGGCCCTGTGTAATAGCTGTAATATTAAGATCCAGAGACCAAAATTTGTCCCTATATTTTTCCATGGTGCATCCAATTATGATTTTCATCATCTGATTAGGTACGAGGGGTTTGACAAGCAGAATTTAAATATTTTAGCAGAAAATAATGAAAAATATATTGCTATTAGCAAGGAAATTAAAGTTAATGGTGTTCCTATTCACTTAAGATTTCTTGATTCATACAGAATTTTATCGGCTAGCCTGGCTACACTGGCCACTCAATTATCTGATGATCAATTCAAAATCACATGTGCTTTGTTTCCAAATCAGGAGCTGAAATTAATTAGGCGGAAGGGTGTATATCCATATGATTATGTTACAGATTTTTCTAAATTTGATGAGTGTTCTCTGCCACCACAACAAGAATTTTACAGCAAAATCAGAGGATCTGGAATCACTGATGATGATTATCACCATGTCCAGTTGATGTGGAACAATTTAAAATGCCAGACATTTGGTGATTATCACAAGGCATATTTAAAACTTGATGTGGCCCTCTTAGCTGATATACTTCAGGCATTTAGAAAATCTTCCATGCAAAATTATAAGCTGGATCCAATGTATTTTTACAGTGCACCAGGCCTAGCATGGTCTGCAATGTTTTTAAACACTAAAATGGAGTTAAATTTAATCCAAGATCAAGACATGTATCTGTTTATGGAGCAATGTATAAGAGGAGGCATGGTGCAATGCTCTCAGAGATATGCCAGAGCAAATAACAAGTATATTCCTGATTATGATCCAGCACTGCCATCAAATTATATACTGTATGTAGATGCCAATAGCCTCTATGGTTATGCTATGATGAAAAAACTGCCATATGCAGGGCTTGAGTGGGTTGAAAATTTCAATATTGAAGATCTTCAGGATTTTGATGACAGTGACTATGGCCTATTCTTAGAGGTTGATCTGACAATTCCTGATGATTTACACAACACATTTTCTGATCTGCCCCCAATTCCTGAGGTTGAGTGCTCATCTGGATCTAAACAGAAGAAGCTCATGATGACTCTGGAGCCAAAACAGGGTTATGTCATTTATTACAAAAACCTCCAGTTCCTGATGCATCATGGTGTTCAACTGACCAAAATTGGCAAAGTCTTAAGGTTCAGGCACTCAAGATGGTTGAAGCCATATATTGATACAAACACAGAGCTTCGAACATCTGCAATGAGCCAATTTGATAAGACCTTGTTTAAATTGATGGTAAATTCAGTGTATGGCAAAACAATTGAAAATGTCAGAAAACATACTGATGTTAAAATAATTACTGACCCCAGCCTGAGCAAAAAATTGATTGCAAAGCCTAATTTCAATTAATGAAGGATTTATGATGAAAATATGGCACTTTTCAACATGAAAAAAACAAAGATTAAGTTTGATAAGCCTATTTATGTAGGGGCTGTGATATTGGAATTGGCCAAATTACACATGCTGGAGCTCTATTATAATGTGTTGAAGCCTTTTTATAAGGATTGTGTAAAACTGATGTACATAGACACAGATAGTTTTATCCTTGATATTCAGACAGAAGATGTTTATCAAGATATGTCACAGCCAGCATTGCTTGAATATTTTGATACCAGTGAACATTCAAAGATTCAACCCCGCAACAAAAAGTGCCTGGCAAGTTAAAAGATGAGACACTTGGTGATGTTATTGTGGCATTTGCTGGGTTAAGGGCCAAGATGTACAGCTTTGAAACATGTAGTGGTGTTGTTGCCAAAAAGGCCAAGGGCATTGGCAAAGTAACTGTTGACAAAGAGCTCCAATTTGAAGATTACAAAAATTGTCTCAAATCATGTAGCACAATCAGAACATCAGAATGCAGAATTCAGAGTGTGGATCACTTGTTGACTACAAATGTTGTAAGAAAAGTGGCTCTGGACCCACATGATGATAAGAGATGCATTTTATCATGTGGCATACATACTCTACCATGGGGTCATTGTGGTTTGAAAAGTGGGAATCAATGCCCAATTACAGAGCATGATTTGAAATAAATAAACATGCCTATGAACTTATTTGGGTTCAAAAAACAGGCTATTATGGAACTGCCAACACCAGCACCCTCTTCTGATATGATATCTAAACTAAGTGCTTTGTTAATTATTCATCTGAACAGCATACTTACAGATGTTGATGATGAAACAGGTAAAACATTGTACATATTTAACAATAATTTAAATCATTACCAATTACCTGTAGGTGGGCAATTACAATTTATTACAACCCCCAAGGGTGATGTCAAGATTTCAATAGGGATAAATATTTATAGAATTAAGCACTCAAACATGATTTCTGGCACTGTATATACTGTTTCTGCTGTGACTGCTTATATATTGAGGTCCCGGGATCATATGACAAGCTTATACCTTTTTTTTATAGAATTAAGAATTAGATATTCAATAATAAATAACCACTAAAACAAAATGCCTAATGATATATTTGGCCATACAAGACATGAAGATCACAGTGATGAGATTCTGATGCTTGATGTCAGAGTCAAAAAATTAAGAAGTGATTTACAAGCTTTACAAACCACACTCAATGCCAGTCTTCAACTAGAAATTACAAATTTACAATCACAATGAATGGACCCTCTTCTTAAAATTGACTCAGAACTCAAAGTGCTGCTTCAAAAATATACTGATTTGGACACATTGGATAATTTTCAAAGTTTAGAAGAGGCTGTAGCAGCTCTTCAAGCCAAATTTAAAACTCAGGCCACCGACTCTGAGCAATTGAAACAACAATTGGAAGAGCAGATTAATAATGTCCAGGCACAGCTCCAAACAATTGTCAGAAGCATAAAATCACAAAAAGATTTTGATCTTGTGATTTCCACTCTAAAAGAACAGATTCAATCACTGGAGATTCCTAATCTGGGCCCTCTAAACAATGCCATAGCCGAGGTTAAAGAGAAAATTGAGTCACTTGAAAATTTTATGAACAACTTGCCATCTTCTGATGCTTTGAGTGCAATAACTCGGAGTGTTGCCAACATTAAGCTGCAACTTGAAACATATGAAGATTTTGGAAAAATTCAAAGTACCATAACCCATCTTGAGGGTACAATAGCAGCAGTGCAAAGTGATTTGACAAATGTACAAGAATCTCTAGAATCCCGCCTGCCTGGTATTGTAGACACCCTTGCCAGTGTCCAGCAACAGATCACAAAACTTGAAAACCTCAACACTGAATCTGAGCTATCTCATTTTCATCACTTGATCGATGATATCCAAACAAAGCTTGAAATTTTACAACAATCAACACCTACTCAGGCAGATATAGTCCTGCTTCAAGATGCTATGCGTGGTGTGGTTGATGCTTCTGAATTAAATGATGTGAAATTGGCACTTGAATCTTTGCAAAATACTGTATCAAATCTGCCTACATCACAGGAACTTAAAAATATTAAGAGAGCTGTGAATCGCATATTGAAATCAGAAGATATCAAGAATATCCAGACAGAGATCAAACAACTTACTCAGACAGTGGCCACTCTACCAACTAATCAACATATTAATGAACTGCATGCCCTGTTTGAGGATATCAGAAGACAGGTCCATGATCTTACTGCTCAAAATTCAAAATTGGCAGTTGTTGAAAATTTACAGCAAATTGTAGCTAATATCAAGCAACAGCTAGGGACCTTGGAATCCAATCAAGCAAATGCTCTGTCTGTTTTTGCCACCCAACTACAAGAGAATGTGCAACAATACAAGAAACTTGTTGTGGACATAAAGATGAAGCCAGGCCATGATGATGTTGTTAGGACTATCAATGAGCATCTTGAATCTGTAACAAATAGATTGCTTACAGCAGAAAAAGAAATAACTGGCATAATCGAGAACCCTAAACATACAGTAATTCTTGAATTGTACAGTATCTCCAACAAAGAATATGATTCACCAGTTACACCAGGTGGCAAAATATATATGCTGTCCCCTGCACAATTTTATTACCAGTTTTTTGTTGGGGGCACACTTAGACCAATCAAGATCAAATATTGGCTACAACCACAGGCACACCACTACCCTACCTTATCAATAACAAATGCTGAAAACAAGGCAAAGGTCACCAGTGTAGAGTTAGAAGATTTTACAGATCCCGATACATTAGAAACATCTTATGCTGAAGATGAAGGCTCTCTGGAATTTCATATACAAATAGGAGACAAATTATATTTAGAAAATCCTGTAGTATCAGCTGCTGAACACCCTATAGTTGCAATATTCTTGTTTACATATTATGTCTAGACAAATTATTGTTGATGAATTACACAGACAAGCCAGACATAATTATAAGAGACTGCCAGTAGTGACAAAAGGCATAGATGATTTATGGCAGTGCGACTTGGTTGAGTTGGCAAGTGGACAGCTGAAAAACTTAGACAAAATCAACAAGGGCTACAAGTATCTACTCACTGTCATAGATACATTTTCAAAATTTGCCTGGGCTGTGCCACTCAAATCCAAGACTGGAAAATGTGTTACAGAAGCCTTCAGGACAATCATCAATCAGAGTGGAAGATCGCCGCGGTATTTGCAAACAGATAATGGCAAAGAATTTTATAATTCTGTGTTCCAACAATTTATTAAAAGCCAGTCAATACAACATTACTCGAGTTACAGTGATCTCAAGGCCTCAATTGTAGAAAGATTCAACAAAACCCTAAAAAATGATATGTATAAACAATTCACACTTCAAGGTAATTATAAATGGCTTAATATTCTTCCAGAACTTCTACATAAATATAACAACTCGGTCCATTCCACAATCAACATGAAACCCTCTGAGGTAACTTCATCTGATGTGCAAAAATTGATCAGGACTGTTTATTATCCTAGATACCAGCCAACAACAAGAAAAGCCAAATACAAGGTGGGTGATCAAGTAAGAATCAGCAAATATAAGCACTTATTCAAAAGAGGCTTTACAAGAAACTGGAGCACTGAATTATTTACAGTGGTTCAAGTTAAACCTGGGACCCTTAACACATATATAATAAAAGACCACCGAGGAGAAATTCTCAAAGGCCGGTTCTATGAAGAAGAACTCAACAAAACTATACAGCCTGACACATATCTCATAGAAAAAATCATCCGCAGAAAAGGCAACAAGATACTTGTCAAATGGCTAGGACTCCCAGAACACAGCTGGATCGATGCAAACAAAGTGATAATATGAACACCTGGGATGTTATAAAAAGGCTGCCAGAACCTGAACAGCAGATTAAGAGAAATGGCAAGTTGCTGCCTGATAATATTAGATGTCTTATTGTTGGGCCATCGGCTTGTGGTAAAACTACACTAATGATTGATAATTTTTTATTGGCACCCAACTGGTTAGACTGGAAAAACAGGCACTTGTATGTTTTCTCTAAGAGCTTGGAACAATTAAAATATCAGCAGCTGATGAAGCTATATGATGGATTGGATATTGGCACTTTTGAATCAGATGTTAAGCCACTCCATGAATGTCTCGATAATTCTGTTGTAGTGTTTGATGACATTATACTGGATAATCAAAACAAGGTTAGAAATTTTTTTACACAGGGGCGGCACAAAAACATAGATTGTTTCTACCTGCCACAGACTTTTTCTAAAATTCCGAAGCAGCTGATCCGAGACAACAGCAATTTTATATGTGTGTTTCATCAAGATCATACCAACCTCAAATATATACATGATGAATATGTGGGTGTGGACTTGAGCTACAATGATTTTTCTAAGTTTTGCAGTAGGTGCTGGAACCAGGACAGTTATGGGTTTGTCACAATTGATATGACAAGGAAGCCCAATAGTGGCAAATACAGAAATAAAATTAACAATTTTCTTGACATTGAAACATATATAAATAACCATGAAACGGCCAATCATTGATGATCTTAAATTAAGAGATTATCTTGTAAAAAGATTTAAGGGATGGAAATCAGAGAACCGAGGAATCTATGAAAAACACAAACAAACAGAACAGCCTATTATTGATGCTATTAGTGAATTAGGTAAAAATATCAAAACTGTTACAGAGCAAAATCAAAATTTGATCACAGAGCTTGTACCTGTAGCTGCAAGGAACATATTAGATTATCCAATCACCCCACTTTCTAGTATTCATACACCTAGTCCTATTGCTCCTCGAAGAATTGAAGCTACTCAGGATCCTATTGAATTGGGTCTTCTTGCTCAAAAATATTTAAGCACACCTAAAGACAACAAAGATGAGGTCTTTCGCTTATATGCTGACACAGAGCGTGATGGTAGCATCATACATAGAATTGGCAATTTCAGAGTAACATTTATGGGAGATGATCTCATTGTATATTCAGAATCTCATCTTGGAGAAAGAGGTGCTTTTGTTAAGTATCCCGGCACACCTGGATTGTGGGAACTGATGACTAGGAAGAGACCTGGCAGCTATACAGATAAAGATTATGAGTATTACAAAGAAATATTAATAAAATCAGATGCCCTCTACCAGAACAATGATCCCACACAAAAAAGAGTCAAGTCTAGCAGTGGAGCAAAATACAACAACTTGATCAAGCCCATATGGACACAGATCAAGACTGGTAGTGGAATCAAACAATACAACACCCTGCCTAAAGAATTTGTGTGGGTTGATGATGTTGGAAACTTGTAGATAGGTTGCTGGTGATAGCTGGGGAGGAAAATGCTGGCAACCACAATTTTTACAATGAAAAGGTTGGAATTATGGACATGATAAGCACAAAATTGTCTAATTTTATAGTGAATGACACTAAGGGCATTGGATATCTTATAAAAATTATTAATACTCTACCACCTAAATTTTGGAATATTTCTGAGGGTCGGGGGCTGGTTAATGACATCATAAACTAGCTGCCATTTGAACTACACATTCCAGGCTATCAGTATTGTGGTCCGGGCACAAATTTGGACCATAGACTAAACAGAGGTGATCCTGGTGTTATTCCCCTAGATGCTGCTTGTAGAGACCATGACATAGCATACAACACACATTCTGATCTTGACAAGAGACATGTTGCAGACAAAAAATTAGAAGAGGCTGCATTTGGTAGATTTGTAAGCAAAGATGCTTCTTTAAGTGAGAGAATAGCAGCATTGGGGACCACCATAGCTATGAACACCAAACAAAAACTGTGGTGGGGGTTGTGAATATATATATAATAAACCTAGAATTAAGGCCAAGGGTGTTATGTATCAGATACCTTATGCAGGTCTTAAATCTCTTAAAACTATTGATAGTCTTTTAACCAAAAAGCAGCGCAAGAAAAAAAGCTCTTGTATTGCCAAGGGCCATGGTATGAAATTATTACTTAGTACCCCCCAATTAAAAAAATTACAGCAATCCAGAAAAAAATTGCATACAGGTGGCTTCATATTTACTATCCCGGCCATCTTAGCAGCACTTGGGGCTGTTGGGAGCTTGGCTGGGGGATCAGCTGCGATAGCAAAAACAGTAATAGATGCCAAGAAGAATAGGGCAGAATTAGATGAAATGAAGCGCCATAATCTAGCTATAGAGAAACAAGGCAAAGGTGTTAAGAGAGCCATGAATAAGTTTAAAAAAAACAAGCGCCGCTTACAAACCAAGATATTGAAGCTTTAATCAAGCCACTGGGCATCAAAAATTTTAGAGGTGTGTACATGTCTGATTCTTTGCCAGAACAACCACTCAACAAAGAGTGTGGCATTGTTAATTTGGATAAGTACAAAAATCAGGGCACTCACTGGATTTGTTATCTTAAATATTTAAACAATGAGGCATTTGTGTTTGATTCATTTGGAGGTGTTCCACATGAAAATTTAGTAAAATATCTAAAATGAACTAATCTTTATTACAATAATGCCCGTGTTCAAAACTTCAAAGATGTTAATTGTGGACATTTGTGTTTATCTGTTCTTAGATATATGTCTCAAATAAATAAACCATCAATTGAAAATTTTCAAAAGGCCCTGTGGTATCTGAAACATCATGGGGGTATTCCATCTCACCAGCCAAAATTCAATATTGAAACTTAGATTACATGATGATATAGTGTATCCCAAAACAATAGCTCTCAGAGCATTTTATGGCATGTACTTGATCCCTAATATTACACACCACAACAACAAAATTGCAGTTGGTGACCAAAACATTGTCATCACTCCAAGGCAATATAATCTATCTACTCTAAATGCTCAGTTACCCAGAGGTACAGTATTAACTCAAAATTCTGTCACTCACAGAGTAGAGATTGTATCTGCTACAGAAACAGTGGATCTGGGTACTATAGGAGAGCTGTTAGGCTTTGAGAACAACACAAAACTTGAACCAACCATCAAACACACTGCTATTAATATACCTAAATTCTTAGCCATAGAGACTCTAATATTCACTGTAATGTGGCCGAGGGTATGATCACCAAATCAAATGGCATAGGCACTCACAAACAAACTGGCATCATTGCAACATTCAAACCTAACTCTGAATTTATGGAGCCCATCATCTACACTCCATCCCCAACATTATATTTTCCTGTGTGCCATAATAGAATAGATTACATTGAGTTGATGGTCACTAATGAAAAAGAAGAATTAGTTGATTTTGCTGGAGCCACAACAACTGCAATCATAGAGATTAATATTTAAATAAAAATACGTACAAAAAAATGGAAAATATTGAGAGTTATGAGTTACAATCATTCCCCCCAAACAGGAGGACCTTTGCAAATTTAAATCAACCCAACACAGAGATTGAGGTTGATCTTGATGTAGGGGAGGGCTATATACACCCCCACAGAGCAGATCTTTACATCAAATTTGATGTTGTAAAGCTCGATGGTACAGATTATCCTGCAAATTCAAATATTAGATTGGTAGACAATTTTGTGCCACATCTGTTCTCTGAAATTGAGATCAGAGAACATGGTGTTGTTATAAACAGAGTAGATTATCCCGGCATTACCTCCACAGCTTTGGCCACACTAAAATTATCCAAGACCGAGGCTTCTTACTACAAAATAGGTGGATTTGAGGCTGGTGATAAAATTATATCTAAAAGCCACACAGTGCTGTTTCCTATGCGCCTGTTGCCAGGATTCTTCTCAGATTACAAAGATATTATGTGGAAGGGTGGTTTAAGAATTACATTTAGAAGAGCTGCCAATGATAATAATGCTTTGATGAGGTACAGTAGATTAAACCCTACAGGGGAAGCTCTGCCTAATACCCTACCTGATGAGGGCATGTGCCTTATTCAGACTATGGAGCTAAGAATCCCGGTTGTTGAATATGAGGCCAGTTATGCTCTTAAATACAAAGCAGATATAATAAAAAATCCACAGGTACCTTTACAATTTTATACATATCAATGTGTACAGAAGCCTGCCACTGGTAGCTATTATGAGTTTGATGCTACAAATTCATTCTCCAGTATACAATATGACATGCCAGATTTTGTGGTGGTACTGTTTCAAACTGGAAGACACAATAACCAGGAAAAAAATTCAAGTAAATTTGATAACTGCAACATCAAGAACATATATCTTAAAAATGGCAGAAATGAGGTGTTTCCTAGAGAAAATTATAATTTAGACATGACAAAGGATGATTTCCTTAAATTATATGAGGCATTTACAGCATACAAAAGGGTCACTACTGGCAATACTGACATTTATTACACACCAGATGAATTCAAAGCACAGAGACCCATGTTTGTTATCAACACCTCAAAAAGGAAACAAGTTGTGGTTAATGACAGGACAAACATTAAAATTATCTGTGAATTCCACGATACACTCCCTGATGACACTATATGTAGTGTTATTCTTATAGGTGAAAAATCATATGTTTATGATGTAAGAAATGAGAGAGTCACAGAGCAATTCTAGAAGGCCTCTGCATATTGCATTGTTTTAATATTAGATAAACAAATTGAACCTGGTGCCCAATTGAACTTTAACCGGAAGTGGACCGGAAGTAAATATGGGTGTGGGTGGGTGTGGGTTTTATGAGCATCTTGGCTTAGTTTTAGGTGTGGGCAAAAAAAATATCAAGAGGGGCATATTTTTAACAAGCTTATGGACAACAATCTGACAGAAGTGCCTTTTGTAAGTGTGGACAAATCAATCTGAAGGGGCTCATCATTTCACAGGAACTTCCCGAGGGCATTTTTACAAAAATCTTGGATTAGACGGAGTACCACACTTGAGCAAAAAGCTCATATGGGCATGTTGAGCAAGTTTTAAGTGTAGCCAAATCTGCCTGAGGGGGGTTCATCATTTCTCGGGTTTATATTATATACTTTTATACTACTCTGGCCCAAAACAGGCTTTCATTCGAGGGGGGAATTATTTGATCTAAGACCAGTAGTCTATAAATTTTCCCAAATTATATGTCTTTTAATTTTATTTTTTATCCGGAATCTGAAAGAGAATATCATGTTGTTAGAGATGATCTACTCGTGCTGTACAAGAAACTAACTTACCTAACTTGAACTTTCACATAAGAGAAGGCTCCACTTGTGGCCCAGGCTTTTCAGAACGCAGAATAATACTTCACGAAACTTTGTGTAAATGGTTAACAAAACAACCGCCAAAGTGTACCAAAGTTTTGTTACTGTAAGTTTGAAGGCTATCATCTTGAAACACATCAATCCATTTCTCCCAGATACAAATGCCAATTAGTGCTCTACGCTGTCTGGAAGCTACAGACAACTACATTCAATTTACGGAATTTGGAAGAACCTAACACATGGAAAATCCGTTGTGTCTCTAAACTCTTAGATGACCTGGGGGTTTTGATTTATAACCTCCAAAAATGAAAGTAGGCAAAGCTTTTAAGACGTAAAAACTGATAAAAGGTGTCAATCTATATACTATATTGACAGTGCTCTGCTGAAAACAATAGCTTGAAATATACTCAGAGATTTCACTAATTTTGAACAACAGCCAAGTGTAAGAATTGCATCTAAACCTTGCTTTCTTTACAAAGCAACATTTTAATTTTCTTCTAAAACTGATAGTCATGAATAAAGCAACGCCATTAAGGAATACAAAATGACCCAGTGACTTCCGTAGTCATAGTGAGTGACTCCACTATCCTTGGGGAAGAAGCACCTATTTTGGATTTTCTCAGGAAACCAAATTTGGAATACTAAAGCCTCGGCAAAAGTTGATATAAGCCATATACAATGAGTTTAATTTTCGCTAGAGGGATATTTCAGTGTTCAAGCTCCTATTTTAAGCTACAGATACAAATTACTGTCTCGCCTCTATATAGCCCAGTTATCTTCTCGATCGCTTCTCGAGTCTTGAAGTGACATGGAAAAATATTTTCAGAAGGTTGTCCAGATCTCTCCCGAAGCTTATAATCTCAGAAGTGTACGGGGAGACTATGCTAATTGTCTTCTTACCCTGTTTGAATGCACACTGAATAACGAGTAAGATTTCTTGAATATAAAAAGGAATTCTCACCTACTGCTTGCACAGTACTCCTCTTGCCAGGTGCTGTAGCCTGCAGTTCCTTCTGATGTTAATCAGGACCATATACACCACACTTCTTCCGTTTCATTGGCTTCTTAGGAGATGCCTTGAAGTCCAGTATAGTTGTGGAACTTCTGTGTTTCCTTAGGTAGCCTTGTGGAAGCCTCGAAGAGTGCTGAGACTTCTTTGCAGAAGATAAACGTATCTGCTTGGACTCTTCAGGCCATGCAACAACTCTTTCTGTGAAACAATGTATATTCTTACTATTTTGCCACATTTATAGGGCATATCTAAATGTTTAACGAGTTTGAAATTAAATTGAAGCGATTTGTAATTTTACAAAATGATCTCACATTTCTTAAGCAGCTATATCTACGTAGACTTACAAAAGAAACAGCTGTGAACACTTCCCGAATAGGATTTCAGAAATTTGGGATGTAGATCCACATTAAGAGATCTCATAATAATAGCTCTAGTAATTACTTTCACTTTCTAATGGCAAAAATTGCTTTTTATGGGTTGCCAATATGTGAACATTTCTAGCATGGATAATATTCACAAGCAAAATATACATGTTATGAACACCAGAATACACTTATATTTTGAATCATTCATATGTATATCCCCAAGTTTATGTACTTATTGAATTTGAGTGGGTGCGCAATCGGGTAGGCACAGGAATTTTTGTGTGGGCGCTTGCCCACCCGTGCCCACCCCTGTCGCCGTCCCTGCTCCTGAGGCCCGGAAAACTGTTTTATTTTATTTTTATTTAAATAACGATTTTTTAATATATTTTGATGCCATTTGTGCTGAATTTTTTTTTAAAAAAATCGATGCCCACAATCGCCAGAAACCATGGTACAGTATACTGTAGACTCTGTTCTGTGAATGCTTCGTATAATTTTTGGGACTCTATAAGGATCACATCATTTTTTTATTTATAACTAGACATGTTTATTGATTGAATATACCTACTTTTCTCAACAGAATACACTGTAATCTAAACTCATACAGCATTACATTACATTAAAAAATATTCCATTTCATCTATTTTTACTAAACATTTCAATGTGATGTATTACATACTTTTGACTATACTTGTGAATTCAGGATATGTTGTTCTTCCTTGGTAAAATGTAAAATCTAAACTACGTCAGCAGGTTTCATGAAAGCTTTTATATCAATAGGATTTGTTTTATTCAGACAAAATATTTTCATAGAACACACATCGGAAAATGGATCTCTCAAATCATCAACAGAAACACAGATTCTCTATCTTGATTCAGACATCCTAGCCTCACAACACCAATCAAGGGACCTACCTTTCACAATCGCTCCAACTGTAGTTCTTACGTAGAGATATCATAATCGAATAATACTTGTAAATAAGACTTGATAGCAAAGAAACAATTTTGTGTCATATGACTTGTGATGGATACACACAGTGATATGCCTATGAGTTTTGAAAGAGGTGGTTACATATATTATTTTTGCTAGTCACCCTTATTTGACATTTTGCCACCTTTGCCTGTATTTGACGGTTTTTTTTTTAGGGAAAATGGGCCATAGGGATGGTATGAGCCCCACCAACCCCCATTTTGGCAAGCCACTGTGGACACACCGCCATTTATCCCAATTAATTCTTATTTTTGATTACTGTAAACAACTCATTACTAAACGTCTTTAATTCAGGAACGTTCTAAATTTAGTGAATGCCCACTCCTCTTCATACTGATCTGGCAAGTTTTATTAACTATTTGATATACAGGGTGGACCAAAAGTAACGCACCATAGGCCGGAATACAATAGTAGGTCAATGTGTTGGCCATCATTATCAAAACACAAATGTAGACGGTCAACAGGATTTTGGTCACCAAGTCCAGAAAAATAGCATGGCAGTCAGAAACTCAGTCGACTCAGCCCTTATCTTGTCACATATTAAGAATAATATTTTAAAAATAGCATAGAATTGGGAAGTCTTAGGTTGGCAGGCCACGTGGCACGAAATGGCAAGGAAAGAAGAGTTTATTTGATTCTAATTGGGAAACTTGATGGTAAGGGACCTGTCGGAAGGCCAAGACGATGGAGGAATAATGTTGAGATAGACCTGAAGGAAATCGGTAAGGATGGAAAAGATTGGATTGATCTTACCCAGGATAAGGACAGATGGAAGGATTGCGTTTCTGCAGCCATAAACCTTCGGGTTTAGGAAGACTAGAGAGTTTGTTAGTTAATGTCATTATTATAATGAAAAGCAAGGTTCCCATTTACTTCGCAGATGGTTTTTAATAAGCTAAGTGTTTTCCCAAGGCTACATTGTGGGACATTATCTAATAATATTAACAACTTGTCACATAGCAAGAATAATAAAGAAATAGCATAGAATTGGGATACACCAAAAGAAGAGGAGAAAGTAGGGGAAGAGATTCGCAGCCCCCAGCGGAGAAACTGCTGATTCATTTACTCTGACATTTTTATCCACTTTTCTACAACCCTGCACTTTGCCTCCTCTCTCTCTCTCTCTCTCTCGCTCTCTCTCTCTCTCTCTCTCTCTCTCTCTCTCTCTCTCTCTCTCTCTCTCTCTCTCTCTCTCTCTCTCTCTCTCTTTCTTTCTTTCGGACGCCCACCCTGCCTTCTCCTTCGTCTTGCAAAAGGTGTTTTATGTGCAGAACAGGAACGCCTCGTCGTTCGTGCAACGATTGGCTCCAGTGCCCTGATTCTCCCAGGGATTTTGTGTGTCTCTGTTTCTGAAGTCGCCGGGAGATCGCATCTCAAGTTACAGCCTTCTCAATTCGAAGACGCCAGACTCCGAAAGGCTGCGTTCCGTCTCGTTTTAGGGTCTGAAACGTGAACGCCTCGATTGCAGTAATCAGCCTGAAAGTTTCTTCTAAGTAATTTACCTCTTATTACTTGGTAGCAAAATGCTTTTCCCCCCTCTTGCATATGCTTGGCGCCTTTTTGGAATGACTCACTCAACTCAAGGTTAAGGTGACTGTAAGAGAGAATGTGGTATTATGTGTGTGCAGGCACTTACCCAAATTTCCGTTCGTCTATGATGCTGAAGTGAATTTTCATTTCACAGTCGCAGTTTCTGGGTTCGTGCCTCGAACGTGGATGTTACAATCTCTTTGTTTCTCATCTACATTATTGTCCCCTTCACCATAACTCTTTCGTTTACTCTCATCTCATCTCCCTCCCTTCTCCTTCTCCAATCTCTTGTGCTTACCCTCTTCCTGTCTCTATCTCTCATCTTCCAATCGCTCTTCTTTATTCCCTTCTAATTTCTCTCGTTTACTCTCTTCCAACCTCTCTCGTTGATTTCATTCAACCTGTCTCTCATGTTCCCTTTCCAATCTTTCTTGTTTACTCTTCTCCAATTTCATATGCTTCGGCTCTTCCAATTTCTTTATTTATTCTCTTCCAACCTCTCTCATTTATTTTCTTCCAACCTGTCTTGCTTCCTCTCTTTCCTGAATAAGCGGGGTCGCCCAGGGATTCATACCTGATAGGGTCTCGCGTCCCATGGAGCATATAAAAATTGTTATAAATAGAAGTGACAAAAATACATGGAATAGTCTTAATTTTTGTCTACAATAAACTACAATATTGCGCTTTTACCCGGCTTTAAATTCTAGTTAAAATTTACAAATATTTAGTATTTTACATAAACCAGACGGCAGTCCTCTGGTTTTAGAAGCCGCGCCACTTTAAATAAGCTACGAATAAAAAAATCTCGTTACATCAAACCTGTGATTCTTGTTCTTGTCATGCCGTGTGATGAAACTCGGATGTGAACGTTTACTATTGCACTAATGAACAAATAACACAACTTAGAGGAATGAATGAAGTTTTTTCCAGATGGAAGTTAATAAGAACCTACACCGAACGAGCATGTTGGCAAGAAAGATTGTCAGCACTGACAATATTATCCATAGAGAACGTCGGCTCTATTCAGAAGTCTTGAGTGAAATCATTGAACATAATTTTAATCTGTAATTTTTATTATCATTACTATTTAAATTTGATAATATTTTTACTTATATATATATATATATATATATATATATGCCTGAAAAATTTGTATCGATTTACATGTAGATGTCAAAGTTAAAGAACGGATGGGGGACTCATATGCTAGTCTTGCCCAGAGTATCGCGATATGTTGCCATGCCAATGTTTTCCAGTCACTCTTACGACTCTTATCCAATTATTTTTGCTTCCTCTCTTCAAATCTCTTTCTCTCTGTCTATCTCTATCTATTTTGGCTAGTTTTTACCCAAATTTCTTTCATCTATTCTCTTCCCAACTTGTCTCACTTGCCCTCTTTCCAGCCTCTTGCTTACTCTCCTCCAATCTATTTTGCGTCCTCTCTTCCAGGTCTCTCTCTCTCTCTCTCTCTCTGTCTCGTCTAGTTTCTTGTAATGTCTTTGATTTATTGGCTTCCAACCTCTATCGTTTATTGTCTTCCAACCCGTCCCGCTTACTCTCTCTTGCAACCTCTTTTGCTTCCTTCCTTGCTTCAAAGTTCTTTCTAATCTAAATCCCTCTCCCTCTGTCTAGTTTCCTTATCGTCAAGATTAACCAAAAACCTTAGAAAGATAACGTTAAGTGACCAAAACACATTTTCCACCCATAAACGTACATTACATATAATTTGGGAGCGGAAGTTGACGAAATGTCATCATTTTTCTGACATCTCAGACACGATGCCTATTAAATATACACAATATTACACTTCGTCTAGAACCCAAAAAAGATAATTTTAAAGTGCATTTTTTTGCATTTTTTGCCAATTTTCAGGTTTTAGGTCATTTCCCCCGATTTTCGACATTTTTCCGTCATTTTTTGCAATATTCGGTGTATTGTTTCGTCATATTTTGTCACTTCTTTCATTTTGGTAATATTCTTGAGTCTTTTCACCAAAGTGAATTATTGCATTTTACACCAATTCATTCAGTGTATACGACTTTTCATTAAATTGTTTTAAAATTATTCGGTCGTTTCCATTGGAAATCCTCGTTGCATATTTTAATTGAATGCGCATGTGGTATCATTTGGTGCCTTTTTTTGTTTTGAAAGCCAAGTTGCATTTTGTTTAATTACCTTCTCATTTCAATTTTTAATCTAAAACTAACAAATTTAATGGTCATTTTATGCATTTTTACGTCATTTTTTCCCAATTTTTAGGACATTCTATAGGTCATCAACTTCCGATCTCTACATATAATACTCTCCGTGGGTACTCTGTTATGTCCAGGTGCCAATATACAATGCACGTTCGAAGACTAAATAGCTAGTAACAATTAATGTGAATTGACAATATTGCCGAAGAGATTTCTTCCCACGAATTTATCTGATGCTACGTTGGTCTTGCATCCTCTCTCTCCCCACCCGAATTCACAGTTTCTCATGAAATTTAGATGAAGAGAAGTTGAAAAAAGACCGTTTGTATCGGGATACAAGTTCCTGAGACGCTCGGAGGAGCCTTCCGTAAACAGTTTAGCACCAGGATCTTAAAGAAACAAGACTCGACATGCTTCCGATTGTAGCAGAAGGAGCGAAGTGCAGACTACAGATGGAGAAAAAGGAAGATAGTAACAAGCTGGAGAGTGAGCATTGAAAAAATTGAATCTTCTTTAAGACAATTCGATCAGTTATTTTAACGAAATTGAATGCTTATTTGTCTGTATCTTTTCTTTCAAGCAAATCAATAAGTCAAAGATTTTACAACAAATAGTGTCAAAAATAAAAATTCTAATCCTTTTCATGCAAAGTTCATATATTTCAATGACATAAAGCATAGTAGGAGATTGCATAAACCGAACGAGTATAATGAACTCTAGATTAATTTTTCGTGGAATAAGAACTAACGAAAGTTTGCATTACTGTCTCTTTGATTATTCAAGAGAATTAGAAAAATGGAAGGAAATAAGAAAATAAGAATAGGATTCTACGAGTCAGAGTATATGCACAGTAAGGCTAATCGGGACTGTACCTAGAGTTTAAAGTGGGATTCGAACCACTATGTGCCTCCACCGGGTATCGAATCCCACCACGCCATCTGGGAGGTCCCTAGAACTAATTGTACATAGAAGAGTAAAAAATAACCTTAATATTTCTTTTATTAGCAGATTATGTAAAGTATGAAAAGAATAACCTTTCAACATAGTCTCCTGAGTTTGCTCAAGTTGGTGTTTTAAGTCAACTTTATGCACAGTAAGGCTAATCGAGATTGAACCTACGGTTTAAAGTTGAATCAGAACCTTGGACCCCTTGATTACAAGGCGAAGACGCTACCACTGTGCCAGCGGAGAGGCCCTCGTACATGAAGAGTCACTGATGACGAATACTGGATTACTTCCAGCCAGAGGCCAAGTGAACCAGCAAGAAGTGGAGGCATTTGTCATCGAAGACACCAAAGAAATTCCATGTCTGCCTGCAAAGTAATGCTCATGCTCTTCTGGGACTGTAAAGGATCAATCCTGGAGCATTACATGAACAGAGGATGTAATGTTAACAGCGAGTCGTATTGAAATCTGCTTCAGAACCCCGTGAAATCTGCGATCAGGTCAAGAGGTCGCTATTTTTTCAGTTTTGATGTGGTGCTTCAACAAGAAACGCGAGGCCACACACAGCTCGTGAAGCAGCACAAAAAACTACAGGTCCTCATTTCGGGTGTCTACCACATCCCTCCTATTCAAAAGACCCAGCACCGAGTAATTGGCATACGTTCGGTTCCCTTAAGGAAGTACTAATTGGCATGATGTCACGCACTAACGATAAGGTAAAAGATCTGGTGCAGAGGGGTCATGCAGTCAGTCCGAAGATTTTTTTCTCGTGAAACCCTGGCACATCTGCACTGAACACCGTGGATACTATGTTGAGTGAGTCTCCCCGATGGCGCAGTGGTAGCGACGTCGCCTTGTAATCAAGGGGTGCCGGGTTCGATACCCGGTGGAGGCTCATAGTGGTTCTGATCTGATCCCACTTTGAAACTGTAGGTCCAGTCCCGATTAGCCTTACTGTGCATAAAGTGGACTTAGAACACCAACTCAAGCAAACTCAAGAGACTATGTTGAAAAGTTATTCTTTTAATACTGTACATATTCTGCTAATAAAATAAATATTAAGGTTATTTTTTAATCTCCTACGTACAATTAGTTCTAGGAGCCTACCAAATGGCGTAGTGTTAACGTTGTGGCATTGAAATCAAGGGTCCCCGGTTCGATATCCGGTGGTTCGGATCCCACTTTAAACTTTCCAGTTCCGATTAGCCTTCCTGTGCATAAAGTGAACTCATAACCAAAATCTCAAACAATTAATTCCAATGACACACAAACCCTTAACCACTTTGTGGTAACTTCATTTAATACCAGTCTTACAGTCACAGCTAAAGTAAGTAAAGCACCACTTATTCCATGCTATATTCATAGTTTCAGCCAAATATGGAGATCGGCAGGTGCTGCCATCTAGCAGAGGGAGATGGAAGCTGGTAAATAAGTTTATGAACAGAAAATCTATGAAGCCTTCGCGTCTGCGAATGTTGTTTGCTTTGGAGGTAGCTGGGGAAAAAAAGTTGATGGAAAAATCGATAACATTGTTGATACAAACGAGCCTCAACCCTTCACCATCAACACGCTTACCTACCGAGGCGTGTACCCAAACTGAGATGCGATCCGTGAACTTACTCTTCTACATTCGCTTCTTAGGCGTCCTCCCCAAAAGACCTTTGAACTTTACGTAAGTGAATAATGAAACTTTTGAACAGAACGTCGTAAGATTTTGCTACGTCGAACTTTGCACACACAGGATAATCCAACAATATTTCTTTATAATTAAAAGCTTTCCTCCTATACTAACAACACAGTTTGCTAACAGACACTGGCGTACGCAGAAGGGGGTGGGGGCCTGGTGGGGCTACAAATCCTCCCGAAATTTTGAGAAAATAAAAAATATCAAATGAAATCAGTAAAGAACTCTGGGAAGAAACGAAAGTTGTAACTGAAATCCAACCTTGAAATGACCACGAGTTACAATTTTTTGCCTTTAAACAACCTTTGAGACGAAGGTTAAATATGGGAATTACGAAATAGTTTATAATGCATCTCCTCTAGAAGACAGCTAATTACTGTCGGATTAAAAATTATAGATATTCGAGTTTGGACTCCAATTAAAAACTAACCAGTAGATCTACATAAAAATTATCTTATTCAGTTCTGCGTTAATCTATGCTAACCAATTCTTTTTGTAGTATGGCTTCCACATTTTATTGTCCTGAGAACAAAAAAATGTGCCGTTTTCTTAAAGTTTTGCAAACGTGGCAACACCGGTGACAGTCCGCCGTTTCCACGGTTCAACGGAGATCGCTGTGCGCGGTGTTGCCAGATTTTACGTACAACTTTGACACGTCCTTTCCCATTGCACTAATATTTATTGTTATTAATTGTACAAATGTTTATTGTTCTTTAATCTTAATTTCTGTAATTTACCTATCAATGATAATGTCAGGATAGTGACTGACCTGTATATACTTATCTTGTTAAGAGCTGTTACCATGGAAATTACGATTGTGTTTTGTTTTGTTTTTGGAGTTCGGGCTTGGAGTTTTTTTAATAGAGTGATCAAGTTGAATTATAAGAAGTTTAATTTCTTGGAGTGAAATGGATTTTATGTTAGGCACAAAAGTATCTAGTTTGCTAAGAAGAAAAAGATATACTTTTTCTGTTAGTGAAAAGTTGACTTTGATTTGGTTTGAACAACGAGGAGAGATCAGAGGGGCCCATTCCGCGACTTGCAAGTTATTGGCTAGAGCTTGTGATGTCACCAAGAGAACACGAGCGGAAGAAAGCTATGCGTATAATGTAGCAGATGACCCACGAAACTCTGTGTTTTCATGCATCTTTTGATATTATACATCAAAGCTGTTAATTTAATTTGACAACAAGAGATCAAATACGCGAAAGAAGAATACACTTATTCCGAAACAATGCATAGTTTATTTTTCACACATTATTATGCGTGGTATCTTGTCCCTGTAGGCTGTAGTCCACTGCCGCCTTTTTTCCCAGCTAACCTATGGCATTTATTTTAAATGTCTAATTCTAAGGAAAGTTCTTGTCCGGGCATATTCTGATATGAATTTTTACTAAATGTCCTGGAATTTCCCTTTAATATTTTTACGTTACTTTTCAGATTCTCCAGTTGATCGCCACAATGAGAATAATTATATTTGTTTTTTTGTCATTTAGCATCTTCTTCCACTTTTGGCTATTCGCGACGAACAGGATGAGTGATGATTAGTTTAAATTGATGAAGGGACACTCGCAGCATGCTCGTATCCAAGGAGGGCTTCGGTGACTCGAGCCCCTCCCAAAGTTTTCGGTTTACAATAGATAAAATGAGGTTTTTGGTTTCTTGTGGTGTGAAATAAAAAAAATGTGACGATAATTTAAGGAGATAAATAATTATTGAGTCAAGCACGTATCCGAGGTGGGAATCAGGGGGCTCCAGCACCCCCTTCAGGAAATTACGCCACATAAAATTAGGATCATGGCTTCTTGAATAATGTGATGATAATTTGAGAGAAATAATTATCGGGGCAAGACACAGAATGTTCTATAACCCTGTTATTGTTAATAGCGCGTATCCAAGGTGGGATGAGGGGCTGGAGCCCCTCTTAAAATTTTTCTGTTTACACTACATAAAATTAGGTTTTTGTTTTCTAGAATATTGTGCCGATAATATATAAGGAGAGAAATACTTACCAAGGCAACACGGAGAATGTTCTATAACCCTGTTGTTGATAATATTGCATTAAAACTTTTCTTACGCTTTCGGTGTTGTCGCAGCACTATACAAAGACTTGTCATCATTTGGAAGCTGCAAATGTGGCGCCACACGTAGAGCGATTCATTGTAATTTTTTAATCTCAGGAAAGCGCGAAACTGAACGCTCTTCAATAAGAGAAGGAGTCGAACTACTGGCAACATTAACGAATCGTTTTATCTGCGGAACGTTCTAGAATATAATGAAGTTAAAATAAACGGCTTCAATTTCCAGGTTGATCTGTACATACAACAGAATCGGTTAATAATAATTCAAAGGTAAGTGTGTCAGTTCATACAGTCGATTAGTGATCAGTCAGTGTCCATTGGTGGCTTTATAAGATCTAGTGATTCGAAAATGAAAAGGACCAAATACCGTAAAGTAACGAAGTCTACAACTAGTTCCAGTTCGGGTCCAAAGCTGAAGACATTGACGACAGCGGAATTTCCAGAGCCTCAGTGTAATGCTAGTTCGGTTCGAGGGCCGAAGAAATCAAAGGTCTCTCTCTAAAGTGAATATTTAAGCAGTAATGGGTATTGGAGCGGTTAATTAAAAAAGAAATAAGCTGCACACATCAACTGAAAATCAAAGTTTTGAGTGATGAGTTAGTTGTGCCCAGACCAAATTTTCTCAGGATTTTCGAAGAGGAGGGTTATGCATACTATTTTTGGTGGTCAGTCCTCATTTTGCCATCTTTTCCTCTCTTTGACGTTCTTTGTTTTAAAGGAATACTTGGTCAAATTGAGTTAAGACCTCAACAACCCTCCCTTGGGCACGTCACTGGAGATAAATGAGTAAGCATTTAATCATATTGAGAGAAGAAACACTAGATGTGTTAGGAGCGGAAGGTTTGTCACTGCGAATTAATTGTTTCGAACTGTATTCGAGAAGACTTACTTTGTTTCGTGCCAATATATGACAAGATTACGGAAGCTGTGACAGACAATTGTGAACACTTGCGAGTGCTACCGCCTCAACATACTGAGATGGTTCCGGCAACACAATGTTAATGCATGGAAACAGAGGAGTGAGTGGTAAAAAATGTTCCGATTTCACGTTCTGAATAATTTAGATGCCTTGAACAGTGGCGACGATTTTGGGGATAGTTGCTCCCCATTTTTTTTCCTTGACACTAAGGCCTCTTAATGCTAAGCCTTGTCTATCAATATATAGAAAACTTTTCTTGCACCCACACCCCCGTTTTGGAACCCAATTGCCACCACTGGCCTTAAACATACAATTGTGAGGTTGTATCTATACCCCTTAAAAATATGGTGTTTACCTCCCCCCCACGAAAGGAATTTCTGGATACGTGCCTGACTCGCAGAGAACACCTATGACCATGCTGGGACTTGAACCGGGAACTTCTGAGGCGAAATCGAAAGTCGACCACTTATCGCCCTCGGCTACCGAGCCGGTGAATGAATTAGATGATGGCTATTGTCTTTTCGAGAAACATTCAAATAGCAATATTTCTTCCAGGTAATATATCCTAGGAACTTCATTCTTGCGGGCTTACTAGGCTCTGGTATGTTGGCTAACAATCTGTGTATTACTCTGTACTGTTTGTGATCCACATGGATTTGTGATCATCCCTTCATCCATTTCATCTACTCACCATTCATTTTGATCTTTGCGATTTGCCAAGTGGTAAATTATACTTAAAATAAAACAAAAGCAATACAAATACAAACAAAAATAATGAAACGATTATGCAGTTACGTTTTCCTGCACGTCGTATTTATCAGCCAAAAGTCAGAGATTGCTTTTCGGTCGAATGATACTTCTATGGGAGGTAAATGCAAGCTGAGAATTATAATTTGGTCCCTCATTCACCTGAGTTGAGGATCTAAATTTTTAGATTTTATTTGTAACAATATTTACTATTGCGAGGAATTAAAAAAACAACAACTTACGGCTAATTTCGGCAATGTCTTTCTATTCTGTAATAGTTACATTTGTTGTAAGAACATAATACATTAATTTACTTTGTATAAATATTACATTATCCATCGCTTTTCCTAATTAAATCTCATACCATATCCAACACACATATAAAATGTGTTCTACTAATAATACAGTGCGCAATTAGAATATAAGTCTTGTGAAGCAACACAATATGGCCTCCCCGATGGCCTAGTGGTAAAAGCATTCACGCGAGACATCTCTCCTCAAGGATACGATCGGCGTAGTACGTAATAGTGCATCAAATACTGCTGACCGGCGTGCAACTACATGCCATGCACATGGCAGAAACCTCACTATGTTCAATATGTCACGTTCCTGAAGCCTTAGTGCATGGTTTCAGTGAAATATGTCTCAAAACTTGTGAGTGTAATCTGTCGCACAAGCGAGAGGAATATAACAGTTGATCACCTTCTGTTTCCCACCTTCAATTATTACCCAAGAATGAAATAGAACAGTGTACAGTGGTTACTGGGGCATTATGTTTGGTTTGCTTCCACCTATCAGCAACCTGACTTTCACATAGAATTTGTAAATTCCTTACATCACATATTTCAAACTATGTCGTCCATCAAAAATAACGTTTTATGTGCCAAATTCTTAAATTTTTGTATCCTAGTATGCAATAACCTTTAAATGTAATAATGAAATAAGCTTGTTCAAAAAAAAAAAAAAAATTAAAAAAAGTGGTAGCGCCATCGCCTTCTAGTCAAGGGGCCCCGGGTTCGATACCCGGTGTAGGCACATAGTGGGTAGTATCCCACTTTAAACTGTAGGCCCAGTCCCAATTAGCCTTTCTGTGCAAAAAAGCGGACTTAAAACACCAATTCAATCAAGGAACACAAATATGAAATATTAAATCTATTTTTTTATTATTTATTTTACTTTACTTTTCTACCATTTTTGGCTAATTCCGAAGATGGGGATGAGTCATGATGCTGAAATTGATGAATGGACACTCACAAACATTAATTCCTAGGCCGGGATTCGAACCTGGCACCCTTGGCGTCGTAGCTCGATGTGCTAACCACTCTGCCACGGATACCTGAATTTAAATCTATCTGGAAACAGTTTCTGCAGTATGTTCGAGTTGAGTGAAACAAATTTCATAATGTGTATTCTCGCGGCATGTTTTTCATATGTGTACTGATACAGGGCTAAGGCCTACCTACCGACTGCCAGCCTCACTTCCACCTGCCGAGTCGGGAGATCATCCAACCTCTTGCGAAGTGACATATGGTCAGCACGACGACCCCCAGTCATTTTTGTGAGTTTCCATGACCAGATTACGCTACTCATTTGTAGCTCTCCAATTTCCTCCCAATGGTGGGTGGCCATTAGTTCCATACACAGTCCGAAACCTCAGAAGGAAAGTTGTTACGCTTCCCCTAGGAGACTCGAATCTGCGCGTTCCGTAGCCAGAGCCCAAGCATGGTGTCTTAGACCGAACGGCCACGGTGTGCGACTAAATATGCACTAAGTTTTAAGCGCGTTGTAACATGCCATGAATGAATTTAAGGATTATGATTCACAATGCCGGCCATTTATGAAGGCGGTGTTAGCATCACGTTCGGGCCCCCAAAATACTATTTTCTTTAGGCCCCTGGTGAACCTCAAAGCAGTTTCCATGGAAGGACGTTGCTGAGAAAATCCCCCTCGAGACCAACCATCCAGGGAACAGAATCCTCGTCTTCAGCGTGACAGTCAGATTATTTACCGACTGAACCAACGAGGCTTTTTAAGCACATATAAAATAAATTAAAGCCAGCAAAATAGTATTATATTTGTACGATATTTTTAAATTATAATATAATAGACGTGTATACAATATATTATATTTATAATACAACAATCATTGGTAAAATTTTCCTTGGTTTGATAAGTATGCTTTACATTGAATAGCTTCTTTCGGCATTATTTACATGACAGCTGTTCTCATGGATTGACGAGAAGATTGACAGGATGGGCAGGGGAGAAACGTCTGTCCTGTAAGTCGTACATTATATTTTCACCACCACAGTAGTGCCAACCTTTACAATTCCAGCCCCGTCCGAAAAAAAAACAAAAAGAAACATCAAGCGCTAACAGGCCGAACAGAAGTTTCCAAAACCTTTTACACGTTAAGGTTAGTCCAGAAAAAGTGCACCGTTGCAATTTTTGGAATATTCTAGCCTTAATTCATGCATCGCATGACCACTTCCAATGTAAAAAGTTTGAGTTGAATAGAGGATGACGGCCATCCGATTTACACAATAGAATGGTTGTCTCTAGCAAACATATTTTTCTATCATGCTTATATTTGCATTGCACAACACGCTTCGATTTTACAAGGTTTTAAGTATTTTTTGCTTCAGCTTGTATAAAATTGTTTTTTTTTTTTAAAAAAAAAAAAGAAATACTGTTTATTTAAGTGCATATTTGGACTATTCGTACATTAACAGTACATCACAACACAACTGAACTACACCTTGTGGATTGACATTCACTGCGTGTGTCTGACGTAATAGATGATGGTTCGCATTTGTACCTTAT
Organism: Lepisma saccharinum; assembly: GCF_977018435.1. Lineage (NCBI taxonomy): Eukaryota > Metazoa > Arthropoda > Insecta > Zygentoma > Lepismatidae > Lepisma > Lepisma saccharinum. Next base: position 14,730,699 of record NC_139232.1, on the reverse strand, counting down.
CAAACTTCGAATCTAGGACCTCTCTCGTCTAACGCCCTTAATTCTGCCACAGAAGTCAGCTTCTCTTGTTATGGCCTTGGTTTCAGAATGAGTAAATGAAGCAATGACGAAGTTGAAAACATCATTTTTGTATACGATTCTTTCAAACAATTTTGTCTTCCCGATGGCATAGTAGTAACATCATCGCCTGGTAATCAAAGGTTCGATACCCGGTGGAGGCACATGATACAGTGCCACATTAAACTGTAAATCCAGTGCCGATTAGCCTTCCTATGCATAAGTACACTTAAAACACCAATTCAGTTCAATTCAATTCTTTCTTTTACTTGTCGAAACATCTTACTGGTTATAATCTACGAAAAAACCATTGACTTAGTAAAGCATGATTGTTTTTCCTCGGAGGGATCTTAGGAAAGTATTGCTTACATTTTCAAAGCCTCAAAGCCTCTCCTTTCCAAAACATTCTTCAGAACCTATATTAGAGAAGTTTCGTTGTTTCTTGCGCATAACTTGACTTGTTTCTGTCACTGTTTTTTGGGGGGGTCCCTGGAGCGTTACCCGATACTTCAAGAGGATTTTAAATTGAATATGGAGTCAAGTGTTGTTTTCGGAAGAGGAGTGGCGTTTCTATCCCCTCCTCCCGCCATCCCCCAGGACGACCGTACGGACTCTCAGACGGAGTAACTTGGTTTGTTATGAAAGAAGGGAGTGAAAAGTTTCGGTACACGAGGGAGGGAAGGGGGAGTAAGTTAACTCAGGACGTTGCGGTGTAACCTGCTGGAGTTTTCGTCTCTGTCTCCAGTCTATCCAGGACAACTCCTCCCCTAACTTCTTCCTCCAACTCTGGAGAGAGGGGGATCTCGGGAACAGCAGGAAACATGACCAGGCTTCACACCACAATTGTGTCTTCGGTCTCCATTGCATGGAAAACAGGATGCATACTTCTGAGAAGAGTGCATCTGGGGACTTGGCAATTTGGCTGCATTCTCAGTTGACAAAAGCACATCGTTCAATCGGATGCGAAAGGTCATGAGATTGAGGCTTGCTGAAGATCTTTACTTTTGGACATTATCCACAAGTTCTATAACAGTGTTCATTGACTTTTATATGTATATAAAAAGATGTTCCACATTGAACTTTGGTCTAAGAGAACCGTCTCGTTAAGGGATCTGATAATTTCAAGTAATGAGTTTGGTTCGAAAATTTCTCTCCCACTGCCTCGTCTGGTTCGAAGCTCTTTCTCCCAGAGCCTCGTCTGGTTCGAGACTTTTTGTCTCAGAACCTCGTCTGGTTCGAGACTTCTTATCCCAGACCCTCGTTTGGTTCGAAACTTTTTGCGATTTTTCCGGATTCGATACCCGGTGGAGGCACATAGTGGTACAGATCCCACTTTAAACTGTAGGTCCAGTCCCGATTAGCCTTACTGTGCATAAAGTCGACTTAAACACCAAATCAGTCAATCTATCAAAACAAGTTAAATAAAATTGTATTTACAAATATGGAGCTTCATGTGATATTTTGCATAATAATGTGACTGCACATACTAAATATTCCTGCGATCCTATTCACCTCTTCACAAACTTTATCTGGCAATGTTTCTGTAAGTAATCCTAAGGTTGAAGATTAAATGGCGGAGCTTAGGTCGATGTTGCAATAACATGGTTCTGATTTGTTACCATATGTATGCATGGAGTGTTTCCATGAATGTGCACATTGTTTACTAAATAGGGAACTGGTCCAGACTCGAACCACGACCATATTCGAACGAATGCCTCTGCGCAGTAACTTTCCCACTCAGAGCACGAACCTCGCACATCACACCTATCTTCCGTGCTACGTAGGAATGCGCTGGGAGATAACGCCTGAATAGTGATGCTGCGCTCATTAGCTAGGCGGAATTTCGGCCTCTGTCCCTTTCTGATATGGGAATATTTATGTTACGCCATGGCATTGCGTTGCCTACTTTAGACAGTGGGCGGTTTTGTGTAAATGCCACATTTGCAGTTACTTTAATTGAGTGTTCCTTTGCAAAATACACTTTTTCCGAGACACTCATGGTGAAATTTGAATCCCGAACCAAGTTAGGGCGTAGAACACGAATACAGTATACACGCCATTCAAAACGTTCATAGTAACGATATTTACAAGTGTCATGCCACTTCATTTTCCTCATAGTTAAACGATGGTACCACAATTAGTATAGGAAAGTTACGCCTTATTATGGCTCAAGAAAAAAATGCAAAGGTAATTTTTGTTTTATTGCCTTTATTGTGATTCCATGTACCTCCAGAGAAAAATCGCCGAAAATCGGAGGTGGGGAAAATACATAAATTTTTAAAAATGTCCGCCATTCGAAAAAATACGTTTTGGAGATAGCGGTGAGACACAAAATGATGCTGCTTGCGCTATTTTACTTTAAATGCTTTCATAAACATAAACTATATAAACGAAAGCGCCATTGGCCTTGGGAGGGATGGGCACTTCTTGAAAATATAGAAGGGGAAGAAAATATTCAGTGAGGGGAAATTCCCTGGCTTCATCCCCTTTCAGTCTCGTGTCGGTACCACCCTTATAGTAAACGCACGCCACATATCCCTCAGAATTCACATTAAATATTTTGTATGGCATATTCCTAATTCTTGTATTGTTTCTGAGGAAACTTCAACGCGAGCTGGAACACCTTAAACTCCGCCAAGTTTGAAACAGCAGCTTATCCAGGAAGAGCAATGAGATTCGACTTTCGTGGCAGAGAATGTGCAAAGTCTACATCCCAAAGAAGCGTGGATCTACAATCTGAAGATATACGTACTTGTTCCGATGTGCAAATTAACTTGTTAGGTCGAGATGTGTATGGAATTACAAATAATGTAATATATATTTTTCTTCAATAATTATGCGAGGGTCATTCCAAAACAGAAGGTCCGGGGTACATGATCGGGAGGCCATGCAAACCTAAACGAGCATTTGCATGTTTTCTCCTGAGCGTTTAGTACATGCTGACAACTGGGAAGTGTGTTATAAGCCCACATTATGGTCAGATAGGTTAATCGGGAATTTACTTACAGTTTAATTTGGTTTTCTAACATCTGGGCTATGTACGTCCCTTGGGAATTAAACCCGTGTTTCAAGGCGACAGTGAACGTAGTAACCATCTCACTCTGACGTGTAGAGTATTTAATATTTAATAATTGTAGCATTGACACAGATTACTGCCAAATAATTTTAACAGTTGTCATTTGGAAAAACACAGTGACGTTGCGGCCACCCCGCAATCCGGAGGAGGGAGGGGGAGGGATCTGTGGCCCCCGCAATATTCTCTATGCGCTCCTGTAATATTGCATAATCCAAGAAATTCAACAAATTGTGTTGCTTACGTGAAAAAAAAATCTTTACGAAATAAACGATGGTCAATAATGAAAATTCGAAGTAGAAATTATTTGAGGCGAGCACTGAATGGACAGAACCGCTCTTGCTTGTTTTTCTATCCGTAAGGGCCACGCCCCGATGGCGCAGTTGTAGCGTCGTCGCCTTGTAATCAAGGGTTCCCGGGTTCGTTACCTGGTGAAGTCACATAGTACTTCGGATTCTACTTTAAACTGTCAGCCCAGTCGAGATTACTCTTACTGTGCATAAAGTGGACTTGAAATATCAATCAACCAAATAATTAGTATATAGTCGTTAGATATTTGACTCATTTTTCTCGAGTTGACCTTCATAAAAATCGCTTAACACGTTTAAAGATGTCGGGTAAAACTCTTTCTCATAGCTTGCGATAGCTTCAAATTAAGCTCACATCCTCCTTAACTACATTCACATAGATTAAGAAACGAACATTTTACAAGTTCAGGGCATCACCGTAAGCTATAATTTTTTTAATAAGAACTTCCTCATACAGTTCATAGTTAAGCACTCGCAGACACTAGGGAGTTTAATATATATTATTTATTTATTTATTCCATTTATTTTATTTATTTTATTTATTTATTAATTAATTTATTTCAAACAGTATATATGGCGAAGTATACAGAAAATTCCGAAGTACAGCACTTTTACCCATTCACTCAAAATCAATGCAAAATAAGGAAATGATCAAATTAAATTAACAATAATATACGGAATGTTTAACAAGGACAAGAAAGATTTAAAATGTGCATAGTAATAGTACATAGTCCAATGTTAAAGGCATATGATAAATAACAGAAAATCCAAATAAAACACGCATATACATTCAGTTACTCTTTTTGACAATATTTTGAGTCATTACATTATGTAAAAAAAATGACCATAGACGCCGACATCATGGGGTTTGGGGGGGCTCAAATCCCCCCACCCCAATGTTAACGATGTTGAGGCGTATTTCTTCCTTTGGGCCCCTCTATACACCTGCCAAGTTTCATGGAATTCGGAGGGCGACACAGGGGTCAGATCCCCACTTCAATTTGTCCTCATCTTGATATTTGAAGGGGGGGTTGCCTCCTCAAACCGTTTTTTAGCCGAAACAAAAAACACGTATTTCTTCCTTTGGTCCCCTATATACACCTGCCACGTTTCATGGAAATCGGAGGGGGACACTTTAGATAACCTGCCTTGTAAGTATAATTATGCTAACATCAGGGCCGGATTAAGGTGGGTGCTATTGATGCTGCAGCATTAGGCCCATTCCTGAAATAATCCCAGATGAAAACAGGCGAGAATTTTCCGAAAGCTTAACAGTTTTCTTGTTATATCAACCTGAAAATAAATATTAGAATGAAATTTGGAGCCACAATTTCGGACGCCTAGACACAGCATTACTTATTACTATTATTCTTTGCGCTGTGACGTAACTATAACGTCGTTGTGTTTATTGTTCGCCGAAGAATTCAAGTTAATGCTATCAATTTTACGTTAAACAGTTTACATAGTAATTTAGCTGCGTTTTTTGCAATATCTTGGCGATTGTTGCCACTTTATTATTGTTCGGTAAGTGCGACGTAGTAAATTTTTCACCTTGAAAGTTAGTTGTACAGAAAAAATCGACGGCATTTCATTGTTAGGATGCTGCAGCAGAATCAGGCCCAGTTTCGTCTTAATCCGACCCAACTTAACATTTTTACTAAAGAGTTTCAAAAGATGATTTGCATCAACTAGGGTAATGGATGGGACGTTCGGTCTACAAATGTCTCTCACATGACATTCAGAACGAGATCGTTGATATATTAGAGAGATCTGTTTTGCGCTTCGTCATAGCAGATATTAAAAGTCGGGAATGTGAACAATTGACATTCTGCATTCGAACTGTGAATGAAAATTTTGATATTTTTGAGGAATTCATGGGCTTTTACGAGATTCCGAACACTGAGGCCAAAGTCATTCATTAATTTATTTCAGTGTTAAACACCCCCCCTGTACTTAAAAAAGGGAGAGAGTGAGTCCATCATTAATTTATTTCAGTGATCAGAGGCCCTCCCCCAATAATTTTGACCAGTCGGCGCCCCTGTACATGACCACTGTAACTACAACAAATGTACTTTTACAGCAATTCTCTGGCATACCGTAGTACATCTACCATGTGCCAAATCATAATGCGGCTTTGCCTTGTTTACAAGCAGAGGCTCACGTCTCAGTTTATTATTCCAAGAGATTTCAGCTCTCTACAAAGCTATCTATTCGGGAATGTTGTTTGTCACAATTAGAGAGACGTGGCTGAGTGAATAGAAAACTACAAGGGGCAGACGAAGGAAATTCAATTAGCGCCCCTAGCGGAAAACGAGCGAAGCTTCCCTTGTCCTTCGGTCATCAACAACTCTCGCTTTTCCCGCAGCATCTGCAGCTGACAACCGATGCTGTGCTCAGACGCCTATTCACAACGTCCTGGTGTCGACCTTGCGACAATTCTCTCGAGGGTTGGCGTTGCTATGGCTACCAGCATCCTGCGAGAAGGCTGGTCCTGAAAAGCGACAAGCAAGTGGTTAATAAGGCACGCAGAGCTTGTAAAAATGTTGCAAGGATTAAAAAAGGTTGACAGCGGCACTTTGCGTCTCATTTGCTTCCGGATTTTTTGTCATTTATGTACAATATTTTTCTTATGTATCCAAATAGAAATGACAAATGTCGGCAAATTACAATATTAGGAATAATACATGTGAATTGCATGATGCATATTTACATATTTTAAAATGTTACATATTTTCCGTTTACAGTACATATTTTTAAATGAATTAAGTATTTGCGCAAGCTCTCCAGTTTTCATAGAGGAATGATGTACACAATACACAATGCGTCTGTAGCTCGTGTCTAGTCTTACGGCGGGCGTCCTACATGCTGGCAAGGGAAGTGGGGAGCGGGGAATACGCCGCAGACCAACCAGACAACAACGGTGGCGCCGAGAGTTCCGACGTCGCGGGAGGAGGTGCTACGTGTACCCCGTTCTACAAGCAGCTGTGCTGTGTTTCTCATCGCGCTGGATTTGTCGCTTTCCCGCTCCCCACTTATCTGCTAGCTTGTAGACCGCTCGCTGTAAGAACAGACAAGAGCTAAGATTTAGAATTGGAAACGAAGAAAGTAATCAGCAGGTGCTAAGTCTGGCGAATAAGGAGGGTGGTCATAAACAGTCACACTTTATTTGGCCAGGAAGGCCTTGACGATTGTCGCGTTGTGGGCAGGGGCGTTGTTGTGCAAAAAGAACCAGTTTGGTTCTCGAAGTTACATTTCTGATCCGGATTAAATGGGCATAAATGGGGATTTTAACATTGTTTTAAAATCAAACACGAATGTCGACATTATGATTTTGTTTCATTCTTTTTCTATCTCTATTTTTTTTCATATTTCTCTCTCTTTCCTTTCATTTTGGTTATTTTAAGTCATTTTTATACGTCTTAGGTTAATCGCGACTACGAGGATCAATGATTAGGGGATGAAATTGATGTCTTCAGAAAACAATGTTACAATATGCGTTATCAAGGTTCGAACATTGGAACATTTGTCTTTGTGGCACGATAAGCTAATCACTCCGTCACGGAGGCCGGATGATTTCGTTTGAACTGACGCCGTTTGCAATGTTCTCAGAATGTCAATCTTTTTAAATCCACTTTTTGCTCGCATAGGATAATCAGGACTGAACTTACAGTTTCAGGTGGGTTCAGAACCACTCTGCAAAGTGCATCCACCTGGGAATCGAACCCGGGACTCAATGGTTGCAGGTGACAGCGTTACCATTGTGACATCGGGGAGTTCTTACACAAACAAATAAACAATTGTGTACTGAGGGCATATATCTATTTAGAGAATATTGATCGTTTTATTCAACCATTTGATACATCTCATCTCTTCAACACTTTTCCATTTTCTCATTGAGCTACTTTGTTGCAAATATTATGAGCTGAAAATATAACTGGCTTGCCGCTAGTTTTGAACTTTAACAACTCTATTAGCCTACAAAACCACTAAATTTCAGTTTCCTCTGTAAACAAGAAATCGCTTGTAAGATCACCTAATGAGATCACGTAATTGATAGGCTACGTGATGATTTATTTTCCGAAATGGCTACCTACAACATGTAACGTGATAGTCGCGTGCGTGACAATAAGGTCAAGATTTTTGAAAGGAAGGTGCAGAGGTCCGTGGAAAATTCAATCACTCGCACGATAATAGAAGTAAAGAAAAACTATCACTTACAATAGTCAGGAGGGCTTGTTGAGGCTAATGACAGTATTTTGGACCGTCGCCTCAGTCTCCGCAGAGAACCATCTTGACACAAAAAAAAAGGAAAACAATTTGTCAATAACCAAACTTGAAAATATCGTAGTCAAATTAAGTCGCTTTCTCAATCAATGAAAGTAAATCGCCTGTTTATCCAAGCATGGTCTTCCGATCACGTTTTAGTCAAAAATGCTCTAATGCAATGGATTCTAATTTTACAGAGTAAGGGATAATTATTTACACTTAATTTAATTTGTTGAGTCAACTCAAGATTTATTACGCACTACCTCGCAACGCAGAATGGCAGGCGTTTTCCAAGTGTAACATATACATATACTATTCACAACAATTATTTCGTTCCTTCCGTAGCAATAACTGACTAAAAGTTACTAACAATTCTTCGTTACTGGTGGCACAACAAGAAAATATAACCGGGAACAAAACCCAGTGACTACCAAGGACGTAATAATGCAATATATTAAAACAGGTCAAGACAAAACTATGATTGCATTTTTTACACTACTCTTTCGTTAATAGCTAGTTATTCCAAGGAAAAAAGACCACCCGTTTTGACATTACGTATTACTTTGGTGCTCATGCTAAACTCATTTGATATATTGCGTGAAAGTTATGTCAACTCGTGATTCTGGTTTTTTGTGGGAGGGGGAGGCATTAAACTCATTGTACGAGTTGCCCGCATGCAAGGTAAATTGAACGATTAATCCTTTTTGTTACTTTGAGCAAAAAAACGGGGGAGGAGAGGAAGGACGTGTCTCAGCGACACTTTCTTTCTTCACTGTATCCACGCCAACATTGCGACGCCTATTCACAAAAAAGGGGGGGGGAAGGAGAATTTGTAATTGTTTTACTCGTAATTCACTCTTCGCACTTCGTGGCTTACTTATTGATTCAGTTTATCATTCCGTGTCGAAGGTAACGACAAGAGAGTCAAAGTGGCCTTCTCGTCCAAAAAAAACACACACTTTCACACTTCACTATGAAAAGAGTCATTGGGTACATACCTCAGCCTCGTCGCAATCGATCCACCCATACTAACTGGACAATCCCTCTGGATCAAGCGAACACTGGGACGTCGTCAAATCGGGCGCTTCTCGTGTTCGTCGAATACTATAGCCGTGTATTTGTTCTCATCCTTCCTTCTCACTTGTCGATCCAATTGTCCTTCGTACTTCAGGTTTCTACCAGACGAAACTACCAAGTCGTCCTCGGTGAAAAATGCTCAATGGGGAAAGCAAATTCCATTTTCGCCATACACGGAATTTGACGTTCCTGTATTTCCAAAAGACTCCAATCGCTTCTGACGTATTTGCACTAAACGCGTGCGAACCAACGTTCCCTCTTAATGTTTGACGAAATCAAGTACTTGGCGAAATCAAAACTGCCGTCGAGAGAGAGAAAGGGAGAGAAGCACACTGAGTTCTGCGAGCCGCTGCTTCTCCCGTAGTCTACTACGTCACGTCAGGAATCCCTCGCGGCTCGCGAGCTGATAAGGAACTGCTGCGTTTCGTCGATGCTGTTCGTAAGGCGAAAAATGCACTAGAGACCTCTAGCGGTCAATTCATTAATCTTGAAACCAGACAGACGCGAAGCGTACCGGAGTAACATGAGGAGAAATGTGACGATATTCGATGCGGGATTATTTAACATTATACTTAAAATCGAGATCGCATAAAAAATCGTCACAAACTCCCCTGCCTTGCGAAAAAGGGAGAAGAACACTGATAAGGCTCAGAATTCATAACATGACCTAACCTCAATAGTATCGCAAGAGCACCAATTACAAAATAACCCCTAACCATATTAAAACATTTATATATATACATGATATAAACAAGTTAACCTTGATGAAAACACAAACATGAAAACCAGACAATAATTAAGTCAAAAACACCCTCAATTTTTTTTTTTTTGGACACCAACACCTGACTGCCTACAGGAATTATTACTTGAAAGACTAGTTAATCTCTGAAAAAAGGCAGTGGACAACATAGAGATTAGTAATTGCAATGATTGAAATACATTAGATAAATAAAGTAATAAATACAATAACATTGATATAAAAAATGGAAGTGAATGATCGATTGCAATCTAAAAAATGGGAATAAACAAATGGTATAAAACATTTAACAATTTAAGAATGTGGTAATACATAATATCAAAATGTTGCAACACCTAATTACCATAGGCGCCAATAGAGTCTATAATGGGGCGCACAGAATTGCCTTCTATAAAGGAAAAATAGGGATATACGATACGTAGCACTTAATTTTGCGGAGAACTGACACTGGAACAACGATCAGATATGCACTTACAGGTCGAAGATATTTGCGACGTAGACGGAAATATATATATATGTTGTTGCACGGGGATAAGTAATCATCCTTATGATGCCTCGATTCCACTGATTCCGAGATGTTATATAATTGTGAGGTTCCTCAAAAACCATGAAAAGAAAAAAAATGAAATACATTAGAAAAGAAGAGGAGAAGAAAAAACAAAAAGATAGGAAAGAGGAGAGGAAACCAAAGGGAGGAAGGGAATACTGCGAGGAATAAGAGCACCAATTACAAGATATTTGAAACAAACAATCCCAAAAATATACATATACTGTCAAACGGGTATAAAAATTGATATCCAAATTTACTAAATGAAGTTAAATTATAACTTTAGTAATGAATCATTGTTTGCTTTACTTTGATGAAGATTAATGAATAAATGTTTTTAACATACTCCAAGTAAGAATACAAAACTGTAAATAAACACATAGTAATAAGCAAGATATAAACAGTACACTTGTAGTAGAAATCTTAACATTCTAGTACATAACAACACTTATCATACCATACCATACATGTGAAAGTGAATGCATTGGTTACCTTGGAACAGCCAGATTACGAGAATGGGGATCATGCTGGGAAGAACGACGGCGGCAGTGAGACGTGGAATGTCCACTTCTATGGCAAAAATTGCAGTAAAAGGATTGAGATTGACGCAGGGGGCGATTTAAATTCTTTCCTTCCATAGGATGCAGGACAGAAGCTAGGTGTGTGTCAGACAAGTCAATATCCGGTGGAGGATCATCCCGAATATAATAAGGTTTAAGATGAGATATGTGAATCTTGCGAAGAAAAACTTCGGTTTCGGGATCGACTAGGAGAACCGTTACTGGACCTAAAAGCTTAAACACTTTGGCAGGACCAGCCCATCGTTGTTGAAGTTTGGCGGTGATGTTCTGGAAGGCCTTACTCTGAGGGAAGGTTTTATAGAGAACCATATCTCCTACTTTAACTGAAGAAGGCTGTCTTTTAGGGTCATATCGATCCCGCCGTGTGGCCCAAGACTTTTGTAGGTGATGAAAAGCTTGAGCCCAGCATTTTGCGCGGTCGGCCGAAGGAGGACCGGCCAAGTCGGAATCAGATGTGAATTCCCAAAAGAAATTCATAGGGCCATCAATGTCTCGTCCGAACATTATTTGTGAAGGTGTAGTTTGAATGCTCTCCTGTACTGCGGTATTAAAGGCAAAGGAAATAGCATGTAAATGGACGTCCCATTTGGTATGGTCATCCGAATGATACGCTATCAAGGAAGCCTTGAGATTGCGAATAAATCTTTCTGCCAATGAAGGATTAGGGTAATAGGAGCTAGTATAAATATGTTTCACCCGAGATTCAAACAAAAAGGAATTAAAGTGACGAGATCGAAAATAAGAAGCATTATCCGACACCAGTTCGCAAGGAGCCCCAAACACAAGAAATAAGGAGCGAAGCTTTTCTACTATCTGATTTGATGTGGGTCCCCGAAGAGGATAAAGAGAAACCCATTTTGAAAAGGCATCTACCACTACTAGAATATAAGAGTGGCCCTTTGACGATCGCACAAGAGGGCCAACAAGATCAATATATAGGCGTCGCCAAGGATGTTTTATGATCTCAGATGACAAAAACCCCGGAGGCTTTCGTATGGCCAATTTGGCCTTTTGACAAGTATCACAAGACTTGACATAAGCTTTAATATCTTGAACACAGGATGGCCACCAAAAGACTGACATTATTTTCTTAGTACACTTTTGAATACCCAAATGTGAACCTCCCATAGGCATATCGTGATAATAGCGACAAATCAGGTGTTGAAGAGTGTGGGGCACAACAACTAAGGAAGCTGTAGAGCGTGGGGGTTGCCAAACAAGTAGGTCATGATACAGAGCATAATGTTTATATTTTTGTCCTGCACGTAATTGTGTTACTATTGGTTGTAAATTAGAATCTTTTTGTTGAAGATCAAGAATATCGGATTTACTAAAGGGGATAATTTGGAATTTAGCTGCCGCACAAGCAATAGAGGTAACAGGTAAGGGAGAAACCTGAAATTCCTCAGGTGAGTACATTCGTGACAAACAATCGGCAACAGGATTAAGTCGAGAGGCGATATGCTCGACAGAATACGAAAATCGCGACAGGTACAGCAACCATCGCCCAAATTTGCCATATTGCTCAGGATGTCGTAGAAGCCAGGAAAGAGCCTGATTATCGGTCTGAAGAGTAAAATGCTTTTCTGTTAAATAAGTCTCGAACTTTTTGAAACCATAAACGATCGCACAACATTCGGCCTCGTATATGGATTGTCGACGTTCTAAATCGGTCCGCTTACGGGAAGCAAAAGCAATAGGGCGTAAAGATCCGTCAGGCATACGTTGATTAAGAGTAGCCCCTAATGCCAATCCCGAAGCGTCACATTGGAGGACAAATTCCTTGGAAAAGTCCGGTAAAGCTAAAACCGTATGTTCAAGGAAAACCTGCTTAAGGTGATCAAATTGTTGTTGGTCACTCTCTGACCATACGAAGGCTATGCCCTTTTTCTTTTTATCTGTAAGAAAAGAAGTCAACTCCGAATAAGATGGGATGAAACGGGAATAGTACCCCAATAATCCAAGAATACGCCAATTGAAGATGTTGCAGGTAAGTTTCCTCATCCGGACTAAAGATCAAGACATCATCGGCATATGTGACCAAGAATTTAAATTTAAATGGACCCAAAATTTTATCTAAGGCACGTGTCAAAAGTTGAGTACCCAGATTGATACCGAAGGGAACCCTGGTATACCGGTATTGACCGAAAGAGGTGACAAACGCCGTTAAGTCTTTACTGGGCTCATCTAACCTTATCTGATGGAAACTTTGACAGAGATCCAAGCAAGGAAATACCCGAGCCGATTGTAAATGTTGAAATATGAAATCAATACGGCTTTGGGGAAAGTTGTCATAGGCGATGAGTCTATTTAGATGCTTATAACTACATACCAGGCGATGTCCACCATCCTTCTTGTCAACAAGGAAACAAGGGGATGCGTAAGAAGAGGCGCATTCCTCTATGATGTTCTGATCCATCAACTCTTGAATTTTTTGACGTAGAATGGCCGTTTGTGTAGGATTTAACTGAAAGGGCTTAGAACGGAAGGGAACATTAGTGATTAAAGGAATAGACACTGGTTCCAGTGTACAACTGCCAACACGTTCTGTGACCACATCATCATATTCATGTAATAAACTTGTTATGTTAGAGGGAACGTCAATCAAATGAGGAGGGTCATCGTCTTCCGGAGACCGTGCCTGGTGTAGCGTGGTGGGAGGTATAGACGAGGCGAAAGGAATGGAATCAGTGGAATAGGGAAAAGAAACGAGTAAATGTTCAAAGGAAATAGTACCCTTGGAAGAGGAAAAAAAATCTGAACCAAGGATAACAGGAAAGGGTAAATTTTCTGAAATCCAAAAATTCCATTTCCAGGACAAACCCTGTAGCTTCAAGGTCAATACCACACTTGTGTCAAGGCGTATAGCCTGACTATTGACCGTTTGTAACGTACGAGTAGTGTCTTTACAAACGGGGGGTCTGGGGCGGAGGCTGGCCAAAAATCCCCTCGCAATCAAGGACACAGAACTTCCCGAATCGAGAAGAATGCGACTCGGTGTAAAATTCAAGGTGGCATTGATAATCGGCACGGCTGTCTCAATAATAGTCAAAGGGTGTTCAATATGCGTTAAGGTGGTAGCCGCTGGTACCGAAACTTGTTGAGTGTCCAACTGTGAAAACGAAGGATTCGGTAAAGTACCACTAGTCCGTGGAACCGCGTAAGAGGGAAAATCGTCCGACATATCCAAGGTTTCTGAAAAGGGGGTAGGAGAAGGGAATGCAGGTCTAGTTGGAGGTGAATGTTCTACAGGGGCAAGCAGCGGGGTTGGCGGTGAGGCACCCGAGTGTGAGGTGTATTCCTCCGCTTGTTGCTCGACGCGACGTAATTCCATGGGCCATATTTCTCGAGATAAACTTATAAAATTGACCATAGAAGTGGGCCGATTAAAACCCATTAAAAGTAGACGGGTGGCATCCTGTAAATTCAGCAGAACCGATTCCAAAAGACTTGATTCGGTCCAATCAATGGGTAATATGTGAAAAGCGTCAAAAATTTCATGCAAATAGCTGGAAAGAAATTCATCAGTTCTCTGAGGACGTGTTAGATATTTGTTCAGTAAGATCTGCAATGTGGAAAAGGGAACCAAACGATACCAAATAACTCGTGTAAACGTTGGCCATGGAAATTTCTCAATAAGAGAATTGTACCAAACTTCCCGAAGTACTCCCTTAGTAGATGAAAACGCCATTAGCAATAAGGATTCTAAATCCAAAAGATTAAGTTTAAAGGTTTTATATATATTTAGCAAAAAATGAAACAATTGGTCAGGGTCTGAACCGTCAGTATGCGGTAAAGCTTGTAAAAGTTCTGTTGCTGCGGAATATCTAATGTGGTTTGTAACATGTGAATAGTCGGGGGGTAAAAAAAGTTCTCTAGGTGTATGAAGGTGCGGGGTTTGCTGAAAGGGGGGAGGTTGTATATTTACAAGCGGAAATGGGAAGGTCGACGATCCATACAAATGGCCATGTAGAGGGGATGACATGGTGGAAACTAATTTGGAAATTTTTCCTAAACTCAAAAGGGTAAATAACCAAAACAAAAAGGTAACTGGTCCTAACACATACGTGGTAACAATACTGAACTGCAACATAAGGAAATATAGATATGAAAATATATATATATATATATATTTATATTTTTAGTCGACTGCCGATCTTTTGTGAAACAAACGAGCTCTCCCAAATGGTACAGGACCAGAAGTCCTGGGAAAGGGAAGGGAAAACAAAAGTTCCTAAAAGAGGGGGGTGGGGGGGAAAAAATTTTGTAACAAAAAGGGGGTGAATCCAAACTTTTCTTACGTTTAACGCGTAAAGCAGAAAAATGTATGTATATAGAACCAGATCTGCTACCAAAAACTTTGTAACGTGATAGTCGCGTGCGTGACAATAAGGTCAAGATTTTTGAAAGGAAGGTGCAGAGGTCCGTGGAAAATTCAATCACTCGCACGATAATAGAAGTAAAGAAAAACTATCACTTACAATAGTCAGGAGGGCTTGTTGAGGCTAATGACAGTATTTTGGACCGTCGCCTCAGTCTCCGCAGAGAACCATCTTGACACAAAAAAAAAGGAAAACAATTTGTCAATAACCAAACTTGAAAATATCGTAGTCAAATTAAGTCGCTTTCTCAATCAATGAAAGTAAATCGCCTGTTTATCCAAGCATGGTCTTCCGATCACGTTTTAGTCAAAAATGCTCTAATGCAATGGATTCTAATTTTACAGAGTAAGGGATAATTATTTACACTTAATTTAATTTGTTGAGTCAACTCAAGATTTATTACGCACTACCTCGCAACGCAGAATGGCAGGCGTTTTCCAAGTGTAACATATACATATACTATTCACAACAATTATTTCGTTCCTTCCGTAGCAATAACTGACTAAAAGTTACTAACAATTCTTCGTTACTGGTGGCACAACAAGAAAATATAACCGGGAACAAAACCCAGTGACTACCAAGGACGTAATAATGCAATATATTAAAACAGGTCAAGACAAAACTATGATTGCATTTTTTACACTACTCTTTCGTTAATAGCTAGTTATTCCAAGGAAAAAAGACCACCCGTTTTGACATTACGTATTACTTTGGTGCTCATGCTAAACTCATTTGATATATTGCGTGAAAGTTATGTCAACTCGTGATTCTGGTTTTTTGTGGGAGGGGGAGGCATTAAACTCATTGTACGAGTTGCCCGCATGCAAGGTAAATTGAACGATTAATCCTTTTTGTTACTTTGAGCAAAAAAACGGGGGAGGAGAGGAAGGACGTGTCTCAGCGACACTTTCTTTCTTCACTGTATCCACGCCAACATTGCGACGCCTATTCACAAAAAAGGGGGGGGGAAGGAGAATTTGTAATTGTTTTACTCGTAATTCACTCTTCGCACTTCGTGGCTTACTTATTGATTCAGTTTATCATTCCGTGTCGAAGGTAACGACAAGAGAGTCAAAGTGGCCTTCTCGTCCAAAAAAAACACACACTTTCACACTTCACTATGAAAAGAGTCATTGGGTACATACCTCAGCCTCGTCGCAATCGATCCACCCATACTAACTGGACAATCCCTCTGGATCAAGCGAACACTGGGACGTCGTCAAATCGGGCGCTTCTCGTGTTCGTCGAATACTATAGCCGTGTATTTGTTCTCATCCTTCCTTCTCACTTGTCGATCCAATTGTCCTTCGTACTTCAGGTTTCTACCAGACGAAACTACCAAGTCGTCCTCGGTGAAAAATGCTCAATGGGGAAAGCAAATTCCATTTTCGCCATACACGGAATTTGACGTTCCTGTATTTCCAAAAGACTCCAATCGCTTCTGACGTATTTGCACTAAACGCGTGCGAACCAACGTTCCCTCTTAATGTTTGACGAAATCAAGTACTTGGCGAAATCAAAACTGCCGTCGAGAGAGAGAAAGGGAGAGAAGCACACTGAGTTCTGCGAGCCGCTGCTTCTCCCGTAGTCTACTACGTCACGTCAGGAATCCCTCGCGGCTCGCGAGCTGATAAGGAACTGCTGCGTTTCGTCGATGCTGTTCGTAAGGCGAAAAATGCACTAGAGACCTCTAGCGGTCAATTCATTAATCTTGAAACCAGACAGACGCGAAGCGTACCGGAGTAACATGAGGAGAAATGTGACGATATTCGATGCGGGATTATTTAACATTATACTTAAAATCGAGATCGCATAAAAAATCGTCACAAACACTATCACTATATTGATTGATTGAGTTGGTGTTTTAACCCTTCGTAAGTCGCGCGGCGGGACTGAGTGCCTCCTTTTTTAAAATGTTGAATTATTTTCCTTCCCAGCGCAATAATGGTTGGGAAAGCACTAGGTAACCTACTGTATGTACACTATTCCCACGATAACGCCTTTTTTCTGACATTCTTTCTGTTGCTTCCACGCCTCTGAAGTGACCGGCCCCCCTTTGGCGGCACTCAGTACAGCGCGCGCTACCTATCTTAGCACTCCAGCCATGAATTTGGCGGAAATAAGACGAATAAAACGACGGTACGTTGTTCGGAATGCAAATTATTTTTATGATGAAACCATTAGCAGTACACATACGAAATGTCAGAGTAGTGAAAATAACGATATTGAAAAGTGACAATATTATGTTCCTTTTATTTGAGCCAGCATGTCTTTGTTTACGTAAATCTCGTAAACGTAGGAGAAACATATTGAGATTTCAAGATTTTAGAATTTTTTTAGTTTCTTCGAGATATGTTTTATACATTAGACTGCTTCTTCTGTGAGTCAGTAAGATTTCGACTGAGAATTTTGGAACAAAGAGTTCCTTTCGAAATTTTTGAAAAAAAAACGTTAAAATTTTTTGAAATATGTAGAAAATTTTGGAAGTGGTGAGTTTATTTTTTACTTCCTTCATTATATGGCAAAGTGTTAATTATCTTTACAAAACTATTAACCTTTTACACGCCGAATTGTCTTTGGATTTGAAATTAATGAGTTTATCAGTAATTTTTGTCTCTTTGGTGTACATTAAAGAGAATTATTCAAAAAAAATATTTTTTATTTTCTCTATATGTAAACTGGAGTGTTCCCAATTGGGAATATTGGCGTTTCATGTGAAGTATTATTACAGAGTTTTCTAATTATAATTCAACTGGACCAGCATCTTTTCCGTTTATATAGTAGCATAGTAAATGTACAGAAATATTACATATAAGCTTACAGAGAGTGAGACAACATTACAACCTTCAAAATGCTAATACAAATACATAATAGGATAACATAATTGTATAAATATGAGAAAACATCATTGTGTAATTTTACTCAAGGAGAAAATGATTTATTTTATTGAAAATGTAGCAATACCAAATTTTAAATATATGTAGTTTACACATTTGAAAATGAAAAAAAAAATACAGACACACACAGAATGTCCTAAAATGGTGATAAGCCATGGAAAGCTGGGAAGCAGTGTAAATGCATATTTCTTGCACACTCGCGACATTGTAGGCGAGCATTTTTTTTTTGGCAAAATGCACACCTTCCTTGTCCTCCTTCAATCAGAAAATGATCATCAGTTTTCCTCATAGACCCTGGGATTTCAAATCGTGGTCCTGGCCTCGAAGATGTTCGTGGATTTTTGTGAATGAGGACGATGGCTACTTCTCTTCGAAAATCCAAGTGATTCTTTGAATTCTTCCCATGAAGTTCTTGGTGAATTTTCCAGACTGCAACAACTGCCACATTCAAAGCATTGGAAAATAAATTCCACCACCATTTTTTTCCCTCGCAGCTGTTGTAACTGGACAGCATACGGTCTAAGACATCAATATCCCCCATTCCTTTATTGTACTTTCGTACTAAGTGAGGTTCAGGGACATCAATCCTCTTCCTTGATTGCCGAGAGTACCTCTTTGCTGTTCCTAATGGCAAGTGTGTCTGGTAGTTGGATGCCAAGGTGACTACGGAATTATCATTCCATCTACACATGTAAATATCACCATCACATCGGAAGTCAAACTCTCCTCTTTTCTTTTTCTTCATTTCATTTGTTGGAACCAAGGGACATCTACCAGTCCTTCCTTCTCGTACTGTACCTATTACTTTGAACCCCTTTATTTTCAGCTCTTTCAGCAATGTGTATGAGGTAAAGAAATTATCAGAGAAAACTTCAACTTCCAGAGGATTAGTGACAACATTCAATAAGAGTTAGATTCATCTTCTTCCTTTCCTTGATAGATTTTCATAACATAAGGATATCCATCACTTGGACTAAGAGTCCAGATTTTGAATCCGAAACGAATCGTTTTTCCCTTTATGAACATCTTGCAAGAATGATGCCCATAATAGGGAACCATTGATTCGTCGATGCTGAGTTGTTTATGAAAAATTCCATATTGCTGAAGATTGTTGTTTAGCTCATCATATAATGGTGAAATTTTTCCAAAATTTTGAGCTGCATATAGGTATGTCTTTGGTAAAATTTTATGACACAACTCAATAGGTTCCAGTGGAAGTAATTCTGGGTGTTTGACGGATAAGCACTGAAATGAATCATCGCAATGGAGCGAATTGTTTTCTATAACCGTAGACTTCTTCCACGAAGGATGTCCTACCTGTTTACTTGATGCCCCTTTAGCCTTTCTTGATGTTGTTGGCTGAAGAGACTCCGGAGTAGATTGTTCCACGTTAGTTGTGACAACCAATTCACCACACACATCTGAAGGAACCACTTCTTCCAAAACGTTGTCATCAACTTTCTCCTCATCGGTAAGATCCGCAGTTTCTTCTGGAGGCAACTGACAAATATCCACTACATCTCCAATGTCTTCAGTATCGTCATCAAAAATTTCATTCAAATACTGAAAAGCTGCTTCCAATGTCAGGAAACAATTCGATGCCATGTTGTTCGTACAAATGTTGTTGAAAGACTGAATTTTATAACAACAAGACAGCATGAATCAACAGAAGCAGCTAACAGAACATGGCACAAAACACGCCGGGATCTTTGTTATACAAACAAGGTAAAAAAAATTATTTCAAATGTACTTGTAGCCAACAATAAGCATGATTTTATTTCTATTGTTGACCAAGTTACAAAACAATCTTGCCTCACAACTGTGAGAGAGGAAAATTTTTCTTCAGTTTTTTGTGCGAGTTATTTGCTGTCTGTAACCATTGTTCATGCAAAACGCCAATGTTCCCATTTGGGAACATGATAATAAACTTAGGTCGAGACTAATAGAAATCAATGAAAAACCCATTCTAATGCATTTCATGTAATACTAGCATTATGTTCTGCCCGATTATGTACGAAGAAGAGAAATGTAATTAATTTGGGTGTAAATAAAATTTATATAATATTATGAATGCAATTTTAACCATTTTGGTGTAATTTCATAGTATATTATCCAGACGATAATAATGAAAATATTAATTAAATGTTGTTAATAGTAAATATACACCCTAAATTAATAGATCAAACAAGAAAACTATGAAAAAGTTTGTTTCAGTGTAGTTGAAATTGAAAATTAGTTGATGTTCCCAATTGGGAACATTGGCAGGTAAAGGGTTAAGGTGAATTTGAATTTGCTGCAAGAGTCCAAGCGTGCAATTCTACGGCTTTAATAGGTAATAAAAATGCTCGAAATAGCCATGTTTTCGTTCATATATATATATATATATATATATATACACACACACACACACAGGGTGATTCAGAATTCCTATTGAATACTTCTAGGGATTGTAGAGGGAACTTTGTAGATCAAGTTTTGATATGGAACCCATGACCGGAAACGTACTGTTTTGGTATTACACAGATGACAAGATCACATTTTCACATCTCCCGCTTTACCTGCGTCACTACAAGAGCTGCTCGATGTGGCGACCCTGAAGTTCGTTGCAAACAGTGTACCTCCGAAGGATGTTTTCATACACACGCTCAAAAATACCTGGTGTGTGCTGAATCGTGTCTGCTGCAGCCAGAACTCGTGCAACCAGGGCTTCCTCCGACACTACAGGAGTCTCATAAACAAGACTTCATGAGGTCTCATACGAAAAAGTTAAGAGAAGTTAGATCCGGCGATTGTGGTGGCCAAGGAGTTGATCCACAGCGACCTATCCACCTGTCCCCGTATGTTTGGTTGAGATGTTGTCGGACGTCATGGGAAAAGTGTGCTGGTGTGCCATCATGTTGGAACCACATGTGTTTTGTAAATATATTGTAAACCAAGGACGTTGGAAGCAGCACACATGACATCAGGCGACTGAAGACGTCGCCCTCCGTCAACGTGGGTTGCCTACCGCGAAGCTGGAGATGTGAAATTTTGTGATTTTGTCATCTCTGTAGTACCAAAACTGTACGTTCCATGGGTTCTTTCTTAAAACTTGATCTACTAAGTCCCCCTACAACCCCTAGAAGTGTGTAATAGGAATTCTGAATCACCCTGTAAATAATATATATATATAGAGCTTGATTTCCAGTAAGTGCATAGATAATTCAACAAAATAACGTTATAAAAAAATAAATATGCTGACCAAGGCAATAATTTATTTTATTAAAAACATAAACTGAACGTAACGTTTCAACCTTCTAGCAAGGTCTTCTTCAGACTCTGTATCAAGTACAAAAGTAACAAGATACAAAAACAGGGCATTATATATACACAAAACATTACTCCCTCCAGACTATTAGAAAGTTGTTCTGGAACTGTCTAGCAGGTGGCTTTCACTTGCCAACTGTACTTTCACCTAAAAGGCTAAACATATTTACTTCCATATAGAATGTGGTTGGGTTTTATATCTCACGCTCTTTTTCCTTGTTTTTCTTCCATCTCCTCTCCTCTTTCTCTCTTGTCCTTTCCACTCTTTCTAACACCTTCTTCCATTCTTTGTTTAACTTCAGTCCCCCATTCCAGTTCATTGTGTCTTCTTCACCTTTCTTCTCTATTTCCTTGGCTTGCTTCCATTTTCTCACTAGCATTCTCTTCTCCCTTCCTATCTGCTTGGCCTCATCCCACTCTATGTCATGTCCTGTTTCTCTCGTGTGTTTAAATATCGCATTTCTCTCTCTCTTAAGTCGTACATCATCCCTATGTTGTTTCAACCTATCTTTCAGTCTCTTTTTCGTTTCTCCTATGTACACACTCTGACATTTCTTTACATTTTAATTCGTAGATAATCCCTTCCTCTTCCTCTTCTCTGTTTTCCTTTTTCTTGTTTGCATTCTTCGCTATTCCTTAGATGCTTCTCCCTCCCATCCTGTAAGTTTTAATGCCCGCTTTCCTAAGCACTTTGCATATCTTTAATGTGGTCTTCCCCATACTCCTTATTCCAAACCTTCTCTCTTAACTTTAACAGCTCAAATTATTACTGATTATAAAGACGTAGCTACAGTATAAGGAATATAGTCTTCCTATCTTTATAATTGCATGAATACATCATAATTAGGGAACGGATTTTAGGGTTTCAAATTTATGGTCGGGAAAAGGAAAAGAAAAAAAGGTTCTAAAAAGTCTTCAAAAAGGTGCAAAAAAGGTGCTCATAAAATACTTTTAATCAGGCGTAAACCACATACATTAATATTCTTTATTCAACACTGTAGTAAATAACATAATTAATACCTAATTAGCCATATATTATGCCATTTTATAGCTCTCGTTTTGCGCTACAAAATGAGACTATAGGATTTTATGTAGCTGCTCAAGAAGAGTTAAGGGCCTCCCCGATGGCGCAGTGGTAGCGTCGTCGCCTTGTAATCAATGGGTCCCGGGTTCGATATATCCGGTGGAGGCACAAGTGGTTCGGATCACACTTTAAACTGTAGGTCCAGTCCCGATTAGCTTTACTGTGCATAAAGTGGACTTAAAAAGCAACATATACCGTGCGTCCATTTCGATCTGCAGCCGAGAGATCGGGAGAAGCGTGGCGGGCGGCACTGACGGAGATGCCGACATTTGCCGCCTGAAATGCCCGCTTATTTTTATGGACATATGCAGACATTTATATAAATATTGCAAAACGAGCACTAACCTGTGTTATAAGAGTATGGTTTTAATTTTAGTAGCTTAGTGACTGTATGTGCCGATGATTTTGACACGCCCACCTCTTGTGAAACACGGCGTAGAGGTTTGTTTGGAGAACGTTCTAACGCTGCACCAATATCATCGAGTTTTGCTTCGGTTAGAATCCGTCGTTTTTGCTTAGGTGTTTTAAAATTTAACGATACAGTTTCTCGTAATTTAAGGACAAGATGTCTAACCGTATCTCTGTGTGGAGTTGAAACGCATGGGAATTTCTGTACAAATTACATACACACGTCTCGACACGAGTTTGTTTTCACGTAGGTACGTGTCATACATAAAAAAATCTTTGTTCTAACGTGAATCTTGCGGCTGGCATTCCAATCGTCTCACTGACACGTCACACATACACACTACAATAACACAAACAAGTAACTGCAAGTAACCAAGAATAACACACTTGCGCACAGTACGAAATTAACACGCTCTTGGTTTACATTGCTCGCCACTATATTTACAACTCTGTCTTCATCTAGTCGTGAAGGAACAAAAAACTCGAGCTCGGAGATTTCGGATTGCAAGGAAGCTCGCGAACACTATTGACTTTTAACGGTTTCTTCTACAGCGTAATCTTAATACAGTGTTGCACATTCAAAACCTCCAAACGATCCCCATCGGCACAAAATTCTTTCAAGGATATAAACTTAAGCAGCGCGTTACTGGTCAAAACTATGGTTAAAATGTTTTATTATCTGTGGCTCTTAACATCGTTTCTAAAGCGTATTTTTTTGTGTATATAAGAGCAGAACTTGGATGAATTACAGAAGAACTTTTGCGTGTTATAACACAGGTTAGTGATCGTTTTGCAATATTTATATAAATGTCTGCATATGTCTATAAAAATAAGCGGGCATTACAGGCCGCAAATGTCGGCATCTCCGTCAGCGCCGCCCGCCACGCTTCTCCCGATCTCTCGGCTGCAGATCGAAATGAACGCACGGTATAAAAGAAGAGTTAAAAATCGTTTAATGTTCGGTCCAATTTTAACATAACATAAAGCAAAAGAAGGGAAAAGGTGCTGAAACATGAAAGAGGGAGTAAAAAGGGGGAAAATGTGCTAATCTCACAAAAAGGTGAAACAAATTGTGTTCATTTTACTTGATTTCATGTCCTAATATACATATCTCAAACGATACAAGACTCTCACGGCCGCCTGGGCTCCTCTGTCTGCGCATGCGCTAGCGTCAGCTGTGGAGTGCGAGGTTCGATTGAGAGCTTGGCGTACGTGTTTTCCTGAGCGCGGATTCTGTTGTTTCTCATAAAGAAAATGTTTTTTTTTTTGTTTTTGTTTTTTGTGCTTGTACTCTGTATCTGTATTCTGTAGGAAGGAACTTTAGTATGTGTGCATTTTCTTTGACTGCGTTAGGGTGGTTCGAAAAAAACACTTTTTTCGAAATTGGCTTACGGCTAGTGTTAGTTTTTTGCCAAATTGGCTCAATAATACGTGTGCAAAATTTCAGCTCGATCGGTGTATGTCTTCAGGTGCCGCATCGTACCTAAAGTTTGAAAAAAAATTGAAAAAAAGTAAGTTTTGGTGAAAATTTTTAAAAATATTTGTTTCCCCTAGTGATGGTATTTTGCATGTAGATCAACTCTAAATGATGTAAACAACGCCAGAAATAATAATAATGGGCATTGCCGGACCTCTTTAGGCGTGCTTAAGGCCTAAATTTTTACCAAAATTTGCGAAAAATAGGCTTAATGGACTTTAATTTTACGTGATTTGAATTGGATACAAGAGCTTTTTGTACGGAATATTAAGTTTTTATCATTTTCTATTAGTCAAATAATTTTTTCAAAGATATATTTCTTGTTTGAAATGTGCGAAGCAATAATTTTTCGACAGAAACTTTCCAGCAAATGAGACTGAAACTTCCTAACTTCGCCAGTGCGGTTTACAGGACCCAAATTTCTAAACGGAAAGCCACTCTTCTAGCTTCATCTCTTTTGGAAGGCGTAGGCCTTGTTACTGCTGATCGTAAGGAGAAAGTGATTGACTCAAATAAGGTTCTTAGAGAGAAAAATAAATTAGATGAAATTATTGCAGAGGAGGCTGCATCATCACTTATGTCAAGCGGAGTGAAAGGACTTTATTTTGACGGAAGATAGGATGAAACAATGACGATTCAGGAAAAAGACGATAAAGCTAATCGGACTGTAGAGAGGAAGGAGCACGTTGTTCTTATAAAGGAGCCAGGATCCAAATACATCGGTCATCTAACACCAACATCCGGAAGAGGAAACAGCATTGCCGAAGCCATCCGAAATTTTCTTTTAGAAGAGAACATCGATACTTCGGAACTCGTCGTAATAACATATGGTTATACTCTATATATTTTTAATCATAAAATACCGGGACATTGTACAAAATTCGGCACGGAATGCCGAAGGTCCCAGGTTCGAATCCTGGTCAGGCCACAAACAAATCTTCATCGAATCATAATTATAAAATTTTATAGATACGAGAGTGAAAAACAGTGAACTTGTGTGTATAGACGTCTAGATTTTTCTTAATCCTGAGGATAATATCACAAACCTTTCAAGACTCAACTTCAACTTAACCGTGTGTTGGATGCAGTGGTTCACTTGAAAGATTACTTATGAACAGTTGGACCGCACATTGAATGATACGGCACCATTCACAGGTACGTGTTTTAATTTGTTATTACAATGTAAGAATATGAAGTGTGATTTTATGTGCATGATTTCATCAACAGTGGGCTTATTTTCCCGATAAGTAAGGTAGAAACGTTATATTCTTTGTTCCAGGTTCACAACGTCGCTTACTCCGCCCTCCCCCAAAACAAACATCCTTCGTGCGCATGGAAATGTTATATGTTTTGTTCCACGTTCACAACGACGCTCAACTTCGCAGACTTCGCCCGTTCACTACAATAAACCTTCGTGCGCATGCGTCACTTCAATATACCGCAGGAGCTGGGGGAGCCCAGGCTGCCGTGAGAGTCTCGTTCAAACGATCGCTATGAAAACAGCTATATTTTTGGAAAGGTGCTGAACCTTAAAATCCTTTCCCTAATCATATCTATCACAAATAGCTTAAATGCAGAAGATATGAACAAGGAACAATTTCGAAATATAGTCGCATAGTCGGTTACTCAAATTGAAATACAAATTTTTCACTTTATTTTCTTTGTTGATGAAATATGACAGTTTTCTTTGATGATAAAGATGATACAAAGGATCTTTATTCTACTTTGTTTAAAAGGATAAATATTTGTTACGTTGCTGAAGAGTGCGTGAAACTCAGACTAGTCTTTGTATACTTTTACGTGTTTTAGTAAAATCACATTGTTGGCCCGCCATCTATGAAGACTAAGGACAACTAATAAAGTTCTTAATGTTAAGGCTGCATAAACTGCAAATAGGATATGTGTCAGATGATCGTGAGAGTATTTACTAGAGTGCGCGTTAAATCTCCTGCATATGGCCTTGAACGGCTGAACAGCACCAGCGAATCACAGACGTGCGGCGTTGCCGTGCTCTCCTTGACAAGGTGTTTCGCTCAACCACGCTGTCTCTTTTCCGTGTAAGATTACGACATGGCACCGCTGCAGTGCGCTGCTATTGGCTATCGCCATATGCATGAGATTTGACACGCACTCTAATTGTACAAAGCCATGGGCATACATTTGACATCAAGGACGTAAGTGTAATTTCATTCGATTTAATTTTTGTTATTTAGGTCAATTTTCTGCCCCTTTTGCATAATGAAGACGATGATGGAGATAATGAAATTTATGAAGAGACACTCACAAACATCGCGCAGGCCGGCGTACGCAAGATTTTTTTCGGGGGATGGCTGGACTTGTAAAACTGGATAGTATACAGTTGCTATGAATGGCGAAGAAACGTTTTTCATTTCAGGGTTACAAAATTCAACCCACACACATATATATAAAATTTGAGGACATGGGACATTTCATTTTAGAATAGCGCAAACGGATTTTCTGATTTCGCGAATGGAGTGGTTATTTAGCAAAATAGTCGTCGATGGGATAGAAAAGTTTTACATTCTGTTTCGAAAAGTTAGGTCCCAAATTACGTCCATGCGAGACACTCAAGCATATCTCCTTTGTATCCCGTTCGCTGTACACTGAATCAAAAAAACTTCAGTTTTTCGTTCTGTCTCTATGCATAGAGGAAAAGCACGTTCTCTCTTTAACAGCAAAGCCGCTATTGTATTGTAAGCATCAGAAAAAAACACCTTCTTCTTTAAATATTAAAAATAAAGCAATGTTTGGAACTTGTTGAAAGGCACCAGTTGTACCAACAATGCTTGATTGATTGATTGATTTGGTTTATGATACTTCGCTTTTATGCCACTTTTGGCTAATCGCGAAGATGAGGATGAGTGATGATATGATGAAATTAATGAAGGGACACTCGGAAACACCCATGCCCGGCCGGGATTGGAACCCGGCGTCATTGCGCGCTGTGATAACCACTCCGCCACAGAGGCCGGCATCTTTACAATGCGAAAATACTATTTATCACACTAGTAAGATTAAATCTTTTCTTGGATCATAGAGTACATCGTAGTAAATCAATTTCGTTCCCATTTAATTCCAATTTTAAAACTTCGTTTTGAAAGTTATTCGAAGACAAAAATGGATATCGGGGGTAATTTTAAGTGGAGTTGCACTTATCAACTTGGGTTTTTCCATCATCTTTACTGTTTTTATTTTATTTTTTGTTTTCTAAAAATTTCGGGGAGGGGGCTGTAGCCATTTCAACATTCCCTCAGTGTACGCCAGTGCCAAGCCAGGATTCGAACACGTGTCCCCTGGCGCGAAAATGTAAGTTTCGTATGCCGTCATGTTCTTCTGGACATAATCTCAAAGTATACGGGTGGCCCAAAAGCCAGTTTCCCCTGAGAGAAACTGTATATGTAATTCTAACTGGCCTCCTCGCTCATGCGATCTCACTCCTTCTGATTTTGCCTTAAGGCGAGGAGGGAGAATTACGCACTAGTTGTGTATTTAATTCAATATCGTCGCATTGGGCACTGTTATTTAAATAACGGTTTAGTATGCAAGAGAGTATGAATTTCTCTCCATGCTGCAAGTGGAAACTGTTTTTCAAGTTGATTAGTAAGCTAGACACGATGTTTATAAAATATGATTAATAAGTACGTATTTACAGAATCCCATGTATTCCTTATGGGAAATCAACTTCAACTTCAAGTTACGGCTAATCAAATGGGAGTTTCGACTTTTCCTTCTACTATGACATAGTTCAACGTGTCCTTTTCCGTCCATGTACTTTTCTTCGACATTGGATGTTTGATATTCCCATGAGAACGTATAAAATAATGGTCTCATAAACCAAATGCATTTCTCCTTGCCTCATACGGCCATCCTGGCAGTGTTGCCAAACCTGATGTGCATAAAAGAGCTACATTTCACCATTAATAGAGCTAAATATGACTTTCAAGGAGCTAGATTAACGAAGGCTGCATAAAGTGCCTCCTAGGATAATTTTAGTGGTCAGAGGGGCGGGGGCGCTGCTATTACCGTTAGCTTTAAAGTGATGGCAATTTATTCTTAGTTTTCACCTCCTAGATTTTGGCGGCATCACCCATCAATAATCCAATGATGTTCATATGAAATCGAAAGTAAAGGATTCCCGGATATTGTCATCTTCACTTTAGCCACAGCGCTATATATAAAATTACCTGAGGAGGAAAGAGGAGGTGGGTGACGCAGCCTATATATGAATATCAAAATATATGAAAAATTTACACTCATGGCAAAGGTTGGTTTTTATGGGCCGGAGCCATGGTGGCATCATGGTCGGGCAGATGGCGGGTTTCACAGTTCACAGTCAAACGAGTGCACGAAAGAGCCAGATCTGACTCCAAACGAGCGAAGTTGGCAACAGTGATCTGCAGTTGCCCCAGCGAGAAAGACCTCTACGAGAAATTGCCCCTCCTCGCCTTAAGGGGTATAAAAGGATGCCGTGTACGCTGCAAAACAACAAACTGTGAATGATTTGCTACAAGAAATTGAAAATGCTTTTGATTAACTTAACGCAAATAAGGGTTTGTTATCAAAGATATGCGAATCTGTGCATCATCGTTGCTTAGAATGTATTGCAATTGATGGGAAACATGTTGAGCATGTATGGTAGATTGTGTTCTCTCCCCTTTCTCCAGCAATAAATACACATTTCCTTACTACAAGTATCATAATTTTTTTCTCTCCTAGGGGAAACTGATATTTGGACCACCCTGTATTTGACTGTTTTCCTTGACTATTCACTTCACTTTTGTTCAGTCTCGGGCACTTCTGGGTTGGAACGACTCTATTTACTTTCAATGGTGTAGTTACAACTTAAAAGTGTCCGTGAGTGTACTTGTCGCTTCTGCATGGTATCAAATACGTAGATTCATGAAATCCCCTACATTATTACTCATATGCATCTTTCTAAATCATTTTCTTAATACAGTATGCATATGAATGTTTTGAAGCATTTTAATGTGAAACGTCACTATTGAATTCCAGCAATATTTGTGAGAAAAAGTGAAATAATGAATAAGCTTTATTTTGATTGTTTGGTGTAGGTAAACTAAGAGGCAAGTTTTCACTCGGAGACAACTATTTCCCCGGCCCAAGTAAGAAGACGATAGAAATATTTTACCACTAATTTTAATATGTATTCACTAAGATCTACACTGTCTAATTTCTTTAAAAAAAACACAAATGCCTACATGTCACTTTTCAGCTTTGTAACAACTGGTTTGTACAAATATACGAATAATTTTCTTGCTTCGTCCCTTTATGCTACATATTTCATTCATACTCTTTGGAATCGCTTAATTAAATTTAGTTTAATTTAATAAGTGTGTTAAATCAAGTATTTTACATAATGTACTTCACCTTGTAGTCAAGCGGTTCCGGGTTCGATACCCGGTGGACACATAGTGGTTCCCATCCCATTTTAAATTGTAGGTCCAGTCCCAATTAGCCCATCTGTACAGAAAAGTGAACTTAAAAAATCTCCTTCTCGTTTCTTAACGTATACATTATTATATACTCAAATACAGCGTGTCCACAAAAACATTTCGTGATTATAAACGACCACAAAATTTTAATTATGTATATTACGAAATTTATAATGATACCATTCGAAAGAACAGCTCCAAGAATTTTAGCGGATGTGTAATTGTTGGCGTTAACTACAACAATAGATGGCATAACAATAAAGGAATGAAAGAAAAAATAGCCAAAAGTAGCAGAGAAACACATTCTAGGATGTAAGAGAAAAATTGATGAAATGGACAATTTGCACGGTAATATTCATGGATCCCACTGTACAAACCTAAACATCCAATAAACATCAATAGTAACACAATTTGCTTCTAAGAACAATGCCATTTCCAATAACACATTAACAATCGAAAGATCTTTTGGTGTGTTCTCTCTTGTCCACCATTACGTTTCTTCTTATTATTATTTGAAGTTTCTTTGCAACACTCATTCATACAGCATTGTACAGTGCGATCCATGAGCATTACCTTGCAAATTGTCCATGACTATTTTCATTAATTTTTCTCTTACATCCTAAAATGTGTTTTCTGCTACTTTTGGCTATTTTTTTCCTTTAATCATTCTTTTATTGTTATGCCATCTATTGTTGTAGTTAATACCCATAATTACACATCCACTAAAATTCTTTGAGCTGTTCTTTCGAACGGTATCGGTATAAATTTCGTAATATACATAATTAAAATTTTGTGGTCGTTTATAATCACGGAATGTTTTTATGGACACGCTGTATATTAAACAGCTACGTACAATAGGGAATTAGTATTTACAACCAGTGGCGTGCCAAAGGGCGGGTTGGTGGGTGTTATAATCCCCCATATTGGTCCAGTATTCCTAAAAAAAGAACATCAAAGGTAGGAAAAGATGACTACCCGATAAAGTGTACGTAACTCCTCCTTTTCGAAAATCCTGGGCACGCCACTGTTTACAACCCCAACTGGCTGTAGCATAAGTTTTGGAGTACAAAATCCAAATATTTTTCTCCACAAGACATGTTCGGACACTTTTATATCGGAAACCAACTCACTTACGGTTGAGCTTCAAGAATTGATTTCCAATTGTGAAGAGGTCTGCCAATTGAAGATTCACCCATACGCTTTGAGTGAATTAAAAGTATTGAATTCACTCCTCTTCTACGTACTCTATACATGACGACGTTTTACAAGGATTTTGCCAACCATCATGGTCTTCCTTCTTTTGTGGCCGTGAGATGTCTCCCCACGTGAAGATTATCTTTACGCCACCATTTCATGTTCTTATTCTCGGTCCTTTCTCCCCAACCCTCCAAATAATGCTCTTCCTCTTTTTTATGCGTACATTCACCATCCTTCCGCTTTTGCAAACCATCTTAGTAGTAGGTGTTCCACAATTTCTTATATCCCTGTTGTTTCTTATATCGCTGTTATAATGTTATTGAAGCTATTGTACTGAAACCTTAAGGAGAGTACCTATTGCTTTTTTTTCCAGTTTTCTTAAAATTTATTTAATCACCCTCCCATACTTAGGTATAGTTGTAAATTAAGGCAATATATATTTTTATTCACTGAAAAAGTCCTGGTAGAAGGCCGGTTGAGATGAAAAGTGAAGCTGTACTTTGACAAGAGATTTGGAGCTGCTTTAATTATATTAATGCATGCAAAAATTAATGCTTCAGACATCATCCTGGATGGGGAAATTGCCACATTACTTTATTTAATATTTTTACAAAACTTCACGCACACAAGAATGTAATTCTTAAGATTAATAAGGTGAACAAATCATAACCACAACTCAATACAATTTTAGATTTCAAAACATTTAATTTTATCAAATACCAGTACAGGTATATAACACTTTAAATCCACTATCCTGTAAATGAAATAGCAATAATTCTTGACCACCAGAATAATTTCTTGACTTTCTTGACCTACCTGTTTATTTCTTGACTTTCTTGACATTCTTGACTGTTAGATACTGCAACCTAGTGGTGGGAGCGGGAAATAATGACCAAGGTGTATGGTTGTGCATAGCTATTCAGCCTGTTGTGAAACATATGAGGAACAGGAAGGAAAGATTCTTTTGCGTTATTTGCAGTTGCTGGATTATCGGAGGTGGATTGTTTTTGATGCTGAATGTAATCGTAATGAGGGTTATGGATTTAAAATTGAGGTTTGCATAGGCGTAACTTGGCGGGGGAAGGGGGGTGCTCGCCCCCTTAAATTTTCAGGTTTGTTAAAATTTACAAGATAAGAATACTTTTGTCAACATCCTAAGACATGAGTGAAGCGGCGTTACACCATTAAAACACCTGGCGTAACTTTCCCAAGTCCAGGAGTGTATTGATTTCGTGTTGGGTTAAAGAATGAAGTCTCTCATAGTTCATGAACACAACTATATATTATAATAACGGATATTATATACACAAAGACACAGGTTATACGACGACGAAGTACCACCACTTGTGGTCACGTCGCGCTCGCTCACACACACAAACAAAGACAAAGACACTCGAGTTCAGTCAGTCCTATTGCGTCATGCATATGACACGTACTTCACGTGGCAGACCTCCCTGCCATCTAGGGAGCAACTCTAACATCATTTTTAAATTTTAATTATCTTACAGTACTGAACAAGGAGCTAAGTAATAAATAATATTTATGATTTCGCGAATGTAACAGTTATTTAGCAGATAATCCTGGACACTATCTTTATGGGATGAAAAAACTTTTCGAGTCTGCCCCCCCCCAAAAAAAAAAGTTAAGTCCCAAGTTACGTTTAGTAGTGTAGGTATTATGAGGTTTCAATATGATTGTCGTTGTTTAGGTTCGACTTTTGATGGATATGAAAACAAAGATGGCCAGACTCATAAGATGGAATACCATGGGGGGTTGCAATATGGAATAGCATTTCATACATATATCCTTACCATTATTTTCGTTATATCTTGTAATGATCGGATTGATCATTACTGGTTTTGGGGTATTATGTTAATTAATTGCTGGTCATCTACAAGGTAAAGAGTTAATTAATATTTTACCATGTGTGTACTTTTATATGTTATTGCATGTTTGATTGTGCTTTTTACTTTATATTAGATTCGCCCCTTGTTCTTAGCTTCCCAGTTGGGGGAGCTGTCTTTCAAATGACCGTTGCTGTGGAATTTTCCAGTGCTACGGGGTGAACGTTCACGGACTCCCATCCCGTCTATAAAAAGGTCCAGTTGGGCTTAACAAAAAACAAAACAAAAACAAAAAAACAACAGTTCTTTACCACCTGCACGACGACGAGGAACCTTTCTTCGAGTTTAGTCCACCTATGGTGGCTAGACTGAATGATGGAGTATTTGAGTTGAATTCAGTTGAGTTGGTGTTTTAAGTCCACTTTATATACAGAATGGCTAATCGGGACTGGACGTAAGTTTAAAGTAGGATCCGAACCACTTGTGCCTCCACCGGGTATCGAACCCGAGATCCCTTGATTACAAGGAGACGATGCTATCACTGCGCCATCGAGGAGACCCAATGATGGAGTACTAGCTTGTTTGAATTAAGGAAATTGGTTGATTTTGTAAATGCCCATATGGAAACGCTATATAAATATGTATATAAAAGCAACGTATAATAAACTCATGTACTCATCCAAGATAATGTTCTGATTTGCTGAATTAACTTCTAGAGATATAGTACTGTTTTTTCCAGATGTTTATTCACTCTGTGTACATGTGGAATAAACCTAGGGAGAAAGAATATAAATTTTATACGTACCCCCTTTCGTAATTCCGGCGTTAATATAATCTGCTCGCGAGACACCCAGGGAGAGGTGTGGAACGAGAGATTTGAAGGATTAAAGAAGGGAATTAATCCACAGGGCCGGATAGAAAGCAGGGAAGCTGGGGCCGCTTTCACACTCTTTACAGATGAGTATGAAATGAAAGGTTTGAGAAGAATAAAATATGATTACTGCAATTCATTGCGTACGAAATAATACATGGGGAACCTTAAAGCGACAAAACAGCTTTACTTAATTTATTTGCATCAAACCAGACACCACAGGAAACGGTATTACGGAAGATGGGAGGGAAACCAATTTTTTCACCAGAGTTAAGGAACAATTAGTGCAGTCACTGGCGGTTTCAGGATTCGTGAACAAGGGGTACGATAAGCAAAACAGCACCCCCCCCCCCGTACTGATGCAGAATGAAAATCGATTACACAGTTTCACACCTTCCTTAAATACTATTACGATACCTTTACCAATTGACCTCACTAATGTACAATTTACTTTAACTTTTATTCTCAGGGGCGAAATGTTACGTGTTCTGATTGTCTCTCAATAACTTTAATTCACGGACGAGAGGTTGGTACACTCATGTTTCGTTTTGTTGCTTTTAGCCGTACCTAATACTATACGTAGTTTTACCAAGAAATGTCCAATTCTTGCAGCAATATTTATTGCGATTTCAAAAGAAAATGCTAGGAAAGAAGCAAAGATAAAAACAACGCTAAACCTGACATAACTAATGTTATTCAAAATTAAAGTGTCAATAGAATATCTATAGTTTCGATTTTCACTATGATACTGTTCGGGAAAAGTGTACAAAAAATTATTCGCTAGAAGTAGGCGGTTTCCAATGATTCCAAAAACTCACCTGATTTCGAACGTTCCAGCCAATTGGGCGGGTTAAAGTTACAGTAGTGTGAGTAATATTATCTATGGTTTCCAGAAAATAACAAAACGCAAAAGGTACTGTAATAAATTCTGGAACAAAAATGTTGTAATTTTATCATTGTAGGGGTGTCACCTGGATCCAAATTTAACATAGAGGCTTGAATTAAATGGAATTCGTGCAATTGTTACAATGTTACTGCTGATGAAAATGACTTACACCACTGTGTATGACTTACACCAGTGTATTTGCCAATAAAATGGATATAAAGTGAACTTGAGAACCTCAAACAAAGAGTTTAATCTTATGAAAAATAAGTAATTGTTATTACAAATGGACAAAAATGAAAGACTGGATAAATATTCATTCATAATTTTCTTCTGGCTCTGGATCCACAGTTTCTACAATTTCCAGTCGACCAAGATCGTCAGGTGGTGTCTCCTCACATTCAAGAGTCGTTCGAAGGGAAAGGAAGAAAATCTTGTTTCACTGGTAGAATGTATTCCAGAAGGTATGCTTCTTCTTCGCTTCTGTGACCGGTGTTCCTCGTGGATACAGCACATCTTGATGAATGTTCGCTAGGCATGATGGTCTACCAGTCCTTGCTGGTCGTCGATTAAGCACAGAAAATGGCATGTCTGCATTCAGTGTTTCTTTATACCGAAAAGAGTAAGGACGATCTTTCAAAATCTTAATCCATTGGATCTTCAACCAGTTAACGGGGCAATTGTTCTCGTTTTGCTTTCTACGTGTGATACAGTGTTCCAAGTTAGCAACAGATTTGAAGTCGTCACGTTCCATTTTGGTCAACATGTATCTACTTTTTCTTCTGCATTTCAGAATAATACTGTACCGGTCATCAGGAGTATAAATCAGTCTATTCTTTGCGTATAATTCAATCGATCCAAAATCTGTGTCGTTTGGAAGGTAAGAGTAGACACTTACCATAAACTTATGATCAACGATTTCCGCAAAGTTGTTATTGCTCTGTATGAACTTCATCAAGTACAATATTAACTTCAGGTTACAATTTTGACCTGTACACACATCACTGTACATAATAATGTGCTTTGGTGATGAAGCTCTTGATTCAAGATGTTTGATAATGCAGGAACCAACTTATTGTTACCCGCGAGAAGCAATGGTCTCTTCCCAGCAGTACATAAATCCAGGACCTGTTCCAAGTTCATAGCATCCCAAATTGTAAGTATACATGTTCCGCATGTAGTATGCAACAGATGTAGTCAATACTGAGAAAGAAATAGCTTTTTCTATGTCAAACGTCACAGCATAGAAAAATCATCTTCACGCGCCTTCACTGCATCCTCATTTCTCGCTTGTCGAGTTTTTTCTGCTTTTCTAAGATGGAGTTCTTTTTCCATGTTTAGTTGTCGAATGACTCCTTATTTTCACAAGCTTTAAGTTTTATGTCATAGGCATCTCATTTACTAGAGGTATATTTCAGTGGTCTGTGGAAATGCAAGTTGAACTCATTATTAAAGGTTCGACGATAGACAGCTTCAGAAACTGAATCAATATTTTTTTTCTGCACTTTTCTTTATACAAGTCGTACATTGCACGTACTTCGGCTGGTAGAAATTTTCTGTTGGGATTCTCAGTTCTGGTATAGTGCAACTGATAGCATGGAAATGAGCTAATATGGTCACGCACCTCTTTCATTACTACGTCCGATGTCTTGTGTTTTGGGACATGGAGTCCTCGACCATCAGATCCTGGCTGCTGACCACCCCTCATTTTTTTGTTGCCCTTGTCATCCGTTCATCCGAAACTTGGAAGGTTTCCAAAAAAAACAACTTTACAAACTATGACACTGTTACCTCCAACTTGAAATCTATAAATGTTTGTAACCGATTTTGTATTTCTTGATTAACTACGAGGGCGTCTTACATTAGGTTCTTTTTGAGTAAAAAACCACATAAAAACCCATTTTGCTCACCAAACGTACTCATGTTCCAGAATGAATTAAAAATATCCTTTCTTGCTGTTTTTGGTACGTTGTCCACACACATTTTGTATAGCAGTTCCACGCAGAAGTGTGGAATTCGGCACTCCGGAAGCGTTTAAAAACACAGTGGTGTAAGTCTGACTTACACCACTTTGTTGATCAACGCAACAGCTGTTTCCTTTATCACTAGAACTTACACTGCCATTTGTTGCCAGTTGAATGAAGCTCTGATTTCCTTCACGTGTCTTGTTAACAGATTGACACACTTTCTGTCTTTCTGTGTGTCAGTCATTTTTATTTTTTTATTATTTTTATTTTTTTGAAAAAGTGACTTACACTACTGTAAATTTAACCCTTCCGATTATTGATGAAAGTAGACTGACGCAACGTAGCCTTTTCCCGTTCTCTCTGCCTTTTCCTATTTTCTCCCCCTGACAGCTTTTTCTTTGCTGTACTCTTCTAATGCATGCGATTCACTCACTACCAGACCACAACTGAGTAACCGAAGGGAAGCAATAAATATGTTACGACTTTACTTATTTTGTAACTTTGCAATTCCATGTTAAAAGAAAAATTGATATAGTGTTATCTCGAGTTCTTGTTAATGTCTATGATACTACATGTTGTGACGCAAATATGAACGCGCCAATAAAGGCATTGTTGAACTAATGTATTAACCTTTCTGCAGCAATCTAATGAAGTCAGCTCGCTTAAGAGAACGGGCATTTATTATGATGTAAATATAGATTCGCCAATCAAAGATTATCATTGTTTGATGAACTAACCTAATTGTAATTAAATAATGGCGGAACATTTAAATTTGTATAATTCCAAAATGTAAGATTTTATCAACGTTAAAGAAATAATTGTTAACTCAAATGAATATGTAAACTTTCTTTGTAAATTATTATTTGCCAAACTATGTATTTTTCAAATATCCTTCTGTTGTAATTTGGAATATTGTAATAAGAAATTACCTAAAGACAGGTGTTCGAGGTTAGAACTTTGGGTATCAATATGAAGCAGTTTGGGCTGTGAGGAGGTCTGTTCTGGTGTCAGTCTAGGAAGAAGTGAATAGGTGTATGCCGCTCTTATGTAAAACCTAGGTTTGGACCACCCTAGTTTGACATTTCTAGTAAGTTTTAAATTATCTACTAACAATTGATCTCCAAGTTCCAGTTACGAGTTACCTAACCACTGGCTGTAAGTACTCAAGCGGTAAATAAACATTTGATTAAAACTTCACGACTTTGGTTGGATTTGTTCTACACCTACAGTGAAGATAGGTTTCTGTGTAGACCCTTAGAGCCTCAATGCTCCCGGCTATAGGAGTAAAAGGGTGAGAAAAGTTACTAGGAACGTAACAGATCCTTTTTGGCGCCCATCGTGAGGGCCACGACAGAATAGAACTTCAACCACCGACGTTGGATACTGGGCATACAACGTAGAGGCTCGACAATTGAAGAATCCAGCCAGACGACTATTACGGAAGAGGTCCTCGTTAGAATCGAAGTTGCAGTTGCGTCGTAGAAGCTGAAGAATCCTGACCACTGCAGTCGAAGAAGATGACCAACGACGAGTAGAGGATTCCTATAAGAAACAATAACTTGACGACCTCAAGAAAAAGGACTTACATTTTCAAAGTGTGAAAACTGAAATATTAGTATTAAGTCATGGCAAAAAGGTATTTATGGGGGGATTAAAGAAAATTAACCATGGTGACCTTGAAGTGCTGCTCTGATGACTCCAAGTCCGAAGAAGGAACAGTCAAATGTCAATGATGCGAGTGTTTGTTCCACTTGAATTGTTTGAATATGGATGCCACGAATGAAGATGTTGATAGAACTAGTTTTAAATGCCAAGGTTGTCAAAACAAATCTGAATCTGCGAACCAAATGATAGATTTATTGAAAACGTGGAGACAAGGAGATAAAGAGAAAAGACAGAAAGATGAAGAGAAGAGGCAGAATGAAAGAGAAGAAGATGAAGAGGAGAGACAGAAAGAAAGACAAGAAGATGAAGAGAGGAGACAGAAAGAAAGACAAGAAGATGAAGAGAAAAGACAGACAGAAAGACAAGAAGATAGTAAAAAGGTGAAATAATTAATAAAGGAAGTAAGATTAGAGTGTATTTTCAATAAGAATGAGTTACAAAAAAAACTGTAGAAGAATGCCGAAAGGGAATGAGGGCCGAAATGGAAGAATTTAAACAAGTAACGAGTCAAGAAGTGAAAGATCAGATAGAAGCAACCCAGAAAGCCTTATTGGAAGAAATAGATGAAGAAAAAAGTCAGAGGAAAACAAAAGAAACTGAATTAACAAGCTTATTTGAAAGTTTAAGGCTTGAAACTACCAAGAGCTTGATGGAAGAAAAACAGCAAAGAAGAAAGGAAATGGAAGACGAAATAAAGGAAGTACAATGGCAATTTCACAAAACTTCTAGTGAAATAGATTCTTTGGCCATGAAATTAGAACGTCTACCTTTGAGTGCTAATTCAGTAGACCAAAGTCAGAGGATTCACTCTGCCAATTTTGCCACTCCTATCGCTAGTGTATCTAAGAGGTGGTATACTGAAAGAAGTACCCTCTTATCCTCTAGTGCTACGTCCGAGGAATGTTCGGAGTTGAATAGAAGCCGACGTTTGAAGAAAGTGAAGAAGTCACAATAATTCTTCAATCACCTTTCAGAAGAAGAAACTAACAACAGAGTTAGGAAACCCAAGTATCAGAATTTTAGACTGGCAGATATAAAA
Source organism: Lepisma saccharinum (assembly GCF_977018435.1). Taxonomy (NCBI): domain Eukaryota; kingdom Metazoa; phylum Arthropoda; class Insecta; order Zygentoma; family Lepismatidae; genus Lepisma; species Lepisma saccharinum. The sequence goes on along the minus strand of NC_139232.1, from coordinate 14,691,539 downwards.
GCCTTAGAGAATTTTTCTGGAGAAATAAATTCAGTCTCGGCCGAACGATACATCGAAAGTTTAAAGAACTATCTAGATATAATTGAAGTTTCAGAATTTTACAGGTGGAAAATTTTACCTTCCTTAAAGACCAAATCCTGGTTTATAGCAAATGAAAGGAAGTGGAAGAGTTTTGATCAGTTGTGTTACGCATTTTGAAAGCAGTATGCTTCTTTAGAGGCTAAACAACGAGAAATGCAGCTGTTAAGGAATAAGAAATTTCAGAGGTCCCTTGGATTAACGTTAGAAGAATACTGCTGGGAAGTCTATGGAAACTACTGCAATCTGGTGGAAATAGTAAATCAAGGTGAAGTCTTAAATTTGATAATCAGCCAACTTCCGGTGAAAGTTCGACAACGGGTATTGACTCAATCCAAAAACCATGGAACAACTAGCAAATTATATTAGTCGATATGAAACCTCCGAACAACTGGAGATAAGTAGGGGAGATAACCCCAAGATAGAAGACCGAAGGCAGTTTCAACCCAGAGTTAGGCAGACTCAAATAGTTTCGTCTAGATTTAACAACGAAAGCGAAGGAGCGACCAGAATACCTCAGAATTCTAATAGGAACAATAATAGAAACCAAAGGGGTTGGGCGGAATTTCCAAAGCAACGGCAATAGAAGTCAACCATATAGACGACCATGGAATCAATCCCGTTTCCCCAACAACCACTTCAATAGAAATTCCAATACAAAGGAAATCTCCTGCCAAACTGAAGTTAAATCCTGTCGCTCCAGCTTGGGAAGGTTCAATGCTCCTAAATCAAACCTCTCTCATTTACAACGGAAGGGAAAACTGCATCGGAGAAAAATGAGAGTACCGACAATTTTCTCACCGAAGATTTTTTAGAAGTATTGCATTTAGAATTAGAAGTCGAAAATAAGGAATGGAAAAAGATAGAAGAAAATGAACATAGGGGAATATTGTTGTCCAGGAAACCAGAAATTATCGCTCAAATTTTAGGATTGAAAATAAAGTGTACTCTAGATACAGAGAGTGAATACAATACAATAAATTATAAAGTCTGGCTTAAGTTGCGAGACAGATTACCAGGACTTAAACTAAAAGGAAGTTCTGAAGAAATGTTATTGAATTTTACTAGAAAGGGAAATTCTAGGATAATTTGATATAGGCAGATCCGTTTTAAAATACGAGAATAGGTACGTATTTGAAGACTCAGTATATATAGTCCAAGATTTGGATAAGGACCTAGTATTGGGAAAGCCATTCATGAAAAGGCACATGGCGAGCTTAGAAGCAGGAAGACAGAGATTTTACATAATAAAAGATGGACAGTTAGTAGAAGAGGACCTAAGAAAAGAGAAAGACCTTATAAACAGATCCCAGGGAACTGAGGATGTTTCCATAAGCCGAGTAAGCGTTAAGCCAAGGAAAAGCTACCAGGGGAAAAGGTTGATTCCCTTACTCTTCGAGGATAGAAGAGAAATTGTTGTAACAATTTAAAGGAAGAAATTGTTATTTAAGAGGCTGAGTCCTCATAGCGTTATCAAAAATTGCTTAAATTGTAAACGTTTATAAGAAAGGTCAGATTTGATAAAGAATGGTCTAATATTCAAGAAATGTGAGAATCTCTAAAATTACTGTTGTACAGTGACATTAAAGGGTCATTAACTAATACTAAATGGTCTAGCCTGTAAGAATGAGTATATATTTGATGTTACTTTTGTGCTCCGCAAATAAAAAAAAGGGTCAAAAATATTGTAAGGTCTAAGTCTTGAGAAAGGAATAAGAACTAATGAGAGAATTACAATTTCCTATTATGAAAAAGATAAAGTTTAAGGTGATTACTAGATCAAAGGTTTGGAAAGGAATGATTCATAATTATGACCAATCAAATAATTTTGTTAACTATTATGTGGATAAACTAAAATATATGATATTTAAAGCCAAATTGTGTTTGAATAGGTTTATTACATAAACAAGATCAGATATTCAAAGGAAATATTTGTCCTGATTTTGTATTAAGAAGTTGAACATGTAACAAAGAACCTTTATTGTTTACTGTAAACTTCTCATAAAAAAGATGGTTGATCTGTAACTGATATGACTGAATAAGTTAACATTAATTTCTGTGTTATATTCAATAATTCGAAAGGTTTGTGATGTTGGATTTGATTGTTAAATCATTAAAACTGTTGTGTTTAATTAAAAATTAATTTTCTAATTAACCCAAGTGTGTTAAAGATTTCAGATATTGGTTACTAACAAAAGTTTATTTGAAAAACAAAATAGAAGAAGAAAGGAGTTTAAAAAGTTGTGATCAAATATTTCTCTTTCATGTAATAACGTTTGAGAATTGTATGATATGTTAAGATTTAATAGCCTATTTAAAATTTGGATATAACATTGTATTTAAGAAATGTACTTAATTGAAAAGCTAACCATATGATTTCTAGTGTGTTGTTATAAATGTTGATAAAGCATTAATGTTTGGAAAACAATATGATTATTAGTTCTACTGAACTAATCATTTAATTTGAAATAATAAACCCAATTGCTATATATATAAATAAAAAACTTTATACTCAAATGAACCTAAATGTAAGTTTATTGGGATAAAACCATGTATAAGAAAGGCAAAGAGTTTAGAAAAAGAAAAAAATTGTTTCACTTTCGTTTCTCAATTTTTCCTTTAAACTACAGAGGGGGGAACCTGTTACGACCTTACTTATTTTTTAACTTTGCAATTCCATGTTAAAAGAAAAATTGATATAGTGTTACCTCGAGTTCTTGTTAATGTCTATGATACTACATATTGTGACGCAAATATGAACGCGCCAATCAAGGCATTGTTGAACTAATGTATTAACCTTTCTGTAGCAATCTAATGAAGTCAGCTCGCTTAAGACAACGGGCATTTATTATGATGTAAATATAGATTCGCCAATCAAAGATTATCAATGTTTGATGAACTAACCTAATTGTAATTAAATAATGGCAGAACATTTAAATTTGTATAATTCCAAAATGTAAGATTTTATCAACGTTAGAGAAATAATTGTTAACTCAAATGAATATGTAAACTTTCTTTGTAAATTATTATTTGCCAAACTATGTATTTTTCAAATATCCTTCTGTTGTAATTTGGAATATTGTAATAAGAAATTACCTAAAGACAGGTGTTCGAGGCTGGAACTTTGGGTATAAATACGAAGCAGTTTGGGCTGTGAGGATGTCTGTTCTGGTGTCAGTCTAGGAAGAAGTGAATAGGTGCAAGCCGCTCTTCTGTAAAACGTAGACTGGCCTAATAGGAACGGTCTAATCTAGGAAGAAGTGAATAGGTGTATGCCGCTCTTCTGTAAAACCTAAGTTAGCCGAATGGGATATAAGTTCCAATTTAGGAAGAAGTGAATAGGTGTTAGCCGCTCTTCTGTAAAAGTCTAAATTGGCCATCTCGGGTGATAATTCCAAGTCTAGGAAGAAGTGAACAGGTGTATGCCGCTCTTCTGTAAAACCTAGGTTTGGACCACCCTATTTTGACATTTCTAGTAAGTTTTAAATTATCTACTAACAATTGATCTCCAAGTTCCAGTTACGAGTTACCTAACCCCTGGCTGTAAGTACTCAAGCGGTAAATAAACATTTGATTAAAACATCACGACTTTGGTTGGATTTGTTCTGCACCTACCCTAAAGATAGGTTTCAGTGTAGACCTTTAGAGCCTCAATGCTCCCGACTATAGGAGTAAAGGGTGAGGAAAGTTACTTGGAACGTAACAAATACTACGAACTATTTTTTTAAAAAAATAATGTTTATCGTGCCTCTTATTTTTGCGGATTATTTAAATGTTCAAAAACGTCCAATAGCCCTTCCGAACAGCCGACTGCCGCGTTCTGAAGCAGTGAACGGAAATGAAACACTGACAATTTAATTCGTAACAGTGAGAACGGATCTTATAAGGGATTGTTGACGTTAGTTTAGAGGTCAAGTTCCGGGCGATTGTTGACAGTTGATTGAAGCAGCAAGCAAAATAAAAACGAAAGAAAAGGAATAATGGTTTGGCATTATTTGCTCTTACGTATCTCCAAAATGTTTCACTTGGAACTTTGCAGCATGGAAGTTGCATAGCAACAAATATGCGGAAGAACAAGAACAGTTTACCCCAAAGGATGCATTCAGTAAACAAATCCGGCCACGTTCTACGTTCATGTCGCCCCGGCGACCGTGAAACAACAGGGGGTAAGGCCGTACCATCGTAACCCCCCTGAAGCCGCCGTTGAGTGCAGTATCTCGTTATTGACAGCAAAAGCTTCAGGTTGCTTTCTCTGGAACACCTCCCGCTCCTGTCCCATCCAACCTCTGCCCACCAAGCCCTCGTAGCTTGATCGTTACATACACCTACTAAATCTGGCAAAGAAAATAACTCCATCGGCCGTTTCTCCAGTGTCAATGGTACAATTGATCTGGTTCCGAAAATTTAAGAGCTTCAATCACCCCCCCCCCCTTTTCGCAAATGAGTTATATTTACCTCAGAGTTATGATTTTTTACTAGTATTCCATGTTTTAAGCACTTTTTTGTTCATTTCCATATTTAAAGCACTTTTTCTTAGGACAGGATTTTGATATTTCTCACGATTTTAATTTTTTTGTTCCTGTTGTGTTTTTAAGGTAACTGAATGCTAAATCCTCTAAGAAACATGTGAAAGTGCAATATATGTTTTGGTCAGTACTTACATTTGCTATGGTGAACTGAAATTTCAAAATGAAGGAACGGTATTCCATAATTCTATTAATTTTGTCCTTCGCCTTGTAATCAAGTATGGATATAACTTTGTCGTATTATTTCAATTTCATCTAATCATTACTCATCTCGGCGTTGTAATTAGCCTAAATAGGCTGAAAAGCAACATAGAATAAGGAAAAATACATACACGAATACAATTTGTCGTATCTGCACACTCTCTCTCTCTCTCTCGAATTTATGAAGGAAGGAAGTGCATAACGATAGGGAAGGAGAGAAAACGAGTGGGTGGAGCAAAGCAGTGCGCCCTGCTGCGAACGGCTGGTAGCTGCATCCGCGTTTTCCCCTCCATTCACTCACTTCCCCTCTCACGCGTTTATTGGTGGAGCCCTCATGAGTCCTATACTCTCTCCCGAAAATCTCTGTATCAAGGGAACTAGTACCAGCTAGTGCGCAAGTAGTAACCCGAGAGGGCTCGACCAATGAAAGCATTAAAGGGGAAGTGCGACTGCAGCTACCAGTCGTTAGCAGGAGCGCCTACGGATTCGCTCCGCACACCCGCTCTCTCCCCTTCTCTACCTTTATGCGCGACCTTGCTCCACAGATTCCCGGGACAGGGTATACTTGCTTAGAGTATTTGCTTTCGTTCGCTTGTTCCAGATATTCCAGGGACAGTGTGTAGTTGTACTGAAAAAAGGGTAGCAATGGTAAATTAGTGGACAAATTCAATAAGAATAATTGCAAGAAAATGGAAAATTTTACTTAGAGCCAACTTACATCGTTAAGAAGGGCCAGCTTTTAAGAAATATTTCGCAGTGTAGCAGCCTTTGTGTTGTCGCTTTTGCCAACGGTCTTATTGAAAATAGAATAGAATAGAAAAGTATTTTTATTTACTACAGAGCGAGATTCAGCCTTGGGCTGCTGTACCACCTAACTCTGGTGATTAAAAGTTACAATACATATATTTATAATACTAAAGTCAAATATATAACATGACATGAATTAATTTGACATAAATGAAAAATAATAACATTTTAAGAGAAGACAATGACAGATACATTAATACACACCCACACACACACACACACACACATACACATACACACATGTACATACGCAATTTCTAAATAGAGACTAAAATAGCATGCACAGAGGTTGAAATATTGGTTGTGTCAGATAAGTGTTTGCAAAATACATGTTTTTACTTTACTTGATTCTCGTTGATTAGCCGTACGAGCTAATGCTCAATTGTTGTCTTTGCAATAAAAATAATACGACTTGTTGTTTGAAGTTTTTGGGTGTTGTAGCAAAAGAAACATAATCGGGAAGAGCATTCCAAACCTTTGCAGACCAGAGGGAGAAGGAGCCTTCGAAACTGACAGCAGAGTGGCGGGCGGGGAATGTCGATTTTTCACCGACCTCTAGTATTGTATGGATGTATGGAATTTCTAAATGCCAGTTTCTCGAGAAGATAATTAGGTGTTTGCAATTTTAATACCTTATATATTGCCGAACATTGATGCAGAAGACGTCGCCTAGACATGTTAAGAATGTTGTATGTATTGAGGAAGGGTAAGATGTGCTGATTTCTTCTGATCTAGAGAACGTAACGAATGCACGAAAACTGTATTTTTTGTATTCTGTTCGATATTTTACTTTGCAAATTCGTGCCGTACACCACATCACAGTAATCAAAAATAGGATATATTAGAGTTTTGATGAGATATAATTTCATTTCTCTCGTGAAAAAGTCTCTTCTCCTGTAGAGTGACCTCATTATTGTTAGTGCTTTTGTGCACTGCGCTGAGATATGCGCTGACCAGGAAAAAAATGGATTGGAATTAAGACCCAGATTATTAACCGTTGATGCATACATTATGTTTTTTTTTTTTTAATTTTGGTGTTAATTGTGTCATACTTTACTTTTTCAAGATAATAGTTAGACCACTACCGAGTGTTTATAAATATATAAATTGAAATCACTGAACCAAAATGATCTAGTGAATATGCATCTGTCTCAGGACCACATAATGGTCTATAAAGAAAATCAACCACATACATAGGGACTTTTTGGACAAAATGTACAGAGCTCCATAATTTTTTTTTCCAGCCAACATGTAAATAATCATACCAAAACATGGATATGTGAACAACTATGACTAGTGATAGGACAATAACGAACAGTGCCCACCTCTGTGATGGAGTGTTTTATTTAAAGAAAGAGTATATTTGACTTAATCTACAGCCTTAAGGAATATAGTCTTCCTGTCTTTATAATTGCATGAATTCATCATAACCATCAAGACCCCTCCCTACGTCCGTTTTTACTCATTTGTCTAATTTGTCGTTCAGGACGAACACAAACATCTATGTCTTACCCGGAATTCGAACTCAGGATCCCTGGCGTCGTAGCGCGCTGTGCTAGCCATTCAGCCACGATATCGTTGCGATTAGCTAAGAGTGGCAGAAATACGGCGCTAAATAACAGAAATTCAATCAAATAACGAGCAGTATATTCTCTTTCAGAACGACAATGAAATGAAATAATGCCATGCATTATAAGGCATGTTTGTTGTTACCTCGTTTTAATCCAATCATCATCCATCTTCAGTGTCACAAAACTTACTACAAAACAAAGCATTGACGTGCCTTGGCGTTTTAAGTGCATAATTCCATGCAAACGTTGCTTTTCTGGTTCATGTGCTTCTATTTTATTGAAAATACGTTCTAAAAAGTAAAAGTATGGAATCCGAAACGCAGCTCCAACAAGATTAACCCCACAAATTATTTTTCCCGCCTTTTATGGTGGCGGGAAAAAACATTGAAAAAACGAGTCCCCCAGCAATTGACACTTTCTCAAATGCGATTAGAGTCATCAAAAAACAAAAGCAATGAAGTTTTGGACCGAATTTAATTCCCACAATTCCACCTCCTCCCCCACCTCTGGAGGACCGAACGTGACGAGGGGTGGGGCCTTTTTTGCCGCCAAATATTGATCCGGCAGAGGCGCGTGTTTAGTGTCGCCCTCTGTGAAGAGTGGAAGGAAGAATTTGGGCCCATCGGCTTCCTCACTCGCCGGTTAGGCAGTCGGCCGGGATATTTTGCAACATTAGCTCCTTGCTCTGGCGTTCATGGACCCGTTCACAGTGATTTATTTTTCGTCACGGAAATGTTATCTAACGGCCCAAAGAACCAGCATTCTCTTCGGTCCAGTGATGGGAGGGCATCGTCCCCTGTAATAGCTTTCCCAACCTCCAGAATGGCTTTCCTGCAAAAGAAGAATATAGGATTATAAGCCTCATTGTCTTCAACTAAAGGAAAATGTTGTGGATATGTGCCAACACGGAAAAATGTCTCATCCGTAAGATAAAGATATTGAATTACTTTAAGAAACTCTCGGATATTACCCTAAATTTTGAATATTACAATGTTTTTAGTTTAATTCTCTTTCTTCTTTTGAATAAAATGTTCTTCCGAAGCAAAAGTGCTATAGTAGAATTTAGTTTGTTTCCATCACTTTCAAAATCGAGCGACATCTTCTGTTTATTTTCATAATTTTAAGTAAGCTCTCAGATTGAAGCGACAGGCGATACGCGATATGGAGATTTCACACTGAAGCGGCAAGCGAGACGGTCCCATGTAGCCCAAAGCAAAACATTCATTGATTTAATTATTGAACTTCGCTTTTCTTCCACGTTTGGCTAATCGCAACGATGGTGATGAAATGAATGAATGGACAATCACAAACATATGTTCATGGATGACACAACGTAATCCCAACAGTGGATTATAGTGGCTGTGAGTCCAGACGCCAGGGCCTAGCTAGTCTTCAAAATGTAGTCCAGGGTGTAGCCTACCTACGTGGAAGGGAGGTTGATATTTGGGTGTCTTCTGGAAGGCTCACCTTTGACACCCCTAAAGCAAAACATTCATCGTGATTGCGCGAACAACAGATCTAGGCGACACGATGCACGGTATTAAGAAAACGACCCACTCTGAGCGACACGCATGCGACAAACGACACGTGCAGCCTGTCGTGTCGCTTCGATTCGGAAGGTTGCATTTGTTTCTGTTTGGTTTCAAAGCGACATGTGTCTGTTGTCAATTGCCGCCTGTCGCGTGTCGCTTCGGTCCAGAATCTACCTAACACACGTAATGTAATCTAAATCAAATAATTACCACCCATAAATGCTGTAGAGAAACGTGAATTTGTATCGAATAGTTGCTGCATACGTACAGGATGTAAAATGCAATTTTTTCGAGGGATTGTAGCTACGAAACAAAGTCTAAACAAGAAAAACGCTATTTGGAAAAGTTGAACCTTGGTGAAAGCTTGGTGGTATTGTACACAACATGTCGCCATGCATCACCTACAAGCTTCCACATCATTGATTGATTGATTGATTTGCTTTATTTTACCTCGCTTTTGTGCCACTTTTTACTAATTTGCGAAGATGAGAATGAGTGATGACATTTTGAAATTGATGAATGGACACTCGCAAACATCCATGCCCAGGCCGGGATTCGAACCCTGGCGTCGTAGCGCAATGTTCTAACCACTCCGCCACGGGCTCCCTCTTCCACATCATGTAGAGGACAAGTCGAATGACTTTCTTAAACGTTTTGCTGGTTAGGTGCTTGTTTCTAAGCATGCTAATCTTCATAATTCCATTAATACTCTTTAATATTTCTGTAGTGTAAAATTTACATTGCTCTTTCAAAGTATAGAAGAAAGAGTAAATTCAACTGCAAGCGCTTGAAACACGGCATTTTATATGCTTTGTGGATACAAAATAGCAAACGGTTGTTCTTGATATCGATGGAGAAATTGAAACAAATACTTCATAACACATAGTCTATCGAAAATTAGTAGGAAGTCTTCCCTGAAGGGCAGATAACGTGATAGCGGTGAAGGGTGCGCCTACGTCATATAATATTACATACTGACACCATACTCTAGCGAGGTTAGAATACTACTACATGTGTTGGGCTATTAATGATCACATATCGTATGTCTGTTTAAATACACACACACACACAAAGCACGCTCATACACATACACACAGTTCCTTCCTAGCCAGTTTCCCAGGCAATTTTTTTCTTTTATTCATCACGTTCAGATTTGCTCTTCTTTCACCAACTCTTTCCAACAAAGCTATATTTCTCACTTTGCCTGTCCATTTCACATGCTCCATTCTTCACCATAGCAACATTTCTAAAGCTTAACGCCCAATGAGACGCAGAAAAACGTGGTAACAGAAAGCAACAGTACTTCTGTTGTCTGCTCCTATTGAAATCAATTGGTGTAACGCCCACTACAGGAAAACACGCAGATCCGAAGCGGGAAGTTCCATGCCAGAAGTCTGCAGGTTATCTTAAACTTGAGTTCCTGAGACGTGGCAACAGAACGAAACTGACGCATTTCCGGCGTCTCAGTGGGCGATAACTTGTAAGATAAGCTTCAGACTTCTGGCACGGAAATTTCCGATTCGGTTCCGCGCGTTTCCATGTAGTTAGCGTTACACCATTTGATTCCAATAGAAGCAGACAACAGAAGTTCTGTTGCTTTCTGTTGCCGCATTTCTCCGCGTCTCAGTGGGCTTAAGCTTAAAGCTTCTAGTCGCTTTTATTCACTATACAACATTACAGTCCACACAAAACACTTCATTAGTTTATTTTCAGACTTCTTCTTCTATTAAAAACTTCCTTTGTCAGTTCTATTCTCATTTTGACTTCTTGACTGTAGCTCATGCCAATGCTTATGATATATCCAACGTACCTGAAACTGCCAACTTGTTCAAAACTTATATTCTCACGTTAATTGTTCTTGGTCTCTTCCCAATAACCATTGCCTTTATCTTGTTCACCCACACTCACCCCATATAGAGTGTGTTTTAAAGTTCTGCAGCATTCTGGAAAGTTATAACTTTAAAGTAATAGGTTTTTTACAACAAAATATTGTTTTTTTACACAGATGAATATTTAAAATTTTGTTCTGCCCACACTGCTGAATGACGTGTGTGCAGGCGATCACGTGATTCCAAGAAGGTTCCAAACAACGTTTGGATAATTACCTCCAGCAGAGATAGGTATCCAGAGATGGTACGAAAAGTTTAAGGCTACGGGAATCATAGAAGGTTTGCCACGTAGTGGGAGGCAAGCAGGAGTTGCACCACGCTCAGGTTGCCTCTACCACTTTTTGTTTCTTCGCAGTACTCCTTTCTTACAGGCTAGGTAACTTCTACAGCAGATTTATGTAGGGACATCTCACCTGAGGTTACCCACCCAGCCACGAAGCGGGTCTCCCGTTGTACAGTCAAGTGCTCTCTATGACAAAACAAATACATAAATACGAGGATCGCTTGTATAATTGTGATATGGTTGTAACTAATAATGCATTTTACACATACACATACCTACATGCATTGTGTGTTGAAATCGAGCATTCTAACTTATCAATAACCACGACAATGAGCAAACCGTCACATGATCCGGCATTGTGTGACGATGGTTTAACTGTAAAGCTGAAACTCCTGCTGCATTGTTCGATTCTATAGAAATTCACAGCATGCGAACAACAGGCTCATTTGACTCAAATCTGAAAATCAAATGATTTAAAGTTTGTTCGCGGTAAACAACAGTTATTTTGTCCTCTAATCCCATGCAAATCCCCGGGTCCATTTTCCCCACTCACTTCTAATTTTTATTACTTTTAAAATTTTTGCTCGTTACAATTCGCGATTAATAATTCATCAGGCTAAATTTTTATCGAACTCTGATTATTCTATATATACAGCGTGTTTTAAAAGTCCTGCAGGATTCTAAAAACCTGTAACTTTTAAAGTAATAGGTTTATTACAACGAAATATTGTTTCTTGCACAGAGGAAACTTTAACATTAATGTTTGATGTGGTTTGGTTCATCGACAGATATCAATCTGGCAGCATTCACGTCCAAACACTCTTACAATCTTAATTTAAATCCAAGAATTGCGTTCTAACGGTCCTCGTCCGGGAATGTTGTGAATCACATCACGTATTTTGAACTTCAGGTCGTCAAGATCTGTCATCTTCTGTGCATACACCTGGGTCTTGACATGTCCCCACAGCCAGCAATCGCAAGGCGTAAGGTCTGGTGACCTTGCTCGCCAAGATGTGAGTCCTCTGCGGCCAATCCATCTCTCACGAAATTGACCATCAAGAAACTCAAGAACCTTAAGGACAAAGTGTGTGTGTGTTGGGGCGGGGCACCATCTTGCTGGAAGTGGATCTCATTGATGATGCCTAACCTCTGAAGTTCCGGGACAAGGAATGTATCGAACATGTTCAGGTATCTGGCGCCGTTCACCTTGTCTTCCTCGAAGAAGAATGGACCAATCAGGTGGTCCATGAAAACTTCGCACCACACATTGACTTCGGGGCTATCCCGCTTAAGTGTGTCAAACTCATGTGGATTCTCAACCACCAAAATCGGCCATTGTGTCTATTCACAAAACATGGAACGTGGCCTCATCAGAGAAGAGAATGAGGGAGTGGAGGGCATCACCATATAATCGGGTTAACATTACTTCATAAAATGCCTTCCTTGTGTGACAGTCTTATTCTATCAGATCGTGAACAAATCTCAACTTACAAAGCCAGGCTTTCAATTTCTTGAAGATACTGTGTAACGTAGACCTCGCAACTCCCAAACGGAAATTCGATGAAAAATAGCGAATTTTCAGGGAAATTTTAAGACAAACTCAACATTAATTATATTAAACATTATAAGAGATTCCAGTATTGAAAATGAGAACTTATTTTTTTTTATTTTGTCGTATACTTTGTTCTGAGAGGAAGGGTGGAATTTGGGTTGATCCACATCTGGCTACCGTTTGGGGCCGGAGGTCATTGACCATTCACCCTTATGTCCAGGCTTTGGGAGTGGGTATTGTTTATGTGAAGCTTTCCGCGGTTCTCTGAATTTTGCCTCAACCTCTACACGTGCAAACAATAAAGTTATCTTTGTCGCAAATTATCTTTACTTCAGTCCTCAATGGACACTGGGTTATTCGTCGTGTGCGAGTGTTTGGTGGAAGGCCGTGTCCGTCTTGGACCATGGACGATGGAACAACAAGGGAAGCAAAGGAAACGATCTGCAACTCCAGAATATATTAGAAAACGTCGTGGAGAATTATCGGAAGATGAAAAAACACCGCGGAAACAAGTTAAAAAATTCCGTGCGGAGTGGCAAGAAGTGACCAACAATACTTCTCAGATTCAATGGATTAAATTTTAATAAAAAAACTTGCTGTGTTTTAGAAGTTTCCACCTAATATGTGAAATTTACCAGAATGGAACATTTGTTCAGGTATTTACTATATATATAGGGTATATCTAACTAACTAACTAACTAACTCTCTAGCCTTCTTAAACCCGAAGGTTCATGGCTGCAGCAACACAGGCCTTCCATCTTTCCCTATCTTGAGCAAGATCTATATACTCTTTTCCATCCCTACCGATTTCCTTTAGGTCCATCTCAACGTTGTCCCTCCATCTTCGTCTTGGCCTTCCTACAGGTCTCTTACCATCAGGTTTCCCAACAAGAATCCTGTAAACTCCTCTTTCCTCTCCCATTCGTGCCACATGGACTGCCCATCTAAGTCTTCTTGATTTAATTGTTCTAATAATATCCTGACATGAATACAAATTATGTAGTTCTAAATTATGTAGCCTTCTCCACTCACCTGTCTCCTCATCCGTTTTAGGTCCAAAGATTTTCCTAAGGATCTTATTTTCAAATACTCTCAATTTATGTTCCTCTTTCAATGTAAGGGACCAAGTTTCACATCCATATAATACTACAGGCAAAATTACTGTTTTGTATATTTTAACTTTTAGTTTCTTACATATTAAACGAGAAGACGAAAGTTTATGAAGAGAGAAGTAACATGCATTTCCTGAATTAAGCCTACTTTTTATTTCCTCTTTAATATAATTTTCACTTGTTAATATTACTCCTAAGTATTTGAATTTGGAAACTGGTTGAAACGAGTTGTTTTCAATAATTAGATTTTGATTATTACCTAACACTTGGTTTCGGCCTGTAAGCATATATTTAGTTTTCTCTTTGTTAACTTCCAAACCTATCTCTTTAGCAGTTTTGAAAAATATTTTAGCATTATTCTTAATTGTATTCACATCATCCCCCAGTAAGTCTACATCATCTGCATATGCTAACAATTGAGTCACACCATTTAATTTTAGTCCATCTTTAGTTTCTTTTACCTTCCTTACAGCATATTCTAAGGCAAAATTAAAGAGCAATGAAGATAATGCATCTCCTTGTTTTAACCCATCGTGAATTGTAAATTTGTCAGACATATTAATACCCACACGAATTTTACTTTCTGTTTCACTGGTGCATATTTTTATCATACTAACAAGCTTCTTAGGTATACCAAACTCTACTAATATATTATATAATTTATCTCTTTTGACCGAATCATATGCATTTTTGAAATAAATGAATAGCTAATGGACATTTTGATTATATTCCCACTTTTTTCCAAGTGTCTGTCTGATGTGAAAAATTTGATCTGTAGTTGATCTGTTACGTTTAAATCCACATTGATAATCACCTATAATTTCATTAGCATATGGGGTATGTCTTGTTAAAAGAATGTTAGACAATATTTTATATGTTGTGGAGAGTAGAGAAATTCCACGGTAATTATTGCAGTTCATTTTATCACCTTTTTTAAACACAGGAACAATTATGGATTATTTCCACTGTTGAGAGATTTCTTCTTTATTCCATATTAAACAAATTAATTTATGAATTTGACATATTAACGAATTTCCACCATATTTAATTAACTCAGCTGGTATTAAATCAATGCCAGGTGCTTTGTTATTCTTTAGCCTTTTAATAGCATGTTTAACTTCAGTCAAGTTAGGTTCTGGAACTAAAGGTTCTGCTGTGTGTACTTCATTTACTACTGATTTATCTCCTACATGGACATTTAAAAGGTCATTAAAATAGTTCTTCCATCTATTTAGAATATCGCTTGGGTCAGCTAGAAAATCACCGTCTTTATCTTTTATCAAGTTTATTTTAGGTTGCCACCCTTTTCTAAATTCATTTACACCTTTATATAAATCTCTGATATTTTTATTTTTGCTGTTTGTTTCAATTTCGTTAATTTTGCTTTTCAAGTAATCTCTTTTTTTACTTCTAAACGTGCGGTTAACTTCTCGCTTTATTCTATTATCATTGTTTAGATTTGTATCATCAGAGTTATTAAACCACCCAAGTCTAGCCTGATCTCTTATTTCTATTAGATTATGACATTCAATATCAAACCATGGCTTACTCTTTCTTGGTTTATGGTATCCTATACTTTCTTTAGCTGCTGATTCTATTGCATTACGTATGTGCTCCCAATTCTTATTTACGTCTGTCTCATTGATATTTTCATCATCATTTAAATCCTGCAAAACATCAAATCTATTTGACAGTTTAATTTGGTAATCTATGACAGATCATAAGTTCTCTAGTTGAAAATGTTGTATATAAAAATAATCACGCTGTACAAATTACAACTTTGCCAGCAATGTGTAAAAAACTACAATGGCAATCACGCTGTACAAATTATAACTTTGACAGTGCTGCAATGAAAAGTCATATTGGCAATCGCATTCTATAAAATAGAGGAATAGGAGGGTGGAGAGATTCTGTGGCTTAGCTGAATGGAAGCCGTGATTGTAAGTTTTTGCGATGCATGTGAATCGGATTGTTTTCTAACAAATTTCAAGCATGTTTGCATGTAAAAATTAATAAAAATCTGAATTTACTAACACCAGACATGTTTTTTGACATTTTTCATGAATTAGCGTATGTGGTTTAAGCCTGAAAGGTAAAAATCCAAGTAAGGAAGTTGGTCCCCTGCGATTCTCCAGTTGCCAGAAGTGCTACGAGAATAGGTAGGCGGTCACAAAAGATTTTATGAGACTCAGTACGCTGTCTCAAAGATTATTCGTCTAAAGATTATAATGTGAAATTTTTTACATTATCATCGCAACTAGTTTGCAAAAACGAAATATGTGATTCCACGATTGTGATAGTGTTCAACTAGTTCTTGTTTGGAGCAAAGTGAACTTAAGTTGTTTTACGTGAAAATAAGAAATATGGAGCAAATATTGGCTGAATTGCAAGCTATCTCGACGTCACATGAGGAACTTAAACAGGAGTTAGGACAAGTGAAAGCAAAATTTAAGACTGATCTAAAGAATCTAGAAAAAAATATAAGAGCTGATCTGAACTTCCGACTTAATGTCATGCAGAAAGATGTGTCTCTATACAGGCAAGAATGCATTTCTAGGAATGAGGTTAGGAGTGAAACCCAGAACGTTGACATGGAAGTGAGAAAATTGATAGAAGAAAAGGATGAATTGCGTCAGGAACTGGTGGTTGTGAAAAACAAACTTTTTGAACTGGAAGAAAGAATAGAAAACAATCAAACCAAGACTGTATGGTGTCATCGTCAAGTACAAGTACCAGAGTCTGTCAAAAAGAAGCCTGCATTTTCACCTGTAGATCACCAGGAATCTACTGAAGAGCCATCAGAAGCTGAAGAATGGTTTAATTTTATTGCTGGTAAATCCCACACAAGTGAAAATATTCCCATCGAAACTAGTGAATTACAAAATGGTAATGATTCCCATGGGGTAGAACATTTAGTGGGTATTGTGAACAATACAGTGTTGCCCGTTTTGTCAGGCGTAGCTCAACAAGTGAAAGTTCTACAGAATTCAACTACTACCATGTTACACAGGTTTCGGGAAAGTGATTCAGATAGTTCTCCCAGCACAATTAGCTGTCATTCATCTAGGCTTAAGAGTAGAAAAAAGAATAGGTCTAGGAAAAGGTCTCCCTTAGCCAATGTGAATAATAATGATAGTGTAACAACACTTTTCCCTAATGGAACAAGTAAGAGTGTTTCTAGGTGCAAAGAAAATCAAGTTTCCTCACATGTTACTAAAAGAAATTACTTAAAGTCAGATCAATTAAATAGGTTTCCGAAATTCTCTGGAGTTTCTAGTGAACTAATCCCATCTGAATTCTTAGATGATGTCGAAGAGAATTTCGAGTTATTTCAAATAGCAGAAACAGATTTTATGACTTATGTACCAACGCTGCTAACAAAGGATGCTAAGCAATGGTACAAGATCTCAAAGCAAACATTTTCAGATTACCAATCTTTCAAAATTCAGTTTCTGAATCATTATCAAAATTCTAATTGGAAAACAACGATGCTCACCAAAATCTTGAATTCCCAGTATCAAAAGTCTGTTCATGGGTCACTGCTAACATTTTTCATGGACCAATGGAAAATCTTGCAGATTGTTCAACCTAACACTGACGAAGCACAAAGGCTAGCTCAAATTGCTACTTTGATGCCTTTCTCAAAATCAAGGAAATTTTCATTATGAAACCTGTTACAGAGCTGAGTGAAGCCATCATGGTAATAGAAAATTCCGAAGCCCTTAGCAAAACTTCATTACGTGAAAGGCCACAGGCAGTATTTAACAGTAGAACTAAAAACTTTGATAATAATAGAAACGTAGCAGTTATTCAAACTAAATGTACTGATCAGTCTAAAGACAGAGGTGACGAACTCAAGTGCGAGATTGTTGATCATTCCAGCACACAGCGTAACTCGAAAAGAAATGTAATCGCCAATGCTAATAAGTCTACTTTTTCGGGAAACGAGTAAGTCGCTCATGTCGGGAGGGAGGTGTCATGAGTGTACCTGCTAATCCTCCTTTGCAACAACCCAACTCTAGTAATCTTAATCACACACACAAAAAATTTTACAATTCGGTCAAAACAAATACCGAAGCACACGCCATTCAACCCTTGTACAATAATGTCCATTTGCTAGGTGATTCCATGATGATCCGCGTAGCAGAAACCTTGGCAAACTACACTGTTTCATATGATTCACTAGGTGAACGGAACATAGGGTTATGTACTAGCGGCCAAACTATTTTCAACCTATCCGTCCAAATACCAAAGTTGGTAAAAAAGTGATGTTGCTTATTGGCACCAATGATTTTTTGAGATATACAGAGCTACACAAAATGAAAAGTGACCTCAAAGGTTTAATACACAAGTTATTACCTTTAACGAATCAGTTAATATTACTCACGTTACCACCAATCCCAAAGTTATTAACTGCTGACAATCCTGATTTGTTGAGTAAGTGGAGTCAGTGGAACAATTTTCTAATGGAGTTAGGGAATGATGAGAATCTCATTGTAGTGAATATTAGTGATCTGTTTTTGAATGCAGATTCTAGTATAAAACTAGATCTATTTGAAAAACACTTAGGAAATCCAAGGAATGGCCGAATTGATTTAATTCATTGGTCAAAGTCTGGGATGAATGTAGTTTTTGATTTCTTAAAACAAAAAGGTCTGTTCAATGATGTCAATCAAAATGAAATCACAGTCCAGGCAGACATACACCAGTTTAACTCGTTAAACTAGTTACGAGCTCATGTCAAAAAGCAGGTGATGTGAGTGATGCGATAAATCCTGCTATTCATTTTATAAACTTAAGTGAATGTGATGAAATAGATTGCAGTGCAGAAATCAAAAATTGTAAGCAACCCATAAATACTAATAGCAAGCGTAAACCTTCTGCTCACATAAAAGTAAGAATAAACAATAAGGAATATACTTCTTTACTCGATAGTGGCGCTGAGGTCAGTGTTCTCTCGGAAACCCTGTGGAAGTTTATTTGTACTCAGGCTTATAAACCACGGCTATTACCAGTTACGGGAATTAAATTAGTTGACTATACAGGGAAAAGGAAAGACAAACTAATAGGTTCCACTCATTTGAACGTTGAAATTTGTGGACTTTCCTTTTACATTAAATTCCTGGTAGTCAGACATTTAAAAGTAGACATTATTCTCGGTTTAGATGTCCTATACAATATTGATAGTACTTTAGACTTTGTCCTGCGAGGCTTACTCTTGGAATCGAGCGAAGGAAGCAAATTCTCCAAATTTATAGCTGTCTCAAATGAAAGTTGTCCGGAAGAAGAGTTAGATTTCAGACCTTCTGTATCTAACATATCCCCACTGTCATCCTCTCATCCTTCTGATGAAGACTTGTGGAGAAGGGTTAAAGAGTGTGAACATTTAAATGAGTCACAAAGGATAGCTTTATTTCAGTTGTTAAAACAATATAAAACATTGTTTTCGGAATTACCAGGTCTCTGTAACAAGTATACACACACAATAGAACTGGATACTTCCACACCAATAGTTAACAAAAACTATCCAATACCATTAGCATATAGGAACGAAGTTGGCAGGCAAATAGAACAAATGTTCAACTTAGGCATTATTGAATATTCTGAATCAGAGTACTTATGTCCTCTCCTAGTTGTCGTCAAGCCCGGAGGAGGCATTCGTCTCTGCTTAGACCAAAGAAATATCAACAAACATGTCAAGCTTGAGCAATTACATCCTATGAACATAAATGAACTCTTAATGAGTTTCCATGGATGTCAATGTTTGTCCTCCCTAGATTTGGTTAATGCTTTCTGGCAGGTCCCCTTACACCCCAAAGCAAGAAAGTATACTGCTTTCAGTTTTCAGGGAAAACTTTACCAGTTCACAAGGGTAGTGTTCGGATCAATCAATGGAACGTCTGCTTTCATTAATGCTCTGACACGAACCTTGGAAGGTACGGAATCTTTTACAGCATGTTATGTAGACGACGTAATTGTCAAAAGCACGTCTTTGGAACAACATCTTTTTCACTTAAGACTTATTTTTGACAAGTTACAAGATGCTAACATGACACTGAGACTGGACAAATGTAGGTTTTGTCAAGTCAAGGTGGAATTTTTAGGGCATTCTATCAGTGCACAGGGTTATGAGAAATCTCCCAAGTATGTTCAAGCCATAACAGACTTACCTGTCCCTTGCAATATCAAGCAACTGCAGAAAGTCTTGGGAAGTTTCAATTGGCTATCAAAATATGTTAAAGATTATGCCATCATGGCACATCCCTTGTACCAGTTATTGAAAAAAGGCAAAAAGCGGGAATGGGATGAAAGTGCACAATGCTCCTTTGAGTTGTTGAAACAGTACATTATTGCAGAAACTATGCTTTACCATCCAGATTTGAACAAACCATTCTTTGTTCAAACTGATGGATCAAATATAGGCATTGCAGGATATTGTTTTCAACTGGTAGACAATAACATGCGTCCGATTGGATTCGTGTCAAGGATTTTGAAACATTTTGAGAAATCATATACGTCCACTGAAGTACAAGTGTTAGCAATACTCTTTACACTGGACAAATTTAAATCACTATTGTTAGGTAGAAAATTTACTGTTATCACAGATCATAAATCCCTCACGTGGCTAGAATCTGCACACACTTGGAACAATAGGCTGACTAGATGGTTTATTCAAATACAACAGTACTCATTCCATGTCGAGTATTGTAGAGGTAAAGAAAACCTCTTGGCAGACCTGTTGAGCCGATCTTTTAATGACCATAATAATGAACTCATATTCATGAATAACTTTGAGTATCTTGATGAGTCATTAATATGTGATAAAAACAATTTTGTTAATGAACAAAATAGTGATCCGTATTGCAGTGGTGTTAAATCTGTTCTCGCTGGTTGTGAAAGTTCACAACAGAGCAAACATCGAAACTGGAAAAATATATACCTTATTCACAATGATCTACTTACCATCAAAGATTTTCACAATCCAAACCGGATAAGAATATGTGTGCCTCAATCATTAGTAAATCTTGTACTGCACAAGTATCATGATGAAGGTGGTCATTTTGGTACAGAAAAGACACTCGGTAAAATTTACCAAATATTTTACTGGCCTCATATGAAAAGAGACACAACATCTTACATCACTGATTGTGAAATTTGCATGAAAAATAAACCAGATAAACATTCTCCTAAGTATATGGAAATCATGCACAAACCCTCAAAACCAGGTGAAATATTATTTATTGATTTACAAGGTCCATTCATACGTTCCTCCAAAGGTGAAAAATATTTACTAACAGTATTAGATTCTGCTAGCCGTTATCTTATGGCATATCCTATTGGCAATAGTACAGCTTCCATCGTAACTAGAAAACTAACACATTCTTACTTCATCCATTTGGGAATACCAACAATCATTATATGTGACAATGGTCCACAATTTTGTGCAGAACATTTTACAAAAGGTATGCATGCTCTGAATGTAAAAAGTTTTTACATACCCAGTTATCATCTAAGTGCTAACTTAGTGGAGAGATATCACCAGGAAATAAATAGATTGATGCGTATATTTTGCAATGGTAAACATAAGCAATGGTCTAGCCATGTTGCTGCCATTTTACATCTGTTAAATAATTCAATTTGTTCCAGTACAGGTTATGCTCCTATAGAATTCAGGCTAAATATTGAACCTCAAAATATCTGTAAAAAAGTACTAACGGATCGCATTCCTGATGTAGAGATGTGGAAAAATAAGCTGCTTATGGCAGAAACATGTAATTTCAATAAGAGACAAAAACATATTATAAAACAGCATGAAAAACAAGCAACAAAAAATCCAGTAAAGCAAGGCGATCTGATCTTCATAAAACTGCATCCTCAAAGTGACACTATCACTTGCATTATAAAAAATATTGTAATTTATACCAAGGTCCTTTTGTTTGTATGCAAATTCATGATGATAACACAGTGAAAGCCATATGCTGCAACACTGGAAAAGACATTGCAAATATTTCCGTAAAAAATATCAAAGCTTGGCATTGTTCATTGGACAAACAAAAACTTTGGATAAACAAACTTTTAAGCATGCGTAACGATTTGCAACTTCATGAGTTAGGTTTGGAGCAGTTGCATGATGCTGTCTAACTATATTTATTAAGAGCATGATAACAAATTGTAAATTATAGTGGTACCATATTTGTGATATGTGGAGTTTGTGCATACATGTTGTCTATTGCATGTTTTAAATGTATGCATGCTAATTTATGTATGCGAGATGCATATGTTATGATTTTATCTCTGCATGCAAATTGTACATGATGTGTTTTCTTTTTTTTACTGATGCATGTAAACTGCACGTGTGTTGTTTTGTGTTTATTCTTGAATATTGTACAAATTTGGTTCTGCGATTATGCATACACACTGTACGTATGTGTATTCTGTTTTGTGTTTATGCATGTTAAGTTATTTAATATATGAATCTGATATTTTGTCATAATCTTACATGTTATATCTTTGTTTATGTGGTGTTTGTTTTGTAACTAACTTCTTGCATGTAAACAATGTCATAATTTTAGTAATGCATGAAGTATTTGACATTTCTTCTTGATTCTCAGTAAGAAAGTCAAATTTCCCAACCCCGGGGAATTTATGACATATACAAATTACAACTTTGCCAGCAATGTGTAAAAAACTACAATGGCAATCACGCTGTACAAATTATAACTTTGACAATGCTGCAAAGAAAAGTCATATTGGCAATCGCATTCTATAAAATAGAGGAATAGGAGGGTGGAGAGATTCTGTGGCTTAGCTGAATGGAAGCCGTGATTGTAAGTTTTTGCGATGCATGTGAATCGGATTGTTTTCTAACAAATTTCAAGCATGTTTGCATGTAAAAATTAATAAAAATCTGAATTTACTAACACCAGACATGTTTTTTGACATTTTTCATGAATTAGCGTATGTGGTTTAAGCCTGAAAGGTAAAAATCCAAGTAAGGAAGTTGGTCCCCTGCGATTCTCCAGTTGCCAGAAGTGCTACGAGAATAGGTAGGCGGTCACAAAAGATTTTATGAGACTCAGTACGCTGTCTCAAAGATTATTCGTCTAAAGATTATAATGTGAAATTTTTTACATTATCATCGCAACTAGTTTGCAAAAACGAAATATGTGATTCCACGATTGTGATAGTGTTCAACTAGTTCTTGTTTGGAGCAAAGTGAACTTAAGTTGTTTTACGTGAAAATAAGAAATATGGAGCAAATATTGGCTGAATTGCAAGCTATCTCGACGTCACATGAGGAACTTAAACAGGAGTTAGGACAAGTGAAAGCAAAATTTAAGACTGATCTAAAGAATCTAGAAAAAAATATAAGAGCTGATCTGAACTTCCGACTTAATGTCATGCAGAAAGATGTGTCTCTATACAGGCAAGAATGCATTTCTAGGAATGAGGTTAGGAGTGAAACCCAGAAAGTTGACATGGAAGTGAGAAAATTGATAGAAGAAAAGGATGAATTGCGTCAGGAACTGGTGGTTGTGAAAAACAAACTTTTTGAACTGGAAGAAAGAATAGAAAACAATCAAACCAAGACTGTATGGTGTCATCGTCAAGTACAAGTACCAGAGTCTGTCAAAAAGAAGCCTGCATTTTCACCTGTAGATCACCAGGAATCTACTGAAGAGCCATCTCCAGTTGCCAGAAGTGCTACGAGAATAGGTAGGCGGTCACAAATCTTTCTTAATTATTTCATCAGTAAACTTTCCTGTATCAAATTTTATAACTTTTAGATTTTGTTGCTTATGATTTATCACTGAGAGTCTTTCTCTTAATTTAGCAATTACTAAATAATGGTCACTGGCACAGTCAGCACCTCTATGTGTACGAACGTCAATTATACTAGTATGGCTTCTCTTATCAATGAGAATATGATCTATCTGAATTATGAGTTTTACCATCTGGAGAAGACCAGGTATATTTATGGATATCTTTATGTTTAAAAGTGGTACTTTTCACAATAAAATTCTTTGAGGTTGCAAAAGTAATCAATCTTATACCA
Source organism: Lepisma saccharinum (assembly GCF_977018435.1). Taxonomy (NCBI): domain Eukaryota; kingdom Metazoa; phylum Arthropoda; class Insecta; order Zygentoma; family Lepismatidae; genus Lepisma; species Lepisma saccharinum. The sequence continues at coordinate 14,667,931 of NC_139232.1, read as the reverse complement.
TTATCATTACTTAATTCATGAAGACTTTCTTTACCAATCGTGGGTTTAAATGTCTCTTCTTTGCCAATCTGTGCATTACAGTCACCTAACAGAATTTCCATATCATACTGAGAAAATTTATCAAAGACCTGTTCTAATTCTGTATAAAAATCATCTTTAGTATTATCATCTTTATCTTCCGTTGGTGCATGTATGTTTATTAAAATAATTTTACACCACCTACCCTGTAAAACTGCATATGATATCCTATCATTAATAAATTCTACTGTTTTAATAGCCGAGATAATTCTATTATTTATGAAAAAGCCTGTTCCAAAATTATGATTTTCAGTACCACCATAGAAAAAAGTATAATTTTTAGTTTTACAAATCCCTTCTCCTGGCCACCTAACTTCCTGGACAGCTACTACATCTAATTTATACTTAACTATCTCATTAACTGTACACTGAAATGCCCCAGGCCGGTAAAGGCTCAGAACATTCCAGGTGTCTAATTTAATATCCTTATTCCTAATATAGATCTTATCCTTAGTCCAGGGACCTCCCAAATTAGTCCCCACCCGGAGATCCGAACGGGGGACTATTTTACCTCCGGAATATTTTACCTTGGGAACATCCATGGCCTTATATTGCTGTTTCTTGACATGTCTTTTTACAATGCAGAATTGTCAGCTCTACGCCTAACCCCCAATATGAATGGAGGAACTACTACACAAGACAAACACAAACACATTAGACAGCACAATTACTACACAAGATGAACACAAACATATTAGACAGCATAACTACTACACAAGGCACACACAAACATATCACAACTATAACACAATATAAACATAAACACAGCACAACTACAACACAAGACACATACAGACACACCACAGATACTACACAAGACAAACAGAAACACATTAGACAGCATAACTACTACACAAGATAAACACAAACACATTAGACAGCACAACTACTACACAAGACAAACCCACATACAAATTTGTCTGTGGTTGTTCTAGTAAGGCGCAGATAGAAAGAGTTTTAGAAGAAAATCACATTTTTGCCTCCCCATGTTATATACGCGTATATATATATATTTTTTAATAACACATGTATACCCATGCGCCGAACTTAAAAATTTTGATGGGGAGGCAAAAATGTGATTTTCTTCTAAAACTCTTTCTATCTGCGCCTTACTAGAACAACCACAGAGAAATTTGTCTGTGCTATTAGAACAGCATATTGTGTAGAATATTTTTCATTTTCTTCTGATGGTGTGATGAAGACAAGGAGCATTGGCAATCTCTGTTTGTGTGTTTTGCTTTTTACTGATAAAAATCTGCAGTTGCCAACTTTAACACAGTTTTAGCTTTCATCTCAAAACGAAAAAATTAGCTTGGTTTAGCAATAGAATCTAAATCTTCCGAAAGAAACATGTAAAAGTCATTGATTTTATTGTTTATTTATTTGCTTTATTTTACTTTGCTTTTCTGCCACTTTTGGCTAATTGCGAAGATGGGGATAAGTGACGATATGATGAATTTTATGAATGGACACTCACAAACAGCCATGCCCAGGCAGAGATTCGAACCCGGGACCACTGCATCGTAGCATTTAAAAGTTAAACATTTTATACATACGAACATGGGTCAACGATAATATTTAATTATTATTATTATTATTAATAATAATAATAATAATAATAATTCTTTAGATGAAGGGAAAAATGGGCGAAAAAGGTAAATTTTAGCCCTTGCAAAGGGAAATTGTGCTTACATATTGTGGCAACACTGACGCAGAGGGGTAGAGTAATCTATCCATCAGTTTGTGCACATTAGCTGTTTACGTTAGTTGTGTTGACGAGTGTCCCGCGATTTGCAGAAAGGAGACAAATATCGAGCACGGAATTTGGTTGACATTTTGTGTTGCCAACGGACTGTCGTGTGCTGAATTGTTGCAAATGCTACACAAGGCCTTTAGTGATTCGTGTCTGTCGAAAACACAAGCGTATGCATGGTACAAGGCTTTCAAAGAAGGCAGAAAAGTTGTTGCTGATTTGCCCCGTTCTGGTCGACCTTCCACGTCGACGACTGGCGAAAACGTTGGCAAAATCAGGACAATGGTGCTTGAAAACCGGCGTGCGAGTGTGAGAGAGGTGGCTCGTGAGCTTGGCATAATCACACATGTCCGTTCACAACATTTTGACTGATGCGTCGCGGCACGACTTGTTCCGAAACTCTTCTTTCCTCTCCCATTCGTGCCACATGGCCTGCCCATCTAAGTCTTCCCGATTTAATTATTCTAACAATATCTGGACGTGAATACAAATTATATAGTTCCAAATTATGTATCCTTCTCCACTCACCTGTCTCCTCATCCCTTGTATGTCTTATCCAATAGGAAAAATTTACGTATATGGGATATGAAAAAAGACATGAACGCCAATACTCAAAAATATGATTTTGACTCAAATCTTTTAATTAAATTTTGATTGTCGTTCCTGGTGCCTGTATTTTAAGAAGCCGCGCCCATACAATGCTACCTAGGTATATTCAGCACAGAATTCTCCATTCAATTTTATTGTGAGCTACATTTTATGTACGATCCTTTACAATCACTTCTAGGTTCGGCTCAGCTCTCACCCAACCATACTAGACTATTTAATATACTAGTTAATGTGATGTAATAATATAATCGCAATATGAACAATTTGTCATTAGTTTTATGCATGCTCAATATTACTTTTTGTTTAATTACAGTAAAACTTGTTTCTATGCAGTATCTATTGTAACGTGTGACTATGTAAGCCAGCTTGCAGAAGGTGGTTAATTTGAAATCTTGTCCTTTTAATTTTAACCTGTACAGAGTTGAAAATTCCAGTTTACTGGTCTATTTTCTAATCGCTTATAGAAAGGGACCTGATTGAGCAAGGGGGTCGACATTCTTACGTTTATTTGGGCAAGAGGAAAGACCAGGAATATTTTCTAGGTGCTAGTTAGAGAGTGGCTGTAGCTAGCTTTATGACTAGCGGTTGACCATGAATAGATAGTCCACGCAATTTTTGATTCTTTTGGCGACAAGCCAACGTTTAGTTTCTTGGGGATATTGATAACTTTGTATACCTTCTGTCGATCTAATGAAAGGGAGCAACATCTTGATCGGAAACCGAGTGAATTAAGAGACGCGTCTATTTTGAAAAATAACTCTCCCCGTTGGCTAAGAGCCAAGTACTTTGTCCCGCGAATTGTCGTAAAAAGTTGTAGATTCGACACTGTCAAGGTGTCTTGTTTTTCTTTCATCTAGGACTAAAGGGACAGTGGCAGTGAGCAAAGGACTCAAACAGTTTTTCAGAATTTAAAGAAGAGTGCATAATTAGTTGTATTTGCACACAAAGTTAGGTTTCCTTTCGCGCGGCAATTCTCATGAACAAGAATAGGAGGAAAATAGAGATCCAAACATGTATACAAGAGTCCAAATTGAATACATTTGAACTACGACTGCTGGTCTGGACCCGCGTAATATCCATTTCCATTTATATTTCAATTCAAGGTAATTCAACTGATTTAGTTAAGTAGGATCATGTCATTTTTTATGTGGGTGTTATTCCTTTTGTAATATTTGCATAAATGGTAGACCAGGGCATTACGGACCAATTTTTGCTTTACAACCGTTTTATTGCCTCTCGAATAATGTTAGCGATACCTAAAAGTTATAAAATTTGATACAGGAAAGTTTACTGATGAAAGAATTAAGAAAGATTACCAAATTAAACTGTCAAATAGATTTGCTGTTTTGCAGGATTTAAATGATGATGACAATATAAATGAGACAGACGTAAATAAGAATTGGGAACACATACGTAATGCAATAGAATCAGCAGCTAAAGAAAGTATAGGATACCATAAACCGAGAAAAAGTAAGCCATGGTTTGATAATGAATGTCATAATCTAATAGAAATAAGAGATCAGGCTAGACTTAGGTGGTTAAATAACTCTGATGATACAAATCTTAGCAATTATAATAGAATAAAGCGATAAGTTAACCGCATGTTTAGAAGTAAAAAAAGAGATTACTTGAAAAGCAAAATTAACGAAATTGAAACAAACAGCAAAAATGAAAATATCAGAGATTTATATAAAGGTGTAAATGAATTTAGAAAGGGGTGGCAACCTAAAGTAAATTTGATAAAAGATAATGACGGTGATTTTCTAGCTGACCCAAGCGATATTCTAAATATGGAAGAACTACTTTAATGACCTTTTAAATGTCCATGTAGGAGATAAATAAGAAGTAAATGAAGTACACACAGCAGAACCTTTAGTTCCAGAACCTAACTTGACTGAAGTTAAAGATGCTATTAAAAGGCTAAAGTATAACAAAGCACCTGGCATTGATTTAATACCAGCTGAGTTAATTAAATATGGTGAAAATTCGTTAATATGTCAAATTCATAAATTAATTTGTTTAATATGGAATAAAGAAGAAATCCCTCAACAGTGGAAAGAATCCATAATTGTTCCTGTGTTTAAAAAAGGTGATAAAATGAACTGCAATAATTACCGTGGAATTTCTCTACTCTCAACAACATACAAAATATTGTCTAACATTATTTTAACAAGACTAACCCCATATGCTAATGAAATTATAGGTGATTATCAATGTGGATTTAAACGTAACAGATCAACTACAGATCAAATTTTTCACATCAGACAGACACTTGAAAAAAAGTGCGAATATAATCAAAATGCCCATCAGCTATTCATTGATTTCAAAAAAGCATATGATTCGGTCAAAAGAGATAAATTATATAATATAGATCTATTAGTAGAGTTTGGAATACCTATGAAGCTTGTTAGTATGATAACAAATATGCATCAGTGAAACAGAAAATAACATTCGTGTGGGCATTAATATGTCTGACAAATTTACAATTCATGATGGGTTAAATCAAGGAGATGCATTATCTCCATTGCTCTTTAATTTTGCCTTAGAATATGCTGTAAGGAAGGTAAAAGAAACTAAAGAAGGACTAAAATTAAATGGTGTGACTCAATTGTTAGCATATGCAGATGATGTAGACTTACTGGGGGATGATGTGAATACAATTAAGAATAATGCTAAAATATTTTTCAAAACTGCTAAAGAGATAGGTTTGGAAGTTAACAAAGAGAAAACTAAATATATGCTTACAGGCCGAAACCAAGTGTTAGGTAATAATCAAAATCTAATAATTGAGAACAACTCGTTTCAACCAGTTTCCAAATTCAAATACTTAGGAGTAATATTAACAAATGAAAATTATATTAAAGAGGAAATAAAAAGTAGGCTTAATTCAGGAAATGCATGTTACTTCTCTCTTCATAAACTATTGTCTTCTTGTTTAATATCTAAGAAACTAAAAGTTAAAATATACAAAACAGTAATTTTGCCTGTAGTATTATATGGGTGTGAAATTTGGTCCCTTACATTGAAAGAGGAACATAAATTGAGAGTATTTGAAAATAAGATTCTTAGGAAAATATTTGGACCTAAAAGGGATGAGGAGACAGGTGAGTGGAGAAGGCTACATAATTTAGAACTACATAATTTGTATTCATGTCCAGATATTATTAGAAGAATTAAATCAAGAAGACTTAGGTGGGCAGTCCATGTGGCACGAATGGGAGAGGAAAGAGGAGTTTACAGGATTCATGTTGGGAAACCTGATGGTAAGAGACCTGTAGGAAGGCCAAGACGAAGATGGAGGGACAACGTTGAGATGGACCTAAAATAAATCTGTATGGATGGAAAAGAGTATATAGATCTTGCTCAAGATAGGGACAGATGGAAGGCCTGTGTTTCTGCAGCCATGAACCTTCGGGTTTAAGAAGGCTAGAGAGTTAGTTAGTTAGTTAGTTAGATACAAAACTACACCAAAACAATAATTGTAGTTTCTACTACATGTTCCCAACATCGTATGAGCCAGACGTTAATAACACAGTTTATTAAAAAAATATTTTGTTAGACATTGCAGTTGATCCGTCTTGTCTCGAAAGCATGGGTAAAACGGATCACTAACTGGACAATAGGGATCAGTGTAATTATAAGTATAATAACGTAAACAGGTTACAAAATATGATAATAAAGCAAGTGCTGCATTAAAGTGGTGGAACCTGACATATGCCACACACAAATTGTTTTCTCCAAACAGCATTTACACAACGCTCGTGGCAGGACTGACATTGAATCCACTGTGCTCTTCATGGATCATCCTATGAAATGTGACAAAATCTGCAGGAATTGCTGGCAAATTTCTACAGTATATATTAGATTTCTTCTCATGTACTGGCTTTTGAAACTTGCTGCTCTCTTCTTGGGTTTGGAAATAGATACCATTGTTGCGTTTTTTTGTTGCCTATATTACTGCAAAGTGTTGCGGCGAAGTGACGTGCAATGTTGTCGGGTGTACTGCCTCTCTCTGCGCTCTGTTGAATATATGTCCAAACACATACATAGTAATAGTACAAGTATGATGGTGTTGCACTGCGTTGCATACTGGTGATAATATGAAATCAGTGCTTTCAAAACAACGACATCAAGGGGTTTGCATTATGTGGGTGATGTGAGGAGGAAGCAATAACAACTCAATTTTATTCTCTTCCCATACATCTGCAATGTTAAAAGTGTCGCGTTAGAAAAGATACTGTTAACCCGAGAAAGCCCATGGCTTTATTTCTGTTAGTTTTGTGATCATATTAACAGGGTTTCTTGGTTTTGCATCAAAATGGAATAAAATAAAGAAAAAATAAAGATTTTATTATCCTGCTCGAAAATTCATGGGTGTCACCTGTAGGTAACATTGGGCATTCAAGGTACCAAAATGAACATAACGTGAAACTTATACCATGGGACATCTTTGTTGTATACCTCCCTTCTCATTTTTATGTGACACAGATGATATTAACAATGTCAGAACTTGACATTATACTTTACACTTTTTTCCTCTTCATGTATGTTCATGAAATTCGTACGAACAGTGTATGTGTAATGCTACACCGCACCTCATACACATTATCCGTGTCCTCTTGTGGCAAGTGTGCACATCTTCTTTGAGATGTAACTGCCCATGTTCTGCAATGTTGATGTCTTATCGGACTTTATTTGGTACACGCAAGGACGCAGAACCACTTTGGGGACTTCTGTAAGGAGGGTTGCCATGCAAACGGCAGTATGATTCCACCAGTGATCGTCGGAAATCACAATATGTCACTTTTTTCCATTCACTTTCTTGAAAATCAACCATTCATTGTGGCATACTGCATCTATTCCAAAGGAAAACAAGGAGAACCACCACTTTTTACCCCTAAAACTCGCCCTCAAGGAGTGAATGTTCTGGTCGAAACGATCGACGCCACCCATGTACTTGTTGTATTTTACCACAACGTTAGGACAATTAACTTGAATCTTAGTCTTTTTGCCATCTACTGTTCCAATTCTACTGGCTTTGGTCAGTGGAAATGTTACATGGCAATTTGATGCTAGAGTAACAATACTGTTGTCATGCCACCTTGTTATTTGAATATTTCTTGACACACGTCTACAAAAAACTCCACGTTGCTGTTTTTTCATGCTGGAAATACTGTCAGCTGGGCATCTCTCAAGGCGTCTATCCTGTATAGTTCTCGTAGCTCTCGTTCCATTTTGCTATAATACGCCCAGAAGCTTCAGACTACTAAAGTAATTGCCGCAATACAAATTGTATGGTTTGAAATCAGCTGGGAGTCTAGTTTCAAGCTCCAACACAACAGCAGCACCAAGACCGTACTCCTGTTGGTTGGGCAGTGCAGCAACATTTGAAACCTGCTATGGTTCACAAGAAATCAAATATCCACTGCGGGAAGCGGCAGACCATAATTTATATGTAAATCTCAGCGGTTTACCATGAATATGCTGCCTGGATCCATGTCGTCCATAGTAAGGTACCATTGATTCGTCGATTGATATGTGTGTAGATGGTACTTTCGAGAAATGAACAGTGAAATTGGTGGTCAGTATTTGAAGGTACTCCATAATTTTAGAAAACATTGTCGTTTGAAGGTAAGTGTAGATTATCGCATGTGTGTAAATACCTATGAATTTCCAGAAATCTATTTCTGCGAATGCTACTAGAAACAAGTTCATTGTGCATATCAGGTTTTGTTTTCCAGAACATTCTTATAAATGTTGGTTTCATGTAACCTGTTAACAATAATTCAGCCAAGTACACTTTTACTTATTCTGCAGTGACATTCAGGGTATGGTTCTTCTGCAGTGCATACAAATTTGAATTTTCTACAATCATTGCAATCACATCATCACTGAAAAGTAACTCGAAACATTCAACTGGTGTCAACTGTGGTCCGTCAATAATCAATGTCAACTTCGTCACTGTCACCTCTTCCATAGCTTACAAGACCTGTTTCACTGTCTGACCAATGTATATCGTGAACACTTACTTTCTGCTTTTTCTTTGAAGAACATGCCCTCCCGATTCCACTAGCATCAATTGTTGTCTCTTTAATTCTTGCGGTCTCTTGTGAATCATGATAATTTCTTGTGACAACTTCCGCCTCGGCGAGGAGCATTGGTGGAGGAAGGCGATTGACATCCCCACTGTCTTCATCTGTGAATCCATCATCATCAGGTGGGAAAAGAATATCATCAATGTCATCATCATTTCCTTCAATAAGTTGTAATGCTTCATCCACATTCAACCTGAAATGATAGTAGATTCCAAGTTCAAAAATTTGTATTATTTTTTTAATAGTACCAGACTGTAATACACATACCACAGCATTACAGTGTATATCATTGTTTAGCCCCCAAGATTTATCATTATTATTGATGAGGAAAGCATTTTCTTTGTGTTTGTTTTTCAAGTCTCAATGTTTTTATTCTTGTTTTTACAATAATTATAAATCATTACTCAATGGAGGACTAAAATTATTAAAATTATATTTTATTATTATTATTATTACATCATTGTTACAATATTATATTGTAATTATATTATTATTACAATTATAATTATTAAAAGTAACGCTGCAATGCAATTATGTCCTAGTCCTTTATACATTTATGACTTTCGAAGCCCAATGTCAGCTACAGGTGACACTACAAATTTATTCAACAATTACACCAACTTATTGTTCAGGGAGAAAACTTATATTTACCAGACGTAAACCTCAAACCTTTAAGAGTAAGTAATGGTAATAAACTTCTAATCATCTTTCCATTTTGATGTTTTTGGATGTCCTTTTCCAGGAGCGGGTGATGTGTCTTCCTTCCTAAGGGCAGCCATCTTCACTTCAATAGTTCCAGAAAGTTCCACAAGATGTCTCTCAGTTCAAAACTGCAACGATTCAGTTGAGAAAAAGTGAATGAACAGTTTGACATAGAAAAAATATATGCCCGGCCACAGCATAATATATATATATATATATATATATATATATATATTAAAAAGCTGTCACCTACAGGTGACATTGGGTTAAAAGGTCTAAAAGAGGGAGATCCCTTTTGGGTGATCCGTAATGCACCGATTAGCTTACTTTTGAAATATGTCAAATTAAGCAAGAACAAGTTGAGTTAGTCATATCAAATACTAACACAACACCATGACACATCCTACCTTTTAACATGTGAAATAATGGAACACGTACACCACTACATTCTAAAATAAAACGTTACCAAATGTCGCAGAACTTTATAATTCCTACTATTTTCACACAGTCTTCATCAACATGCTTAGCAACAATCACTTCTCACAGAAGCATGCCAACTGCCACAGCTAACATAGGCAGTTCGCGGGGAAGAGGAAAGATCAGCGTGATCTGCTGTTGTTTGCACATTCTTAACTGCAACAGTTTTCGAGTTACGTTCCGATAACCTTCGATCGGTCCGTAATGCCCTGGTCTACCCCATTTAATCTCGAAATTATAAATAATGGTCCTATGACATATATACATATACTTAAACTAAACGCCTGGTCTATTATTCAAGAAAGAACTGAGCATTCCCAATATCCATGGTGAAGAGTATAATATTTTTTGTATGGTATTTATTCAATTTCCTTTGATTCTCTCGAACATTTTTTGGTAGTTTCTAATTGTATAATAAAAACAAGTTGCCCCAGGAAGTAAAGTAAATATATTAAAACGGGTCGAGCAAAGGCAAGTTATTATTTCCTGAAGGTAAAGCAAAGCATTTGAGCAAATGAACATAAAAAGTTAAAAATACAACAAAGAATATGACTAACTGTGACAACCAATTTTAAAGATAAAGTACAAATTAATTTCGAAAGAATATAAACATATATGTAAGTGACATCAAGTGAACCGGCTTGAAATAACGATACAGGACTTGGGCAAAAATAGTCATGTATTTCGTTATCCTTGGGTTGCTATAAATGTATTGAAAGTCAATCAACAGCCATCTGTGAATGTTGAGAGTGAATAAAATAACAATTAATTTTTAGGAAAACCCACACGAAATTATTATTTATTTGTGTAAGAAGATAATTCAACCAGAGTATGTGTCCAGGAAATCTACGTCGGTTATCTGGAATTGTATTGAAGAATTTTTAAATGGCGATATCCAATTTTTAAACTTTTCGTTCGATTGGCTGTTCATGTTCGCTGTCTCGAAACACATGACGCGACCAATATATTGCGTAGGACGAGGAGGATTTACATAAATTCCCTGTGAGCTCGAAATTTGATTCCGGATATAATCTCTTCATCCGATTCAAATTCTGCAAGGAGAATCCAGTTTCTACGAGATGAGGGAAAGGGGAGGGGGTAGAGGGGGATAGAGATAAGGAACGTCTCAATGCTCCGTTAAACTCCAAGTAGTTACTCCCCCGGTTGATCCTAACTTGGATCCTGCTTTGAGTCGCCATCGTAGCCATCGGAAGTTTCATCTTAAGGAAGGGGCTTCTTTGAGTTTTATCTTTGTGTGGCGTGGATTTAGTTCAATCTTACGACGCAGGAACTGCTTACAAAGTTTCGCGTCGTGTAGGCGTGATTGTAGACGAGATGTAACGCATTTTTCCACACGACAAACTCCACTTATTTGGGATTGATTTTTAGGAGTGGCAGAGAAGACGACCATAGAAGATAACGAATGGTGCAATCTCTTTAAGTAGACAAATGTGCAGGGTGCTTACAAAAGATCTGACACATTTTAAACGCAGATGAAGCAGAAAAGGATGATGATACAACGAATCCAATTCTCTGGATAAATAGACAAACTCAAGCTATATGACTTTTCTTGGTACACTTATACAGTGTGATTCATAAGTATTACGAAGCAAAATGTCCATCACCATATTCATGTACTTTATTCTACCCAAGGAGATCTTCAAGAGTTGAAAGAAATGACAAATAAAAGTTGCTGACAACATTTGCTACAGCATACGTAAAATCATATCCCTTAAGAACATGTAGGATTGACACGTTTATTTTTCAATAAGTCGTGACGACGAAGATGACTAGGAAGGGTGGAAGAGGAAAATGGGCGTTTATTGAATGACAAACAGGAAAAAGGAGATACAATGCTCACGGAGACTCTTCAAAGTTTCCTAAACACAATCACTAAGCACCTAGCCCGCAATTCACTGAATCTCCTTAATTAATTCTTTTAATCTATGGCGACTTAGGCATGAAAATTTCCCTCGTGCGGCGCAGACAATTCAATAATTAATTAGAAGAATATCTGTCGCGAATATAAGAGGGCAGTGCTTTGACTTCCGACGCGTCATTCCTTCAAAAAGAGAAGAACCTTCCTTCGCATGTCTCTCTGCCTGGGTGCAAATGAGAATTGCGTTGACGCTCCGCCATCAGTCTCTCCGCTCGATTCGCCTTCCTTATTTTCGTCAAAGTTGATTTCTCTTCGGCCTCGAAGCTAGCTTGTGTTAGAGCAGTTATAGAGGTACTCTTTACAATGGAATCTTCCGTGACGCCATCTCAGGAACGGGCGATTGAAAAACCATTTGTGTGGGCACGACGAAACATATGCACAATGGGGCATGTAATCACAAATTGGTCAAGTTGTTTTATGAAAACCTCAATGTAAGAATCGTTTGAGCAAATCCAGATCGTAAAGGTTTCAAAGTACACAATAAGATCAAAATTGACAAAATTCACCATGCTCTTTACTTTTTGAACAACCCTCTTTAAACTTCAAAGAGGCTATTTCTTGTATAAGACAAAACACATCGAACAACAATGGGTTGATTAACAGGAATGACAACAATGGACACATATGTAGATTAAAGATAAGGGCATCTGCTTTTATGAACATCTATCTTTCTTGCTGCGACAACAATGTGCTTCCCATCTGATCGGGAACGTGACAACAATACAAGTCAAATTCACAGTAATCTGTTCCAAGATTAACATTATTTTCCTTAAAACAGTGCTTTGCATAATCTTTCAAAATAAAAGTCCAAATTACATATTAATCTTTACAAATGTTTGCATTACAAAATGTTCACTTTTCTCCTCGAGCTTAAAAATTATTAAGGTTATTATTTAAGTCGGATGATAGCGTGGCTGGCGTGATCGTAGGTCGCGAGTTCGAATCTCGGAGTGTGTTCTCAATTTTATGGGAAACAAACGCGTAACTTATACAAACCCGAAAACACACAGGCCTACCCGTCGCCAATGAAAAGTAAAAATCTACTTAAGGAACACAGAGGAAAAAGAATGGAAGCTACGAAACAAAAGTCAAGGTCTCCGTCACTGCAACACTAGTGGTAGTGTCTGGGTCGAACCCCGGAATGTAGAGTTACAAGGACCCGAAACTAACAAAACCACCGTTGCGCGGAGAGAAAGGTACATAAAGTAATAGGAAAGTCTTGAACTACAGACCACCAAATTAAAAGCACATTCACAGTCCTCCCACAGCAACACTATGGTCAAACGGCTCGGGCCCAACTTCGTCTGAAGTTAAAACAAAACCCACAGAGCAGCCACGTTGCGCAGAGCGATGTTAAGGAAAACATAATTAATAATAATAATAAAAAGACACAATAACTTAAAAAGACGAAAAAGTAATTAAAAGCTTCTTACGGCACACACACAGTTCTCTTCGGCAACACAGTGGCGAACGGCTCTGGCCCAACCTCAGGTCGAAGCTAAACAAGGCCCACAGAGCAACCACGTTGCGCAGAACGATGTGCCTCTACTATGTAATCAAATAATATAAAACACAATAAATTAAAGAAACAAGAAAAGAGAAATCCCAATATCACATACACTTTTCCCCCATGGCAACATCGATGACCAACAGCTCGGGCCCAACCACATCCTGAGGCTAATCGAGACTCGCGGAGCATCCACGTTGCGGGGGAACGATGTGCACCCTATTAGATATGATGAGCAACTGCCAAGATTGAGGTGCACGCACCCGTATTTATAGAGAATGTTCGAGCCAGCTTCGTAAGTCAACCGAACTTACACGAAGTTAAAATAATATCATAACATGCTGATTGAACATAATTAAACAATTTATATAATTCAAAATATACCAGAGGCGGACCAGCCGAATGGGACGTCTCAGGATGTATGAGAAAATTAATGAAAACAGTCATGGATAATTTGCTGACCAATATTTTTGCATTCTACAATTAAAGTTGCTCTACTCAAGAGCCCTCTGGAGCCCCTTCGAAGCAACGAATTGCGTTGAAACTTGTCATAGAGGCTATGCAGGTGGAAACATTGTTCAAATTTGAACCACCAGGTGCAAATATAGCGCTGAAGTAACAGCAGCTAGTAATTTGAGTTTATGTCGGTACAGCTGTGTTTAGTATGCCCCCTGTCATCGTAAATGACCTTTGGAAGCGTAAGACAGTGTGATCAATAGTCCCAAGAATCGTCTCCACAAAAATTTTGTTAACTTTGCACCAGATTTCAGCGACACATCACCACGTGGTGGTGAAAATCGGAACTACTTTTTTCGTCAGCATTCGTTTCGCCATAGCCTCCATGGCATCTATACCAAATTTCAGCGCAATCTCTTGCTTCTAATGGGCTTCAATGGGCTCTTGAGTAGGGTAACTTTCATTGTGTCCACTAGAGTACTGAAGGGAGAATTTCGCTCGAGCGAATAACGCTCGAAGCCCAGTAGTACACGTATAATCGTAATTTGTCGGTGGTAGTGGAAGACGCAGTGAAATTGAAACTTACATGAACGCATTCATCTCCAAGTTAAAATGTAGTTCACCCATACATTGATACATGAAAATTAAGAAAAACTAAATATGCTGACCAAGGCAGTAATTTATTTTATTAAAAACATAAACTAAACGTAACGTTTCAACCTTCTAGCAAGGTCCTCTTCAGACTCTGTATCAAGTACAGAAGTAACAAGATACAAAAACAGGGCATTATATATACACAAAACATTACTCGCTCCAGACTATTTAGAAAGTTGTTTGGAACTTTCTAGCAGGTGACTTTCACTTGCTAACTGTACTTTCACCTAAAAGGCTACACACAATTACTTCCATATAGAATGTGGTAGGACTTTTAATCTCAAGCTTTTTTCCCATCATTTTTCTTCCTTCTCCTCTCCTCTTTCTCTCTTGTCCATTCCACTCTTTCTAACATCTTCTTCCATTCTTTGTTTAATTTCAGTCCCCCATTCCAGTTCATTGTGTCTTCTTCACCTTTCTTCTCTATTTCTTCCTTCCATTTTCTCACTAGCATTCTCTTCTCCCTTCCTATCTGCTTAGCCTCATCCCACTCTATGTCATGTCCTTTTTTTCTCGTGTGTTTAAATATTGCATTTCTCTCTCTCTCTTAAGTCGTACATCATCCCTATGTTGTTTCAACCTGTCTTTCAGCCTTTTTTTCGTTTCTCCTATGTACACACTCTGACATTCTTTACATTTCACTTCGTAGATAATCCCTTCCTCTTCCTCTTCCTCTTCTCTGTTTTCCTTTTTCTTGTTTGCATTCTTCGTTCTGAGTTAACCGTGCAACTTCCGCTCTTCGAATTTGTATTTTAGTGAGTTGTACATGAGGATATATGGACATCAATGTCCAAATGAATGAGATCTGGAACCATAGAAGACAGTGTCGTACCAGATGGGGAAGTTTGATGAAAGTCATTCTTGATTTGGTACAGTTAGTCTGTAAAGAGCATGTGATACATTACTCGTAAAAAAGATGGAAAAATTTTGCAGACAAAACTAATGAAAGGACTGGCATCTGTGCTCCCTTGTAAATAATCGTGGGAGCACATTTAGAATGAGACTCACTGATTGTATCAATATACGGTTTGAAACTAATCCTTATTTCGTTTTCTGACTGAAGGAAATCCGATCAAAAGCCTCTTGGAAATAAACTCTGCTTAAAGATTGTGATAAAGGTAAAGGTAAAGTATTCCCCTGTGCATAGCACCACGCCATGAAGGCGTATAGGGGGTGTGGGGGTAACGCCCCACACTTTCTTGATCCGGTCGTGAGTGGGGGTGATGTGATCAGCATCACGCCCCTGACCGCCTTTACCCCCCAGGGTTTCCCCCAGGTACCCATGTTATTCGACGCTGGGTAGGCGCCGGGGCCGCTTCCACCGTTAGAAAAGTTCCCGGATTTGAACCGGCCGGGGATCGAACCCGGGACCTTGAGCATGGTAGTCAGACGCGTTACCGACTGAGCCACCGCGGCCACCGCTTAAAGATTGTGAGAGAAAAAAATAGGCTTTTTGGAATCCAACAATTAATATGTACTCTAATTAAGTAACTCGTTAGCGTTCTTAATCCTAAAGGTTTATGGCTACAGGAACACAAGCCTTCCATCTGTCCCTATGCTGGGCAAGATCAATCTAATGTTTTCCATCCTTAGCGATTTCCTTTAGGTCCATCTCAACGTTATCCCTTCATTTTAGTCTTGGCCTTCCTACAGGACTCTTACCATTAGGTTTCCCAACAAGAATCTTGTCTTTCTTCTCTCATTCTTGCCACATTACCTGCCCACCCGAGTCTTCTTGATTTAATTATTCTAATAATATCTGCACAGGAATACAAATTCTGCGTAACCTTCCCCACTCACCTGTATCCCCATCCCGTTTAGGTCCAAATATTTTCCTAAGGATTTTATTTTCAAATACTCTTAATTTATGTCCCTCTTTTAATGTGCGAAATCAAGTTTTACAACCATATAATACTACAGGCACAATTACTGTTTTGTATATTAATTAATTAATGTGTGCTCATGTAAAATAATTATTGTAAATGCTACCACTTTCCCAGAATAAAAACAAGTGTTAGCGATGTTTCGATCAACAACATGGCTTTTGTGTCTATAGGTTGAAAGAGAACAACAAAATTCATTTGGCTTGACGGCAACTTCTCTGGACGATAAATATTAAGCTTTGGTAAATTTGACATTGCTCCACGCTCCTCAGAAAAACAGATTTGATCATTGTAATCAAAGGCTGCACCTTGAGTTCTGCTTCAGCCAAAGTGTTATCTTGAAAGTGTATCAGACGTTTTTGTTTCAAGGAAGTGTGTCTGGCCTAACTTTTTTCATGATGTCAACACCTGAATATTTTTCATCTGACCAGTAAAGTCGTTCAGATTGTAATATCCATAAAGTAACAATGTGGTAATAAACCCACTCACTTTGTTAGCTCTAAATTCAAACTTTTATCAATTCTTCTGTGACACTGAATATCTGTTTCCTTCGCTATGGATTCCAGTATAACACCCGTATGCTTTTCAATTAGTTAATTTGGTGTTAACCGCCAAACACACTTCTTCATTTCTTCTGCACACAAACTTGCTTCTTTCCCACGTGATGTTAGCTTCCTGTATTGTGTATCTATCTTTCATCCATTCATTGCTTTCTTTACATAGTTGTCTCTTCTTAGATTTCCCCTGCTAAACTATATTCTTACCTGACACAGAAACAGCTGCCTCTTGAATCTCTTCTCTATTCTGTGATGGTGACTGTGAAGTTCCTGCTACGTCACTATCCTATGTTTTCTTGCACAGTGGATCCGAAATATTGAATATCAAGGGATCCCCGCACATCGTATAAAGCAAATCAATCATAATTCGGTCCCTGGTCATAAGACCCGCACACATTTTGAGGTGGTCGAGTTTTCTCTTTTGATCCTGTTAGGGCATGCCTAAAGAAGGGAAAAAATCTTGGGTAGACATCTGGCATACCGGGCCCAAGTTTTCTAGGGGCCCATAAATTCAAGATGGTCGCCGCTTCACGCACCATCAAAAGACATCGATCATAACTCCATTAAAATTGGTTTTTGACAATTTTGCGTAGACATATTTTGTTTAGAACTGAAACCGGAAGAAAAAATATTCTTCCAGTTTTCTTTTTTCATAATCTTGCACTGTTATGGATATACAAGGTAACCAAAAAAGTTCTTGCCGTTCTAGAGCAGTGGTAAACAAAGAGCAATACAGTGGACGGTACGTACCTTTAGATTTCGAAGTAATCTCCATTAGCATAAATAGCAAATGAAAATATATTACTATCATTTTTGTAACTAAATTAGTGTTCAAAAATTAAAAATGACGAAGAAATGAGAAAATGTGTTATTCATGAAGTGTCAGAACTGCACAAAACATAGTGAAAGTTAATCAAAACGTTACTAATTCAAAGATAGATGTAAGCAATGTAGGAGAACAAATCATGAGACGGGAGAGAGAGAAAAAATATTTCCTGATGTATTTTATAACCGTTCAGCCTATCGTCCTAATTTGAGAGCAGTTCATTTTGCTATGACATGCAATTATAAAATAGGAATATATCAGGTAGAGAACGCAATTCAATCATATTTCGTGCTGATTTTTATAAACTCGATTTTTTTCCACTAGAGTGCTTCAGTGAGATCATTTAGTTTGAGCACCAAATGGTTCACACGAACGACGCTAGATAGGGTACAAAATTAAGAGCTTCCTCGCTCTACGGATTAACGCTCTAACAGGCAATACGAGCGGTATACACTCAAAGCCCAGTGGTACACGTATAACCGTAATTTGTCTGTGGTAGTGGCCCTTCAAATATGGATAGTGAAGTGAGAGGCGCAGTGAAAATGACACTTAAGTAAACATATTCATTTTAACAATCCTGAGGTTCCCGTCTACGTGTTTCGGAGTAGGTGGAAGTTCTCTGAAATCCCGCTCGAATTTCCATCACCTTCTTTATTAACACTTCCAGTCGCCACAAACTTGCCTTAATGGTTTTCCCAACTGGTTCTTTACCGGCATATTCTCTCCGGTAATTCCCTTGCACTGTAATGATTGATTTGGTCTCTGTATACCAGAATACAGATCGTGCGCGCTGCTGCGGAGTCGCCATTGTGCTTTATGCGATTGTGGCGCTGCATAGTGAGAGGACGGTGAATTTCGAGGTCATGCAATTTTTTTTTTTTATTTTCTCTTTCGTCTAGTACCACTCGCATTCCACTATGTTTCATAACCTTTTAGCAATTATGAATTGAAATATTGGAAGTTTGAACGGAACACGCTGTATTATGTTATGCAACACTCGAAGAGTTCTTTTAACAAACATGGCTTCAATGAAAAGGGCTATATTGCACTGTTTTGGAGTAAAAAGGTTTCACTTAGTTCAGTGCTTTTTTATGAGTGCCTAATAATTTAATTTGTTGAATTATGAAAACCACTTTTATTTGCCATTCCTTCTATTTATCTGTTTTTTATACATTGCTTTCATTTTTCTATTTCATCTTATTTTTACTTTCACAAAATCGATATTTATCCTGGAACTATTTACTTTTATTTCTTCACTTTTTCCTGCCATCTATTTTTCAATATCGAAATTCCTTTCTCTCCATCTCGTATTATTGTTTCCAATATGAAATACCTGGTTTGGAACAACTACATAGCTTATATAATCAAATTTAAGTTTTGGTGTTACTCAAAGAGGACACCCCTGTTTGGAAGCCCAGGCAGTCACCGGAATGCCTGACATGATTCCAAAGATCATTTCTTGTAAATCTAATTACCAGAGAACGGATTTATGTGTAAATACAAATCTTTATATAATGCTAAAATCAATGTTATTTTGCATTGTATTTACAAATCATGGTATGTAAGCCTCAATTTTGTTTTCATATTTTTATCGTATATTAGCTGTTGGCACCTATATTTTGGTTGTTTTTGCTTACAGTTTCCATATTTTCAAACATTTCCCGACATACATGTATATTCCGGATTCATAGATCTACTACATTTTCCTTTCTTTTGTTAAATACCAAAGGTTTTTGCGTTCATCCGTATTCTCATTGTTCTGTACTTTCTGTTTATTTTAAATCTTGGCAACAGGCAATGTATCTGTTATTCTAACATTGTTGTCAACAATAGAAAAGGCAAGATCAAGTTTTCTCTGTGAAATTCATTGCATAGTTTTAAATGTATACCCATTATTTCTTGCGATATTGAAAGCAGTTTGTCCATATAAATCTGTATTTAGTCAGAACAAGAAGACATTCACGTTTGAACACTTAAAGTAAAGTTTGGTAATCCATTGTTTTGTTAAAAAAAATAAAGCACATTTTGTATTTGAATTTGAATTTGATTTCAAAATTTTGGGTGCGTCAGAACTTAGGCTATTTTGCACCCGTCCAGCCCCTTACCGTTAAAAATAACAACTCTAACGTTGCATAACTAAAATCTTCAAATATTCTGTTTTCCGTTAAAAGCTGAGGCTGTAAACAGTCACTCAGCACACAACAGGGCAACACACATAATTATACTGGCCATAGGGCCAGTCGCCAGAGCCTTGTTTGTCTGCAAAATGCAGTCCAGGGTGTACTACGTGGAAGTGAGGTTGACTTTTGGGTGTCCTATTTGAATTCTGCATTACAGTTAATGTCACGTAGGCTTAATGCATTTTATTTAGCTGGATAAATAGCTCGTTTAATTAAAATTGTCATTTTTCACAATTACAATTAGATTTTTTATTTAAATATTTTGATTAAAGTAACTTAATACATATTTATACATCGAACACTTTTTTAGTACACATAAATTAGCTCCCTGGTAATTTCAACTTAAACGTAACTTCGAGACTTTGCGTGTTGCTTTGAACGCAATCTCTTCTAACGTGATACTGATTTCATTCAAGACTCGGACAATTTTTGCTCGTGACGGTACACGCTTTTCTGGCCCTTCACCAGCTTTCCACTTCGACGCGAACCTCGCTGAAGGGCCAATATTTCTTAGAGACCTTCAAGATACGCAAGACTCGATACTTTCCCGTCAGTCTGGTTGACTAACTTGTAGGATACTCTCGCCCCCTTGCGTTCGATTTTTCAGCGCGTTTCGTGCGGAGAGACAGACAGACAGAGAGTGCGAAAGGGGGTGTGTCACTGACTAAAACGTGACCGCACTCCCCCCATCTGTCTGCTCCCTGCCTTTCCCGCGTTGTCCCTGGCAACTAACCCCACCCGGAGGGCTGTGGGAGGGACGAGAGAGATAGAGAGAGAGAGGTTTGGCGCGTAAAGGGTCCAGGGTAGGGGGCGTTGCTGTCGCTAGCCCAGGCTTCGCTGCCAGTTGTTCGTGAACCGTGTAGTGCTGCTACGGGCTTGAATAGCGGGTCCGCCTGTTCGCAGCGTTCCCGATCTTCTTCCAGCGCGCTAACCCCTTTCTACAACCTCTCTCTGGTTGTGATCTTTATCCGGAAGTGCGTCAAGGATTACCACGAAAATGAAGACCTCTTCGTTTTCGCTACGTGTCATGAGAAGGGTGAGTATCGCGAGTTGTTGCTTCGTCAATCCCCCTCCCTCTCTCTCTTTTTCTCGCTCGCTCTGTGAGTATGCGTGCGCGCGCCACCGCATATGTGTGCGTGTGCGCGCGTGCATATGTGTGTGCTTGTGTGTATCTGCATGGATGGGCCGTACTGCACGCCAGATTCATATTGTTCGTATAATTGTGATGTTGATGACATGGTATCAATTAGCCGAGTTGTCGCTATTGTTGTAAACAATCAACAATCGCGGTGTACATCAGCGCTTTCGTAGTACGTGCTCTCAAACCAAGTTAATGCTGAATGAACAGTCTAAAATCAAAACACTAACTTCAATGCAAGGGTCACCATAGGATGGGACGAGCCACGCCCCCTTATGTGCCACGTCCTGTTGCACCCTGTATTGCAGCCAAACACTGCCATCTTTTTTCCCCGTTTTCCTTGGGTTTGTGTCGCTTTTGTGCCTATTTTGGCTAATCGCGACTACAATGACGAATGATTATTATCCGAAATTAATATGGACACTCGGAAAGAAACATTCACACCAAAACTGGGACTTGGAGGAAAAATAAATCTTTGCTTTATGCTTTATATACCCAATGCCATGTCAAGGATCTTGGCATTTTTAATAGTTTGTGATATTTGTAACCATATTTTCACGTATTTTAATAGTTGCTATATGTAATATTTGATTACATTTTAACGTATTCGATGTTTCTTTTGAGGAGTCTGGGCTAAATTTCAACCCCCATCATCCCCCACCATGGGCACGTCACTGTATATACCCTCCCCGAAGCATTCTCTACAACCACGCCTAGGGAAATTTTCCCATGCACGGAAAGATCGAACATTTCTGCATCAAGACTCCTTTTCGATTCCTGAAACCTGAATATACTGAGTATGGAAAAACCTACGTATATTTCCTAAGATTAATATTTCACTAACGCAGCACGGTAAGTGGAACTATGTCTAAAAGGAGCTAAAACACAAAACAAAATCCGGCTGAAATCAATGCCTGTCCAATGGAAGAAACTCAAGGTTGTCCAACGTTAACCTGAAGGCATTAGAGAAGGGAAGCAACAGTTTGTAGGCGTGGTTAAACCACCGAGATTCAAACCATCCGCTTTTCCCTGCCACCGTTGAGACGGGCTAGAATCGATTCCTGTAGCCTCCAACCCAGCGTATTATGACTCGAAGTACATTTATACGAGACGTTCTCCCTGTATCCCGGCGCAGAAGGTACTCGACACCCATCCCTTCAAGATTAATGGTTCCAGGGTGACGAATCGAAATCGTCCCCCCCTTCTCTTTTTTTGCTTGCGGAAAGAGGGGGAAATTGCTTATTGAACAAGTTTCCCACCAAACCTTCGAATATTTGACACCTACTGTGTCTTGACAAAGACTGGGGCATTTGCCGAATGCCACATCCGATCTACGTTAAATTGCCCCGAAGATAGACGCGTGCAATATACGTTCATCTACAACCTGTTTGATTTTGAGTCCACTTTACCCATAAGAAAGGCTCTCTCTCTTTCTCTTTCCCTCTATCTCCCTCTCTCTTTCAAGAGAAATAAAGAAGGAATGAAGGAAATAAACTCTCTCTCTCTCTCTCTCTCTCTCTCTCCCCCTCTCTCTCTCTCTCTCCGTCTTTCAGGACAAAGAAACAAGGAAGGAAGAAAATAATATTTATCTCTCTCTCTATCAAGAGAAAGTAAGAAGGAAGGAAAGAAATTATCTCTACCTCTCTGTCTTTCAGGACCAAGAAAGAAGGAAAAAAAATCTTTCTCTCTATCAATAGAGAGAAAGAACGAAAGAATTTATATACAGGGTGACTTGTAATTAGATGTATTCCCTGAAAGGGGTTAAAGTAGAGACAATTTGCAATAAATTTGACCATATGATACCCCGTCCGAAAATTAGTGGTTTTCAAGATAATCGAATTTCTATTGTTTTCTTTCTAAATGACAATTTTCCACATAAAAAGGTGAATTGAGAAAAATCTGCTCATTGTGTGGCACTTATTTCAGCGTTTTCTGATAGCTAACAAATAAGTGGTTCGTTGAAAAAAAAAGTTTTTTCCAAATAACAATCACATGTAAGTAACGGGTGGATCTAAACTTACAAGTGATGATAAAAACATGCTCTCTTAGTTTACTTGGCAACGTATTAATAACAAAAATGGTATGACATGAAGCGTACAAATTACTTAAGTTACTTCCTTGTGTCATCTGCTATCCAACAAGGTACAAATGTTGCTAACATTCACATTTGTTTACAAGAAATTATACTTTGTTCATCTTCATGTGAATGGAATCAATGAACAATACAATTAAAGAACATTACACGTCTTGCTCAAAGTGGGCACCCCCGTTTTTACGGACGTAACTCGTGATGTGATGGTGTCCTTGATGTGTTGACCAGCTATTGAGATCCTCTCCCTGAGCTCTTCTTGCGAGTTTACCGGTGTCTTGTAAACTGTATTTCAAGTGGCTCCAAATGTAAAAGTCGCAAGGCGTCAAATCGATCGGGGGATCGATCTGGGCAGTCATCTTGCTGATAAATCATGTCACGTCTTGTGGCTAGAGGCACATCCTCCAACAACATTGCCATCCCGTTCCTCAAAAAATGTTCGTAAGTGATGCCATTTAAGATTTGGGGCAGGAAAAATGGCTCGATCGAATGATTGTTGATTACGCCCATCCCCATCCATACTTCTGCCTGGGCGTGTGACAGTGACTGGATGAAAATTACCCAAAGAAATGGATTGGCCGAGGCGGCCCGATTCCCTGGCTGGCCCGATCCCCCGATTTGTCGCTTTGCGACTTTTACATTTGGAGCCACATGAAAGACTTAGTTTACAAGACACCGGTAAACTCGCAAGAAGAACTAAGGGAGAGGATCTTAACAGCTGGTCAACACATCAAGGACACCATCACATCACGAGTTACGTCCGTAAAAACCTGCGTGCCTGCATTAGTAACGGAGGTGCCCACTTTTAGCAAGACGTGTAATGTTCTTTAATTGTATTGTTCATTGATTCCATTCACATGAAGATGAACAAGGTATTATTTCTTGTAAACAAATGTGAATGTTTACAACATTTGTACCTTGTTGGATAGCAGATGACACAAGGAAGTAACTTAAGTAATTTGTACGCTTCATGTCATACCATTTTTGTTATTAATACGTTGCCAAGTAAACTAAGAGTGCATGTTTTTATCATGACGTGTACGTTTAGACCCACCCGTTACTTACATGTGATTGTTATTTGGGAAAAACATTTCTTTTTCAACGAACCACTTATTTATTAGCTATCAGAAAACGCTGAAATAAGTGCCATACAATACATATTTTTCTCAATTCACCTTGTTATGTGGAAAATTGTCATTTAAAAAGAAAACAATAGAAATTCGATTATTTTGAAAACCAGTAATTTTCGGACGGGGTATCATATGGTCAAATTTATTGCAAATTGTCTTTACTTTAACACCTTTCAGGGAATACATCTATTTACAAGTCACCCTGTATATATATATATATCTTTCTCTTTCAAGAGAAAGAAATAAGGAAGGAAGGAAATAATCTCTCCCTCTCTCTCTCTCTATCAAGAGAACTGGCCTCCCACTCCCGTGTTTATAACTGGCATTTCGTCTTCCGTCATCAAATATTTCCACCCATTCATACACTCTCCCTTGACTTATACAATTGTCTCCGTACCGAAGCTTCATTATTCTGTATATTTCAGAAGGGTTCACTCCCTCTGACCACAAGAAACGAATAAAACTTCGTTGCTCTTCTACGGTGCAAGTCAACAGCTACTGTGCAGGCGCATACAGCCTGATCGTCACGACACCTTTATGGCGTGTTGCTAACGAACATTTTTGAGTGCCGAAACACTCATTTTTGTTATGCATAAATCTCCACGAAGTTTAGAATAAAATTCCTGTTATTTAATGCCTTCTCCTCGTACATTTTTCAATTTGCTAACCTGATATTGCAAGTTATAAATTTTAGGTATTTTCATATTATTTGTAGTCCAAAAAATATAAAATAGATTGTTATGAAGACTTCAATATCAACCACTCAGCATATAGTTGTGGTTTTAACATGGAAGTCAACAAATTTCGCAAAATTCACACACATTACAATACAAAAAAAATTCCATAGAAACCCATCGGCGTCCCATTATGAAATTTTGCACACAAATAGTCAAAACATATATTTTTTAAAATAAAAATAAAAATGGTGTTTTTGAGATTTTCAAAAAAACTTTTTCAAGTTTTTTAAAAAATTACAAAAATTAAATATCACAGTCATGTTGCATTTTAAATTATAGCTCATTAATAGCAGAAGAAAATGACATCAATTTATGCTATGTCGGTCAAATAGTTTTTGATCTACAGCTGTTTAAAGATTTCAAATTATCGTCAAATTTTGGAATTTTTGCTTTTTTGAATGTCAACAACTCAAAAACTAAGAGCCGAAAAAATCTGGAATTTGGCAGTTTTAGTGAGCTTTACTGGTACTACCACTGCACCAAAAATTATCAATTTTTGAGATGTCAAGGTTCAGACCGTGGTTGATTTGGCATGGTATGACCCATTGTTGTTGTTTGTTAATGCGATGTTCTATAGATGTATTGATTGAATCTTAACTGAAAGACCGATGTAGTATGCTGCAAACCTAGGGGTTGTCGTTTCGTACCACGGGTAAGCCATGAATGTCCGTTTGTTTGGTTTGGTTTGAGTTTTGTTAACTGTTATGCACGAAAAGGCTAATCTGGATTGGATCTACATTTTAACGTGAGTATAACCTGGATGGATGTCCTTTGGTGTTGTGTCGCTTATCTACTGTATATATGTATCTAGTAATTACCGGAAGAAAAAATCAATTTTTCCTCAAACAGATTGAAAAGTCACTTGGGTTTCAAATGTTGTCAAGTTGATGTTCCAGGCGTGCATTCGCCCTCTGAATATTGATCTATTTTGCAATAGAAGTTTTTTAATCGATAAAAGCTATTTTCAAAAATAAGGGCGCAATATGTTCCTGAGTGAATTATGTATTGTCGATTATCCTAAAAGGCAGAAACGCGATATAAAATAAGAAAAATACAAATACAAATGCAGAATAAGGGTGTAGGGATCAGACTGGCAGTACTGGTTTAGTCACTTATGTAGGTGGAGTCAGTATGATATTTTACAAAAGGTCTCTGCCGCTTTTCTCATCTACAAATATGCTTCAGTTTCCAAGCAGTAGTTGCTCAGCAACTGGACGTGTCTCCTCCGTATTTTAATATTTCCTTGAAACATATATTACATATGCATTAAACACAAGCACTATAAGCTCTTACTTTAAAAATATTGAAAATGAAATATATACGTATTCTTATAATGAATTTATATTCATGTACAAATAATACATCAAAAATAGTGAAATGTTTGAAATAGTGATGAACAGGTTTTCATGCCAACCAAAGGAAAGAACAAAATATATGTTTAAGCTACTCTCGCGAGATATAATCGTGCGAGTAGGTTAGGTTTAATGTTCCTAGTTTATATCACGTGGTACATGCATGAGGAGACAAACATCATGAAATAATTTTGTATTATGACAGGCAGGTAGTACAGAAAGTTCTGTATTATAGTCCAGGACTTGTCATGGGGTTTCGTTGTGTTGAGGCTCTCATGCATTCTATCTAATCATAATATCAAACTTACGATTATGCTAATAGGTAGGTTAAAACGACGTTAAATAACTACATAGTAAGAGAAATAGACATTTCATATCTCATATAGTGGAGAATAATCTGTTCCGTTGCATCATAGTGGTTTGTCGTACGCGTATCCTGTGGTCACTAATGGACAAGTATGCTTTTAAAGGTAGGTCGATTATATCCGATGCTAACTGACCAGGAAAAACTTATTTCACCTTTCTTACCTCATCGTCGAGTCCAATATTAATCACTCAATACTAAAAACAATTTATAGCACGATTTCTTCGCTTTAGTAATGTGACAATGCACAGGATTTGAAAATTTGCTGAGAGTACACATCAATATTATGTAAAGTTGAAAATTGATTAAATGATCAAATCGAAACGCATTGAACTGCTCTCAATCTTTCAAATGATATTATGGAGTAAAGGAGACATATTATAACAGTAACTGAAAAGTACTTGAAGACTGGCATTTGATTGTCAGTGTTTTTTGTGACTGTAGTGCATTTAGTTCAGAAGACGCAAGAAACGTTATACCTGAAAGTGAATTTATCAATGTATCCTACATGCATGGTCGTATATATAGTTCACGTAAGGGGGTCAACTTTTGGTATGATTAGAATTGCTTTATGTCATAAGTGAAAATTCAGGGCGGTTCTGACCGGAAGATTGTTGGTGAGCGGGTGCTGGACCCGACAAATTTGTATGTAGTCACGAAGTCACGCTATTTAGTATTGATACTTTTCTGTTCATCTTGTGTCAAATAACTTGAGAAAGCTACGATGTTTATCTGGTTTCCTTGCACTGCGTTTTTAAAAACCTAATTTCTGTAAGAAGACTCTAGGGGGAAAAATATAACTGATTTGACAGTCCCGATGTAGTTTCTTATTGCAGAAATTTCAAAACTTTCAATAAGTTGTAGACTTTTGGTTTGCAGTCACATCTGGTGTGTGTAATTACTTAATTTCCTTCCCATCCATATCTCGTCCTATACGTCTAGAATTTAGTAAAATAAAATAAGTCCGAAGAAATTTTTTATAAAAAACCGGATAGAACAGGTAATTTAGTAATTTTATTGAGCCAGGGGGCGGGGATTGGACTTGTTGAAGCTCACCCCTTACATACGCCCATGCCTTCATGGAACATTGAAGTAATCTTAAATTATAAGATATTTCACACCATTCTTATTTCAAATATTAATTTCGTATAATTCTAGCTATGTGGCCCATCCAGCTTTCCAGCTAAGATATTATTAAGCAGTGCAATTTATATTAATATATTGTAATCAAGGGGTCCCGGGGTCGGCACCAGGTGGAAGCCCATAGTGGTTCGGATCCCACTTTAAACTGTAGGTCCAGTCCCGATTAGCCTTTCTGTGCATAAAGTGAACTTAAGACAACAAATCAATCAATCAAAAATATATTAAGATACTTTCGAGTTTTATTTAAACAGTTACATTATTGTTTCCACATGTGGTTTATCCTTTCATAACATGGGCTAAAGAACAATGTGACCTCAAACGAATGTTATTGTTATTCTATGAGAAGTCTACTAACAAAATGTTCTGAAAATATTAACATTATTTTAACAAGCTTGAGAGATTTGGGTACACATATGCCTGAAATTGTGAATAATATAAAACTAATTCTCTGAATATTTGAATTTTCAAAGGAAATCCCTGCGTATCATTTCCCCCAAATCACGCAATATTTATCTACTCCTAAATTATTATCATGTTATAACAAAATTCGTACGTTTTGTCTTTGGATACTTCTTTCTGATACAGCTTTTTCCAATTCATTCTCACAGGATCTTAAAAATTTACTAATTTTGCTATTTTTGCAATTCCAAAAATTTCCCTGCAGATAACACGAAATGAATGTCTCTCTTAAAGTAAGTATTTAGACGTTTGATATCTGTGTATTGCAACTTTGTTCGTTGCCAAGTTCACATATGCTTTCGCTCAAATGACGTCATTCGTGACCGACAATATTCACTTAGTACGACTTGGACACCTCAATCTCATTCCATCGGTTACAGTCAAAATGACTTCTAGTTCAAAGAAAATTGAAAATCCAGACCAAATGTATTTTAAAGAAAAAGTGTAAGACCTCCTTCTAAAGGCTTTTAAAGATTTTTCAGATAGTCACTACCTGGGAAATTGAGGGGGTTCGGGACACTTGCACGGAGTGACACTTGCACGAATCCTGCCCCAGATCCTGCTGAATCACTATTTGGGTTGTGTCACTTGCACGGAAAGTAAGACCGGAACGGGGAGGGGGATTTCTGGGATTTTCTGGTTCCAGTGAAAACCATCGTCTTTCTTTCTCAGCTCATTTTTGTTCAAATAGAAACAGTTCATTTGTATGTACATTATTTACAAATTTACATTTTCCAGGCGATTACTACAATTTCTGAATATAATAAATTTCTTTCACACTTCCGTTCTCTTTAAGTTTCCTCAAGGCGTCACTTATAATCTTATTGGTCCTAATTGCAGATTTCTTTCTTCTTTTGCCGTCCGGGGCCGCGGTAGCGGTAGGTGGTGGTAGGTCAATTACCCCATGGGCGGAGTCCGGAATGGGGTGCGGGGGACAATTTTAATGTTTTTTTTAGCCCTGAAAAAGCGGCTGTTATATATCCATCGGTACTGGTGAGGTGGCTGCTAGGAAACTGACATGGCCGCAATAGACTTCCACCTTGCAACTTTAAACGGCTGTATCTCCACGACTGTACACTCGTAAATATTTGTTACCCCGCTCCAGAATTTTGCTTTACACAATTTGCAACACACAATCTTCGTGCAACAATCACTAAATTCACCTCCGTGCAAATGCAACTACGGGCAAGTGTCACAAACTCAATTAAGTAGCCTCTATTCTCTAATGAGGCACGATTCCTGTCCCAGGAATCTCTGAAGCGAGAGAACGAAAGCAAGTCTTTGCACAAAGTAGTAACTACACAGGGTTCGACCAATGCACACGTGCTAGGGAACAGAATTGTATGAAGCGAGGAAAAATGCCTGTAGTACCCAGCCTTTGCAGCGCAGTGTACTGCTTCGCTCGGCCCACTCGCTTTCTCCCCTTCTCTGACGTAATGTGCGGCTTTGCTCCAGAGATTACCGGGATATATTATAGTATCCAGTGACGTAAAGCAACGTTACGTCAAATTAATCCGCAATAGTCTGTGCCAAAATAATTCTTGAGAAACTCCCTTTAACAAAACGATGCTCATTTATCCTTTATAAAGTTTTCTGCATAAATTTCGTTTAGTTCTAAGATATTGTTACCAAAATACTGGAACAATCATCCTGCTTTCCAAGGAAAGCAACATAAGTTCTGAAGTTCAGGCAGAAGATAGAACTTCACAAAGATATAAGTTTAAAAGTCAAAACATTTCTTTGTCACTTTCGTTCTATAAATATACTACAGAAAAGCACAACAAGGTGCTATGGGTGGCGACGAGTTATCTGCGTGCTTTGAAACGATATAAAAAAAATTCCTTTACTTTTATAAGTTTTAAAAAATAAAAATTTCTAGTGAAAATTAATGCTTAGAGCCTACATGATGCACAAAGTATGACTTAAGGCTCGACCGGACCTTTGGCAGCCGTAAGGGCGATTTTCTTTCAAATTTTCTTCTCCATTCGAAAAACCCTCTTTGATATTCCAAAATATGAAAATTTATATACACTTAGAATTCCTTATAGAGCATCGATGTGAAATTTCGTGTAATTTCCTTTCGCTGTTATCTAGATCTTCTCAAAAGTTTCGTGATTACGTAAGTCTATTAAACTATTGATAATATCTAGATAACAGTGAAAGCGAACTACACGAAAATTCACACCGATGCTCTAGAAGGAATTCTAAGTGCATGTAAATTTTCATATTTTGGAATATCAAAGAGGTTTTTCGAATGGAGAGGAAAATTTGAAGAAAATCGCCCATTCGAATGCCAAAGGTCCAGTATATCATTTATGCTGAACCCGAGCTTGTTCAAATTTCTTGTACTTTCTTTCTTGCTTTGAATTATGTTCAGACAAAATATTCAGACGGATATATTGAATTTATTCAAGTTTTTTAGTATTCAAGTGGTAATGTTAACATCTCTAAACATGCATTTTAGTTACGTTTGTAGCAGTGATAAGCATTTATTTTACTCGTAGTAAACTAGCCGATTACCCTCCGTTGGCCCGGTATCTATTTATCCCAATGTTCTATTTAAGTTGTCCGTGGGTTAAACATGGCGATCTCAAATCCACTCCGCATTACTTAATAGACTGCCTCTGTGACTTGTTGATCGTGGTCGAGAAAGCAAGTCTCTCTTTCTCTCTCTCAAATGTACTCGTGTATGTCACCAATTATCTTAGCGACTCCGAAAAGTATGGATTCGACACTCATATCGGTCGTTTTAGATTATTTTTACATGTCACCCCCTCCCACTTCCACCCTCAGGGGTGCCAGGGGTGTCTTACCCCCACAGTGTTTTTTTCCAGATTGTAAGTCATATGTGTACCAAGTTTGGTTGAAATTGCTCCAGGCGTTCGAGAGTTATGCCGGACCAAACATACATACATATATACACACATTTTTAAATTTTTGGTAAATTTATGAAGCTTATTCATTCAATAATATAAGCAAACTTTAAATTATAGAGGCTAAGGTGTACAGGTTCTCAGAAGCAAGATGCAAGTCCTTGAGTAAGCTAACTTGTGATGACAGAAATGTGACAAATATATTATCTTCTTCTCTTTCTGTTGTGATGAATGTTCAGTTATGAAATTGACAGAAGTAGTAAATGCATGTTACCATGGAGTGGATGCATTAATTGTTGATTGGTTGAAGACACAGCTTCTGTGCACTAAATTAACTTTTGACTTTACTTTCCGTTATGTAAGAAAAGAAACACTCGCATATACAGTGTAAAATATTGATATATTCACGAGTTATTTACTGCAAAAAGAAGATCCGTTTCGCAATATCAATTGATTTGAAATTTTCACAATAAAATAAATCGGATATGCTGTTCTAGGAAGCAAAACTACCAGTTTTATGGTACATCTAATAGTGGCATAGATGGGATATGAGTTTCTTGAAGAACAATATCATGACAAAACCTTTGTAACAATAGTAGATGTATGTAGACAATGCTCGTAACCACTGGCGCAGGATTTTATTTTGGAGGGGGGCTGGAATTGTAAAGGTGGATATTGCATAGCTACGTTCTTGGAAGGCTGCGGAATACACAATAAAATATTTCATAATTAACATATTTAACCTTCGTTTGAAAAGTCGTTCAAAGACAAAATAATAATCGAGGAAGAAATTTTAATTTTCTCAAAATTTTGGGAGGGGCTGTAGCCTAATCAGCTCCCCCCTCCGTGCACCAGTGCTCGTAACAGAACGTCATTGCAAAATATATATTGTCACTTTTGAGCAGCTACTAGCTTTGGTCGTAATCATAGTTAATTTGAATTATGTTTTGACGAAATCGTAGGAATAAAGCTTCTCACTTGTCTTTGTGCTAACCCTGTTGCCTTTCAATCAAAGCGTCCAAGGTTCGATTCCCACCTCAGGCACAATCCACGGTGATTCGGAATTCGGATCCGACTTCAATCAGCAAGCCCAGTCCCGACTAGTCTACATGAACATAATCTGAAATTATAACAAACTTTGACCAGCCCTTAATTGTAGGAAAAAGATAACAAATATAGTATTAAGATCAAGAAAGTGTGGGGCGTTACCCCCCACACCCCCTATACGCCTTCATGGCGTGGTGCTATGCACAGGGGAACACTTTATACCTTTTTTTTACTTTAGCATTAAGATGCTTTTAGAAACATCTTTGTTATTCCAGCTGTAAGTCAAATCTAAAACCGTACAAATCGGTCCTCTGGTTATCGAGATAATGAGCATTAAAGAAATGGCTTCAAAAAATTCAAGATGGCTCCAAATTTCAATATGGCGACGGGTAGGTAGATTCCCTTCAATGAACACAGAGCTATTGTAGATTCCGTGCGCAGAACTTCATTCAACACGAGAACCATAAATGGGCTCCCCATGAAAGAAAGAGCGCTCCACCTCCAACAATGGTGAATCTCGACTTGTTGCAACCGTCCTCAACGGAATTCCAGCGCTGCTTTCGTCGGTGCCATTTCCCGACAGCCTCCACGCTCCGCCCCCTCCCCGAAGTATGCTGCTAACAGGTGGAAGACGTCTACTTGCGGAGACATCCTCAGATTTACATCGTCGAGTCGGAGCACGTATCCGCTTGCACTTGTCTACCTCGGTTGCTGCCGCCAAACTGAGTTCCCTCCCTGATCAATACCTCGGTAATCTTTGAGCCTAGGCTTTCGGCATGTTTCCGATGCGATGTGTTCAGACGTCGGAAGCGGAAATTGAGCGATTCAGGAACGCGAGTGGACGATTTTTTGCGATTTCTGCGTTAAATAATAAAAGGGTCGTGGAATGCTCAGGCGTTGTAAGTGCCGACGGTGGAGTTATGTGTGAGTTTTAGGTCAATGTTCAATCAATTATAGTCTTAAAGTTCTGCTGGAGCTATGGCCTGCGTCATGAAATTATTTGTCGGAAATGTATGTTCTTTCTAAACCGCTACGATATTAGTATTTGTGAAAATGTACATCTATTTACAATTCTTTCCAGAGCAATTGAATGATTTCGCTGTTTGTCTAAACGCACGGCCATGAAAATAGGCGGCTGGGCAGAATTGCGCTGTTGCCACATATGGGAAAAGCAAAGCGAGAGCGGGACAAAAGTCGCTGCTTTCCGCGCACTGTGTGGCAACGTCAACCGGGCTGCGTTGTCTAGGTTGAGCGTCAGAGCGTCTTTCCGAGGCACTTTTGTGTCCTTTCGAGCAAATACTGTTTGTATCGCATGGATTACAAAGACCAACTCCACAACGAGATCTTCCATTCTTTTAAAAATCCGAACACACGGGGTTGTGCTCTGACGTGGCAACAGCGCGAACTTCTGCCACCCTCCTAATTTCATGGCCGTACGTTTAGATATCCTGATAGCTTCGTGAGTAGTGTAATTGATGCTATAGCTGGCGCGATAAATGATGAGCCCCCCTCAGGCAGATTTGGCTACACTTAAAACTAGCTCAAGATGTGCATATGAGCTTATTGCTCAAGTGTGGTACTGTGTCTAATCCAAGATTTTTGTAAAAATGCCCTCGGGAATTTCCCGTGAAATGATGAGCCCCCTCAGATTGATTTGCCTACACTTACAAAAGCCACATCTGTGAGATTGTTGTCCATAAGCTTCTTAAAAATATGCCCCTCTTGATATTTTTTTTGGCTACACCTAAAACTAAGCCAAAAAGCCACCCACACCCACCCACATACACACCCACACCCACCCACACCCACACATACTTACTTCCGGTTTAAGTTCAATTGGGCACCAGGCTCAACTTGTGCAATATGCAGAGGCCCTCTAGAATTGCTCTGTGACTCTCTCATTTCTTACATCATAAACATATGATTTTTCACCTATAAGAATAACACTACATATGGTGTCATCAGGGAGTGTATCGTGGAATTCACAGATAATTTTAATGTTTGTTCTGTCATTAACCACAACTTGTTTTCTTTTTGAAGTGTTGATGACAAACATGGGTCTCTGTGCTTTGAATTCATCTGGTGTGTAATACATGTCAGTATTGCCAGTAGTGACCCTTTTGTATGCTGTAAATGCTTCATATAATTTAAGAAAATCATCCTTGGACATGTCTAAATTATAATTTTCTCTAGGAAACACCTCATTTCTGCCATTTTTAAGATATATGTTCTTGATGTTGCAGTTATCAAATTTACTTGAATTTTTTTCCTGATTATTGTGTCTTCCAGTCTGAAACAGTACCACCACAAAATCTGGCATGTCATATTGTATACTGGAGAATGAGTTTGTAGCATCAAATTCATAATAGGCACCAGTGGCAGGCTTCTGTACACATTGATATGTATAAAATTGTAAAGGAATCTGTGGATTTTTTAGAATATCTGCTTTGTATTTAAGAGCATAACTGGCCTCATATTCAACAACCGGGATTCTTAGCTCCAAAGTCTGAATAAGGCACTTGCCCTCATCAGGTAGGGTATTAGGCAGAGCTGCCCCTGTAGAATTTAATGTACTGTACCTCATCAAAGCATTATTATCATTGGCAGCTCTTCTAAATGTAATTCTTAAACCACCCTTCCACATAATATCTTTGTAATCGGAGAAGAATCCTGGCAACAGGCGCATAGGAAACAATACTGTGTGGCTCTTGGATAATATTTTATCACCAGCCTCAAATCCACCTATTTTGTAGTAAGAAGCCTCGGTTTTGGATAATTTTAGTGTGGCCAAAGCTGTGGAGGTAATGCCAGGGTAATCTACTCTGTTTATAACAACACCATGTTTTCTGATCTCAATTTCAGAGAACAGATGTGGCACAAAATTGTCTACCAATCTTATATTTGAATTTGCCGGATAATCTGTACCATCGAGCTTTACAACATCATATTTGATGTATAGATCTGCTCTGTGGGGGTGTATAAAGCCATCCCCTACATCAAGGTCTATCTCAATCTCTGTGTTGGGTTGATTTAAATTTGCAAAGGTCCTCCTGTTTGGGGGGAATGATTGTAGCTCATAACTCTCAATATTTCCCATTTTTTTTGTATGTATTTTTATTTAAATATTAATCTCTATGATAGCAGTTGTTCTGGCTTCAGCAAAATCAACTAATTCTTCTTTTTCATTAGTAACCATCAACTCAATATAATCTATTCTATTATGGCACACAGGAAAATATAATGTTGGTGATGGAGTGTAGATGATCGGCTCCATAAATTCAGAGTTAGGTTTAAATGTTGCAATGATGCCAGTTTGTTTGTGAGTGCCTATGCCATTTGATTTGGTGATCATACCCTCGGCCACATTACAGTGAATATTCAGAGTCTCTATGGCTAAGAATTTAGGTATATTAATAGCAGTGTGTTTGATGGCTGGTTCAGTTTTGTGTTGTTCTCAAAGCCTAACAGCTCTCTTATAGTACCCAGATCCACTGTTTCTCTAGCAGACACAATCTCTACTCTGTGAGTGACCGAATTTTGAGTTAACACTATACGTCTGGGTAACTGAGCATGTAGAGTGGACAGATTATACTGCCCTGGACTGATGACAATGTTTTGATCACCAACTGCAATTGTGTTGTTGTGGTGTGTAATATTAGGGATCAAGTACATGCCATAAAATGCTCTGAGAGCTATTGTTTTGGGATACACTATATCATCATGTAATCTAAGTTTCAATATTGAATTTTGGCTGGTGAGATGGAATACCCCCATGATGTTTTAAATACCACAAGGCTTTTTGAAAATCTTCAATTGATGGTTTATTTATTTGAGACATATATCTAAGAACAGATAAACACAGATGTCCACAATTAACATCTTTGAAATTTTGAACACGGGCATTATTGTAATAAAGATTAGTTGATTTTAGATATTTTACTAAATTTTCAGGTGGAATACCTCCAAATTAATCAAACACAAATGCCTCATCTTTTAAATATTTAAGATAACAGATCCAGTGAGTGCCCTGATTTTTGTACTTATCCAAATTAACAATGCCACACTCTTTGTTGAGTGGTTGTTCTGGTAAAGAATCAGACATGTGCACACCTCTAAAATTTTTGATGCCCAGTGGCTTGATTAAAGCTTCAATATCTTGGTTTGTAAGCGGCTCTTGTTTTTTTTAAACTTATTCATGGCTCTCTTAACACCTTTGCCTTGTTTCTCCATGGCCAGGTTATGGCGCTTCAATTCATCTAATTCTGCCTTATTCTTTTTGGCATCTATTACTGTTTTTGCTATGGCAGCTGATCCCCCAGCCAAGCTCCCAACAGCCCCAAGTTCTGCTAAGATGGCCGGGATAGTAAATATAAATCCACCCACATGTGATTTTTTCCTGGATTGCTGTAATTTTTTTAATTGGGGGGTATTAAGTAATAATTTCATACCATGGCCCTTGGCAAGACAAGAATTTTTTTTCTTGCGGTGCTTTTTGGTTAAAAGACTATCAATAGTTTTAAGAGATTTAAGACCTGCATAAGGTATCTGATACATAACACCTTTGGCCTTCATCCTAGGTTTATTATATACATATTCATAACCCCCACCCCAGTTTTTGTTTGGTGTTCATAGCTATGGTGGTCCCCAATGCTGCTATTCTCTCACTTAAAGAAGCATCTTTGCTTACAAATCTACCAAATGCAGCCTCTTCTAATTTCTTCTCTGCAACATGTCTCTTGTCAAGATCAGTATGTGTGTTGTATGCTATGTCATGGTCTCTGCAAGCAGCATCTAGGGGATTAACACCAGGATCACCTCTGTTTAGTCTATGGTCCAATTTTGTACCGGGACCACAATACTGATAGCTTGGTATGTGTAGTTCAAATGTTTATAATGTCATTAACCAGCCCCCGACCCTCAGGGATATTCCAAAATTTAGGTGGTAGAGTATTAATAATTTTTATAAGATATCCAATGCCCTTAGTGTCATTCACTATAAAATTAGACAATTTTGTGCTTATCATGTCCATAATTCCAACCTTTTCATTGTAAAAATTGTGGTTGCCAGCATTTTCTTCCCCAGCTATGACCAGCAACCTATCTACAAGTTTCCTGACATCATCAACCCACACAAATTCTTTAGGCAGGGTGTTGTAATGTTTGATTCCACTACCAGTCTTGATCTGTGACCATATGGGCTTGATTAAGTTGTTGTATTTTGCTCCATTGCTAGACTTGACTCTTTTTTGTGTGGGATCATTGTTCTGGTATAGAGCATCTGATTTTATTAATATTTCTTTGTAGTGCTCATATTCTTGATCTGTATAGCTGCCAGGTCTTTTCCGAGTCATCAGTTCCCAAAATCCAAGTGTGCCAGGATACTTAACAAAACCACATCTTTCTCCAAGATGAGATTCTGAATATACAATCAGATCATCTCCCATAAATGTTACTCTAAAATTGCCAATTCTATGTATGATGCTACCATCACGCTCTGTGTCAGCATATAAGTCAAAAACCTCATCTTTGATGTCTTTAGGTATGCTTAAATATTTTTGAGCAAGAAAACCCAATTCAATAGGATCCTGAGTAGCCTCAATTCTTCGAGGAGCAACAGGACTAGGTGTATGAATACTAGAAAGTGGGGTGATTGGATAATCTAATATGTTCCTAGCAGCTACAGGTACAAGCTCTGTGATCAAATTTTGATTTTGCTCTGTAACAGTTTTGATATTTTTACCTAATTCACTAATAGCATCAATAATAGGCTGTTCTGTTGGCTTGTGTTGTTCATAGATTCCTCGGTTCTCTGATTTCCATCCCTTAAATCTTTTTACAAGATAATATCTTAATTTAAGATCATCAATAATTGGCCTTTTCATGGTTATTTATATATGTTTCAATGTCTAGAAAATTGTTGATTTTATTTCTGTATTTGCCACTTTTAGGTTTCCTTGTCATATCAATTGTGACAAACCCATAGCTGTCCTGGTTCCAGCACCTACTGCAAAACTTGGGAAAATCATTGTAGCTCAAGTCCCCACCTACATATTCATCATGTATGTGTTTGAGGTTGGTATGGTCTTGATGAAACACACATATAAAATTGCTGTTGTCTCGGATCAGCTGCTTTGGAGTTTTTGAAAAAGTCTGTGCCAGGTAGAAGCAATCTATGTTTTTGTGTCGGCCCTGTGTAAAAAAGTTTCTAACCTTGTTTTGATTATCCAGTATAATGTCATCAAACACAACAACAGAGTTATCAAGACATTCATGGAGTGGCTTAACATCTGATTCAAAAGTGGCTATATCCAATCCATCATATGGCTTCATCAACTGCTGATATTTTAATTGTTCTTAGAGAAGACATACAAGTGCCTGTTTTTCCAGTCTAACCAGTTGGGTGCCAATAAAAAATTATCAATCATTAGTGTAGTTTTACCACAAGCCGATGGCCCAACAATAAGACATCTAATATTATCAGGCAGCAGCATTCCATTTCTCTTATTCTGCTGTTCAGGCTCTGGCAGTCTCTTTATAACATCCCAGGTGTTCATAGTAAACTTTGTCTGCATCGATCCAGCTGTGTTCTGGGAGTCCTAGCCATTTGACAAGTATCTTGTTGCCTTTTCTGCGGATGATTTTTTCTATGAGATATGTGTCAGGCTGCTTAGTTTTGCTGAGTTCTTCTTCATAGAACCGGCCTTTGAGAATTTCTCCTCGGTGGTCTTTTCTTATATATGTGTTAAGGGTCTCAGGTTTAACTTGAACCACTGTAAATAATTCAGTGCTCCAGTTTCTGGTAAAGCCTCTTTTGAATAAGTGCTTATATTTGCTGATTCTTACTTGATCACCCACCTTGTATTTGGCTTTTCTTGTTGTTGGCT
Organism: Lepisma saccharinum; assembly: GCF_977018435.1. Classification (NCBI taxonomy): domain Eukaryota; kingdom Metazoa; phylum Arthropoda; class Insecta; order Zygentoma; family Lepismatidae; genus Lepisma; species Lepisma saccharinum. Next base: position 14,628,999 of record NC_139232.1, on the reverse strand, counting down.
GGTATCTAGGATAATAAACAGTGCTGATCAATTTTTGCTCATCAGATGAAGTTACCTCAGAGGGTTTCATGTTGATTGTGGAATGGACCGAGTTGTTATATTTATGTAGAAGTTCTGGAAGAATATTAAGCCATTTATAATTACCTTGAAGTGTAAATTGTTTATACATATGATTTTTTAGGGTTTTGTTGAATCTCTCTACAATAGAGGCCTTGAGATCACTGTAACTCGAGTAATGTTGTATTGACTGGCTTTTAATAAATTGTTGGAACACAGAATTATAGAATTCTTTGCCATTATCTGTTTGCAAATAGCGCGGTGATCTTCCACTCTGATTGATGATTGTCCTGAAGGCTTCTGTAACACATGCTCCAGTCTTGGATTTGAGTGGCACAGCCCAGGCAAATTTTGAAAAGGTATCTATGACAGTGAGTAGATACGTACTTGTAGCCCTTGTTGATCTTGTCTAAGTTTTTCAGCTGTCCACTTGCTATTTCCACCAAGTCACACTGCCATAAATCATCTATGCCTTTTGTAACTACTGGCAGTCTCTTATAATTATGTCTGGCTTGTCTGTGTAATTCATCAACAATAATTTGTCTAGACATAATATGTAAACAACAATATTGCAACTATAGGGTGTTCAACAGCTGATACTACAGGATTTTCGAAATACAGTTTGTCTCCTATTTGTATATTAAATTCCAGAGAGCCATCATCTTCAGCATAAGATGTTTCTAATGTATTGGGGTCTGTAAAATCCTCTAACTCTACACTGGTGATTTTTGCTTTGTTATCAGCATTTGTTATTGATAAGGTAGGGTAGTGGTGTGCCTGTGGTTGAAGCCAATATTTGATCTTGATTGGTCTAAGTGTGCCCCCAACAAAAAATTGGTAATAAAATTGAGCAGGGGACAGCATATACATTTTGCCTCCTGGTGTAAATGGTGAATCATATTCTTTGTTGGGGATACTGTACAATTCAAGAATTACTGTATGTTTAGGATTCTCGATTATGCCAGTTATTTCTTTTTCTGCTGTAAGCAATCTACTTGTTACAGAATCAAGGTGCTCATTGATAGTCCTAACAACTTCATCATGGCCTGGCTTGATTTTTATGTCCACAACAAGTTTCTTGTGTTGTTGCACAATTTCCTGTAGCTGGGTGGCAAAAACAGAAAGCATTTGCTTGATTGGATTCCATGGTCCCTAGCTGTTGCTTGATATTAGCCACAATTTGCTGGAAATTTTCAACGACTGCCAATTTTGAATTTTGAGCAGTAAGATCATGGACTTGTCTTCTGATATCCTCAAACAGGGCATGCAGTTCATTAATATGTTGATTGGTTGGTAGAGTGGCCACTGTCTGAGTGAGTTGTTTGATCTCTGTCTGGATATTCTTGATATCTTCGGATTTCAATATGCGATTCACAGCTCTCTTAATATTTTTAAGTTCCTGTGATGTAGGCAGATTTGATACAGTATTTTGCAAAGATTCAAGTGCCAATTTTATATTATTTAATTCAGAAGCATCAGCCACACTTCGCATAGCATCTTGGAGCAGGGCTATATCTGCCTGAGTAGGTGTTGATTGTTGTAAAATTTCAAGTTTTGTTTGGATATCATCGATCAAGTGATGAAAATGAGATAGCTCAGATTCAGTGTTGAGGTTTTCAAGTTTTGTGATCTGTTGCTGGACACTGACAAGGGTGTCTACAATACCAGGAAGGTGAGATTCTAGAGATTCTTGTACATTTGTCAAATCACTTTGCACTGCTGCTATTGTACCCTCAAGATGGGTTATGGTACTTTGCATTTTTCCAAAATCTTCATATGTTTCAAGTTGCAGCTTAATGTTGGCAACACTCCGAGTTATTGCACTCAAAGCATCAGAAGATGGCAAGTTGTTCATATAATTTTCAAGTTTCTCAATTTTTTCTTTAACCTCGGCTATGGCATTGTTCAGAGGGTCCAGATTAGGTATCTGTAGTGATTGAATCTGTTCCTTTAGTGTGGAAATCACTAGATCAAAATCTTCTTGTGATTTTATGCTTTTGACAATTGTTTGGAGCTGTGTCTGGACATTATTTATCTGCTCTTCCAATTGTTGTTTCAATTGCTCAGAGTTGGTGGCCTGGGTCTTAAATTTGGCTTGAAGAGCTGCTACAGCCTCCTCTAAATTTTGAAAATTATCCAATGTGGCCAAGTCAGTATATTTTTGAAGCAGCAATTTGAGTTCTGAATCAATTTTAAGAAGAGGGTCCATGCATTGTGATTGTATATTTGTAATTTCTAGTTGAAGACTGGCATTGAGTGTGGTTTGTAAAGCTTGTAAATCACTTCTTAATTTTTTAACTCTGACATCAAGCATAAGAATCTCATCACTGTGATCTTCATGCCTTGTATGGCCAAATATATCATTAGGCATTTTGTTTTATTGGTTATTTATTATTGAATATCTAATTCTTAATTCTATAAAAAAAGGTATAAGCTTGTCATAGGATCCAGGGACCTCAATATATAAGCAGTCACCAGCAGAAACAGTATATACAGTGCCAGAAATCATGTTTGAGTGCTTAATTCTATAAATATTTCTCCCCACTGAAATCTTGACATTACCCTCAGGGGTTGTAATAAATTGCAGTTGACCACCTACAGGTAATTGGTAATGATTTAAATTATTGTTAAATATGTACAATGTTTTACCTGTTTCATCATCAACATCTGTAAGTATGCTGTTCAGATGAATAATTAACAAAGCACTTAGTTTAGATATTATATCAGAAGAGGCTTGTGGTGTTGGCAGCTCCATAATAGCCTGTTTTTTGAACCCAAATAAGTTCATAGGCATGTTTATTTATTTCAAATCATGCTCTGTAATTGGGCATTGATTACCATTTCTCAAATCACAATGACCCCATGGTAGAGTATGTATGCCACATGATAAAATGCATCTCTTATCATCATGTGGGTCCAGAGCCACTTTTCATACAACATTTGTAGTCAATAAGTGATCTTTACTCTGAATTCTGCATTCTGATGTTCTGATTGAACTCTGGGTTTTGAGACATTCTTCATAATCTTCAAATTCAAGCTCTTTGTCAACAGTTACTCTTCCAATGCCCTTGGCTTTTTTGCAACAGCACCACTACATGTTTCAAAGCTGTACATCTTGGCCCTTAACCCAGCAAATGCCACAATAACATCACCAAATGTCTCATCTTTTAACTTGCCAGGCACCTTTTTGTTGTGGGGCTGAATCGTTGAATGTTCACTGGTATCAAAATATTCAAGCAATGCAGGCTGTGACATATCTTGATAAACATCTGCTGTCTGAATATCAATAATAAAGCCATCTGTGTCCATGTACATCAGTTTTACACGATCATCTTAAATAGGCTTGAGCACATCATAATACAATTTTAACATGTGTAATTTGGCCAATTCTAATATCACAGCCCCCACATAAATAGGCTTATCAAACTTAATCTTTGTGTTTTTCATGTTGAAAAGTGCCATATTCTCATCATAAATTCTTCTGTAGTTGAAATTAGGCTTTGCTATCAATTTTTTGCTCCGGCTGGGGTCAGTAATTAATTTAACATCAATATGTTTTCTGACATTTTCTATGGTTTTGCCATACACTGAATTTACCATCAATTTAAACAACGTCTTATCAAATTGGCTCATTGCAGATGTTCGAAGCTCAGTGTTTGTATCAATATATGGTTTCAACCATCTTGAGTGCCTGAACCTCAAAACTTTGCCAACTTTGGTCACTTGAACACCATGATTCATTAGGAACTGGAGGTTTTTGTAATATATGACATAATCCTGTTTTGGCTCTAGAGTCATCATCAGTTTCTTCTGTTTAGAGCCAGGTGAGCACTCAACCTCAGGAATTGGGGGCAGATCAGAAAATGTGTTGTGTAAATTATCAGGAATTCTCAGATCAACCTCTAAGAACAGGCCATAGTTACTGTCATCAAAATCCTTAAGATCTTCAATATTGAAATCTTCAACCCACTCAAGCCCTGCATATGGCAATTTTTTCATCATGGCATAACCATACAGGCTATTGGCATCTACATACAGTATATAATTTGATGGCAGTGCTGGATCATAATTGAGAATATACTTGTTATTTGCTCTGGCATATCTCTGAGAACATTGCACCATGCCTCCTCTTATACATTGCTCCATAAACAGATACATGTCTTGATCTTGGATCAGATCCAATTGCATTTTAGTGTTTAAAAACATTGCAGACCATGCTAGGCCTGGAGCACTCTAGAAATACATTGGATCCAGTTTATAATTTTCCATGGAAGATTTTCTGAATGCCTGCAGTATATCGGCTAAGAGAGTTACATCAAGTTTTAAATATGCCTTTTGATAATCACCAAATGTCTGGCATTTTAAATTGTTCCACATGAATTGGGCATGGTGATAATCTTCATCAGTGATTCCAGATCCTCTGAGTTTACTGTAGAACTCTTTTTGTGATGGCAGAGAACACTCATCAAATTTAGAAAAATCTGTAACATAGTCATATGGATATACACCCTTCCGCCTAATTAATTTCAGGTCCTGATTTGGAAACATAGCACATGTGATTTTGAATTGATCATCAGATAATTGACTGGCCAGTGTAGCCAGGCTAGCCGACAGAATTCTGTAGGAATCAAGAAATCTTAAGTGAATGGGAACACCATTAACTTTAATTATCTTGCTAATAGCAATATATTTCTCATCATTTTCTGCTAAAATATTTAAATTCTGCTTGTCAAACCCCTCGTACCTGATCAAATGATGGAAATCATAATTGGATGCACCATGGCAAAATATAGGGACAAATTTTGGTCTCTGGATCTTAATATTACAGCTATTACACAGGGCCATTAAGAATTTACCATCTGTATGAGAATGGTGTTTCACCTTGATATTTGTATCTGAAAATTCACAATCACATACCGGGCATTTTTCTGCATTGTTGAAATCTTCAATCTGATTCTTTGTTAAAGGCAACATGGGTTTTGATTTTAATAAGACATTAGATGCTATGTCATGGCACTCATTTTCTATGCTATGTGCAAATTCTTTGATGGCATCTGCTCCCATGTATAAATATTCTTTACTAACAACCCCATCCTGTACAACCACATAATAAAAACTAGAAGGTTCATGTAATTGATATGATGTAATTGAAGATTCCTCAGGATCTGGGCTACAGAATGCAAGGGGTTTGAGGTTTGATTCAAAATCACAGACTATATATGCTGGGTGTTCCAACAAGGCTTCAAATTTTTTGAATTTGGCATTTTCACTTGCATTAGGCATTACCATATGAACAGGTTTATGGTTGCCACAGTATTTTAGATGCTCAATTAACTTGTTTTTAGCAATTTCTGTGTTACATTCGCGAACCCCATTTACCATTTTTTGACCATCAAATACAGTTAAACATCTTCGGCACAACTTAAATATTCTATTAAATTTGTCTAGTTGTTTTCTTACTAAAGCTTCAAGATTATGTATCAAAGTGTAATGGTATGTGCCATGTCCTTCAATTAAGAGCAGATCAATCGGAACAACAGAATCATCATCAAGTGTACTGATTCTGAGAGGATCTATCAAGCAATTGCCACGGCCAGTAGAACAAATATATACATTAATAGATAATTGTTTACCATTGATATCCCTGGCCTTTTTTTCAAATTTATCAATATTCTGAACAGCCATTGGATATTCTAAGCCCTCCATTGCATCATCAAAATCATGTTCATGTTGTTTATAATAACTTATTCTCTGAGGATTCCTGAAAACTGGAAACAAAGCAGCTAAAATACACCACAGAAAGCATTTCTCATCATTATTTTCTATGTTAACCACAGCTCTTTTGTTTTTAATATTGGCAGGTAATGGCAGATATGTAGAACCTTGTTATGGGCTGAATTCAGAAATATTAATATATAACTTTTGTGGAGATCCGCATAGGCTCCATCCTGATTCTTTTGCTGCAAATTCAGAGTGTTTAATATTCAATTGATCTATCAAACTGCTTATTATTTTGTCTAAATTTGCATTTGAATATATAGGTACGGTTTCTGTTATGTGAGGCTGTGTAAATTTTGTGAAATATTCTATGCTATATTTTCTATGGCATTTAGGGCATATTTTAGTGGGAGTTCTGCATTTGTCTGGATCACAATTCCTTTGGTGCCTGGCCCAATTGGGGCTGGATATATTCTTATTGCATTGATTACAATGTTTTTGATTTGGCATTTTTATTATTGGTTTATTATATATATTTCTTGGGATTCAAATCAAAATTCTATACTTAATAAAAAATATCAGTTGGGTTCAGCAGTGTGCTTTGTATATTTAGTGTGTGTGTGTGTGTATGTGTGTTAATATTTTTGGCTTTGGTATTTTTGTTGTTGGTTTATTATATAAAATTTCTTGGGATTCAAATCAAAATTCTATGCTTAATAAAAAAATATCAGTTGGGTTCAGTGCAGACAAAAAAATGCATAGCTCTATGTCAATTAGTTCTTGAGATATTAATTATTTTGTATTTAGGCACTTTGGCCCCCCTGCCAAAAATTGGCTTTTACTGCACCAGTGTATACTGTCCCTATGATATTACTTGGGTTATTCTACCAGACTGTATGCTTCAAGTCTCCTACAATCTGGTAGAGCCTGTTCAGATTCTGCCCCCCACTTGTGGGTTCCACTGCCGATCCAGCAATGGTAACAAACAGCACTGTGCACTGATTTATATAGTTTTGTCGGACCAATCAAAACCTTGCTTACTTAAACCAATTAGAAAACACCTAATCATCACATTATGTCATAACCAACTAATCAGAAAACAACACATGCCTAAAAAATTATTGCATAATATTGCACAACATGATGCAATAGAAGTGGACCGGAAGTAAATATGTATGGATGTGGGTGGGTGTGGGTGGGTGTGGGTGGGTGAGCATCTTGGCTTAGTTTTAAGTGCTGTGTTCAAAATAAAAATATAGTGGCTGGTAGCTGTATACAAGCCAGCAGAATGCCCTTCTTGTTGTATCCAAGCCCTATTATAATTTTTGTTTCTACATTCTGTCTTAGTTTTGATCCTAGGACAGTTATATTTATGGGGGTGACTCTGCATGGCGCCCAGAGCAACATACTAAAATTTTAAAAAAAATCGATAATTTTATTTCTGAATTTTTCACTAGTTTTGATCCTAGGCCAGTTATATTTCTGGGGGTGACTCTGCATGCCCCCCAGAGCAACATACTCATTGAAAAAATCGATAATTTTTTGAATTTTGATTATCTCTGGAACCATGAATGCTAGAGACATGGGGCTTGTTGCTTTAACATGGGCATGCCGAGATGCAACTTTTTGATCTCTATAATTTTTCAAAAATCTCTTGCCGTTCTCTAGATCTTGAATAACTTGCGTATTTTTCAAGATAGGAGCATGGGGGTTGCATATTTGAAATCTAGAGGCTGTTTAGAAGTTTTGTTAAAACATCGATAATTTTTTGAATTTGTGATTTTTACAAAAACTATCAGTGCTGGAGACTTAAAATTTTGTAGGCATATTCTAGGCATGATTCTCTACATTTTTTGTCTCTATAATTTTCCTGATATATGCAATATTTAAGCTGTAAATCTCTGATTTATGTCTGTTCTATAAATAGAATTTTCTGAAAAGTGCAATATTAACAGAATTGTTAATATTTTGAAATCTATACATGCTAGGGCACTATAGCAGTCACTATACTTAAGATATCATACAATATCAAGAAGGGCATATTTTTAACAAGCTTATGGACAACAATCTCACAGATGTGGCTTTTGTAAGTGTAGGCAAATCAATCTGAGGGGGCTCATCATTTCACGGGAAATTCCCGAGGGCATTTTTACAAAAATCTTGGGTTAGACAGGGTACCACACTTGAGCAAAAAGCTCATATGGGCATGTTGAGCTAGTGTTAAGTGTAGCCAAATCTGCCTGAGGGGGGCTCATCATTTCTCGAGTTTATATTATCATCAATTACACTACTTTCGTGGAACCGTAAGCTTAATTGAGGACTAAAAGTGGTAAACGTTGTAAATGCCATAATCGACAGTTTTGGGAAATCGCATCGTTCCGCACATCAGCCCGTAAGAACGTTCACACTAGTGACGTCTTTACACGCCCTTTGGACTACTTAGAGGGCTACCAGCCACTTTTCACGTTTACCACATTATAAAGCATGGCACATTTCACAGTTTAACGTGGAAAGAGGTGTTTGAATTTTTGTGGCACTTACAGCGTTTACCAATTTTAGTCTTCAATTGTCAACAGCAACGAAAGCAAACTACACATAAATTCATACCGTGGACTTCAAACTCCGACGATTCTCTCTCTCACTCTCTCGCTCATGCCTTGTCTGATACCTCTAACCATGGCCGGCCCTAGGTAGGTGCCTGGGGCATACAGTATATGCGGGGTCTACAACGAAAATTTTTCAGAGACATGAAATAAATTGAGAGATTTTGGTTCCTAATTCTGAAGTATAGATGTCCTATATAATCACAATATGAACATTACTACAATTAATAAACATTCAATCCATATTTCATATTACTACCTAAGAACACTAGGCAGAACATTTGAAAGATTTATCCAAGAGTTATTAGGGGCTAATAAAAATTTCTAAATTGGTTTAATTTCCGATGTGCCACTAGTGCAACGTTCACTATTACGCTATTTAATTACGGAACTGGGTGTGTTCAATATTAATTACCTAGATATAATTTAGCCTATTAGAGTGACAATTTTTAATAACATTATCTATCATAATTATCTTTTGTTTGTTTTTCATTGCATTTTGACGCTGTAGTGAATTTACCTAGACATATGTTTTGTTTGAAATAATATTTTAACTTCATGGTTTCACTCTGCAATTAAACGAAGAGTGCATGTTTACGACTTTTGATTGGACTATTTGAACAATATTTTTATGTAGTACTTTGCTTCAATGATTTCAGTAATTGTTGATATTTTAAATATGTCAGAACAATCCATGAAGTCAGGAAAATATAAAAAAAACTACTCAAACTTTTATTTTTATCTGGCGAGGGTCCTACGCGAAGCATAAGGCCTCTGACATATACAGTGTGTTTATATATACATATATGTATGTAGCTATGTATGTATGTATGTTTCTGTGTGTGTGTGTGTGTATATATGTGCCTACAAAAAGACGTAATTTTTGCATCTAGCTAAAAAGGTTTGCCATCTCAGAGTATACACTGCCCTTCGTACCAGATAGTTATGACTGGCCATGAATCTTGTCACCACTTGTCTCTTGTAGCCACGGACTTGAAGAAGTAAATAAAATATCATTTCAGTTCCAAATATGTAAAAGGTATGTATGTATGACCCTGTTGCCTTAAGGGATTGCCAACTGAAATTATATGGACTTAAACTTAAAACTTCAGATACTTCTCTCATTAAAATAAATATTACAACCTTTCGTCAATTACAGTTGTCAGAATTTCATAAACCGAATAATCTAACATTAGATTAGAATGTTCAGTCTCATGAATATGACCCAGATAGTTATGTATTTTGCATATCGCATATATGCAAATGTTAAACAACACCAATATCTGAAATTATGCACTGTTGTAGGTTCACACATGCATATGCATTTTTCTATTATAAAAGGTTACAAACAGCAAAATCTTTTTCTTCAGGCTAATCTCTTAAAGCCGGAAAAGATGAAAATATCAATTCTCTTAACATTTCATAATACTTACAAATAAAGCACTAGAACATTCAATACTAACGTTGGGCAATTCACTCACATATCGCGAAAGTTTAATTACATAATTAATTGCTTACTTTCAACTTATCGGCAAGAAGAAAACTCGAAAACCGGAAACTATTCTTGAATTTTTCCTGTTACCAAGTTCTTATTGATTCCTCACTCTCTTTTGTTTCTCCGGCACAACCCGTCGTTAGTTTAAAATATTCAGGCGTGTTCCGAGATGGAAAACATTATTTGAAGTAACAAACATTTTAAAAATCTTAACGTTTTACAAATATTAAACCTTTAACACTCAGGTTCGTTACACATGTTGTTATCAAGTGCAATCGTGATCTGTAAGCAAAGTAATGTTTCTTTCATTTATAAGACAGCAGTGTAAATAAGAGTGTATGGAATAATTCAGAAGTACAAGTTTTATATTTATTACATGCTAAATCGTATGAGCTGAAAAAATATATGTTCACATGTAGTGTTTTGCGGTAACTGGAAGAATACATTTAAAAGGTGAGTTTTTTTTCTAAAGTGCATATATATTTCCATGTTTTGCACCTTTTTAGTGCATATTATAGGTATTTTAAGTGCATAAATATCCGGACCCTACCCATTAATACCCAAACATTTCCTTAGAAACAAATATTCTGCAGGTTAGTACATAACCACTTTGTTAAGTTACATTGTCACATGCTAGAACAACATTATAACAGATGAAGAGTACACTGATAAACAATGAAATACTCCTTCAAATAAAACTAAGTGATATTTATGTATTCAGATGTGCTGATAACGAATATCGCATCCGTTTTCCTGTATGACCTAAATTTTTTGCAGAACACCCACATTTTATAGTTTTATGGTTTCAGGTATCCGCGCCCTGCTCCGCATCCGGCTTAACGTTTGGTTCCTAGCAAATGGATAAGAACCTTTTACCGACCTTGTGTGTTCATGGCAGTAGAGTAATTTCCTGTTTCTCTGTTAAAATTTGTTCTTTTGTGGGTTAGTCGAGTCTTAACTTCCTTTCCGATAACTTCGCGAGTAGCCGTATTTTATGTTTGTGTATGTTCGTGAAATTGTGAATGTAATATTGTGTATAGTGAAGTGAAATGTAAGTTGTATTTTAACAAAACGATCAGAGCATTCATAATTGTTTTTTTAAATAAATATATTATAACTCAATTAATGAGTTCGCCATGTCACGCAAATGTGTATAACCCGAACTTGTTTTGTTATGTTTGCGGGGAATTTACTCCAAAGTCACAGAGAAATACTATCACTCCTATAGTGAAAAAAGCATATGAGTTGTATTTTGGAAGTAAAGTAGACGAGGAAAAAAGCTGGGCACCAGGTTGTTGTATTTGTTCGCGAACTTTACGTGGTTGGCTTAATGGCACTCACAAATCAATGCCCTTCGGAAACCCTGTAATATGGACAGGACAGAAAGATCATACTGCGGATTGTTACTTCTGTTTAACAAACATAGTGGGATATAGTTCAAAATCAAAACATTCTATATTTATCCTGATGTTCCTTCAGCAAGAAACTTACGAGTCATGATTTTATACCAATTCCTAAGCCTCCTAAAGAATGGACAGTGGATGAAACAGAACCAAGCAGTGCTTCTCCAGATGACGAACCTGGACCCTCATATTCAAACACCGATCCAAATTTTCCTGATACAAATATACCTCACTTTATTTCCCAATCCGAACTAAATGATCTAGTCAGAGATCTCAACCTTTCTAAAGTTCAAGCGGTTCTCGTCTCCGAGGGTGGAATTTATTACAAGATGGTATTAAGGTGTCATATGGGAAACGCCAACAATCAGTGACACATTTTTTTTTCTGTTAGTAATAAGTTAACTTACTGCAATGATGTAGAAGGCTTCTGCAAGAACTTGGAAGGAGTCACAACACAAACGAGTTAAGACTATTTTTAGATTCATCTAAGAATAGTTTAAAAGTAGTATTGTTGCATAATGGGAATATATACCCATCAGTACCCCTTGCCAATTCTTCCACCATGAAGGGAACATATGAAAATATGGATACAATATTAAAAGTGATAAATTATGAAAAATGTGGTTGGCAGATATGCGGAGACCTCAAAATGTTAGGCATGAAGTCTGGGTTTACAAAATTGTGTTGCTTTCTTTGCGAATGGGACAGCCGGGCAAAAAGATAAACATTACAACATTGTGGATTGGCCCATACGAAAAAAACTTAATTACTGGAGAGAAGAGTGTTAGGAATCACCCTCTACTTGATTTGATTGATTGATTTGTTGTTTTAAGTCCACTTTATGCACAGTAAGGCTCATTGGGACTGGACCTACAGTTTAAAGTGGGATCCGAACCACTTGTGCCTCCACCGGGTATCGAACCTGGCCCCCCTGGTTTGCAAGGCGACGACGCTACCACTGCGCCATCGGGCAGGCCTCAACACCCTCTACTTGAGAAAGACAAGATTTTGTTACCACCGTTGCATATAAAGTTAGGGCTGATGAAAAATTTTGTTAAGGCTTTGGATAAACACGGTGAGGGTTTTGGATACTTGAGAAAAACATTTCCTAAACTTAGTGATAGTAAGTTAAAAGAAGGCATATTTATTGGGCCGCAAATCCGTGAGATCATTCATGATGACAACTTTGTGGAATTGCTAACAGAAAAAGAGAAATGCGCATGGTTAGCTTTCAGACAAGTATGCTGTAAGTTTCTTCGAAATGTGAAAGCTGACAACTACAAGGAACTTGTTAAGAACTTGTTGAAGTGTTATCAGCGCATGGGGTGCAATATGTCCTTGAAAATTCACTTTTTTACATTCGCATTTGGACATTTTCCCCCCCTAACTTGGGCGCGGTTAGTGACGAATGTGGCGAGAGATTTCACCAAGATATTTCTGTTATGGAGAAACGATATGCAGGAAAATCGGTACAGAACATGTTAGCAGACTACTGTTGGAACCTCAAGGAAGAGGTTTCTGGTGGCAGTTACAAACGGCAGAGTTCAAGAAAGACATTTTGAAAATGTGAGTAAAAATGTGTTTTCCCCCCTTTTTTGCATGAAATTTCTTCATTGAACAGTCAAAATCGGTCCTATATATTTTTTTAATTCTTTTTATATTTCATAGTTATTCACTTCAATATTTAAATCTTATTTCATGAGCAAACAAACAAAAATAATTTCAAATTTCGATGTATTATTACTAGGGAACGGAACTTTATGTGCTAAAAAACTCAGAAATATTTATTTTTATATGTGTCATAAATGTTGAAAATATGTGACAAAAAAAAAGAAAACATTTGGTAACAAAAACAAAATATTACATGCATTTTAAACACCTGAAATCAGTTTCTAAATGCTTACCTCTTAACGAGCTATTTTTTGGAAGAGTTGCAGTGGATCACCATCGTTTTTTTTTTCCAAATTCTCCATTGTAAATCTGTGACAATTATCTCTAAAAGCATCTTATATTGTGAGAAAGATCGCTCCACGTTACAAGAAACAATTCTTGCATATTTGAAGCACGAAATGTCACTAACGCTGAAGTTTTCCAAAGCTTCCCCTTCCTCTACTTCACCTTCCAAAACACGTGCAATTTGGCACAAAGTTTGAAAACCTTGGTTTTTCCCAAAAAATTCTGTACACTTAGACATTAACACTTGTACGTTAGATCCAGTGGGGGTAATATTTTCCTCCAATAGGATCGAAGGCGAGGCGCCAGAAGTCTGCCAGCGAGCGTGTTCAAAGACAAAACAAACCTAGAAATCTCGATAGGAAAGAGGTGCGGAGAGTAAACTTTCTTCTTCGAGGATTTCGAGGTAGCTGAATTTGATGAGCGATTTTATGTATTTAAAATGAAAATTCGTAAAATATGAATTTACATACGGAAAACTGGAAAATGTGTGTTTTTATGTAAAATAAAATTTACTGTATTGACATATAAGGCTATGATTAGAATTTTGGCAAGAACGAGAGTCTCTATCTTATCGCAGAAAAAACTTTTATTTACCTAAAGTTCCGTTCCCTAATTATTACAAAGGAAATTAAATTTTTATTAAAAACAAAAAATGAAAATCCAGGGAAAACGATAGGTGACACAGCGTTTCTACTTTCAGATTTGGATTCAGCAGGGTCGAATTATAAATAATCACCTATTTTCGTTCAAACGAGCAAAAAATTACATCAACTGTTATTTACAAAACGACAGCAAGGCTACAACACTAATTAAGTGAGCTTCAAAACGCCATTTCTGTTATTTTAAAGATGGTTCCTCCTCTACACACTTGCACCAGTCAAGAGGAGTGATTTCTTACCCTCTTGTCAGCCTAAAACTTGCCGAAAGTTCTAAGGAAATGAAAATTAAATATCTCTGTGCATGCTTACCACACCAGCAAGTTTACTAAGAGAGGAAAATGTTCGACAATGGCCTCAGTTCGCAGGCAGATGGGTGGTAAGTCCCTCGCAGTGGCTCTGACTGAATGTGGATCCGAAATACTTAGTCTTCTTAAACTGTACAGTCACTAACTCAAAGTTTAAAATATATTTAGATAAGCAATAAGTCTGTGCTAAAATGCAGCAAACCTGTGCAACCCTACATGCAGAAATCTAGTAGATAAGAAACAAAAGCAAATTAAGGTTTTAATTTGAAACTCCCTTGTATTTTAATCCTAGCATTTTCAGTGTCCAAGTACTAAATTATGCGGAGGTGTAACGCACTCCACAACAGTTCTAATTTAACATCACAGAGTCTACTTCAGTTGAACAGCAATAAATAAGATTTCATGAAAACGTGAAAATAACGCAAACACCCACGGATCAAGAAGAAAAACGCCACCTTAAAGGCAAAGGCATGAAAATATTTTATTCAGACTCGTAATCGCACTGCTAAGCGTCTCCAAAGGTCGATATCAAAAGGGAAGCAAAAAAAAATAAGTAAGGGGAGGAGGGTTTAGAAGTGAAATGGCAAGAGTTCAAATACGCCGCAAAGGAAAGAACGAATCCCTGGTTCCCCATGTACTATGATAATTGAAAGTAGAAAAGAAAGATTGAAAAAAAAACATGTTTGCGAAGTCAAGTGCCGGAACTGGGACGCGAGAGATGCAAGTAGCCGTTTTGAAAGAGAGAGAGAGAACGAAAAACTGGTAGGAAAGAAAAAGAGGGAGAGTTGGTCGAGAGATCATTTTCAAAATTAAACTTACATTTTATGTCTCCTTTGCTTGAAATTGAAGAGTATTACTTTATGCAGCGGGTGATGGGGAGGGAAGGGGGGTGCATGTTTGTCTCCTTGTTTTTCTCTTTCTCCCTCTCCCTCACACACACACAAAGAACCCCAAGTCCTATTTCGATTAAACTTGCCTTTCGAACTTGGCTCTCAACTCTGCATTGGACTCCAGCAGAGTTGGGTAAGTTAGCCAAGAGAGTAACACGTTACACTTAGATGGCGCAGTGGTAGCGTAATTGCCTTGTAATCAAGGGGTTCCGGGTTTGATACCCGTTGGTTCGGATCCCACTTTAAACTGTAGGTCCAGTCCCGATTAGTCTTACAGTGTATAAAGTGGACTTAAAACTCAAACCAAACGTTACACTTAGTTTGGTACCAAAAGTAACCCTTCGCCGTTACAATTAATGTACAATAAAATAAGGACATTTAAATATTTACTGGTTATTCCGGTGTAATTTTTAATGCACACGTTAAAATCAACACAACAAAGTACACTATTGTTTATGAAAACACCATGAAGAAATCATACGAATAGAATGACATTTTTTTAACATATTACTAATACGTAATGATGTACAATGCAATACAATGATATTAAAGGGTGTCCCAACAAGAACACCTGAGGTGTCTAAGGGGTACCTTACACGTAAGCGCATAAACGTCAACCTCACTTCCACACAGTACACCCTGGACTGCATTTTGCAGACGAACGAGGCTCTGGCGACTGACACTATGGCCAGTATAATTTTGTGTGTGTTGTCCTGTTTTTTGTCCTTGTGTGTGCTGAGTGCCTGCTTACAGCCTCAGATTTTAACATAAGTCAGAATATTTTAATATTTTTGTTATGCAACGTTAGAGTTGTTATTTGTAATGGTAAGGGGCTGCTCCCCGTATAATGTGACGGGTGAAAATAGCCTAAGTACTGACGCACCCAAAATTTTAATTTGAAATTAAAATTAAAATGAAAGAACGCCGGATTTAATAACCTGAAAAATTCTTTTATTTTCATAAAATGGTATCTTCTATTTCTACATCATTACAAAGGATACATGTTACCAGTTAATTATGTTAAACAACATCTGGCATGTCTGCCCCACTACTTTCTCCTGGATTTGGCCGATGACACGTCGAATTCTCTACTTGAGTTATTTTAGGCAGGCGTGCCCACAGGGGGGATTTTGGCGCTGACTGCATCATCGAGATTTTTGGGGGGTAATTTTATTATTTTCAAATAATATAAAATTCAACATTTATATATTTTTTCTATGTAAAAAATTTACAGCCTAAATACACCATATTTAATTAATTAGATGAAGAGAAGAAAGTATTTAGGGAGAGGGATTTGTGGCGGATTTGTGGAAGCACTTTGCGAGGGGAAAATTTTATGATGGAAATTTGACGTGAACAATATAGCATTGGACATAGGCTGAATTATGTTACCAATTAACCATTTCTGTTATACAAATAGTAATTTGTAGACTTCTAAGGAAATTATAACGCGTAATATGTATTAAGGGGGCAATATCCAACTCTTACATATTAGGCCTTAAATTGACAGGGGATTGTTGGAGGTTGAGAATTAAACGTTGGGAGGGACAATACCCAACTATTGAATATCAGTGTTAAGTCTTAGATTATGGCCGTTATTTTTGTTAGAGGGTTGAAAATTAAGTTAAGGGAGGTATCCAATTCTTATGTATTACTATTGTGTTAGACTGTTACGGAAATTCTGGGGTGGGGACTGGGAATTATTTGTTTTGGAGGAGGCAATATCCCTCTCTTCAATATAAACAGTAGAAAATTCGCATGGAAATTTTAGTAGGAGGATTGAGCATTAAATTTAAAGAGTTAAATCATAGACTATGAAATGATTTCTGTAGGGGGGGGAGAATTTCGAATATTATATTTTGGAGACTATATTTATAGATATGGTATCCACATGTTTTCAGCACCGAACGTGCGGAAAGAGAAGCTGGAAAAGAGTAAATATCGCGGGATCCTAAGAAAGTATTGACACATCATTAAATTAATATTCTTAAAAGCTTGCCAAAAAATGGATGTAAAAATTGTCCTGCCTGCTTCGCTCGCAATAATGTTTTACGGAAATGGGTGTTTGTTATTTTACTAGGGTGATGAGGGGTTTTATACTGTAGCTGCATTACAAGACAGGAACGATATTCTCGATATTGATTAATAAAATCACTTCTTAAAATATAATGCTTAGTGTTGGTATACTGCATAATTTAAAGAAGGTGCATCATTTGGATGATGTACTTCTATTAGCAATATTATTGTATTGTTGATTCCGTGTATGCTGTAATAGTTATACTAAATCCTACTTCATATAGTAACACCTTGCACGTTACCCAACAAAACAGAAAAAGAAATACAATCAAATTAGACTTATATTTCAACTTCTTGTCACAGGACAATTTTACTTTAGGAAGAGAAATTTGCACTGAAGGTAGAAACCACGTAATTATTGTTATGGATTACTGAAATAATCAAAATAGAGGGGACGAGTTCTTTGAAGTAGGAACCGTATTATGTTCACAGGAATTTATAGCAAGGGTTCTGTAATGTCTCGTGAAACAATAATTGAATCAGTCACACGGCAGCATCATGTTATTTGGTTTGCCCAGGGTGAATTTTCTATCTCAAGTTGCGTAACAATTTGTGTTAAATACTCAAAGTGTGGGTTTTATAAATCTTATTCTCTACTCACAAACACTGTTTAAAGGCATATGTAAATAATTTAATTTATTACATTTAAGCAATCAATGTACTACCCTTCCGTTATTTCGAAAATTGAACAATTAGAAAATATATGAACAGTTTAACATGGTATTATATTCAAATAAACATCCAAATTATTTTGGGTGGATTATCATGAACTACTTTTTTGTGGGGAGGGGTGTTAATGAATTCACGGTCTTGAGGTGATGGCCATCCCTGTTTAGGGAGGAGGGCAGATCAAGTATAGTGTTCAGTAAAGCTAAGAAAAAAAGTTACTTTCAGTAGACACGCTGTCGTAATTAAAAACTTTTTGGTGATTATTCATGGTTCGATGGAACGAATAACATAATTTTGGAAGGCGCATCACATGATTTGGTAGGGACGCGCCATTGGCCTTGGTGGATCGGAACACCTTCTAGTAGGGTCCGGGGATTGTCTTCATAAACCTGCGATTTCACATATCCCCAGAGGAAAAGGTCGCAGGGTGTCAGGTCACATGGCCTCACTGGCCAGTTCTTTGCACTAACATTACCACCTAGGATCGTACGAACACCATACACAGTCTCTACGTAACACTCACCAAACTTGTAATGAGTTTTGATCTATGGAATGAAAACGCATTTGCATTTCAGAAATACTGCAGAATACAACAATACAATGGCGCAATTCAAACCTGACGTTCTTGTTGGGACACCCTTAACATGCAAAAGAAATAGTATCTAGTGAAGCCTCCACGAGCTGTATGAGAAGCTTCTATACGTCGTGGCTTCGAATCAAAGACGCTTTGGTTGTGTTTCTGGAGATTGTCTGCCAGGCGGCTTGTATGGGAGTCCACAATTCATTGGTACTGGATGCATGCTGTAGGACTGGCGAGATAGTTGCCGAGCAACAATATCCTGGACATGTTCAATAGGCGACATGTCTGGCGAACGTGCAGGCCGAGGAAGAAGCGGTAATTGTTGTGCTGCGAAGAAGGTTTTAACATTCGTGGCCACATGTGGTCGGGCATTGTCGTGCTGGAATATAGCGTCAGAAGTTCGCTGAAGGAAGGGTATGATTTCTGCCTAGAGGTTCGTGTTGACAGTACCTTCAATTCGTACCAGTCGAGATCGTGAATTGTACCTAAGGACGGCGTACACCATCGTACCTGCCATTTGACCAGTATCACGCTGGACAATGCGTGCTGGAAAATAGAGCTCACCATGATATCGTTTAAGGCGACCCAAATACTAACGTGCAAATATGCAACGTAAATCCGCTGCTTATTTACGCAAGCACGTTACGCCAGATTGCCGAGGCATACACTGCGGTGTACATTTTCTTCGTACACCCTTCCCTCGGAGCCCAGTTCTTCCAAGCACAAGCTCAGGTAGTCCCTCCCGTACTACCGGCTTTCTACCAAGGGGGTCCCCAGGAACAGATCTTTCAGCGGTGGTACCTCACAAATTACACATGTCAACAATGGAAAATGTACACAGAAGAAACATGGTGCACTTTACTAATTCGGTGATGCTGATTTCAAAAAAGTAATTAGCTTTTCCCATCACTTAAGGTTTATGAGTTCTTGATTGATCTTATTTTTCATCCATAAAGTAAATGTTAATTAGGTTTTCATACAACAGATGTGTTTGTTTCCATTTAAGTTATCCTATTCCCTTTGTTATTTGTATATATTTTAAATAAGCATTGTTGAAAGGCTACATTGTTGTTAAAAGGTATCATTTTCACACACCTACAACCAGTGGGAAAGAAGGTAGGAAGGAAACATTGTTTGGAGTTGCGTTAGGTTAAACGAACGCGTGTCATGCGTAGTTGTAAAAATTCACCAAATATGTTTTGTTATGTTTGAGGTGAATTTTCACCGAAAAATCTGAGGCGTTCGATTTCCGAACTACTGAGGACAGCATATACGTAAGTTGTATTTCGGCTGTGCTCTTGGGGACCAGGATCGTGATTGGGCACCTCACGTGGTCTGTACAAATTGTAACGCAATACTGACTCAGTGGTTGAAGGGCAAGAAAGATCACTTGTCATTTGGTGTTCCAATGGTTTGGCGTGAACCAAAAAACCATACCGATGACTGTTACTTTTGCTTAACAAATGCGGGTGGTTTTTCATCTAAAAACAAGAGGTGTATTCAATATCCAAACCTCCCTTCCCCAATAAAGCCCATACCGCACGGCGACAATGTACCTGTTCCAGTGCCACGTTTTACATTGCCAGATTTGATTGGGTCAGCTGATGATGTTGCGGAGCTGTATCCTTGTACCTCAAACGATGACACCTATGTTCGAGATGAGAATGAAGAAGAAGGGCCTCATCTCATTACACAAGAGGAACTTAACGATCTGGTATGTGATTTTACCTATCTAAACAGTCTGCAGAGCTTCTAGGTCCTCAGCTACAATAATGGAAGTTGCTTAATAAAGGTACAAAGGTTTCAGTGTACAGAAACAGAAATTACGGTTTATTGCCATTTTTCAACATTACAGATTCTGGAATTAGTGCATGCAATGATGTAGGTGGTCTGATGTTAAAGTTAAGTATGCAACATAATTCTGAGGAATGGCGTTTATATATTGACGCATCTAAAGTTAGTTTAAAGGCAGTTTTGTTACATAATGGTAATAAATTTCCTTCTGTGCCTGTAGCGCACTCTGTAGCAATGAAGGAAACTTACGAAAATATGTGCCATATTCTTGAAGCAATTAAATAACAGAAATACCGTTGGCATATATGCGGAGACCTTAAGTAATTGGTCTTTTACTTGGCATGCAGAGTGGATTTACCAAATATCCTTGTTTTCTGTGCCTCTGGGACAGCAGTGATACTCAACACCACTACATACGTACAGAATGGTCAGTAACAGAAGAATTCACGCCAGGTCAAGATAATGTCAAATTTACCCCTTTAGTCGATCCTCAGAGAGTATTTCTTCCTCCTTTGCATATTAAATTAGGACTAATGAAAAATTTTGTAAAAGGTATGGACAAGAAAAAAGACGGTTTTAAATATTTACGTTCAATTTTTCTTGCTGCGAGTGATGTAAAATTAAAAGAAGGAATTTTCATTGGACCACAAATTAGAAAATTGTTAAATGATAGCCTTTTGTAGAAAAACTTTCTCCCAAGAACTTGCAGCATGGGATTCATTTAAAGCTGTTGTGAAAGGATTCTTTGGCAACAAGGAAGAAGAAGATAGTGAAAAACTAGTGCAAACACTTCTTGAAAATTACAAGGCATTGGGGTGCAGGATGTCTCTGAAAATCCACTTTCTGCATTCCCATTTCAATTTTTCCCTAACAATCTGGGTGATGTGAACGACGAAGAAGGTGAACGCTTCCAGCAGGACATTTTGCAGATGGAGCAGCGTTATAAAGGAAAATTTGATCCATCTATGATCAGTGACTATTATTGGTTCCTTCAAAGAGAGGATTCGACAGCACATAAAATAAAAAGTGTCTTGAAGCGGTTCCTGCATTCCACTATGTAAATGCAAGTTGTCACAGAGATATCTATTGTATTACACTAAATTGTATTTAACTGTATTGTTACAATGATATACATATATGTATATATAATGTTTGTCATACATTTAATTTGTCATTTTGAATGTCAATTTCAATTATATATTCAACAACATGCAATATTATTGCAAATGTATGCTCTTCACGTTTGTTGCATTTTTTTTTGTACGTAGTGTAATAAAAACTAAAATAACAACAAATCTGAGGGTGCTGTAAAAAAAGGGGTTACATTTTTGGATTCAGCATCACATATTGATACAGGATCACAATGTGTCTTCTCTGTACAATTTTCAAAGTTAAAATTCGTTGACATGTGTTATCGTTGTTCACATGGCTGAGAGTAGAGGAGGGCAATTATCTCCCCTGGTTTCTTCCAGTCCCAACCTGCCCTTTCATCACCAGCCGCCTTTACGCACGCGTATACGCAGAAAAGTTAAGGTCTCTTAAACTTTTGGGCTGGAGGGAAATTACGAGGGTGCGTACGAAAATTACGGTGCGTACCATCCGCAAGTCCCCAAATACTGTTGGATTTCTACGTTGCGTGCAAAATTTAGTGACCCCAACGGGTTTTTACGTTAATGTATGTCCGCCTTAAATGCGTGTACTTGTTCGAAAACGCAACATGCTGCCAATATGAAGACCATTGTCTGCGTTCACAGACCCATTGTAGCCTGAGGCGTCGATGATTCAAGATCAAGTGAATCCACTGCAAATGCAATGACACGCCTGTTTTAATGCACCACCGTTGTGCTAACACTTGTGATGAAGTTCTACTGCCATGCGGAAGAGGTATGTGTGTTATTCCGCAGTGTCGTCACAGTTTGTGGTCCACTGTCGAATTTTCGATGTGTTCGGTTATCTTCAGTCCACTGCTCCCGTTGTGGTGGCGTTGTGTACCGTACAAGGAGCAATGTCGCGGTACGAAAATTCACCTTAACACAGGTCGATCATTCGTCCACTTTAAAAGTATCTCTTTGTTCTTTCTTCTTTCACGTCGACAAGGCATAATGACCCCTGGAGGAACGAACGTTTGCAGTTCGCTGACAAAGATACACTACTGTCTGCCTTCTCAACAGCCCTCTATTTATGCGCCTAACACGACAGTTCAGAGGGCGCTGATGGACCCAGGCAAAGGAAATTAGTCTACAATTCTCATTTGCATGTCTTACCTTCTTTGCATTTCGTGTAAGTTCTACGTGTTTAACATCCTTCCTTCCTTGTGTTGAATTCTTCACAATCTATAGCGTATGCTTTTATCTTGGCAAATAAATCACCCACTTATGATTGTATCAAGGAGACGCAAGTAACATACCGCAATACCAGGAGTCTCTGGAGCAAGCAAATGAAAGCAAGTCCTCAGGGCAAGTAGTAATTCGAGAGGGCTAGACCAATGAAGGCGAGAGAGGGAAAGCGATTGCAAGGAGTTAGCAATGCGGCTGCAGCTACCAACCGTTTGAGTCAGTGCGCACTGCTTTACTCCGCCCACTAGCTTTCTCCAGTTTCTACCATTATGCGCAGCGTTGCTCCATAGTCTTCTGGGATAGAGTATAGCAATGTAGTTTTGGTAATGAATACTAACCAAAGCAACGAAAAATTAACGCCTCACTTCCGTTACGTACCACCACAATTCAGGACTGCAGTAGCTCTAGCCGACCTTCTTGGTGGATTCGTTAGTCCAGCGCGCTAGGACGCTAGGGGTCTTGGGTTCGAATCCCGGCCCGGGCACGGGTGTTTTTTGTGAATGTCCATTCATCATCAATTTCATATCATTACTCATCTTCGGGATTAGCTAAAAGTGGCAGAAAACCGAAGTAAAATAAACCATCTATCAATTCAGTAATTCTATACTCTGTCTCGGGAATCTGTGGAGCAAGGCCACATATAACGGTAGAGAAAGGGAGACAGCAAGTGGGAAGCAGTGTGCGCTGCTGCTAACGGCTGCTAGTTGCAGCAATGTTTTTCTCTCTATAAAGTAATTTTCCCTCTCACGCATTCATTGCCCTCTTCAAATCCTGCTTGCGCTGAGACTTTCTTTCGTTCGTAATCTCTGCAAAGAAATCTACTCATGATCTCGCCAGAAACGGTTCCGAGTTCGAGTCCCGGCCTGGTTAGAAGTGTTTCTTTGTGAGTACTAAACACTCTCATCGTCGCGATGAGTCGGAAGGAAAAAAACGACGAACGGAAACACCACCGTTACTGAGTAGTTATAACCCGTTATTTCTGGAAACAAAAAAAAACTATATATCGAGTAGACAGGTTTACAATAACACTTTAACTGAGGAAAAGGAGAAATGGCAACAGGGAAATTTCGAAGATATAAAAAAATGCCGTAACAGAAAAAAAACAACACCGCATTGTGGGGCATATTACGTAAATTACGGGGCCAAAAGAGCATCTGGGCGCATATTTAACCCTACATATGGGAAGTACATTGTCACCGTTTCGTCGAGGAGGAAGGGGGGCCACCATGCTTAGAAGTCACGCAGGAAATATACTTTTTAGGAGATTTCGTTTGGATACTCGACGAAGATATAGGAATCGATGAGATAAAAATAGCGATAAGGAAACTCAAAATGGGGAAAGCCGAAAGCGGCAGGACTTGACTCTATTGGGGCAGAATTTTTCAAAGCCAGCGAAACAGATATTTATATGGTGGAAAGCAAGTTAATGGATATGATTTTTAAAGAGGGGTACTTCCCGAAGGATTGGGCAAGTTCGATAACCTGTACTATTTATAAAGGGAAAGGGGACAGAAACTATGCAAACAATTTCAGGGGCATTTCTTTATTACCTATATGGAGTAAAATTTACACACATATGAATATTAAACCGCAGGATTCAGAAATGGGCAGAAATATTCGACAAAATCTCACCACTACAAGCGGGCTTCAGGAAAGGGCACAGCGCGGTAGATAATATATTAATACTGCAAACACTCGTACAGAGGAAAATAAAACGGTAGCGGTGGAAATTATACGCATGTTTCATAGATTTCGAAAACAAGCATTCGACAATGTTCATAGGGACATTCTGTGGGGGAAATTGCACAGAAGGGAATGTCGGAGCGAATGATCTGAGCACTACAAGCGATATATGCGAGGGTAGAATTCGAAGTAAGATGTGAAGGAGACCAAGTCTCAGCACTGCAGCCTTCTCTTAGGGGACTCAAACAAGGATGCTTCCTGTCACCAGTCCTATTCTAGCTGTTCATGGATTGGCATGAGATTAAAATGGACCAGGATTCAATCCCATACATAGGAGTGCAAAGTATACCAGTTCTCATGTATGCAGACGACATAGTCATCTTGTCCGAGACAATATTGGGTTTATAAAGGGGCATAGATAATATATACGAGGGGTGCAACAAATATAAAATGAAATGACATTAAAAAATAAAAACATATTTCTTTCAAAAATGGCTATAAATAGAGCGGGTTAAAAACTTCACGTACCTGGGGCAACACTTTCTATGACAGGAAACTGGACACACCACATAAGAGCAAGAAAGACTAAAAGAAAATATGCAATAGAACAAGTCATAAAGACAATAAATAAGGCACCTCAAATGCCTTTCCCGGTCATTCAAAACCTTTATTCATCAATACTATTAGGAACATTAAATTATGGAATAGAACTGTGGGGGTTAATGGGGGACAACACAATAACCGGCACACAAACAGAATTGTATAAGAGGGTAATGGGCGTGAGCAGAGGTACGGCCAACTGTGGGATCCTCAAGGAATTGGGCTTGAACAGGGACACGGTACAAGCACGGATGAGGGTTGTTAAATATTGGATACGATTGTCACAAGAGGGCCAAACTACGCTGAGGGAACAATGCTTAGAAATACAAACAAGGGAGGAAAACGTTCACAACTGGGGTTGGGAAGTGAAGAATCTCTTACACAATAATGGAATGTTTTGGGTATGGGAAGAGGGAGGAAGGGGGGGGGGGGTCATTTCAACAGAAAATCAAATCAGAGACAGATTACTGGACACAGACAGATAAGAAATAACTGCAGACTGCCAAACGAAGACCTCAATCAGGGAACAGCTAAGAGTAAAAGAATGGGGGAAAGCGAAATATATAAATATTGTGGGGGAAAAGGAAAGAGGCGCACTGGCATGGTTCAGATTAGGTGGCTGGAAACAATTAAGGAGGAGAAACGAAGCAGGGGAAACGATATGTTCTTTGTGCGATGGAGATGAGATGGACGAGCATATCCTCCTAAACTGCCCTTCTACACGTGACCTAAGGGAGATGATAGAAGTGGTAAACGATAGAATAAAGACAGAAGAAACGGGACAACAAGAGGGGAAATACCTGTGGCAAGTAAGAGCACGGCGGGGGAAAGCTATTAGAGAAGACAGCGAAATTAGTGATCATGCTCAAACTGAGCCATCTTTATAGTGTAACGTGAAGTGTGAACACTCCTTATCACATGAAGAAGAGGGGAGAATGGAAGTGTGAAAAGCAGCCCGAGAAATAGTGCGAGTGGGGAGTTTGTGTGGGAAGTGAAGATTGGAATAGAGGTATATAGAGACTGGACACCAAAGGAACCAGACACACAACTTTATTTGATTGCTGAACTATACTTATTATGTCTAATTTTCTAATTTTCTTATTTTCTTATATCTGATCAACTACTAATAGTATCTGTATATTAACATAACGAGGGTACAATATTAATACATTACTGTAAGGAAAGAGAAAGTGTGTGTAAAATAAAATGTATGTATTGCGTACAGCGTACAGCTCGCACAAGGAAAATACAAATAAATACAAATACAAAATACAAGAAGATGAATCTTGTCCATTTTTCATTATTTGTTCTACTTCTGTTGCTTTGGAGGAACAATTTTGATCATGTGGAAAGTCGCAACAGTTCTGCATGTCATTCGTCACCTGTTTTTACATTGTACCTACAACAGAGCACGATTTGTGTTTCTATTGCGAAAGCAAGAGTAATGAAATTTTGCTTTCTGCAAGCAAAAAACATAACGGGAGCGTGTAAACAATTTATATCAGTTTGAATCTCATATACCCGGCCATGGCAACATAACGTTGTTCGCAAAATTGCTTTAATTGCGCTGCGAAATGATGAAATACAAACTTTACTTCCGCATAAAGTCATGGAAGTTTGTAATTCAGCGCTGGAGATTCCAGGACGTGGAATAGTGCCGTTCCAACCATACTCTGGCTAATTCTACTTTGCTGAATTCTGCCTTCTGCGGTAGACTCTGCACGTTTTTGCACCATAATTTTTGTTGCAGGCAGTTTTACTGGTGCTCGCAATGATGACGACGAATGCAATTAGGCAGTGCGGTACGCACGGAGTCTCCTAGAACGCTGGGTCTTTGTATCATCCTAATGTTCTTAAACTTCAAGGAAGAGAGATGCAACAGTACACCTATTTTCCCATTACTGCTTTAAACCTACGAGAAATGAAGCTAATTTTTGTCTACGAGCTTGGCACCTTTACAGTGAACGGTATGAGTAAGTTATATGTGGATTAGTTATGGCAGAAGATGTATTATTCAGGGTTGGCATTATTTTTTTAAAGAAACATAACAAACAGTTTTTTTTGTTTTAAACATGTTTTTAATGTTGTAAACTGTGTGTTAAACAGGAACCGAAAAAAACATGTTTTAAACAAATAAAAAACTGTTTAAGCATAATACCAAGAAGACTTATTTTCTAGGAATAATGATTAATAAGGAATCTATTAATCGTCCAAGGATTGACTGTGTTCCTATTATGAAGTAAACGCTTGACTAACTTCGTAAAATACACATTTATGTTGTCTTAAATCTCGCATGTAGGCTGTTCAAGTATCTTCAAGTAACCCACAGTTGCCAGGTCCCACTGAGTCCACGTGCTAGTTACTTTTTTTTTACATATATCGTCAATGCAACTAAATATTGACATTAACAACAATGTGCACATTTTGCAGTGTGTTAAGTGAGGAACAAAACTGTTTCATCCATGTAGTATTAAATTTAAAAATATTTTAAACACCTGTAAAATAAAACATAGCCAGGTATTTTAAATTTGGTCCACGGCTATTCGTCACGATAATATTCTTTGTTAATTCAATATACATTTTCAGCCACTGAACGGATTTCTATACACAGTAAACAGAATGACACGTATTGAATGAAACGGCATACTTACAAAACACGCAAATAACCACAAGATATGAAACATCAATTATCAAAATGTGTTTTAAACAAGTCTGAAAAAAACATGTTTAAAACATTTTGTTTTAAGCGATTTAAACATTTGCGAAAAAGACAAAGCCAGGTGTTTCAAACGTTTAAAACAAGTTGTTTAAAACTCTTTTGTTTTAAACATGCCAACCGTGGTATTATTTCAGTTTGTACAGCCAGAAGTAAAATGACGTTGTTCCTTTTTATTTTTTTTACAGTTTGTTTTCTTACTCTGCTTGCTCTTTTGCTGAGTGCTTGTTTCTAAGTGCACTTTCACTTTCACCGGGACAGAATTTTAGGTCTTGCCCGAACCACTGCGTAATGTACAGTCACAGGCAATAAAAATGGGACACTTGTTTCCTGAGATACTAGCTTCCCTGCAAGGCGCTATGTATGTTGTCTAATTCTACGCCGATGAGTTAAATGTAATAGCAAATTTTCAATGACCTTGCTGGGAAGCTAGTATCTCAGTATATGTGTCCCATTTTTATTGCCTGTGACTCTACTTTAATTGGAACCGCAAACCCCTTGTTTACAAGGCGACAGAATTAGCACAATACCATCAGCGAAGCTGTTTTGACTGTTGTTCTGTTGACTGTTCTGTTTCGAATCATGCTTTTCATTTTTCGTAAAACCGATTGAATACATATGATGATGAATAATTTAGGTGCATCTTCCCTGTAACTGCAAAATGAAATTAATAGTTTCTTCGTAACACCAGCATTCACTGTGTTGTGCGCTTCTTATGTTAGACTTCATGCGTTGTATTAAATCTGCAAACTGATTCTTTGAGTTGTCTTCTTATTCCACTGTCACTAGCAGCCCCAACTAGTTTTGGCTTATAACTTTTTAACAACGTGTTTCGGGACCGGGCTTCCTCATCTCAAATTGGTACTTGGATCAGTCTCCATCCACCCTGTAAGTTGAAATCAAAGTTACAGAAACACCCTGTACATACAAGTATATACAGGGTGTTCATTATGTCCCGGTACATGTTTGTACAGTACCTTCTTCCTCAGTTGGATGAATTCCAGTCAACCATAATATTTCAACAAGATTGGGTACCCCTTCATTGGTCCAAGAATGTTCGAGCTCTTCTGGATAGGCATTTCCCTGGCAGGTGGATAGGCCGTGATTAACCTATTCCCTGGCCACCGCGCTCTCCTGATATGATATCACACCCTTGGATTTCTTCTTCTGGGGTTATGCCAAAGATTGTGTTTACCGCACTCCTCTTCCAGATGTTGCTACTTTTCGAAGAAGAATAACGGAGAGTATCCTAGCTGTTACTGGTGATATGCTGGGGCGTGTATGGGCAGAAGGGGATTACCTCCTTGATGTTCTGAGAGCAACTAGAGGGGCGCACATTGAGGTGTATGGCATATAAACGTGGAGAGTTGTAGCTCATTTTGCAATCAACAGCATTGTTCTGTGGCATGAAGTTTCCGAGCTATGTTTTTTTGTAATGGTACCGGGACTTTATGAACACCCTGTATTATCCATTAGCCTTTGACTCCATTTTTCTTTCACACATTTGTGCCTTTACCAATTTCCCTTTTTACTTGACAGTTTCCTATATCTTTATTTATGTTTGTTCCTTTTCCTCGCAATTTTCCACCTCATTATATCTCAGTTTCAACAACTGTTTTGTCGATTGTAAATCTCTTTCGTTGCCTCGAAGGAAAGTAATTATTCTTACCTTTCTATTTTTACTCCATTTTGTGCATTGGATTGGCTTGTTTCTTTTTAATTGCGTTTCGCCGTTTCCTTCCTTTGTGGGTTTTTGCCTACGTTGCGTTTTTGTCCTGCTTTGAGACCAGAAAGGAACACCTTATGAATTTCAAAATATCTGCAAACTTCCTGAATACAAATCGGTGAGCTGCCAAGTCTAATGATGTTACAGAACTTACTGATAAAAATTCAAGACTACGCGAAGCAAAGGAAGGTTTCTAATTTCTTTTTTATTTGAAAATTTAAGTTCTGTGAAGCACACGCTTTCAATATGATTAATTTGACATCCATGGCTGTGTGCTTTTTCGTTTGTAAGCCGGCGGATCAAATCAATTTTACAGAAAACAAAATAAACTGCCCCATCTTCGTTTATATTTTTCCAGATACGTGGATAAGACCCGAAGTAATTTTGTACATAATAAGCAGGGAATGAACTAGATCCTTGATTTTTCGCTCTTAAAAATAAGTCAATACAGAGAGGTTTTGATTGACTGATTGAGTTGGTGTTTTTATGCCCACTTTATGCACAGTAAAGCTAATCGGGACCGGACCTACAGTTTAAAGTGGGAAACGAACCACTATGTGCCTTCACGGGATATCGAACCTTTGGCCCCTTGATTACAAGACAATGACGTTACCACTGCGGCATCGGGTGGCCCCCCAACCCAAAGAAGGAATAAGGTTATTAAATTTCTATGTTTGACAATTTGATCCGAATGTCGTCTGCCATTCTTCAGTTTGAACTTAAGTTCTCCTTAATGTAAATCTTGTAAAATTTAATAATGTGTAACACAGAAGTGCATTACATTTGTTACACCCTCATTGGTGGAAGAGCTACTAAGACCTATTAGAAATTGAAACCTTGCACGTAGGTAGTTTGACTGATTGATTGATTTAGTTAATTTTATTTGCTTTTCTACCACTTTTGGCTAATCGCCAAGATGATAATGAATTGTGATATGACGAGATTGATGAACGGACAATCACAAGCGCATAGGGATGACACAACACAGTCTCACAGATGTAATGGCTGTAAGATCAGACACCAGAGCCTTGTTAGTCTGCAAAATGCAGCCCAGGGTGTACTAAGTGGAAGGGAGTCTTCGGAAAGGGTCACTCTTTACACCCTGCACGTAGATAGAGCATATTAAGCTAAGGTACTGTGCAAATTAAACATCGAAAATATCTCTCTTCAGAATTAAAGGTAGCAGACATTTTCTCTTCAAATTGCTACTAAACTCTAATCCGTTTTGCAACAATTTTAACATTTCCTCAATTATTTCGCTAAAATTGCTTCCTTGTAGAAACACAATTTCCTCCTGTTACCACACTAGGAATTTTGAATGATAATGTTCCATGTTCATTGATGATTGACTCAGAGCTAGTGCTTTCTCGCAGTGGAGGCGAATAGGTTCCAAAACTGGGGGCAGGAAATACAGCATATCTCCCTTTGTATATAAGATTTAGCATAGTACGATGGCAAAAGTGGCAAAAAGTGGGGGAAACTGCCCCCCTCGTCCCCTTAATCACCGCCACTGCTTTTTTTGACATTTTAAGTACACCTTGATAAAACGGTTGAGCTCTGCCATGTGGACAGTTGGAAACAGGACATCGTTCATCATTGTTGTTAAGTTTGTGTAAAGTTTTCAATTGCATAGTGTTCATTTATGTTAATATATGATTCTTAGTAGAATTCGCCTCAAGACTGTTTCAAAACGTAACTTAACTGTGGCATATTATTCATATTATTACCTTAAAAATCACATTCTAATGCCAGAAATTAATACTGAGTTTATTTTATCCTTACATTTCTCTTTAATAAAACATGTATGTAATATCCACACATTCTTAGGTGAAAATTAAATTTCGATAAACAAACAAATACATGTGTACCTTACCATTAACTATTCTATATAAAAAAGGTATTTTCACATTGATCCTCTCAATTAGAATAAAATAGCAGAAGGCTTTATTGCGCTTAAAACACAGCTGTTGTTTTTCTATTGTTTTTTTTTTCAGAACTTTCCAAGTGAGGAGCTAACAGTTTAGACTAATGCCTAAGTCCGTTACAGATTTACGTAGCTTATGCTATAATTTCTAGGCTACAGAAACTGTAAACTTTTGTTGCAGTAGATCTTTTATATTACTCTGTTCAAAATGTCACCATGCCAGTGGTTTCTCTTTGATCTATTAATTCTTTGTCTTCTCAGATGTCAAACCTTGTATTTAACGATTATGAAATATGAATCACATGAGCAATTGGAGCTAAGAACGACGAATTGCAATACGTTCACTGATAAGTTGAAGAAAAATAGACAGTCAGTTGTGTGCCCATATCCAATACGCAACAGGTTCCCCTGATTAGAGAAAAGTATCAAGCCAAAAGCAATAACCTCCTTCGTCGGCCGTTACTCTCTCAAGCATTCAAAGAATGCTAGGTCAATATCAGATCAATCTTCCTGGTTGATTGGAATTAAGTTGCTGATCAACTGGTATTAGGGACCAATAACCAGGTGGTGGAAGAAAGGATAAGTCAGAGAGTAGAGGGCGACGTGGGTTATTTTGCTTTGGATCGAGGAACGAGAAACATCGGGGAGCTTGAGCGAGCCTGCATAACGCAATTCTAAGAGTCTTCTCCGAGGAACTATTCATCATCGAATATACAGGTAACATCCTTCTCTAACCATGTTGATCTAAACTATAAGATATAATCCCAAATTCTTAGTGTTGTGCCATCTCATGTGTAAAAGTAACCTCTCGCCCATTACCATCAAGTTATCTGCCAAGGGCGAGTGCTCACCCGTGAGGATGAATGAATGACAAAGCTACATCACCCAAGCATAACTGTTAAGATTCTTGTTAAGATCCCACGAACCTTGCAGTTCGTTACGTGGTGGAGGTGCGGGGCAACGATCAGCTACATAAGGATTGAGGAATTTTGTAGCTATTTCGTGGATCCAGAACCGAAAACTGAATGAATTGTAAAGAAAAGAATTCTTGAACTTAAAATTATGAACATTAGAAAGGTAAAGTTGTCCCCTGTACATAACACAATGCCCGGAAGACAAAGGTTGTACACAGGTACCAGTTCGAACCAACACCACGCTTTGGCGGATTTCGTCCACTATGGTCGCCTCCAGGTAACAATTGATTAGATTAGTCTCAAAGCACGGAACATTCCCAATTTAAATCACGGACTTCAGGAATAAAATCCGGGTCTTCCACGTGACAGTCAGGTTCAAAAATATTTACATTTTCAAAATGTTTGAAATGCAAGCAGACCTTTAAAAATTAATGGACCTCGTATTTTTTTCAGTATGGAACTAACATGACCAATATGATTTCCTATTTAATGATAAGAGTTTCCGCGTGACCGAGCTGTTAGAGCTCTCGTCCTTGGTGCGAGCTGTCCTGGGTTCGATACACGGTGGAGCTAAAGAATTGCAGTGTTGGCTCATAGTGAGGAGATTTGGCAGTTACTCCAAAAGAGAAAGTAGCGGAATAGTTCTCAAAGAGCCCGAAAGCATCGGCGATGGGACTGGAAGCGCTGACCTCGCCTCACTCAATGAAAAACCACTTTTTAGGTCTTGAGTCTCGAAGGGCAGTTGTACCACATAGTTCGATTTAGTTTATTAAAATAATTAACAAATTATGAGAATTATGTATATTCTTCTGTGAAATTATCTTTGTCATTTTCATCTCATCATCACTCACCTTCATTCTTGCGATTGGCTTGCAGAGACAGGTAAGATATGTAAAAAATACAAGTCGAATTTGCATTGGCCACAATACCCTTCGTAAGCCGCGGTGGTTTAGTAGTTAATACGTCTGACTGCAACGCGGGAGTTGACGATTTTTTCGGCCTTTTTCCTGCTTAAAGCTGCTCTGTGGGCCACACAGCCTCTAATCAATAGGCATGGCCTTGCCGATGGAGTAGTGTTAACGTCATCGCCTTATAATTAAGGGATTCCGGATTCGATACACGGTGTAGGCAAAGTGGATCGGATCCAACTTTAAACTGTAGGTCCAGTCCCGATTAACCTACCTGTGCATGAAGTGGACTTAAAACAGCATTTCAAATAAATGGGTAGCTGGGACATCCCTGCAGGAGTAGAGGCCGAGATCGAGAATGTGTGGGGCTCTACTGCTACATCCATTATACCCTGTCTCGTCTATATCTAGAGCAAGGTCGCGCATAGCGACAGATAGGGGGGGGGGGAGATCGAATGGGCAAGTCGAAACAGTACATTCTGCTCCTCTCCATGCAATCCCGTTCCCTCTCACGTCTTCATTGGTCGAGCCGTCTCGCGTCACTACTTGCGTAGAGACACGTTTTCTTTCGCTTGGGCCGGCCTCCGTGGCGGAGTGGTTAGCACATCGCGCTACGACACCAGGGGTCCCGGGTTCGAATCCTGACCTGGACATGGATGTTTGTGAGTGTCCATTCATCAAATTCATCATATCATCACTCATCGTCATCTTCGCAAATTAGCCGAAAGTGGCACAAAAAGCGAAGTAAAATAAAGCAAATCAATCAATCGTTCGCTTTCAAAGATACCCGTATAGAGTAAATACAATGCCTTTATGCAATATGCACGGCGAACTTTACCTTACCTATCTTACCGTATAATACCCTTCATTGCATCGCCCTACGCTGGCTTAATAGGAAATCAACAAGTGTGTAATGGGAGAAAAAGCTAGCCCCAATCGACAGCGACTTTTTGCTTTATTTTAACCCAAGAACTTGCTCGCTCATGTGTGAGGAAGTTCCCTTTTCCAAGTTCTCGCCAACTTGGAAATGTTTGAAGTGTTCGCGAAGTCGCCTGGGGCGAGCGAGAAAGGGGGAAAACTAGGCTCAGAGTTCCCCCGCATGTCCCAAGCACATGGAGAAGGGACAAAACATCCACCTTGGCGTGGAGATGAAAGATGGATGCCTTCGAGAGGAAGGGGCAGTCAAGATGGAGATGTGGAGCTATTCAATAAGTTACATGACAGCATCCAATCGACTTCGTTCCGCGTCGGCGGCGTGTTTTGGGAAGAAAATTGCAGGTCGGTTGCTTTGCACAATGGAGTCCATCTCGGAACTCGTATCTTCCGTGTGTGGAGGGAAATTGGAGCAGACGAGAGGGAGAAGAGTGGGGGGGATGTTATGGTGTTGTTGTGACGTACACAATAGAATTGGTTATTATTGCCAAAGGGGGAATTCCAAGGAATAGTGAGATGATAGCTTCCGGGTCAAATACATGTAAGTATCGCATTTTTCGGTACCTTGCGATGCTCATTTCAATATCTGTTGGCAACGGTCTACTGTGTTTACTTCCATTTTTCCGTTTATATCTTATGAGTGTTGCGAGAGATATGGAAACAACCATATTGCTGAACAAGAACAAGAAGGAATACACACATTTCCCCTCTCACGCACACAAACACACACACACGCACACACACACAGAGAAACAATGGGTGGATTCAAATTCCGGACCGGAACTGATTATTTATTAATTAGTTTGGTTTATTTTACTTGTCTGCCACTTTTGGCTAATCACAAAGATGAGGATGAATGAAAATGTGATGAAATTATGAAGAGACACTCACAAAGAACACCCATGCCCAGGGTGGGATTTGAACTGGGGATCCCTAGCGTCATAGCGGTCATCATGGAGATGGATCCGGAATTCAGATATCACATTCAAGATTTGATATTAAGATATCCCATACAAGATCCGGAATTCGAGACTGGAATTCTTAATCCATATGCATGAGTCAATTCCTGTTGGATTAAGATCATTTTTCACTCGTGTAATTGACATTCGAACCCTCGTTACATCCCTCGAACACTACGGACATAATGGGATATGTACGTAATTCTGACATCATTTACTATTTATTTCGTCTTCTTTTACATGACGAAGTTAAGGCTGTAGAACCTTTTATTCCACTTGACCATGTTTACACAATCCTTGAATATGAAATATTAATGCAAAAGAAGAGAAAACAATATACAAATTACAATGGAATAAAAAGTACAATGAAAGAATTACATATGAGAAGAGGAATCTAACCTATACACACACACACACACACACACACTTACAAGTAAATATGTAACATTACGCTTAAACATAATCCTAAACGGTAAACATTAACGACAAATTATTTTGAATATTACATGTAATCATGTTTTGTGTCTTACGTTATATCTACATAGTTTGGGAAGTTAAATATTTAATTTTCATTATTTAATAGTTGTAATTTTAAGTTTTTTGAACGTCACAATTGAGGAAGAGATATGAATTTCAGGCTGCAACACGTTCCAAAGGCCTGCTGAGGTAACAATAAAATAATTTGCAATTAGGTTTTTGTAATACGATTTCGTAGGTCAATTTGAATCTCTTAAGGCTGTATAACAGCTGTAGGTGTTTAAGAGTTTTAGAACCCTCCTTTTGGTACAGATTTTCTTTAAAAAAATTAAGATTAGATCTATAAAATGGTGTAAAATGTAGAATGATGTAAAAAAAATTGGCGTTAATATTCCCACCCCCTTACGGAATTTCTGTTCTGCACACACCAGTCGTTCTGTGATCAGGATTGATTAATTGATTTCTTTGTTCGACTTCGCTTTTCTGTCACGTTGGGTAATCACGAAGATGAGGAGAGAACATACATGTGCAGGCCAGGATTCGAGCCCGGGACCCCTAGCGTGGTAGCACTCCGCCACGGGGGTCAGCTTGACGGGTATGAGAAATGCCCAATTAGCGTCACCAGACTTATCCGGCTAGAGGGTAGTGAGACCGTTTAATGCAACCACAGAGTTTCCTCCGCAGAAATCTATTTCAGTCTCCTCCGTGGGCGGCAATTGTAGAGTTTCTTGTTCCTTTCAACCTACCAGCCAGACCACAATGTCGAAGGGGTTGGAATATCCTTGAGGCTAAAAATTGCTATATATGGCTGCTAGAATGGCAAGTTGGAACATATATGGTTTCCTCGACCTGACGTCGTTGTTGAAAAAGTAAGTCCATTTAACAGCTAAAGTGGCCAAAAGTGTTCAGTGTTCCATTCCTAAGCCGACCACCGAGTGTGCTAAGTTGTAGTTATAACCTGTGTGTCTTCCAGATCATCGCGATTACCCTAAAAAAGTCAGATAAGCGACATGAAAGAAGAAAAATATACAAAATACCGATTAAACCCACTTACTGCCTAGATCGATTGTTCGAGACAATAGCTTATGGAATATATACGAGGGTTGATCAGAAAGAATCCTCTACAAGACCTGACATTTAGAAGATAATGCACAATCACCGGCATTAAAATAGGACACACAGATCCTTGAAGTCTATGATGGTAGTAGAAGTTAACATTGAAAATTTGCTATTTAAATCAAGTTATAACCGTAGAGTTAGGCAACACGCATAACACCTTGGAGGGAAGCTAGTAAGTGTCAGGATGTAAGTGTCCCATTCTTATTGCCGGTGACTGTACGCAAGCAGTGTTTGTAACTATGGATAATTCGCATTGGCCTCATTGTCGGCGTAACCTGACTCGTAATTACGAAGAATATGTGTGTTGTTTATATGTTGGTCAGGAAAACGATTTTACACTATGCTCAACACTTGTTGTGTGCATGTGTTTGTATTCTGTGGAATTTACGTTATGCAAATATTCAGTACGTAAACTACATATATCACGTTGAGAATTTTGTAATAGTTTTGTAAAGGCAAGATACTATTTCTATTCAATATTTTCATTGAATTTCACAAAGCCTAGTTTATCTGCAAGAGTGAAAACTTCGAAGACTGAAGGAAGGACAAGTAATGTGTCTTAATATGAAACTACGTAAAGCTGTTTAATTATATCTAATTAAATTACGGAATACATGAATTTGCATATTTTCTTTTTCGCGGAGACTGCATCGTACTGGTTCTGTTTCTTTTCGTACGTGACGTTTGCTACACTGTCTTTCTGTGTTGTCACAACGTGAACTTCGACATTTTTAATAATACCTGGTTTCCTTTTTCGCTCATGGATGTATTAGGAAGCATTTATTTTCATCACTGATAAAAATATCTTTATTCTGATGAGCAAGTTCAGCATATACTTGTCTTCCACCTAACACTTGTAAGAATATAGATCATACGCTCGCCACCGAAGTTCCCTGGCTGCTATTAGGTATTCTTAATGAGTTTCTATTTATCAATTTGATCTAATCGTCACCTATCATCATCGCAATTAGCCAAAAGTAGAAGAAAGGCGACGCTAAATAACACACAAACATACACACACAACCCCCCATATACAGTATATATATATATATATATATATATATATATATATATATATATATATATATATATATATATATATACGAGGTACGTTCAAAAAATAAATTTCCCTATGTTGTAATATTTTTATTTGGTAATATATACCTTGTAAATGCAAGCTCTACATGAGTAGTGGTATTTATGATACAACCAGCACCACTTACAAGTGTAGAAAGTATGAACCCTCCTCAAGCAGATTTTGCTACACTTAAAACAGGCTCAACATGCCTACATGAGCTTTTTGCTCTAGTGTGGAACCCCGTCTAATCCAAGATTTTTGTAAAAATGCCCTCGGGAATTTTTCGGAAAGTATGACCCCCTCAGATTGATGAGGCTACACTTATAAAAGGCACTTCTGAGAGATTGTTGTCCATAAATTTGCTAAAAATATGCCCCTCTTGTGGCCACACTTAAAACTAGGCCACCCACACCCACATACACACATACATACATATTTATTTCTGGTTTAAGTTCAATTGGATACCAGGTTCAATTTGTTTATCTATTATTAAAACAATGTATTGTGCAGAGACCTTCTAGAATTGCTCCGTGACTCTCTCATTTCTTACATCATAAACATATGATTTTTCCCCTATGAGAATAACACTACATATAGTGTCATCAGGTAATGCCTCATGGAATTCACAGATAATTTTAATGTTTGTCCTCTAATTCACCACAACTTTTTCCTTTTTGAAGTGTTGATTACAAACATGGGCCTCTGTGCTTTGAATTCATCTGGTGTGTAATACATGTCAGTATTGCCAGTAGTGACACGTTTGAAGGAAGAAAATGCCTCATATAATTTGAGGAAATCATTCTTGGAAATGTCTAAATTATAATTTTCTCTAGGAAAGACCTCATTTCTGCCATTTTTAAGATATATGTTCTTGATGTTGCAGTTATCAAATTTGCTTGAATTTTTTTCCTGATTATTGTGTCTTCCAGTCTGAAACAATACCACCACAAAATCTGGCATGTCATATTGTATACTGGAGAATGAATTTGTAGCATCAAACTCATAATAAGAACCGGTTGCGGGCTTCTGTACACATTGATATGTATAAAATTGCAAAAGAACCTGTGGATTTTTTATTATATCAGCTTTGTATTTAAGAGCATAACTGGCTTCATACTCAACAACAGGGATTCTTAGCTCCATAGTCTGAATAATGCATTTGCCTGCATCAGGTAGGGTATTAGGCAGAGCTTCCCCGGTAGAGTTTATTGCACTGTACCTCATCAAAGCATTATTATCATTGGCAGCTCTTCTAAATGTAATTCTTAAACCACCCTTCCACATAATATCTTTGTAATCCGAGAAGAATCCTGGCAATAGGCGCATCGGGAACAGCACTGTGTGGTTCTTAGATAATATCTTATCACCAGCCTCAAATCCACCGATTCTGTAGTAAGAAGCCTCGGTTTTGGATAATTTTAATGTGGCCAAAGCTGTGGAGGTAATGCCGGGATAATCCACTCTGTTTATAACAACGCCATGCTTTCTGATCTCAATTTCAGAGAACAGATGCGGCACAAAATTGTCTACCAATCTTATATTCGAATTTGCCGGATAATCTGTTCCATCGAGCTTTACAACATCAAATTTGATGTATAGATCTGCTCTGTGAGGGTGTATAAAGCCATCCCCTACATCAAGATCAACCTCAATTTCTGTGTTGGGTTGATTTAAATTTGCAAATGTCCTCCTGTTTGGGGGGAATGATTGTAGCTCATAACTCTCAATATTTTCCATTGTATGTATTTTTATTTAAATGTTAATCTCTATGATTGCAGTTGTTGTGGCTCCAGCAAAATCAACTAATTCTTCTTTTTCATTAGTGACCATCAATTCAATATAATCTATTCTATTATGGCACACAGGAAAATATAATGTTGGGGATGGATTGTAGATGATGGGCTCCATGAATTCGGAATTAGGTTTGAATGTTGCAATGATGCCGGTTTGTTTGTGAGTGCCTATGCCATTTGATTTGGTGATCATACCCTCTGCCACATTACAGTGAATATTCAGAGTCTCTATGGCTAAGAATTTAGGTATATTCATAGCAGTGTGTTTGATGGCCGCTTCAAGTTTTGTGTTGTTCTCAAAGACTAACAGCTCTCCTATAGTACCCAGATCCACTGTTTCTGTAGCAGATACAATCTCTACTCTGTGAGTGACAGAATTTTGAGTTAACACTACACCTCTGGGTAATTGAGCATTTAGAGTGGATAGATTATACTGTCCTGGAGTGATGACAATATTTTGATCCCCTACTGCAATTTTGTTGTTGTGGTGTGTAATATTAGGTATCAAGTACATGCCGTAAAATGCTCTGAGAGCTATTGTTTTGGGATATACTATGTCATCATGTAATTTGAGTTTCAATATTGAATTTTGGCTGGTGAGATGGAATACCCCCATGATGTTTCAGATACCACAAGGCTTTTTGAAAATTTTCAATTGATGGTTTATTTATTTGAGACATATATCTGAGAACAGATAAACACAAATGTCCACAATTAACATCTTTGAAGTTTTGAACACGGGCATTATTGTAATAAAGATTGGGTGATTTTAAATATTTTACTAAATTTTCAGGTGGAACACCTCCAAATGAATCAAACACAAATGCCTCATTGTTTAAATATTTAAGATAACAGATCCAGTGAGTGCCCTGATTTTTGTACTTATCCAAATTAACAATGCCACACTCTTTGTTGAGTGGTTGTTCCGGTAAAGAATCAGACATGTACACACCTCTAAAATGTTTGATGCCCAGTGGCTTGATTAAAGCTTCAATATCTTGGTTTGTAAGCGGCTCTTGTTTTTTTTAAACTTATTCATGGCTCTCTTAACACCTTTGCCTTTTTTCTCCATGGCCAGGTTATGGCGCTTCTGCTCATCTAATTCTGCCCTATTTTTCTTGGCATCTATTACTGTTTTTGCTATGGCAGCTGATCCCCCAGCCAAGCTCCCAACAGCCCCGAGAGCTGCTAAGATGGCCGGGATAGTAAATATGAAACCCCCCACATGTGATTTTTTCCTGGATTGCTGTAATTTTTTTAATTGGGGGGTACTAAGCAACAATTTCATACCATGCCCCTTTGCAATACAAGAGCTTTTTTTCTTGCGCTGCTTTTTGGTTAAAAGACTATCAATAGTTTTAAGAGATTTAAGACCTGCATAAGGTATTTGATACATAACACCCTTGGCCTTCATTGTATGTTTATTATATACATATTCACAACCCCCACCCCAGTTTTTGTTTGGTGTTCATAGCTATGGTGGTTCCCAATGCTGCTATTTTTTCACTTAAAGAAGCATCTTTGCTTACAAATCTACCAAATGCAGCCTCTTCTAATTTCTTGTCTGCAACATGTCTCTTGTCAAGATCAGAATGTGTGTTGTATGCTATGTCATGGTCTCTACAAGCAGCATCTAGGGGATTAACACCAGGGTCCCCTCTGTTTAATCTATGGTCCAATTTTGTACCGGGACCACAATACTGATAGCCTGGAATGTGTAGTTCAAATGGCAGTTTGTTTATAATGTCATTAACCAACCCCCGACCCTCAGAAATATTCCAAAATTTAGGTGGTAGAGTATTAATAATTTTTATGAGATATCCAATGCCCTTAGTGTCATTCACTATAAAATTAGACAATTTTGTGCTTATCATGTCCATAATTCCAACCTTTTCATTGTAAAAATTGTGGTTCCCAGCATTTTCCTCCCCAGCTATCACCAATAACCTATCTACAAGTTTCCTGACATCATCAACCCACACAAATTCTTTAGGCAGGGTGTTGTATTGTTTGATTCCACTGCCAGTCTTGATCTGTGACCATATGGGCTTGATTAAGTTGTTGTATTTTGCTCCACTGCTAGACTTGACTCTTTTTTGTGTGGGATCATTGTTCTGGTATAGAGCATCTGATTTTATTAATATTTCTTTGTAGTGCTCATAGTCTTGATCTGTATAGCTGCCAGGCCTTTTCCTAGTCATCAGTTCCCACAATCCAGGTGTGCCGGGGTACTTAACAAAAGCACCTTTTTCTCCGAGACGAGATTCTGAATAAACAATCAGATCATCCCCCATAAATGTTACTCTGAAATTGCCAATTCTATGTATGATACTGTCATCAAGCTCTGTGTCAGCATATAAGCCAAACACCTCATCTTTGTTGTCTTTAGGTGTGGTTAAATATTTTTGTGCAAGAAGACCCAATTCAATAGGATCCTGAGTAGCTTCAATTCTTCTAGGAGCAACAGGACTAGGTGTATGAATGCTGGAAAGTGGGGTGATTGGATAATCTAATATGTTCCTTGCAGCTACAGGCACAAGCTCTGTGATCAAATTTTGATTCTGCTCTGTAACAGTTTTGATATTCTTACCTAAATTATTAATAGCATCAATGACAGGCTGTTCTGCTTGTTTGTGTTTTTCATAAATTCCACGGTTCTCTGATTTCCATCCCTTAAATCTTTTTACAAGATAATCTCTTAACTTAAGATCATCAATGATTGGCCTTTTCATGGTTATTTATTTATGTTTCAATGTCTAGAAAATTGTTGATTTTATTTCTGTATTTGCCACTATTGGGTGTTCTTGTCATATCAATTGTGACAAACCCATAACTGTCCTGGTTCCAGCACCTGCTGCAAAACTTGGAAAAATCATTGTAGCTCAAGTCCCCACCTACATGTTCATCATGTATATGTTTGAGGTTGGTATGGTCTTGATGAAACACACATATAAAATTGCTGTTGTCTCGGATCAGCTGCTTCGGTATTTTTGAAAAAGTCTGTGCCAGGTAGAAACAATCAATGTTTTTGTGCCGGCCCTGTGTAAAGAAATTTCTAACCTTGTTTTGATTATCCAGTATAATGTCATCAAACACAACAACAGAATTATCGAGACATTCATGAAGTGGCTTAACATCTGGTTCAAAAGTGGCAATATCCAATCCATCATATAGCTTCATCAGCTGCTGATATTTTAATTGTTCCAAGCTCTTAGAGAAGACATACAAGTGCCTGTTTTTCCAGTCTAACCAGTTGGGTGCCAATAAAAAATTATCAACCATTAGTGTAGTTTTACCACAAGCTGATGGCCCAACAATAAGACATCTAATATTATCAGGCAGCAAGTTGCCATTTCTCTTATTCTGTTGTTCAGGTTCTGGCAACCTTTTTATAACATCCCAGGTGCTCATATTATTATTTTGTTTGCATCGATCCAGCTGTTCTCCGGATGACCCAGCCATTTGACAAATAACTTGTTGCCTTTTCTGCGGATGATTTTTTCTATTAGATATGTGTCAGGCTGTTTAGTTTTGCTGAGCTCTTGTTCATAGAACCGGCCTTTGAGAATTTCTCCTCGGTGATCTTTTATTATATATGTGTTAAGGGTCCCAGGTTTAATTTGAACCACTGTAAATAATTCAGTGCTCCAGTTTCTTGTAAAGCCTCTCTTGAATAAGTGCTTATATTTGCTGATTCTTACTTGATCCCCCACCCTGTATTTGGCCTTTCTTTTTGTTGGCTGGTATCTAGGATAATAAACAGTCCTGATCAATTTTTGCTCATCAGATGGAGTTACTTCAGAGGGTTTCATGTTGATTGTGGAATGGATCGAGTTGTTATATTTATGTAGAAGTTCTGGAAGAATATTAAGCCATTTATAATTACCTTGGAGGGTAAATTGTTTATACATAAGATTTTTTAGGGTTTTGTTGAATCTCTCTACAATTGAGGCTTTGAGGTCACTGTAACTCGAGTAATGTTTTATTGCCTGGCTTTTAATAAATTGTTGGAACACTGAATTATAAAATTCTTTGCCATTATCTGTTTGCAAATAGCGCGGTGATCTTCCACTCTGATTGATGATTGTCCTGAAGGCTTCTGTAACACATTTTCCAGTCTTGGATTTGAGTGGCACAGCCCAGGCAAATTTTGAAAATGTGTCTATTACAGTGAGTAGATACTTGTAGCCCTTGTTGATCTTGTCTAAGTTTTTCAACTGCCCACTTGCCATTTCAATCAAGTCGCTCTGCCATAAATCATCTATGCCTTTTGTGACTACTGGCAGTCTCTTATAATTATGTCTGGCTTGTCTGTGTAATTCATCAACAATAATTTGTCTAGACATAATATGTAAACAAGAATATTGCAACTATAGGGTGTTCAGCAGCTGAGACTGCAGGATTTTCTAAATATAATTTGTCTCCAATATGTATTTTAAATTCCAAAGAGCCATCATCTTCAGTATAGGCTGTTTCTAATGTATTGGGGTCTGTAAAATCCTCTAACTCTACACTGGTGATTTTCACTTTGTTATCAGCATTTGTTATTGATAAGGTGGGGTAGTGATGTGCCTGTGGTTGAAGCCAATATTTGATCTTGATTGGTCTCAGTGTGCCCCCAACAAAAAATTGATAATAAAATTGTGCAGGGGACAGCATATATATTTTGCCACCTGGTGTAAATGGTGAATCATATTCTTTGTTGGGGATGCTGTACAATTCAAGAATTACTGTATGTTTTGGATTCTCGATTATGCCTGTTATTTCTTTTTCTGCTGTAAGCAATCTGCTTGTTACAGATTCAAGGTGCTCATTGATGGTCCTAACAACATCATCATGGCCTG
This sequence comes from Lepisma saccharinum, assembly GCF_977018435.1. Taxonomy (NCBI): domain Eukaryota; kingdom Metazoa; phylum Arthropoda; class Insecta; order Zygentoma; family Lepismatidae; genus Lepisma; species Lepisma saccharinum. The sequence continues at coordinate 14,584,784 of NC_139232.1, read as the reverse complement.
GCTTGATTTTTATGTCCACAACAAGTTTCTTGTATTGTTGCACAATCTCTTGAAGCTGGGTGGCAAAAACAGACAGAGCATTTGCTTGATTGGATTCCATGGTTCCTAGCTGTTGCTTGATATTAGCTACAATTTGTTGCAAATTTTCAATAACTGCCAATTTTGAATTTTGAGCAGTAAGATCATGGACCTGTCTTCTGATATCCTCAAACAGGGCATGCAGTTCATTAATATGTTGATTGGTTGGAAGAGTGGCCACTGTGAGATGTTTGATCTCTGTCTGGATATTCTTGATATCTTCTGATTTCAATATGCGATTCACAGCTCTCTTAATATTTTTAAGTTCCTGTGATGTGGGAAGATTTGATACTGTATTTTGCAAAAATTCAAGTGCCAATTTTACATTGTTTAATTCAGAAGCATCAGCCACATTTTGCATAGCATTTTGGAGCAGGGCTATATCTGCCTGAGTGGGTGTGGATTGTTGTAAAATTTCAAGTTTTGTTTGGATATCATCAATCAAGTGATGAAAATGAGATAGTTCAGATTCGGTGTTGAGGTTTTCAAGCTTTGTGATTTGGTGCTGGACACTGACAAGTGTATCTACAATTCCAGGCAATCTGGATTCTAGTACATTTGCCAAATCATTTTGCACTGCTGCTATTGTACCTTCAAGATGGGTTATGGAACTTTGAATTTTTCCAAAATCTTCATATGTTTCAAGTTGCAGCTTGATATTTGCTACACTCCGAGTTATTGCATTCAAAGCATCAGAAGATGGTAAATTGTTCATAAAATTTTCAAGTGTCACAATTTTTTCTTTAACCTCGGCTATGGCATTGTTCAGAGGGTCCAGATTAGGTATTTGGAGTGATTGAATCTGTTCCTTTAGAGTGGAAATCACTAGATCAAAATCTTCCTGTGATTTTATGCTTTTGACAATTGTTTGGAGCTGTGTCTGGACATTATTTATCTGCTCTTCCAATTGTTGTTTCAATTGCTCAGAGTTGGTGGCCTGGGTCTTAAATTTGGCTTGAAGAGCTGCTACAGCTTCTTCCAAACTTTGAAAATTATCCAATGTGGCCAAATCAGTATATTTCTGAAGCAACAATTTGAGTTCAGAATCAATTTTAAGAAGAGGGTCCATGCATTGTGATTGCAAATTTGTAATTTCTAATTGAAGACTGGCATTGAGTGTGGTTTGTAAAGCTTGTAAATCACTTCTTAATTTCTTGACTCTGACATCAAGCATCAGAATCTCATCACTGTGATCTTCATGTCTTGTATGGCCAAATATATCATTAGGCATTTTTGTTTTAGTGGTTATTTATTATAGAGTATCTGATTCTTAATTCTAGAAAAAGGGGTATAAGCTTGTCATATGACCCAGGGACCTCAATATATAAGCAGTCACCTGCAGAAACAGTATATACAGTGCCAGAAATCATGTTTGAGTGCTTAATTCTATAAATATTTCTCCCTATTGAAATCTTGACATTACCCTCAGGGGTTGTAATAAATTGCAATTGACCACCTACAGGTAATTGGTAATGATTTAAATTATTGTTAAATATGTACAATGTTTTACCTGTTTCATCATCAACATCTGTAAGTATGCTATTCAGATGAATAATTAACAAGCCACTCAGTTTAGATAGCATATCAGGAGAGGCTTGGGGTATTGGCAGATCCATAATAGCCTGTTTTTTGAACCCAAATAAGTTCATAGGCATGTTTATTTATTTCAAATCATGCTCTGTAATTGGGCATTGATTGCCATTTTTCAAATCACAATGCCCCCAAGGTAAAGTATGTATGCCACATGATAAAATACATCTCTTATCATCATGTGGGTCCAGAGCCACTTTTCTTACAATATTTGAAGTCAACAAGTGATCCTCACTCTGAATTCTATTTTCTGATGTTCTAATTGTGCCACTTGATTTGAGGCAATTTTCATAATCTTCAAATTGGAGGTCTTTTTCAACAGTTACTTTGCCAATGCCCTTGGCCTTTTTGACAACAGCACTACATGTTTTAAAACTATACACCTTGGCACTTAACCCAGCAAATTTCACAATAACATCACCAAGTGTCTCATCTTTTAACTTGCCAGGCACCTTTTTGTTGTGGGGTTGAATTATTGTATGTTCACTGGTATCAAAGTATTGAAACAATTCAGACTGTGCAATATCTTGATAAACATCTTCTGTTTTAATATCAAGAATAAAACTATCCGTATCCATGTACATCAATTTTATATTATCACCATAAGAAGGTTTCAACACATCATAATACAATGTTAACATATGTAATTTGGACAATTCCAATATTGCAGCCCCTACATAAATAGGTTTATCAAATTTGATCTTTGTTTTCTTCATGTTGAAAAGTGCCATGTGCTCATCATAAATTCTTCTATAATTGAAATTAGGCTTTGCAACCAATTTTTTACTCAGGCTGGGGTCAGTAATTATTTTAACATCGGTATGTTTTCTGACATTTTCAATTGTTTTGCCATACACTGAATTCACCATCAGTTTAAACAAGCCCTTATCAAATTGGCTCTTTGCAGATGTTCGAAGCTCCGTGTTTGTATCAATGTATGGTTTCAACCATTCTGAGTGCCTGAACCTCAAAACTTTTCCAATTTTGGTCACTTGAACACCATGTTTCATCAGGAACTGGAGGTTTTTGTAATATATGACATAACCCTGTTTCGGCTCCAGAGTCATCATGAGCTTCTTCTGTTTAGAGCCAGGTGAGCACTGAACCTCGGAAATTGGGGGCAGATCAGAAAATTTATTGTGCAAATCATCAGGAATTATCAGATCAGCCTCTAAGAATAGGCCATAGTCACTGTCATCAAAATCCTTAAGATCTTCAATGTTGAAATCTTCAACCCACTGAAGCCCTGCATATGGCAGTTTTTGCATCATGGCATAACCATAGAGGCTGTTTGCATCTACATACAGTATATAATTTGATGGCCGTGCTGGATCATAATCAGGCATATATTTGTTATTTGCTCTGGCATATCTCTGGGAACATTGCACCATCCCTCCTCTTATACATTTCTCCATAAACAGATACTTATCTTGATCGTGGATCAGATCCAAATGCATTTTGGTGTTCAAAAACGTTGCGGACCATGCTAGGCCCGGGGCACTGTAAAAATATATTGGATCCAGTCCATAATTTTGCATAGAAGATTTTCTGAATGCCTGCAATATATCAGCTAAGAGGGTGACATCAAGTTTCAAATATGCCCTGTGATAATCACCAAATGTCTTGCATTTTAAATTGTTCCACATCAACTTGGCATGGTGATAATCATCATCAGTGATTCCAGATCCTCTGATTCTGCTGTAAAACTCTTCTTGTGGTGGCAGGGAACACTCATCAAATTTAGAAAAATCTGTAACATAGTCATATGGATATACACCCTTCCGCCTAATTAATTTCAGGTCCTGATTTGGAAACAATGCACGTGTGATTTTGAATTGTTCATCAGATAATTGAGTTCCAGTGTAGGCAGGCTAGCAGATAAAAATCTGTAAGAATCAAGAAATCTTATGTGAATAGGAACACCATCAACTTTAATTATTTTGCTAATAGATATATATTTTTCATCATTTTCAGCTAAAATGTTTAAATTCTGCTTCTCAAACCCCTCGTACCTGATTAGATGATGGAAATCATAATTGGATGCTCCATGGCAAAATATGGGGACAAATCTTGGTCTCTTGATCTTAATATTGCAGCTATTACACAGGGCCATTAAGAATTTACCATCTGTATGAGAATGGTGTTTCACCTTGATATTTGTATCTGAAAATTCAGAATGACATACCGGGCATTTTTCTGCATTGTTGAAATCCTCAATCTGTTTCTCTGTTAAAGGCAACATGGGTTTTGATTTTAATAAGAAATTAGATGCTATGTCACGGCACTCATTTTCTATTCTATGTTTAAATATTTTGATGGCATTTGGTCCCATGTATGAATATTCTTTAATAACAACACCATCCCGTATAACCATATAACAAAAGCTGGAAGGCTCATGTCGCTGGTATGGTGTAATTGATGATTCTTCGGGATCTGGATTGCAGAATGCAAGAGGTTTGAGGTTCGATTCAAAATCACAGACAATACATGCTGGGTGTTCCAACAAGGCTTCAAACTTTTTGAATTTGCAATTTTCACTTGGATTGGGCATCACCATATGAACAGGTTTATGGTTGCCACAGTATTTCAGATGCTCAATTAACTTGTTTTTTGCAATTTCTGTATTACATTCAGGAACCCTATTTACCATTTTTTGACCATCAAATACAGTTAAACATCTTCTGCACAACTTGAATATTCTATGAGTTTTGTCTAGTTGTGTTCTCACCAAAGCTTCAAGATTATGTATCAGAGTATAATGGTGTGTATCATTCCCTTCAATTAAGAGCAGATCAATCGGAACAGCAGATTCATCATCAAATGTACTGATTCTGAGAGGTGCTATCGGGCAATTGCCAGTGGAACAAATAAATACATTAATAGATAATTGTTTGCCATTGATGTGCCTGGCCTTTTTTTCAAATTTATCAATATTCTGAACAGACATTGGATATTCTAAACCCTCCATTGCATCGTCAAAATCATGTTCATATTGTTTGTAATAACTTATTCTCTGAGGATTCCTTGAAACTGGATACAAAGCAGCTAATATACACCACAAAAAGCATTTCTGGTCGGTATTTTTTATATTGACCACGGCTTGTTTGTTTTTAATATTGGCAGGTAATGGCAAATATGTAGATCCTTGTAATGGGTTGAATTCAGAAATATTAACATATAACTTGTGCGGAGAGCCGCATAGGCTCCATCCTGACTCTTTTGCTGCAAATTCAGAGTGTTTGATGTTCAGTTGATCCATCAAACTGCTTATTATTTTGTCGGAATTTGCGTTTGAATATACCGGTACAGTTTCTGTTATGTGGGGCTGTATAAATTTTGTGCCATTTGCTTTCTTATATTGTGTAAACAATTTGAGGGAGAGCTTATAAGAGCCATTTTGTGCATTGAGAATTGCCTGTAGATCAGAATTTATACTGTTCAAGAAATTCTCAATGCCACATCTTGGCTCTGATACAAACCGGTGATCCCTAAGTTGGGCATTAAAACTGCTACGGATAGGTTCATAGCGTGGCTGCTTTGCTGCTCTGGCATTAAGAGGTGCTTCATGCTTCCTTTTGAGACCAGATGTAGATGGTTGTGTTGATGATTGTGCAGAGCAAGTATCTTTATGTCTATATGTGAAGTATTGCATGCTGTATTTTCTATTGCATTTGGGGCAAATTTTTGTGGGAGTTCTGTATTTGTCCGGGTTACAAATCTTTTGATGCTTGGCCCAATTGGGGCTGGATATATTTTTATTGCATTGATTACAATATTTTTGATTTGGCATTTTTGTTGTTGTTTATTATATACAATTTCCTGGGTTTCAATTCAAAACTTTATACTGAATAAAAAATATCAGTTGGGTTCAGCACTGTGCTTTGTATGTGTGTGTGTGTGTATGTGTGTATACACTTAATATTTTTGGCTTTGGTATTTATATACAATTTCTTGGGGTTCAAATCAAAACTCTATGCTGGATAAAAATAGCAGCTGGGTTCAGTGCAGACAAAAAAAAACTGCATAGCTCTATGTCAATTAGTTCTTGAGTTTTGTATTTAGGAACCACTTTGGCCCCCCTGCCAAAAATTTGGCTTTTATTGTATCAGTGTATATTGTCTCTATGACCTTACTTGGGTTATTCCGCCAAATTATATGCTTTCAAGTCTCCTATACTTTGGTGGAGCCTGTTCAGGTTCTGCCCCCCACTTGTGGGTTCCACTGCCGATCCAGCAATGGTGAAGAATCTGTACTGTGCCCTGGCTTTTATAGATTTACAGAGCCAATAGAAACACTGCTTATTTAAACCAATCAGAAAACACCACATCATCACATTATGTCATAACCATTTAATCAATTAATATTGCACAACATGATGCATAGAAGTGGACCGGGAAGTAAATATGTATGGATGTGGGTAGGTGGGTGTGGGGGGGTGGGTTGGGGGTGCATTCAGAAACATGAGCTCTTCTCTAATATTTTTTGCTGAAGTATTTTCTTCTGAGCGTACATCCCGTTTTTCTGCTGAGCGTACATGCAATCCATACCACAGTTCCTCGGTGCGAGAATCTGAAAAACTGCCCCGAGTATTGATCCGGGCAGAGGAACTGGCCTTCAGAGGCACTGACCTAGCACAAATACCTGTATAGACATGCATGTCCCAGAAGGCACTGACCTAATGCCATGTATATTGATTTTATATAACAACTTGGACAGAATATGAATAGATTACAACAAACAAGCTGGATGTAACAAATATCAGATTTTGTATATGCAAAATATCCCAGTTTCAATTCAATCCATTTATCTGAATCGAAGAAACCAACAATTCACATATCCCCATATCATTGTATGCTTGCCCTATTGACACCTCTTTTGCTGTTGTGCAATTTTCTTGAAGAGGCAATTTTATTGAAAAAGCCTAATAGAACAAGATACAGCGGTATGAGAAATATGTGAATTAAAGATATTTTAGCAATATACGACGTCTAAGAAAGGCATATTCGGCTCCAAAGTACTTTGTCTAACACTTACTACCATTCCCTATTACTAGCAAAAAGAGTTAAAAATATTGACATAATGAAAAAAATTGACTTGTTCCCAAGTGTTCACCGAGTTCAGACATTTGCACATAGATGGCCCTGTTGTTGTTGCTTATCAAATATATGGAATATCTCTAAAACAGGCAAATTTTCTACAATTGGCAATACTGACATGTATTACACACCAGATGAATTCAAAGCACAGAGGCCCATGTTTGTAATCAACACTTCAAAAAGGAAACAAGTTGTGGTGAATGACAGGACAAACATTAAAATTATCTGTGAATTCCATGAGGCATTACCTGATGACACTATATGTAGTGTTATTCTCATAGGGGAAAAATCATATGTTTATGATGTAAGAAATGAGAGAGTCACGGAGCAATTCTAGAAGGTCTCTGCACAATACATTGTTTTAATAATAGATAAACAAATTGAACCTGGTATCCAATTGAACTTAAACCAGAAATAAATATGTATGTATGTGTGTATGTGGGTGTGGGTGGCCTAGTTTTAAGTGTGGCCACAAGAGGGGCATATTTTTAGCAAATTTATGGACAACAATCTCTCAGAAGTGCCTTTTATAAGTGTAGCCTCATCAATCTGAGGGGGTCATACTTTCCGAAAAATTCCCGAGGGCATTTTTACAAAAATCTTGGATTAGACGGGGTTCCACACTAGAGCAAAAAGCTCATGTAGGCATGTTGAGCCTGTTTTAAGTGTAGCAAAATCTGCTTGAGGAGGGTTCATACTTTCTACACTTGTAAGTGGTGCTGGTTGTATCATAAATACCACTACTTACATGTCTAATAAGTACATACCTGTACTACTTTTCAACATAATCGCCTTGCACATTGAGGTATTTGTCCCAATGCTGCACCAGCTTATCGAAGCCCTGTGCAAAAAAGTCCGAGCTCAGGCAACATTCGTCCTCATGGATGATGATGTGAGCGGTTCCAAGGGAAATGTTCAACGTGTTGGCCTCCTCACGAACCATGACTTTTCTGTACCCCCGGATCAGTTCACCCACTTTCGCGATGTTCTCATCAGTGGAGCCAGTTGAGAGACGACTGAATCAAACTTCATCAAAAATCCCTACCCTGTCTTCGGTGAACATATTGCACCACCTTCTGACCATCTGCACAGACATTACAGTGTCACCGTACACAGCTTCCTGTGGATATCAAGCCATTTGCCCATTCGTACTAAATCACGGCACCCACTTCTTCCTGACACCAGCAGTCCAATACACGTGCACCTGCCATGCTGCCCTCCTCTGGCGCGAGCCCCGCATTTCACGATGATCCATCGTTTCCTTCCCCTCTGCGCATGCGCCTTCACGTCTGCCGGAGAAATGCCTATCGTTGCTTGAAGGCGAAAGATAGGGCTCGTCACCCATGTGCATAGTGTTACTCAATTATTTTTGTAACAAATTTTATGGCACAGGGAAACTTATTTATTGAACGACCCTCTTTATATATATATATATATATATATATATATATATATGTGTGTGTGTATGTATGTATGTATGTATGTGTGTGATTTGTGCGTGTGTGTGTGTCCCTGTGTGTATGTAAAAGTGCAACCAGAGCTATCGTAATACAACAAAGACTATTTGAGAAGTAATAATATGATGATAAATAACTGTATATAGTACCCATTTTAATTCAAGGAATTCAATAAAAGAGTTGCGGTTGTCTAGTCTGTATGACATCTGACTGCCACGCAGGAGGCCCGGGTTCGATTCCTAGGGTAATGTAAGTTCTGATTCTCGCATAAAGCGGTTCTGGTGCTCACCAGCCTCAAATCAAGGGGTACCGTGGGGGAAGGGGGTAGAGGCTTATCACCTCGAAAACACCCGAGATCGAGAATATGTTGGATCCTACCCCCACATCCCCTAAATGTGACTTCATGTCAAGGCGCTGTATGCACGGGTGAGCCTTACCTTACCCAGAATTCAATAAAGTTTTAACGTTGATCCATTGGTGATTGTAATTTTATTCCTGTGCGATTTTGGTCTCGTACTATTGGTGTGGAAGAAAGTGTATCGCTTTGGTTTTAAAACCGCCTGGTGTTGATTGGTTAGTTAATATTTTGTGCAGTTTATTACAGTTTGATTGATTGATTTGCTTTATTTTACTTCGCTCTTTGTATAATTTTGGCTAATGGTGATGAGTGATGATATGATGAAATTGATGAATGAACACTCACAAACATCCATGCCCGGGCCAGGATTCTAACCCGGGAGCCCTGGCGTCGTAAAGCGATGTGCTAACCGGCTTTATTATACTTCGGATCTACGTTCACCTAAAATGGTGATTTTACAGAGGCTGTACTACATAGACAAGAGTATATTGGCGGTAGCAATCAAATAACACAATACAAACAAAATTACGGATAAACAGAGAACTTTACAAATTCTACCGTAGTGAACAAACGGAGATGATCTTGAGATCTATATTTTGCAATTCTCTCTGAGACAATATGACAAAATTACGGTGACGAAGTCGTCGATAACTAACTTCATGAGAATGTGTGCACTTATGCAATTTCCTTCACCTTCCCTGGACGAATCGTTGTCCTAAATAAAAAAAAATGCGTTATTTTTTTCGAAAACACGAGACTCATCTGTCTACACCTCCTATTTCCTCGAGTCAGCGAGTTCCTAGCACTGCACAATTGTGCGCAGTTTGTTCCCATAGCAACAGTTAGATTAAGGCAGAGAGAGCAATTTCCGTAAAGTGCATGAAAGGAGGCAAGGACGGCGAATACAGCGCCTCCGGAGGGGGGGGGGGAGGAAGATTCCTTTAGCCTGTATCCATGCAATCTTCTTTTCGTCTTCTCTTTTCTTCCAACTTCTCCCTCTTTCCCGCTCCTTCGTTGATATGGATGTTTACAGCGTAACAACGTTTGGTTTGGGTGTTGGTATCAGGATTGTTGAAGGTCCAGGAAGCCGTAAGTTCTAATGAGTTCTATTGGGTTTCGCAACAGAACCGGAAGCTTTTTCCTCGTTCATTTTAAATTCGGTCCCAGTTGAGTATTGCTTTTATTGAAAAACGGTTACTGGACCGTATTTAAATTAATCCGGAAAAAAGGTTCCAGGGCCATATTTAAATTCTTCTGGAAAAAAGGTTCCAGGGCCATATTTAAATTCTTCCGGAAAAAAGGTTCCAGGGCCATATTTGAATTTCTTCCGGAAAAAGGTTCCAGGGCCATATTTAAATTCTTCCGGAAAAAAGGTTCCAGGGCCATATTTGAATTTCTTCCGGAAAAAGGTTCCAGGGCCATATTTAAATTCTTCCGGAAAAAAGGTTCCTGAACCATATTTAAATTCTTCTGGAAAAAAGGTTCCAGGGCCATATTTAAATTCAACAGGAAATAGAGTATAATTGAATATGTTTCAGACGAGCTCAAACATTTTAGAACGAACCAACATGTGAAATCCATAAATCCTTCCAATCTTAAAAACGTTTCTATGTTAACCAATTTGTAACAACTTAATTTTTGACCCCAGGATCAATAGCTCTGGCTAAGTATAAGACACAGTGCTGGAACATTGTTTTACAAAATGGCTCCCAACCAGCTCGGCGGTAATAGAACTAATAAATCAGCGCTTTGTCGAAGTGGTGCCAATCATGTATATACACGTAGGCTTTTTATTTCCTTTATCGTCATTGTCACTGGCAACGGCACGATAAGCAACGAACCATATCATAACAATAAAAGAACAAGCTTTGCAATACACATAATATATTGGTGAACTGTCGTGGGCGAGGCCAGTGTGGCAGTTCTCATACTGCACACGATTGAGTTCGATCTTTTGTAGGCAAAACCAATTTGCCAGAAATACATCCACACACATAATAACTTTTCTGTATGCCTACACACTCTCAATAAAAAGAAGCCTTTTGCTGTGTAGCTTATGATATATCTCTCATTTGCGTTCAAAGTTTTTAGTCCTACTAGAAACCAGACAGTTCTAACAATTGAGGGGTCTAGTGAGAGAGGAAGCTATGCCACTTTGACAAGAAATGGAAATAAATGGAGTTTTCTAAAGCATTGCGTTGAGTCATAATTTATATAACAAAGGGTATTTTTTTGCTGAACATATTGTTAGGTAAATTATTCAAAAGTAAAAATATGAATTTCAATATAAATATCATTTATTATGAAAATGTATGGTATATTGTTGTAGCATACCCATGTGAAAAAATCAATCTAGCACATCAAATACTTTGAACAAGGCTTACATACTTTTGGGGCGTGTTGCTGATCACATCACCCCCCCTCACGACCGGATCAAGAAAGTGTGGGGCGTTACCCCCACACCCCCTATACGCCTTCATGGCGTTGTGCTATGCACAGGGGAGCACTTTTTTTACATACTTTTGCCTGAGTGTAAATCATGTTCACAGGGTTACTTACATATGATCTACATAAAGACAACTTCATATGTCTTCTGGATGATCTTCACTGTCCATTGTTTCTGTGGATTTTAGTTTATGGTAAACACCATGAAAAACTGGATTAATATAAGGCATTATTGCCATGAGATCTTTTAACTTGAGGGCTGATATTAAATCTTGCAACGGTTACTGCAACACAACCTCTGCCACTCCTATTGCGCACACCATCAGTAAGTGGCATAGCTCCTTCTCTCACTCAAAATGCTGATGAGGACGTATTCAAGAACTCAGAAAATCTGCTGCAGAACAAGCGGGACCTATGTCACATGGTTGTAGTTCACATGATAGATGACAGATGGTAGGAGAAGACTGAAAATTGCAAAAAATAAAATTTTCAAGATTTGTGGCATAGCTCTCTCTCTCACTAGACCCCTCAATTGTATGTATAGTGGGTCCTAGAATTCAACGTACCCCCACATTATAATACAGGGGCGAAACATACAGGCCCGCTATCCGCCATTGATGTCCTACTCTCTGTCAGGCATACAACAGCATAAAATAATTCCCCGCACGCAAAATAAACATGTGAGTAGGTTAGGTAGGCAACTTGCTTTGATATTTTTACTCATTTAATCTTGTCTTGAATAAAAATTATTTTCTTATTGTTTTTACTCCCTATAAACTGTTATCAAGGAAGCATACACATTTTTTCCCGAAAAATGCAGTTGAGCGAAGTGTTCAAATGTGTGACAATTTCTCGTTATGAGTGTTGAAGGCCCTGTGAAGTGAATTTGAGCTTTCTAGATTTCCGAGAAATTAATATACAAGAGCATCTGGATTGGAAAAATAAATTGTTAACTGGAAAGATGGTAAAGGGCTTTCTCTAAGTACACCGAGGCCAATGTTATAATGGTGCAGCTTGTATGTCCAGGATGTACGTACAATGGGGTTAAAATGAGAATTGCTGGGAAACAGAAACCCATCAAATACGCCAATAATTTAGTTGAGTGAAATCACCGATATAAAACAGCTTTAGGAAACTTCATAAACTGTAGAACATTTATAGCCAGTTTATTAGTCAAACTTTTCGTATAACCCTGTGTTCTTCTAGATTTCAGTCAATCAGAAACCTTTAAGTTATGCTTATGTCGAGGTTATGAAGGCACTTTCAAGATTAACATTAGACTCAAAAAAAGGCTATGAAAGGAGGTGCCAAGTTTTATCATTTAAAAAGAATACTAGAAAAGTTTGAATTTATTATTGAAATAGAGTGGCAAACAAAATAGTCGAGTCAGTGTATTTGATATCTCAAATCGTAAACTGTGGACATCGAAAAATCTTTTAACTTGCTTAAAATTGCTTTAATGTTGTTATACGTAAACAGACAGAATTTTCAGAAATCATTGTGTAAGCTAAATCGCTGTCGAAGACATGGGAAGTTGAACCAAAATTTGAAAGTAAAAGAGTGCAACACGTAAAACTGTAACTGTGTTTGTGGATGAAGGATTAGAAAATCCGAAGACTTCATTGAGAGCAACAGTGTTTAATACATGTTTGAACATGTTTTACTCAACTTAAAAACTTATTTGAAGGCATGAATGACATTAGTAGTTTCCACAATTCTTTCCGAGTTTCCTTTCAAATGAGGAACTTCATAGTGCAGCGTTTGCCCTCTGCAACGAGTACAAGGATGATTCCTGATCAGGTTCTAAGTTTGAGGAATGCACTTAAATCTGAAATCGCCTCAACACGTCCCATAAATGCTTGCGCAAAGTTCCTTCTGGTTGAGAACTTTAAACTACCTTCCTGTGTACCTGATTTCTGTACCGCGTTCTGTTTGCTTCTTACTTTCCTAGTAACTGTCGCTGCAACAGAACGACCTTTCTCAAAATTGAAACTTACAAAGAACTACTTCCGGAGTAGTACAACTCAGGACAGAATGGCTCCAACAATGAACACGTGAGAGGGAACTGGACTGTAAGGAGGGGAGAGCGACTGCAGTTACCAGCCTTTACTGCTTCGCTCTGGCCTCTCGATTTCCTCCCCTTTTCTGACACTATGCGTGACCTTGCTCCATAGATACTGGGACAGGGTGTATATATGTATTCACCAGATTATTCCTGAACTAGCCATTGGTGTTCCTTTATAAGTGTCTCTGCATCACTTCACCTAATAACAATTCATCCCAACCGGCTGAATTAGCCAGAAGGGACAAAGAGACTACGATTGTTCCAGCAGCCTTAGAAACGGGATGTGAAATTCACTACAAGCCTCCCTTCCAAAAAGAACTCGTAAACCCTCCCCTTCCACCCTGTCTAATAATATTGGCAATCCAGGATTTTCGAACAGTGACATTTCATTGGCCATTCTGGTACATCCACAAATTCTACCACTTCATTGACGATTTTTCTGATCCAATGTGGGTTCCACGTCGCCAGAACGTATCTCAGTCGAACACAGCATACTCAAAGTTTCTGTCGAAATCGGTTCCAACTGACCGTAGGATTTTCACTTCAAAGTTTGTTATTTCTCACAATGGGAACGAAGATGGGGGTTTTCTCTAGAAATATTTAAATCGAGTGGCCCTAGGGGCCACTTTGCCTCCTATCTAACGGATTGGAGGAGATATCCGTAAGTTATGAATCATTAAATGTTACCAGCTTTGTGTTTTAAGTTTTACAAGCTTTGTGATTTAAATGTTAACCAACTTTGTGATTTAAATGTTACCAACTGTGTCTCTTAAGTGTTACTAACTCTGTCGTAAATGTTACCAACTTTGTGTTTTAAGTGTTACCAACTTAGTGTTTTTAATGTTACCAACTTTGAGCTTTAAATGTTATGAACTTTTGTGTTACACCATGCTAAGTAAAACCTCTCGCAGTTCCTCGTTTACTCTATTGCAAGCATCGATCCTCTTCGAACCTCACTCTTCGTCCTTTTCATTCTCCAGCTATCGTCACGGAGACACATTGTCGATATTGATTATTGAATCGAACGGACGAACAAACAAATCTATCGAAAAAACTTGAGTGCAGTTCCAACTGGAAAAGCGAAGACTGCAGCTCTACACTTCATCTTCTGAAATATTAAAATTCTAGGCTTAGGACGACCAACGTAATAAAAATTCCTTGAAGGCATATTTTTTTTTATGTTTCTACTTCATTGTTCTTCATTTCTAGCGTCAAGTATAATTTTGATTATTTGCATAACATTTTTGGTCTCAAATACTTTTAAAGGTTTTGGGTTCGAATACAGATGGGAGGTTGGGGACGATTTACTGCTTCAGATCCCACTTTAAACCATACTTCCGTTTTTGTGCATATGGTGGACTTTGATAATCTTACTTCTTTCAAAGGTCATTTCACACACTCAGTATATATTTGTGGTACTATCTGAAATATACTTTTCACTAAACATCACAAATCTCCACTGATATCTCCTTTCAGCATACGTCATGAATTATCATGTTTAATCATTTTATAAAACCAATAATGTTTCTCACACACTCACAGTTTGCTCACTCGGTGAATGTTGTGCGAAATAAAACCGTGTTCAGAATAAATCACGTATATTTTAATGACAAACTGTTCAAGCATTTTAAATGCACTCTATGACGTCAACGTAGTTTAACTTTCCACCACACGCCTGTGCTGCCATTCCGAGAGTATAAAAGCAGCGAGCCTACGGGCGCTGACTAGCTGGAGGAGCAATTCACAGTCCCACCAGAACCCTACGACGACGATACCATAGAAGAAGTAGAACACCATCTACAAATGAGAGAAGAAACGTACCCACCTATACTCACCACCCCAGCAGAAATTGCCACTCGCATTCAGAAACTCCCATCACGCAAACCAATTGGACCCGATAGGATCCAGACAGCCTATCTCAAACACCTGCTGAGAAAGACCATCGTCCTCCTCACGAGAGTCTTAGATGCCATGCTACTCACAGGAAATTTCCCAAGCAAATGGAACGAAGCGAAGGTAATTATGATTCCTAAACACGGAAAGAACAAGATGTTCCCACAAAACCACAGGCCCATCAGCTTGCTGAGTCATTGTCAGTTCGAGAAAATTCTCCTCCATGCACTTTGCACGCTAGCAACAGAACTCGTCATATCAGACCATCAATTCGGGTTCAGACCGACACACTGCACCACCACCCAGCTTGTGCGCATAACGGATCATATAACATCGGGATTCAACAACAAACTCCACACCCTAGTAATCTTCCTAGATGTCGAAAAAGCCTTCGATTGGACAAGGTGTGGATACCAGGACTACTCTTCAAGCTCATCCAGCAAGACTTCCCCGATTGGACAATACAAGTTCTCCAACCCTACTTCAGCGAACGACGCTTCCATGTTGTCTTCGCAGGAAATCAATCATCAGACCGATCCACGCAGGGGTTCCCCAGGGATCAACCCTGGCACCACTCCCGTTCACTCTTCACACAGCTGACATGCCACTCCACGGCCAATGTCACCAAGCCACTTACGCTGACGATGTAGCTTACTACACATCAAGCAAAAACATCAATTGGTGTTACTCTAATATGCAAATACAACTGCGTCTGCTAGAAGACTGGACCAGGAAATGGTGCATAAAAGTCAACGCAGACAAAAGCGTCACTGTGGTGTTCACCAGAAGACGACCAATGATAAACCACACACTACAACGTCACCACAGAGACATTCCTAGAGTCCAAACCACTAAATACCTCGGCGTCCCTCTAGATGCGATCCTAACATTCGACAGCCACACTTAACAAACAGCCAACAGAGGACTCCAGAGAGCACATAGCCTCTCAGCCAATCAGAAGATACACATAGCTTACGCCATGCCTAGACCATAAAAATCTATCTCACAATCCCAACAAACAGTCTACAGTTCCCATTCCGAAACTACACCTCAGCTCCGTCAGCAGAATAGCACTTGGACTTAATTCATGATGACAAATTCCATCAATCTCAAGTTAGAATCCAAATCAGTAGTCAGAGGATTGGCCCGATACTCCAAACATTGCAACTTCACGTCAACTTCGGACTTCCGAAGTCAGTCGGCTTCGGGATATCGACAATTTTAGCTCTGTGTGGCGAGTGGGTTTGTTTCCACACAGTTCTATGTATGTCCCTTCTTTTTCCACATGTTGCACGTATTTTGTCGTCCTTTCGTGCATATTGCCCCTCGTTCGGATACTTGATCAGGGCCAGTTTCATCTGTATTTATTATGTTTCCATATTTTTGTACGTTTTTCGTTTCAATTTTCCTGTGAATTGTGTATTCATTCTTGTATTTTTGCTGTTTGTCCCTTTAAGGGTTTATTTCTGTCTTAGTGTCTCTCTTCGCAGCTTGTGGAATTTTACCCTTTTTACTACTAATTTCATTTTATTTTTTATTCTTCCTCTTTTAGTGCATGTATGTGTGCGTATTTCTATTTCTCAGTGTGTATTTTCTCCTCTTGTAGTGCATGTTGTTATTTTAGAGCTATTTTCTTGTATTTGTCTTCTATTGTTTTTGCCATCGCCTATTTTTCTTACTTTATTGTCTAGTCTTCTCATTCTAAACCATTTTGTTCCTATTGTTTCACCTTTATCATGGCATATCGTCTCTTCTTTTGATGTACGTATATTTCCACTCGATAAATGTATATTCTTTCAATTGTTGTACACTTTTTATTGCCATTTAGTGAATATTTTTCCACTTGTATTGCTGATTTCCCTTTGCTAGTGCACGTTCTTTTCTTGCGAACATTTTCCCTATTATTGTCTTACTTTACACTTTTAGATTCCTCTATTTCTGTTTAGAGCTTAAAAAATCTCTTTGGAGCCTAATTACCCATTATTAGTGAATACCTCCTCTCGATACAACTTTGGCTTCCCTTTTTGGTTTGTATTTCCAATTTTCAGTCTCCTATTTCATTCGCTATCATATGTTATAAGCTTGAGTGCCTATTATTCAATCTCTCAACAAATAAACGATCGCCTTTAAAGTAGATGTCACAGTGTTGCCACCTCCTTTCACCACACAACCGGGAACTCCTTATTTGAAGTCCCGTGGAAATCTTCATTCCAGTCTAAGCCGATCATCGCAAGCGGAGAGAATTGCAGGTCGTGATTGGTCTCCAGATTTCGAAGGTTGGGTGGAAGATGTGAGGGAAGGGGGAAGCATAAAAGGATCGATATGTCAGTTGGAGAGGAGAGAGAAACGTTCTTGTCTCCTTCGCAGATGCAATTATAGCCGATGTAATTAAAAACAGCTTCTCAAGCCCCAGTTGCAGACTTCCATCGACTTACTGGTGTGGCTTTCTTCCTATCATCTTGGATGCGAGTCGAGAAATTTCTCTTGGAGTGGGAAAGGCTCGCTGCCAGCCAAAACGAACGTGCTGTACAGAGAGGGTGTATAAATATTAACTGGTAAATTGTATATCACTCTTGTAATTAGTTTTCTCTTACATGCTGCGTTTATTTCAAAGCATAAGCCTCTAGTGGATGGAGCCTCGCGCGTTTTAAAAACTTGACGCGAAGTAGGCCTATAAAAATAAATAATTGATTAATAAATTTGACTTATGTCGCTTTTTTGCCACTTTTGACTAATCGCTCCGCCACATAGCTCGAGAACTAATTATGAACCAAAGAAATCGGTTGTTTTCTTTAGAAATGGAAGGGCTTTTAGTGGAGGTCAAATTTATACATTGTACGTCCTAGTAATGCAAGTTGAAGAAAGATGAAGCAGGGCATCGATTTGTTTTAAAAAAATATATTCGGCACGATCCTGTTGCCACCAGAATAGATCAAAGTGAATGAAAAAGTGTAGGATGTAGAATTGGTTTATTCCTACAACCATGCAAAGTTTCGTTGAAAACAAGATGATAATTAAAGGGGTCCCTGATGACACAGTGGAAATGTCCTTGCCTTGCAATCAAGGGGTCCTGGGTTCGATACCCGGTGGAAGCACATAATGGTACGGACTACACTTTTAACTGTTGGTGCAGTCTCGATTAGCCTATCTGTGAATAAAGTTGACTTAAAACAAAAACAAAAAAATATCTTGGGAGAGATAACAATGTGTAAGAGATATAAGAGCGGTAGATGTTGCCAGCATACAGTGATAAATTCGACATTGTAATGTCCGTCTCCCAATTTTGAGAAAACACTGAATTTACGCAACATTTGCGAAAATTGGGAATTTCTCCCCGGACTACTAATTGTCGTATGCTGTGAATGTATTTTTTTGTTCTCATTGCATATAAAAGTAAAATAAAGCGACAAAAATCGGCGGTAGAACAGAAAGTAAGATCTATCCAATAATTCTCAAAGAGAAAACAAATACATTTTCAACTTTGCACTGTTGTTTTGTAATTCAAGTATGTTACACATTCATATGTATACAAATGAACAAAAGAGACAGAACTGAAATATCATGTGTAGTTTTGAAGAAATTGCGTCCTAATTGCTGCCACGTGGTCCTGGTACATACAAGTAGTACCAGCTGTCATGAAACCATTACACGCGGTGATGCACGTAGGTACCAACTTTCCTAGGAAGTTAAATAGTGCTGAATCTGCTGCAGACATTGGTATAAAATGCTTCGCCTTCGATGGTTTGTTTCAATTTTTTAACATTGCGTTGATCAAATCAATAATGAGTAAATACTGTGATCGACAATTTGTCTAGTGTTAGTTATCTAGCATACTTTATTTACAAAATGTACTGGCACTACCAAGGGCATCCGCAGGATTTTTTCTCGGGTTGCAGTCACAGAAATTTTTTTATTATTATTATTATTATTATTGCTTTATTACTGCTATTATTGTTGCTATTATATTTGTAATTATCATTATTGCTGCTGCTGCTACTACTACTTATGTTTTTTTAAAAATTACATACATTTGTAATTCCATATTCTGTATATCCATATACATTTTGCGTAACTGTATACTTACAAAAATTTGTTTTCTATAGTTAGAATGTCAGTGTAAAGTAGACTGTAAGCTTTAATTTAAGTCTACCTCAAATAATAATAATAATAGTTGCGGTAATTACGGCCTGTAAGTCACAGAAAACAACATTTTTTGTTGTAAAATATCGCTACAATTTTACCATTCGAACTACATTAACTCTTTTCAGAAATCTCAGGGGGTATAAGTGCCCCCCCTGACTCCTTCCTGCGGGCTTCCTTGGGCACTACATACAAATTACTTTTGGCAGGAAGGGGCCAAGCTTGACAAATCATACACACACAACAAGGCCTTGGCATGGGTGTTTTTTTGAGTGTCTCTTCATCATATCATCACTCATCCTCATCTTCGCGATTAGCGAAAAGTGGAAGAAAGTAAAATGAGCCAAATTAATCAAAAAAATTGAAAAAAAAATAATATTATTTTGCTTGTGACTTTTTTAAGGTGGCCGCGGTGGCTCAGTCGGTAACGCGTCTGACTACCATGCTAAAGGACCCGGGTTCGATCCCCGGCCGGTTCAAATCCGGGAACTTTTCTAACGATGGAAGCGGCCCCGGCGCCCACCCAGCATCGAATAACATGGGTACCTGGGGGAAACCCTGGGGGGTAAAGGCGGTCAGGGGCGTGATGCGGATCACATCACCCCCACTCACGACCGGATCAAGAAAGTGTGGGGCGTTACCCCCACACCCCCTATACGCCTTTATGGTGTAGTGCTATGCACAGGGGAGCACTTTACCTTTTTTTGTGACTTTTTTAAAGATAGTATTGTCTACCTTACTGCTTCACTGCATATTAATCAGTCTCTTACATCTCGTTGAGCTAATGTACTAAAACAATTGACACTGAGGAACTTGAAAGTTTACTAACTTTTCATTTGTATTCTGTGCATACAAATTGTTAACTGGTCAGGGGGAGGACAAAATATACTCTAACTTACTTGGTCAATTTTTTGGTGCAAAAATGCACACAGTACCTTTTTTAATTATCTCGCCTTTGGCTTTAAACAGATTTATAACCATCAGGTCACCTTGATGTAATATGAAAACTATTCTTTTTCAGTTTCCATTTACAGGCCTGAAGCGTTCTCCAGAAACTATTTTCGGATAAGTCTGCCAGTTTCATTCCGGTATGGATGACAAGGGGCACTTTTAACATGTTTTATTCAGGGTTTTGGATGAGCGTGTCCCAGGCAATAGATAACACTGACCTTTTCCGTTCCTCCAGGCTGGAAATAATACAAGAGATATCTCTGACCTTATCTAAAAATGGGTTTCCACCTTTGAAGGAGTTAGGAAGGATAAGCTATTACACAAATCATGTTACTCCAGTCATAGAAGGAATTTGTTTTCGTATAATATATGTTAGAGATGAACTGTGTTCCATCGTGTTGCTTGTTCTCTTTTACATTGTACCGATTTCCGTGGTGGAGTAGTTACCACAGCGCACTCCAAAACTACGGTGTCCAGGTTCGAATCCCTGCATGGAAGTCCTTTGTGAGTGTCCCTTCATCAATTTCATCATATCATCACTCATCCTCAACTGCGCGATTAGCCAAAGGTGGCAGAAGTGCGAAGTAAAATAAACCAAATCAATCATCGTATCTTTACCCTTATACTACGGACGTTCAATGTATAAGTTTCCCTGTGCTATAAAATATTGTATAAAGCAATGCCATTAAAAGGAAGCACATGGTTGACAAGCGCCATCCTTCGTCTACAAGGAACAATAATCGATTCGTTATCAGACGAGAAGGCGCATGCGCTCAAGGGCGAAAAGTAAATGCTTGTTCGGAAAACGCCGGCTCGCGTTCAGAAGCATGGGTGCTAAGGGCGTTCTGCTTATGTACGTTTTGGAAGGAGGAAGAACAATTAATTCTGACTGTTAATGTCAAACATTGGATAAACTGAAAAACGCAATTCGACATAAGCGACCATTTCTCCTGTCAGCTGATGTCAATCTTCTTGACGATAACGCTCGTCCCCACTCAGCAGTGCAAACACAACACAAAATTGAAGAATTGGGGTGGGAACGGCTGCCCCACCCTCCATGCAGCCCCGATTTAGCGCCGAGTGATTTCCATCTTTTTCCGGTGTTAAAGTCTGAATTGCAAGGTTACCGTTTCGAAACAGATGAAGAAGTGAAGCGTAATGTAACAATAGTGCTCAATAGCCAGAGTCCTGATTTTCTTGCAAAGGTTATGGACAAATTTGTGCAACGGTGGGACAAATGCCTGAATCTCTATGGGGATCATGTGGAGAAGTGAGGAAGGATCCTCCTACACATGTATGTATAGTTTTCTAATGTATCTTAAAAATCAATTCTTTTACAGCATACGGAAACTTATATATTTAAAGACCCACGTATTATAAATTTATTCCTTAACCCGATTCAATTCTTCTTTGGTTCTATAACTTGGAACCCCAATTCGACATTACCCATTGTCTTGTTTACTTCCTGTATGTTCTTGGGTATCCCTGATGACATAGTGGTAGCGCTGTCGCCTTCTAATCATAGGGTCCCAGGTTCGATTCTCGGAGGACAAATATAGCACAGTCTTTATGATTGGACCTAAAACTGTAGACCTGATTTCAATTAGCCTATTAACATGAAATGGACATCAAACAAAAAATACTGATCGTCGCGATTAGACAAATTGTTACCAAAGTAACGGTAAATAACAGAGTAGAGTTACGCAGATTCGACAAAAGATGGTACTTAACTAAGAATGTGAATCTTACTTTAAACTGTACATCCAGTCCTGATTAGCATATATGTGCATAAAGTAGAAGTAAAAACAAAATTCAATTAATAATGTATATAATTGAATCTTATTTTTAGTAGTGTAGTTTTCAATGAGGAAATCCACTAGTGCGTTTAATAATAGTTGTATTTTAAAATTATCTAAATTTATTGCCTCTTCTAGTGGTGTAATGCAATTTGTATCGTGTCCTCAAATATGTGATATGTATTAATATTTATAAAGTTGTAAAATTATACTCATGAGTTACCAATTAAACAATATTAAGTCAGTGACGGTGGGTCTGGCAAGTATAAGACGCCTAGTGCTCTCCCAGCCACAGGCTACACTACTACACTATTTCCTCTTTATATAATATTGAATATCTGAACTGTTTCAAAATTGAAATAGCCAAAAGTTGTAATATACAGTAGATACCCTTATACCTTTCTTCACATTCTACCACACAAAGAAACCGCACACTGGTATCTGTGATAAGGTGGAAATTTACAACACACACGTATAAATCAAAATGACAAATCACCCAGGGAACGAGATACGTTGGCCCCGTGACAGGTGCCCTGTTTCCCTCAGAAGGAGAGGACACTTATCTTTTTTTGCAGAGACAAGGCGAGTCATTCCATTGATAGATTGAACTTTGGACATACGATCAGCCCTCGTCTTTTGATGGCGGATGACAAGCATCACAATCAAAGTATCCAACGAAAAAAATAGCCTGAAGTAAATTGAAAAGTAATTTATCTCTGGCATACGCTCGTAGTTTGAAAGAAGAATTCCGGAAGAAAACTTTGAATCATTTCCATACACTAGTTTGAAAATTGGTGCTCTAATCTCCTAGGGCCGAATGTGAGCCGTATGTGATACCTCAGGTGCGAGGCACAGCATAAAAGATTGTTCTTTCTTAACAATGCTACCAACTCATACTATAAAAAGAACACAAGAAAAACTGATAATTTATATGTCAGATCAATGCTAATTAGCGATAGTAAGCTTAGGTCATGGTTGGCAACAATTAAAAGTGCCAATGGGGAACTTTTGGCGTCGCCATTTACTCGTAGCATCATTCAGAACTCCTAAAGCAAAGAGCCAATAGGAAAACGTTATATTATTGAAAGCGAGGGAGAATTGATTTTCTTTAATGTTACAATATTAATCCATGGAGTAATAACGAAACTGAATTTATAAAATAATTCAAATTTGCCCTTGCACATAAAATGATTAAATAAAGATTTAGATTACGGATTTTAAAGGAAGATTAAATTAGCCTACTTTAATCTTGTCCATTGTTAAGAAATATCGATATTAGGAAGAACATATGTGCTTAAACAACAACAACTTTTGCGTGAAAGATGGAAATAATTCTAGCCATCTTGGATCTGAAAAGTAACGAAAACATTGTACATACTATTTGGGATAATTATTAACCTATAAAATCTGAATTGGATGTTGAAAAAATTCGGGAATAATATAACATAAGATAAAACATAAATATATACATGAATTATAAAAAAATTAAGTATAAATAATTTAATGCAAGTTATTGACTTGAAAGCATACGAATATGATATATTCCAATATATGAGTGAAATTTGGCTAACATGGCAGTCGTTACAGATTTGTGGTGATAAAAGAGAGAGAATGAGAATTGATGTATTATTTAAGAAGTCACAATAAAAGGACTGTATCAAAAGACAGGTTTGTGCATACGAGCACACCAGCAGTAATTTATTTCCAATTCGGCCACTGAATTCCACAGCGGACAACGATGAATAAGATATCGGGTTCGAATCCCGGCCTAGGTAAGGATGTTCTTTGAGAGTTTATCTTCATCAACTTCATCATATCATCACCAGTGTTGAATCCAGTCACTTTCGTACGGGGGGCATATCAAACTTCCCGGGGGAGGGGAAAGACATAGGCAACAAATTGTAATACCAATAAAAAAATGCTAATATTTTTAAATGCTACTTATCTCCAATACGTAGCTAAAATGAGTGTAAATTACCATAAGACTGCACAAGCACATCACTACCATTCATCAGCAAACAGTTGACTGACTATCTGATAGAATTTGAAATTCGTTACAACAATTAAAGCTTACATTATACCAACCCTGTCGCTCTACACGTGTTCATTACGGAGTGTCAATGAAATGGAATTTTATTATACAGGGTGATTCTAAAGTCACTATACATTTTAGTGATATCGTGACAAGGAAAGGAAATAGTAAAATGGATATGGGATTTATACAGACTAATATGGGCAACAGAGAAAATACCAAAAGATTGGGAACAGAATGTAATAATTCCTATGCATAAAAAAGGAAGTACCCTCGATTGCTCAAACTATAGAGCAATATGCTTAGCGCCAGTGGCCCAGAAACTATATTCACACATTATAGAAAAAAGATTAAGGCAACAAGTGGAAGATAAATTGGAAGAAGAACAAGCAGGTTTCAGGCCTCATCGTCAAACTCAAGATCTAATCTTCTCCCTGAGGAACGCAATAGAGAAGATATTAAGCAGAGGAGGGGAAATATTTACAGCTTTTATTGACTTAAAGTCTGCCTTCGACAGAGTACCAAGAGGACAAATATGGAAGGCCCTTCATCAGTTCCAAGTAACGTCAAAACTGACTAGAATAATTCAAAGTCTATATAAGAACGTTAAAGGAACGGTTAGAATAAATGGACAATCCTCCAAGGAATTTAATATGGGAAAAGGAGTAAAACAAGGTGATGGACTTAGTCCTCTTCTTTTCATATTATTCATGGATCAAATTATAAAGCAATGCAAAAAAAGAACAAGAAAATGCAAAATTGGAAATTATAAGATGAAACCGGTATGGGTACAAACATTAGTATACGCAGATGATATTGTTCTCCTAGCAAAAGATAGCAACAGCCTACAAAATGCTGTCCTAGAGTGGGGCCGAGCATTCAAAGAACGAAAGATGGAAATCAATGTTAGCAAGACGAAAGTCATGCACTTCACTAAACAAGAACCAGCAAGGATGCACATTCATTGGAATAATGAGACCTTAGAACAAGTAGAACAGTTTGAATATTTAGGAACCATACTAACTGCGGACGGGAAAATGGACTCTGAAATTAATCACAGAATTCAGAAAGCAAATAATCTGTACTATAATATTAGTAACACAATTATAGGTAAAAAGGAGATTAGTAAAGAAACAAAAATGAAAATATATAAAACAGTCTATCTCCCCACGCTATTATATGGATCAGAAAGCTGGATAATGCAAACTAAATTGGAGAGCAGACTTACTGCTACAGAAATGAAATTCTTAAGAAAAACTGTAGGAAAGACAAGGAGAGATATGATACGAAACACAACAATAAGAAGAGAATGCCTGAATCAGGAACCACTGATTGAAATCATCGAGAAGAGGGAATTAGGCTGGCTGGGACATCTTATTAGGATGGAGGAAGAGCGTAAACCGAAACAAATATTTGAGGCCCGACCAGAAGGAAAGAGAGGAAGGGGACGACCCAGGTTGAACTGGAACCAGTACATTTATGGACTGGCACAGAAGAGAGGGAAGACACCGGACGAAGTGAAAAGACTGGCACAGGATAGAACTTCTTTCAAGAAGTGGCTGAAAGGACCCGACGCCTAAGTGGGCATAAGGGAAAAGAAGAAGAAGAAGAAGAAGAAGTGACAATATGTGAAGCAATGCTAACAGTAGAAGAAAGAACAGCCGTTGTTTGTGCTCGTCTTCGTGGATAACGTATGAACAGGTGCGGACGGACTTCGCTCGGAAATTCAGAAAACCAGGTCCCACCAGGCTGGCTATCAAGAACCTGGTCAACAAATTCAAGCGATCTGGTAGTGTTGTGGATGAAGAACGTCCAGGTAGACCAGCCATAACACCACATATTGTGCAAAGTGTACAGGACGCGATCACACGTAGCCCTACCGCATCGAGCAGGCGACTCAGTATTCATAATCCCAGCATCTAGCAACTGTGGCTCATAGTACGGTGAATTGGGGCACACCAAGCTTCTTACTGTACACCAACGGGATGGGGCACCACCCCATTTTGCCATCATAGTTCGTATCAACTAAACAAAGTTTTCACCGGTAGATGGATTGGTCGTGTCTCGCAACGGGGAGTTCCCCCCTCCTCGATATGGCCCCCTTTGACTTTTTCATTTGAGGGTTTATCAAATCTAAGGTGAACGAGGTGAATATTCTCAGCATAGCCCAGTTGAAACAACGAATTACGGCCCCAGTTGCTGAGATTACACCAGCTACGTTGGAGAAGGTGTTTCGGGCTGTGGTGGATTGTTGGCATATGCGCCTAGACTTAAGGGGTGGTGTCTGCTCTCCATATGTGAAATATGTTTCAGTACATATTGTATCTTGTACAATAAATCCTGTTCATGCAGAAATGTATAGTGACTTTAGAATCACCCTGTATATTATTAGTTAGCAGTTAACAAAACAATTGATAATTGAAATTCCTTAATTATTTTGACTTTTTATTATAAAGAAGGACTGAAAGAGTGCTTATTATTATTATAAAAAAACAGAAAAATTACGTTCTAACTTAAATTGAATAAAAGATAACCAATGTGAACATGGTTGCCAAATTTCGTAGCTATTATCCGAATGTCCTGCCGGTTATTTTCGGCGGGGGGGAGCTTTTTAATTTCCGGGAGGTATTTTCCCTCCCGGGCCACCGTCTCAATTCATCACTGATCATCACTCATACTCATCGCGATTAGCCAAAAGTTGCACCAAAGACACGTTAAATATCAAACATCAAATCAAATCAGAATGTGTCATATAATTCATTTTGTGTTATGTACAGTATTGTATTTCTAAATACTTAATTATCCAATCTCTTGAAACGTATGCAGATGCAAGGCTAGTTTTGTGCATACTTGACATTCAAAATCAATGCATCAAATTTAATGGGATCATTATTTGCATCAACACTATGTCACTAAGTCACTACGGTGACTTTCCAGAATTCATCAGTGTGCAGCCTAATGCCTTACATTTCAGGTTTCTGAATTTTCCCATTGCACAGTGAGATCCATGAGTATTACAGTGAAAATTGTCCACGACTATTTTCATATTTATTTTTTGTTACATCCTATGTGTTTTAAAGCGATGGATTTTTATGTATGATGGTGCAGAAATTGTCAAAAGCTTGTTTTGAGTTTTCTTTTAATTCTTGAAGCTCTTATTTGGTGAAATAAAATGCATGAACATGGTGATGGACAATTTGCACGGTAATACTCATGGATCCCACTGTACATGTGGTGCATCTAAATGGTGTCTTCTGTTATGAAATTTACGATCATGCAGGGTGTGTTCCATCACGAACGAATTACCTGGATGCAGATATGTACTTTCAACTGTATGTCCAGTTCCGATTAGCCTATCAGTGCATAAAGTGGACTTAAAAACTTAAATAAAGAAGCTGGCGCCCAGAAGTGCCGATGACTGCACATATCCCGCAGATTGAACTGATCGCGTCTTATCAAGCTCGTCGAAGCAGAAGCAAAAGTGCCTGAGCGTCTGTTGCCTCCGTAACGAGAAGTCCAACATCTACTCTATCTTCATCGCCATCCCATTTACTCCGCATAAATATTAAATATTCTCCAGAAGTGAACTTTGATATTTTGCAGCGTCATCTGTCATTGAAAAATTGTTTATTTCCGTCAGGACATGTTTTTTTCTCCTCAGGAGTTCCTTGCGGTTTTCCCTTTTTTCGATCTTCGCTCAATCTCAGTTCTTCCCATTTCCTTGGGAGTAACAGATGGTTCCACCGGGCAGAAGAAGAAGATCGGCGTTATCCTTTTCAATAAAAGTAGAAGAAGTTGGTCATAAGCTCCATGGAAACCCAAAGTGTTCATGTTCCCGGGCGCTGACTTTATCGTCATCCTCTTTTATTTTATGCTGAGTCTGTCGGTTCTTGCAATTTCTTTCATTGGGGTAAAATTTTCGCGAAATGTGCCCAGTGTCCCCGACGAGTCGCTCTTTTTGCCACTGCACACATAAATGAATATTAATCACTTATTTAATTCGCTTCAAATGTATCACTCATACAATGATAGGTATGTGTATTCTTGGTTTCAAGGTTCCGTGTTGAACGAATCTTGTAGTCAGGTGTATTTTTTCAAGGCGTCAAGAAAAAAAATTCGGTGGATTTTCTGCCACTTTTGGTTAATCACGGCGATGTGGATAAGTGAAGATATGATGAAATTGATGGAGGAACACTCGCAAAGAACACCCTTGCCAGGTCGGGATTCGAACCGGGCCCCCTGGAATCGTAGCGCTATGTGGTAACCACTCTGCCACGGGGGCCGGCTGTAGGGCCTCCCCGATGACGTAGCATTAACCTCGACGCCTTGTAATGAAGGAGTCCAGGGTTCGGATCCCACTTTAAACTGTAGTGAATGTTCCGATTTGGCCATATATGTATAAAGTGGATTAAAACTCAACCAAACCAGCAAACACTGTGAATGTACTGCTGTGGAGTGCAGCGCTTTCGCCTGTTTTCCTCCTAAAAGAGAAGACAAACCACATCTCCTTTACGATCATATCTTCCTTTTACCAAAATCCTGGTTACGCCAGAGAGAACTTAAGACACAAATAAACGAGCATCGAAAAAAAAATACAAGGTAAATCTAATTTTTAGATAGGGTTCGCAACGCTGTGTGAGCACAGCGTTCATATATCATTTCTCTCCCAAGCGCACCACGTTAATCCACGTTGTTAAGCGCACTGCTGGGCCTTCAACAAGGCCGCCAAGTAATCGCACGAGCGGTGTAATTGAAATGTAAATTAGAAAATATGGAAACTGTTTTAAGCGATTAATCTTACCAATGCGGCACCGTGCCCCCCTACCCCCCTCGAAGATTGCATACGTTTCATGGTTCCTTGGTTATGCATGGCATACCACTGCCACACACATATGCAAACGCACGTGTATAAATATATAGGGTGTTTAACAGAAAACCAGTCAATATTTCCATGATGTCTTTCTTCACGAGCGACTAGCGACAGCCATACAAACTTGGAGATACATGAAGACAGCACCAAACCTGGCCTGCCTAACCTGCACACGTAAGCATCTAATAGCACGTATAAATATACGGATAAGTTTGGCAGGTTAGGTTTAGTGCTGTTAGCGTATTTTCCTGAGCAGACAATGAAGATGTGACATCACAAAATAGCTGGTGGCTGTAGGATTTTCAAAGTTGCTAAAGCTGTCCACTAGTCTTCTTAGTATTGAAGTTGAAGTTTCATTTTTAAATTACAGATGGCACTGCTTTTAAATCTCAATTTCACATCAATACCACCATTTTTAGTTTAACTATTTATTAAACTGTATTAGTAACTTAGTTATTTATTATAGCACTTCCAAAATATTGACTTTAAATACAAAAAAATATTAAAAACCAGAGATATAATTTACATAAAACACACCGAGTACAGAAGTTTCTAATATTTATTATTATACTTTTATCTATTCAACCTTGGTGAGACGTAATGAAATTTTCCTTCATTTCTTTGGATTTTCAGTTAAGAATACTACGATAGAGTTATGAAACTCTTCTTAAATTATGTTTGCACTGAGCATGCTCAGGATATGATGGCAAAAATAGAAAAGTAATCTCTTACCTTACACCCAATGTTTATTGAGTCCTTGTCACTATAAACACACTTTCAATACTACGTACACAATGTCACTATTATAATCCACGACACTAAAGTCCCTGTTTAAAATTGTTTCCATAAACTTAATATCTTCTATACTCTTTCCCGGGAATCTCTGTAGAGAGCGAACGAAAGCAAGTCTCTGCACAGTAGTGACTCGAGAGGGCTCAACCAATGAGCACGTGCGAGGGAACGAGATTGCGTGGAGGGGGAAAAGCGACTGGAGCTATAAGCTATTTGCATCAGCATGTACTACTTCGTTCCGCTCACCTCCTTCCTGAGCGACCTGGCTACAGAGATTCCTGGTGTACAGTATAGTATATCGTGTCAGTCCCTTAGGTATGAGGGATCTTACAGGAAATGTAGCTCACTCCTTGATGGTAGAGCAACTATCTGCTCATTGTGAGCTCGATCGTAAGGAGCAAAAGGTACTAATTAAGCACTTAACTGAACGGCAATACACAACTGTTGAGTTTAATCCCCTACAGACTGGGATCAGCATGTTGAAAGCTAATTAATTACCCGTCTCTCGCTGTGGAAGTGTTCCTTCGAGTGTTGAACTCACGGACTTGTAACAAACGAAGTGTCCGTTGCTGTGCAGGTTGACAGCACAGACACTCTGTCCTTCTTCACTTAGCAGCTCGATCTTCTGCATCCTCTTACCGATGAATCAGACTGACCACTCCCCTCCGTTCCCCCAGACATTTATTCCAACTCAATTTACTCAATATTGCCGACTCAGTTATCTTTAGACTCTTCCTTGATTGCGGTTGTTGCACATCTTTGCAACAATTGTGATCAGGGAAGCTCATGAAAGCTCGGCAATGTCTGACAAGACATTCCTTAGATGGTTGTAACTATTTCCTGATAGGAAAAGGTGCTGGGCAAATGTTTGGGGTTGTAGAGTTCATTGAATGTTACATTTATGAGATCCTACGAATCGTTACGATATCTCCATATTATTCTGTATAATCCAATCTGTTGCGCCTTGATACTGTCCCAACAATATAATTTGTTTTGTTAGAATCTGGATATTTTTGGAATATTCTGTAAACCGGAAATAGGTTCAGCTTCCTATGCAGATTCTCTGAGACCCTAGAAAACTCCATTGTTGGCACGGCAAAGGCTTTTCATTTAATTGAAAAACAGTAAGTGGCTTTATCTCACTGAGCAGAAGCTCGATTTTACTGAAACTTACGTATATAATGACTATTCTTCTGCATAAATTCAATAGTGACACAAACAACAACAGAAAACAAACAAGACCTAATAGCCAGAAAATATACTAGCCGTAACAACGTCGAGACCGTAAAGACGCTGTGAGTGGACTATTCCAAACACATAAGGGAGGAATCAGTAGAAATATGCGCGAAATTACGCTGTGGTTTTCAGATCAGTATTTCGCTTGTAAGCGTTCCATTGGTTTTTATGGATCGTTTAAAACGTCAATATTTTATGATCTCCAGACACTTTTCGTACAATCTACTTCGCCGTCTGCGTTCCACTTTGAACTGTCACCCCCCCATTTCCCACTGGACTCGTCCACGTAACGCATGCGCACTGGGGCCGATGGTCGCGACTAACGCGTACCTAAGTGTTGTTCCGTGAATTGAAATATGTTAATACGAATACAAAGTTAGCATTACACAGCGAAGGCTGTTGCATTGATTTGCATGATATTTTGTGAGCTTCTGTAGATTTTGTGTTCCACAGAGTGCTTCAAAATTCGTGCAATCTAAATTTTGATTGCTTATAACATGAAACTGGAAAAGATGATTACACCGGATTTTATGCATTATAAATGCTTTTATATCGGGAGTGTTTTCAATACATAATATTATCAGTTTACTACATACAGGAAATATATAGAATTTCCTCTGTTGAGTAAAATGATACTGTTTTGGGTTGTACAACTTTTGAAACTCTGTGTACTTCTTTGAAAGGGTGCCTCGAAGGGCTCTCCTGCGTCTGAGCCCATTAAGCGGTCGGCTTTCAATCGCGGTAACAACACTTTAGGTTTCGAGTTCTGATATGTTCGTTGCAGGATAATAGGTGTTTCATCAGTTTCAATATACGCCCTCATGGTTGCGATTAGTCAAAAGTTACAGAAAGGCGAAGCAAAGTGAGGTAAACAATTTGAAGTTTCAATTTTGCTTTAAGTCAACTGTATACACAATTAGGCTAATTTGAACTGGACATGCAGTTTAAAGTGTGATCCGAACCACTATATGCCTCTACCGGGTATCGAACACGGGACTTCTTGATTACAAGGCAACGACTGAAATGAGGCAGAAAATGCAGATTCTAAGATATTGATAAAACACCTGTGTATAACAATTTGACGGTCTATGTAAATGAAAATGAGTCCTGGATGTTATGTAGACGATATCCTGAAGAATAAGCCACGTGTTGCACCATAGCAGCGTGGGTGGTTGGTGGGACACTACAAATAATAATAATAATAACCATCCGATACAAGGATGTACTGAATTGATTCATTGAATTAGGTTATTTTACTTCGCATTTCTGCCACTTTTTGGCTAATCGCGACGATGAGGCAAAGCGAAAATATGATGAAATTTATGACCGGACACTTACAAAGAACACCCATGTCGAGGGCTGGATACACGCTACGGAGGTCGGTGTACTAAATTCAATACGTAAATATACAATACAGTGAAACACAAACGAAAGGTAATAACGAGGCTGAAAAATGCTTCCAATAAGAGGAAAGGAGGGTGACTTCAAAAATGGAGA
Organism: Lepisma saccharinum; assembly: GCF_977018435.1. Lineage (NCBI taxonomy): Eukaryota > Metazoa > Arthropoda > Insecta > Zygentoma > Lepismatidae > Lepisma > Lepisma saccharinum. The sequence goes on along the minus strand of NC_139232.1, from coordinate 14,552,488 downwards.
AGATCGCTGGCATTGGGAGAAAATGAAACAGGTGACGCAAAACGAAGATAAATTTGCACAGGAGAAAAAGGAAGAAACAAAATTTAATTTCGGTCTCGGCACCGTGAAGAAGGAGAGCGAAATCGCGCACACGCGCATGTCGCCATCAGTATGCGTGTGCGCGCTCCGAGAACACGTGCGTTCAACTCTTCTCTATCCATCCGCAATGCCCGACACGCACCTCCTCTTGCCAAGCCTGATAAATAGGGGAAGACGATAGCGCCCCCTTCTTTCCCCATCGATCTAGGAGGCTCTGGAATTTCGTAGATGGTTGGCGAAGGCCCCGGTAATGAGGCAGATGCGACTCTTTTGTATTCTGTATTGGATATCCGAGTCCTTCGTTTCGATCCACAGGCTAATTAGGGAGTTCTCCAAATTCGTATTGTGCCAAATGAAACTCGTATCGGTCGATGGGATGCTGAGACATTCTATCTTCATCTGGAGACAGAGATGGAGAAACAAGAGATGAGCTTGGACGCAAATCCACTCTGCATCCTTGATCGCCTTCGTCATTATCTGTATTGTTCACTTCAAAGCACTGCCGACCGCCGAGGCGGAGTTGTTAGCACAGCGCGCTACGACGCCAGCGGTCCCAGGTTCGAATCCTGATCTGGGCATGACCTTGTGAGTATCCTTTGATGATATCATCTCTAATCCCTCCACGTAGTACGCCCTGGACTGCATTTTGCATATTATCGAGGCTTTGGCTCCTGAATACGGCCATAATAATATTCCGTGGACTTTTGTTGTGTCGTTCATATTTGTTTCTGACTGTCCCTTCATCCATCTTCTCACGATTCATCATCATCTTCACGAGTTTGAGTCTATGTTTTGATTCTTACGTCCACTTCAAGCACAGGAAAGCTAATTGGGACTGGACCTACAGTTTAAAGTGGGATCCGTATTGCTTGAGCCTCCACCGGTCATCGAACCTGAGGCCTCTCGATTACAAGGTGACGACGTTACCACTACGCCGTCTAGTAATCCCCACCATCATCTTCGGGATTAGCCAAAAGTGGCAGAAAAGCTAAGTGAACTATACTGAATCAATCAATCAATCATTCTCATCGTTGCGATTAGCGAAATTTTGAAGAAAAGCGGTGTGAACTACACAAAATCAATTAATCAATCACTCACTAAGCACGCTACAGTGAAAGAAAGCATGCTTTTTTGTTCCTAAAATAGGCTCTAAAAATCCTAAAATAGGGTCTAAAAATTTTAAAATAAGTTGTAAAAATCCTAGAATATATTCTAAAAATATTAAAATAGGTTGTAAAAATCCTAGAATATATTCTAAAAATATTAAAATAGGCTCGATAAATACTAAAGTAGGTTCCAAAAAACTTAAATGGTACAAAATTCCTGATAAGTACTGCTTTATATACATTCGTTAAAAAAATCACAAGAACAGTAGGAAATGTTAGTAGGTATATGTACCAATCAAATATTATTTTTTCTAACAAAATTTTCATTTATATGCATCATTTTCAAAATTATCCACAAATTATTGTAATACTATACTTGTTCTGTTAGGAAAAGTTACTTGTTGATGCGAGAATTACTGGCTCTGGAAATCATGCGTGAAATTTGGTAAAACTTGAAAAAAGGTACAAGCAGATATTTTGTTTTGTCTTTATCTTTTAATTACACTGTTCAACAATGGTTTTGTTAAAAGTAAAATTTCAACGGTTCTTTATGTTTTGCCACCTGCTGATTCCGAAAATGAAGTCAGAAATTTGTCAATCATGCACCATTTTATTGTAACAATAAAAATATAATTCTGCATTATTATTGCAGCATGCAGTCCATAATAAGCTGATTGGTAGGCAATATTTAAAATATTTTTAGTCTTTGCTCCAACAATACACTAGTAACTTTAGGCCATTGATGTCTGCATGAATGTAGTGAATTGCATAATGATCCTGATTTTGTGGGGAGTGTTTCAACAACTGAACCTCACTTAATAAGTGAAGAGGATCTTAACGATTTAGTTTGAGATTTAGAGTTAAATAAGGGTAAAGGAGAACTGCTTGCATCGAGATTAAAAGGATGGCATTTATTGGAGAGTGACACTAGAGTTACTTTTTCCGGCAACGCCAAAAATACTTTATAGATATGTATGCTGAAGATAAGGACCTTGTTTTCTGTTGTAACATCGATGGTCTATTAGAGTGACTAAATATTGTCCATAAAAGTGAAGAATGGAGTTTGTTTTTAGACTCTTGGAAAACAAGTTTGAAAGGAGTTGTACTATACAATGGAAATAAATATCCAAGCATTCCCGTAGCATATTCCTGGGGCATGCAGGAAAGTTATGAAAACATGAAACTGTTATTAACAAATATCCAGTACTATAAATACTCTTGGCAGATATGTGGAGATTTAAAAGTTATTGCTATACTCTTAGGATTGCAACTAGGTTACACCAAATTTTGCTGTTTCCTGTGTAAATAGGACAGCAGAGATAGAAAAAATCATTATGATAAAAAGAACTGGCCGAAGACAGAGTCACTCATCGCAGGACAGGAGAATGTTGTTCATCCACCACTTGTAAGTACAGACAAAATCTTACTGCCTCCTTTCCACATAAAGCTTGGTCTGATGAAGAATTTTGTAAAAGGAATGGACCGTGATGGTAGTGGATTTATGTTCCTGAAAGAGAAGTTTCCGCGAATTACTGAGGCGAAACTAAAAGAGGGAATATTTGTTGGCCCTCAAATCAGGAAACTAATGAAAGATAATGGTTTTGAAAAGAGCCTAAATGAGCTGGAATTGGCTGCTTGGCAATCTTTCAAGGAAGTAAGCATAAATTTCCTCCGAAACTACAAGTCAGAAAATTACAGAGAACTTGTCAGTAATTTGATTCAGAACTATCATGCTCTGGAGAGTAATATGTCTCTGAAGATACACTTTTCAAGACTCCCACCTCGATTTCTTCCCGCAAAACCTTGGGACAATGAGCGAGGAACATGGAGAACGTTTCCACCGGGAAATTGGTGAAATGGAAAGGCGCTACCGGGGAAAATGGACTCCAAATATGTTGGCAGATTATTGCTGGACACTAAAAGTGATGTTCCTCAGGCAAAGTACAGCCGAAAATCAAGTTCGAAGACATTCTAGATATGCCATTGTAAAAACTATTGCATCGTATCACTAAAAAGCTATATAAGATTTGTATGTACCTGATATTTTGCATGTACCGTGTTACTCAAATTTCATGGGTGATGGAAAAATTCTGTAATTAGATTTGAAATCAGTACATCAAATTCAATTAGAATCACCCGCAACTTATCTTTTAACAGACAAAAACTTCAATTTTGTTGGACAGTGTTATCTTTCAGCAGAAGCAAATTTGAATGTTGAAACGTTACTTCGCAAGACGAAAATGCCACAAAAGGACCGAACTGACGCGAAAGTGAGCAAGACCACGTGGATCATAGGTTTCACTTTGGACTGTGCAGGCAGTAGAGGCGATTGGTTTCCAAAACTAGGAAGGTGGGAGGGGGGTGCAAGGACAGTTTACTTTCTCTTAGTAAACAAGGCTTAGCATTAAGAGTGTATAGTGTGGGTGCAAGAAGTAGGAGGTAACTGCATCCTCTAATCGCAGCCAATGTGTGTAGGTAACGGTGGTGTCAGACATTTTGTTTTGTTTAAAGCTTTGAAAACATCATAGACTTGGAGGGGGAGGAAAATAGATAAAAAACTTGTTTGAAACACACAAGTGATTGAATTATTTCGTCACCAAACCGGGTAAATATCTGTGAGATAATAATCTTATAAAACCTAAAAATATATATAAAAACCTAAAGAAAGGTTTAATTTAGGCGCATAAACCTAAATAGGTTCTAACAAGAAAAACAAAGTTATTTTAGGCATAAAACTTCGTCAGTTGTTGCGTTTTGTAATGATAGGCTTCCGAGCTTTCGAGAGCTAACGTCACTCTCATCTTCAGGGATTGAAGTGGTAATGCCATTATACATATTTGCACTGTTGCTAGCCAAATGTTAAAACATGTGGCCGACTCTACCATGGTAGAGTCGGCCATATGTATGTCATATTCATGCTGTTACAAGTTGAGCCTGCGAAGCCAGAATTAATTAATTTTAATCCAATCCTGTATTAATTGAAAAATCGATTATCTTAAAATCACACGTTATGGTTTATCTTAATTAAATTCGTGAATTTGCTAAGACAAAAGTTGGATCCTGAGAATAACGGGCGAGTAATACGAGTACGTATATGCATGTATGTATGTGAACGAATGAATGAATAAATGTTTTTATATATTTTACTACGTGCTACAGCCACTTTTGGCTTATTGCGAAGATGAATGGTGATATGATGAAATAGATGAAGGGACAATCACAAACAGATATCGACAGCATGATATATATTATAAAATACATTATTGTATGTGGTGAACTAGCAGTTATGGCCAATGTATATAGTCTGTGCATAGCAACGATGATGCATCTTGTTTATGTGTCTTATGGATGATTTAAGTTTTAATAATGTAATCCACCTTGTTACAAGTTTTAATATATTAATTATGAAGTTCCAATCTTGAGATAATTATTTCTGTTTATGTCATAAATATTAGGACATAACAAAATGGCGACGAGGATGGGATAGAAGATAAATAATTACTACTGTAAGTAGAATTATAGTAATTAAGTCCAAGTGAGCCAGTATGGAAAAACACATAAGTTTTATACCTGCATTTGAGGCTTATAACCCAAGCCAGGATATAAATTCGTATATTAAAAGATTCAAGGCTTTTATTGAGGCTAACGATATACAAGAAAGGAAACGAGTGTTTACTCTTATTTCTGTAATCGGTAGTTTACCATATCAAGAGCTGGAACACAGATTTAGGCCAAAGGATCCACAAGATTGCACCTTGGAGGAACTCTTTGATACATTGCGAAAAATATATGCACCACAGGTTAATAAATGGATTCAACGATTCGCTTTTATGCAAATAAAGCAAGAGCAAGATGAGACAGCTACATCGTACATAAATCGTTTAAAAGTTGCTGCAATAACTTGTGAGTTTACAACACACGAATTAGACACTCGTCTTAGAGAAAAACTCGTGTTTGGACTACCCGATAGTATACTAAAAGATAGATTACTGTCAGACATGCCCAACACATTCGAAAAGGTTTGTGATGTAGTACTCCAACATGAGATAATACGCACAAATAAAAATAAAGTCAATCAAAATGCATTTTTGGTAGATGAAAATAAACAAATACAAGGCTCACGTAGATTCGGTACAAACAATTCGTTTGCTAAAGCTCATTTTTCAAAGAATCAACAAGATACAAGAGAATCAAGATTCGGAACAAATAGTGCATACAAAGGCATGACACAATCTAAACCACGTACTGCATTTAGCCAAAAATGTGTATCACGGCAAAATCAGGCAAAGGATATTAAATGTAAGCGCTGTGCAAGGTTAGGTTGTACATTCAAAGAGAACTGTCCTGCATTCAATGCTATTTGCAGTGTTTGTAAGAAGAAAGGACATTTCTTGGCTGCATGCTTCGAAAGAAATAAACAATGGAAGGAACCTGCAGTAAATTTATCTAGTATGTATAAAGGAAATTGTGAAATGAGGAACAGTAATTTGGATACCAAAGGTAATGTTTATGGAGAATGCAATTCTCAACATAGCTTATTCTCTATGCAAGAAGATAGTACGTATACCTTCTTAACTACAAACACGCAACAAATGTACAATAAGAAAGCAAACGAATCTATTTCTAATTTGCAACACGCAGCTACTCAGATTTCATTGCGAAACGAACGTTTACCTTTGTACATTAATATTATAATACAAGACCAATCGTTAGAAGCTATTGTCGATTCTGGTAGTTTTGCTAATTTCATTTCCAAAGATTTGTTAACTAATATTATTGGCAACTTCACACTGAGGCCGTTATTAAATTCATATACTTCGATATCAGGTGAAAGATTGTGTTTTTTAGGCCAATTAAGCTTAAAACTTTACTATCATGGCAAAATGTACATGATGCCTTTTGTTATTGGCGATAAGATTAATACAAATATATTAATTGGTAGAGCTGGAATGAACATATTATTTGGTGATTGGCGCAGCAAACTTCTAAATGAGTTTCCTGAAACTGATTATGTTCAAAAGGAAGATTCTACACATGCATGCTTAGGTCTAGAGTCAAAAGATTCGCTACCAGATGCTTGTTCGAAAATTCAGCGTTCAGGCATAATGGATACTCCAAAGGTACATGTACAGAAGATTGATGACGTAGGTGAATGTTCACGAACATCAAATGTGCAAGGGCAAATTAGCAAAGTCATGATTCTGAACAAACATAAAGCCGACGTACATAATTCAAGTAATGTAAAACAAATGAACATTGAAGACTGTCGTTCACAATTACTAACATCTTTTGCAGAATTGTTTAATGAGGATATTAGTACACCCATTAAAGATTTCAAGGTATCAATACCTTTACAGAAGAATGCTAGGCCTGTGTTCAGGAAAGCGTACAGAATAGCATATTCATTACGAGATCAAATAAAGGAAGAAATAGATAATATGTGTAAGCAGAATATTATAGCTCCTATAGAACATTCAGAATGGGCAAGTCCTATTGTGCCAGTTAAGAAATCAAATAATTCTATGTCATAAATATTAGGACATAACACAGCACACACAGAGAATTATAGTGGCCATGAGTCCAGACGCCAGGGCTTCGTTTGTCTGCAAAATTCAATCCAGGGAGTACCACGTGGAAGTGAGGTTGACATTTGAGTGTCTCAACAAAGAGTCACCCCTTCCACCCTGTGTGGTGTGTGTGTGTGTGTGTGTGTGTGTGTGTGTGTGTGTGTGTGTGCGTGTACTACGTAGATAGCAGAAAACATACACGCACATGCGAAAGGAACTTTTAGCTACGGATAGTACCAAGAAAAATAGAGTTCGTTAAAAATAGAGATATGAACGAGAGACGAGACAGACCTCTGTAAAATCGAAACGAGATTGGAACTTAGAACTTTTTCCTCAATCGAAACATTGATTTTTTTCCATTTCCTGTGCTACAGTAAAACCTCGTTAATCCGGACTAATGGGGGGATAAATTGACCGGTTTAACGAAAGTCCATATTAACTGAAATAACCTAACAGAACAGTAGAAAGTGCATTAAAACTCCGTTCATAGCAACAGAAACGTTAATTATAGTGTACTTAAAGGGCATAGGCCTAAATACACTATACAACAGTACAATACAAAGTTCTGCGGGAAACAGAATGTCATCAGTGGTTGACTGCCTTTTCTTTGGGAAGTTCTCTTGTTGACTTCTAGCCATTTAAAACCTTGCATTCTGCTTTTTTTTACCTGTCCGGATTAAGCGAAGACCGGCTTATAGGAGTCCGGGTTAATGATGTTTTACTGTATTTGTAAATGTCCCTTCAAAGAGGAAATGAGAAAGTACAGGGTAGTATGGAGTGCCATCAATGAAAGTTTACCATACGGGAAGCAAATAGATCAATATTGTCGAAACCGTGTTTCCTAAACAGAGCAAGCATGTTCCCATCTTAAACAAACATTGCTATCACTTGTCACATTTTCTTCTCCGGAAATGATTAATGTATGTTTCACTGTTAACTGTCACGCGCGAGACTAAGGTTCGATCCCCCTGGTGGGCGATTGATTGCAAGCGGGAATTTATTCAGTAATTTCCCTTCTGGGAGCGGCTCTGTGGTTAATTCAGCCTTTAATAAATTGGTGCTTAGGGCAACCCTGAGGGGTACAGACGACTGGAGCGTGGTGCTAGTCACTTCACCTCCACAAATATCTGATATTGTGAATGTTTGATTTGATTTTTGTTAATTAGCGTCACTTTCTGTCAAATTAGGCTAATCGCAACGATGGGAATGAGTGATTATTGATTTTTGATCCCTTCACTTTTCTGCTGCTTTTGGCTAATCGCGAAGATGATGATTTGAATGAAAGAACAATAATCATGATGAAAATGAGTGATGATATGATGAAATTGATGAAGGGACACTCACAAAGAACACCTATGCCCATGACGGAATTCGAACTCGGGACCGTAGACCTCGTAGCGCGCAGTGCTAACCACTCCGTCACGAGGGTCGGCGATCTTATGAATTTGTGTGACTCTATCTCAATATCACCTTCTCTTCATTCACGGCATGTTGGAATGCAAAGGAGACAGCTATACCTTCTTTCTTTATTACCTTCTAACCAATAGCGTACGCAAGGGTGAGCTGATGGGGCTACAATCCCTCCAGAAATTAGTGATAATCATGATTTGCAGATGAAAGCTGTAAATAACTCAGGAAAATTCAATGTTAAGTGCATACATCTCTTAAAGTGGCCTGTTTACGAAATTTTTCTTAAAAAAAATTAATTACGATATATTTTATAGTGTATCCCACCTCCACAAGAACACAGTTATGAAATATCCGTCTTTACAATTCCAGAGCGCCCCGAAAAGAATCCCTGCATACGCTAGTGTCGGTGACAAAACGGATTCATAACTAACGTTCTGCTCTGGGAATTATCTTGTGACGTTCTGACAAACATCTTTTTCAGGAGATCCCGGAATTTTTTATTCCCGAATGAAATCTCGTACCCGTGAAGGGATCCTCTTCGTTTACTCTCCATTATTTTTCGATCTTTTTTAATCGGCTACCGAAGAATTAGCAGAGGACGAAGTACAATATAAAGTTTAAGCATTATAATGGATTTTACCTTCAGGATTTACGATATAGAAGTACCACAATTTTCCTTGTTCCTGAATTGACACGTGTGGGTAAATCATAATATCCGATAATGTTTTCGTCATGACTGCATTTTATATTTGGTTTACATTCACGTGATTATGTAATTACATACTTCACATTAAAGTTAATAAAAGTTTATTTTATTTATTGACATTCTAGGTGATTACCCGACGTTTCCCGGGTATTTATTAATCCCAATCTTGTACTAGACAGGAAAATAATGCATTCTAACTATAGTGTAAAATGTAACTAATTTTAAATGTGAATCGTGAACGTCACCACTTAGCTTAGCGACTCCGAAAACTATGTATTCGACACTAATCTAGGTCATTTGTGGCATTTTATTTTTCACCCCCTCTCATCCCCCCACCATGGCTATAGGTGATGAACTTGAAGTCGAACCGCATTGGGAGTGTCACGAAAACTATGGATTACACACGTTTTCGCAACACAAAATCATATCAGCCTGAATGTTGGACAATTAGAAAAACACTATCGTTGTGCGGGATTGCATAGAATCACGGATGTCTGTTTGTTCGGAATTTAATATCGGTGGTTTTCGATTATTTTTACCTGTCACCCCTTCCCACCCCACCCCTAGGGGTGCCAGGGGTGTCTTACCCCCAAGGTATTCTTTCCAGATTGCAAGTGATACGTGTACCAAGTTTGGTTGAAATTGTTCCAGGCGTTCGAGAGTTATGCAGGAACAAACAAACATACACACCCACGCACATACATACATTTTTATGTAGATAGATAGATTATGTACACGGGATAAATAGACTGCTCCGAACAACTTACATTCTGTCCCGGGAATCTCTGGAGCAAGGCAACGAAAAGAAGATATCTTCACAAGTAGAACTTAGAATTGACTAGAATTTGAATTTAAAATTTTGGGAGCGTCAGCACTTAGGCTATTTTGCTCCCGTCACAGTATACGGGGGCCAGCCCCTTACCTCTACAAATAACAACTCTAACGTTGCATAACTAAAAAAATTAAAATGTTCTGACTTCTGTTAAAAGCTGAGGCTGTAAAGGGGCACTCAGCACACATAAGGACAAAAGAACAGGACAATACAAACAAAATTATACTGGCCATGGGGCCAGTCGCCAGAGCCTCGTTAGTCTTAAGTCCAGGGTGCACTAACGTGGAAGTGAGGTTGACATTTGGGTGTACTACGTGGAAGATCACCCCTTACACCCCGTAGAACTTAGAAGGACTCGACCAATGAAGGGGAGAGAGATTCGAGAAAAGGTACATAGGTCATGAAATTAAAATTTAGAGCAGTCAGATAGTTTTGTTAATTATTTTATAAGGATACATTACATGCATAGTATAAATGTTGGATCATTACAAGCCCAATATAAAATTATACTGATAATATTTTCTCTAATTGATTCAATGTGACAAATGATAGCAACAGAAAATAGCAGTTTGTGACATAAGTGCTTTTCCCGGAACAACCTAGATATAATCTAGTATGTCTCTTGAATTAAATGTTAATAACAGAAGAACACAGAGGACGCAAAGCAGTGGTAATTTCTTTCATTCTACTAACACCACTTACAGGAGGTCAGTGACGTTTTCGCCTCTTAACTGAGGAATAACAAACTGGGCTGTTACTTTAACTGCCCCAATGTATGTTCTACCCATTCAGTGCTTCACATATCTCCCTTGTAAGGGAGGTGATGCAGAGAATATAAATTGCATGTTTCACTACTTGCCACGTTCACTGAGTACAAATTCGTATCGTTTTCACCTTTACCGTTTGTATGTTCTTTTGGGGCATTCATGGGTATAGTAATAAAGTTAACAATTGATCGGCGATTCAGGTCACCAACTTTTATTGCGAGTTATTCCGATTTCTGCCGCGACTTGTATTTTTAATTCTTCCCGCCCTGGTGCACGCTTGAAGAAACCGGCACGATAGAGGAAGTCATCAAACGGTTACCCTTCCGGAGGGAAGAAGAAGGAAGCTAAACTTTCATTGCTGGCCCCGGAGGCAAATTCTGCATATAAACCGGAAACGTGAACGGTTTTCGGAAAGATCAGACCCCGCGGAGCCATTGTTACCCGCGCGCGGGAATCCAACCGGTTGCCAGGGGTAACGGGATGCTTGCAAAGTGGAGGGCTCGAAAGTGGGAAAAAGGGGTTTGAGGTCCCTGGGTTTGTTCGTTTCCCAAAGCGACTCACCGAAATAGGAAGGGCCATTCCACCAGTGTTACCACATGAAGGGAAATTTCCCTTTTGCAGGGATATGCGGAGCGAATATTAAGTGAAAAGAAAAAAAGAAAATTTGATGTAAAATACCAACATTTCAGGGAAATTTTAAGATATCAGGAGCAGTATTATAGCACAGTATAACATTCCAATTTTGTAGCATCATTGTTTGCTGTTTGTTCTTATTTCTAAACATTTGATTTGATTTGTTATTTGATATTTTGCTTTATGTCCGTGTTATGCACAGAAAGGCTAATCAGGACTGGAACTAGAGTTTAAAGTGTGATCCAAACCTCTATGATCCTCCAGCGGGTACCGAACCCGGGAGCTCTTGATTACAAGGCGACTCCATTGAGTATAAAGCTATTGTATTTTTATTCCTATTTTGTTTTTATGTAACATTTTTCATATGTGAACCATGGACTATAGGAAATACTACTGCTACTATTACTACTTATACTTATTATCATTATTCTATCATCTCTTATGTGAATTGAAATTTTGCACCTTGCAAAGTGAAACTATGTCCACAGAATATGGCAACACTGATCCACCCGCTTGACCCCTAGAGGGAAAGGCCAAATGCTATCTGGAGAATATTCAACGCCGGTCTCCCTCGGAGAAATAAAAGATGCATGATCGGGAAAAGTGATTTGGGGACCTTGACAGTAAAGCATGACCAAAACCTTCGGAGTGTCGGGACTCTCTCTCGAATCGCTAAATTAAGTTACTTCGAAATGAAAGAGAAGATAATAAGGAATGGAAAATTTACATTGCGCAGTCCCTGGGGAAGTGCCACCAAGGACACAAATATCCAGATTCATTAGTCTCGTCTTCGGGAGAGGGAAATCTAAAAGGAGGAAATTCCGAACGAGACTTATCAAAGTTGAAAACATTCCTATTGCTTCTCCGGCTACCAAATGAGCTTCAGTGAATAACATCTGACATTCATGGACTTGCGCCTTATTCAACACCAAATTAATTGAAACTTAAATTAGGTGTCTGCACATTGTATCACGTATTTCGTCAGCTTGCTCCATTACATATCAACCATTTCCTGTTCTTAGTGCCTGTAAATCATTTTGGCGTTCTAATTGATCTGAATGCAGCATTCCTGAACCGATCCAGCTTTTTCGAGCGTTTGGATGGATGCTCAAGGGCGCGCTCAAGGGATGGAAGGGGTACAGGAAGTACTTCCCCCCCCCCCCAATATATCTGGAAACAGTTCATGTATTCGAATGGTTTAATTGCTACAAATAATACTGTTTTCTGTGATTTTCAAGCTATAAGTTACAGCAATTAACTGCAATATCCAACATAACGAGAGAAAGTTTTCATCAAACACATGATATGAACGACTGAAAATATTAGGTCGGGAAGGAATTGGGAAGAAACATTGTAAAATCTCGACGTTCTGGACCGAAAAAATATCGTTATTTTGCGATCAGCTCGGAAAATTTTCGATACTGGACATTTTCGGAAATTTTCGATGTGGTGAAAATATCGAAATCCCCTTCAAGTCATTATGTTTGCCTTTCTGGAATTAAAACTGACAATTTCAAGAAATTTCAGACACTTATATTGCAGAAAATATCAAGAATTGACCACTTTCAAATACAATCCTTTGAAATTTTGCTACTGTTTGTTGGTATCCCCGAAAGCCTAGAAATCATTTTCCAAGTCGGGATTTGACCATAACAATTCACGCGTTGTCATTTTGAATTACTTTTTTTACAATACTTTTAGGCGCGTGAAAACATGGATCGAGGTAATGAAGAAGAGCATACGAGAGTGGTCGCTGATATCTGTGCATCATGAAAATTATAGAAGAGAACGAAATAATCATAAACTATTTATAGATGTTTATGGAAAGGAAACAAGGTCAATCTAGCTTCTATTTAAATAATTGACTGAAGTCTGAAATTGTAAACAACGCCGATGTGTTTTCAACTAAATATCAATTTTATGATTTGTAATACAAAAATAATGATAACATTAAAAGATAAAATGTAAGTTCCTATGTCTGAAAGGCAAGATGTGAAATACTTACTCTGCTGAAGCGTCATCGCTCTGTTGTTCTCGTGGAGAAGAGTTATCGCTCTGATGTTCTCGTGTTGAAGCGTCATCGCTCTGTTGTTCTCGTGGAGAAGAGTTATCGCTCTGATGTTCTCGTGTTGAAGCGTCATCGCTCTGTTGTTCTCGTGGAGAAGAGTTATCGCTCTGATGTTCTCGTGTTGAAGCGTCATCGCTCTATTGTTCTCGTGTTGAAGCATCATCGCTCTGTTGTTCTCGTGGAGAAGAGTTATCGCTCTGATGTTCTCGTGTTGAAGCCTTATCGCTCTGTTGTTTTCGTGTTGAAGCGTCATCGCTCTGATGTTCTCGTGTTGAAGCGTCATCGCTCTGTTGTTCTCGTGGAGAAGAGTTATCGCTCTGATGTTCTCGTGTTGAAGCGTCATCGCTCTGTTGTTCTCGTGGAGAAGAGTTATCGCTCTGATGTTCTCGTGTTGAAGCGTCATCGCTCTGTTGTTCTCGTGGAGAAGAGTTATCGCTCTGATGTTCTCGTGTTGAAGCGTCATCGCTCTGTTGTTCTCGTGGAGAAGAGTTATCGCTCTGATGTTCTCGTGTTGAAGCGTCATCGCTCTGTTGTTCTCGTGGAGAAGAGTTATCGCTCTGATGTTCTCGTGTTGAAGCGTCATCGCTCTGTTGTTCTCGTGGAGAAGAGTTATCGCTCTGATGTTCTCGTGTTGAAGCGTCATCGCTCTGTTGTTCTCGTGGAGAAGAGTTATCGCTCTGATGTTCTCGTGTTGAAGCGTCATCGCTCTATTGTTCTCGTGTTGAAGCATCATCGCTCTGTTGTTCTCGTGGTGAAGCATTATCGCTCTGTTGTTTTCGTGTTGAAGCGTCATCGCTCTGATGTTCTCGTGTTGAAGCGTCATCGCTCTGTTGTTCTCGTGTTGAAGCGTCATCACTCTGATGTTCTCGTGGAGAAGAGTTATCGCTCTGATGTTCTAGTGTTGAAGCGTCATCGCTCTATTGTTCTCGTGTTGAAGCATCATCGCTCTGTTGTTCTCATGGTGAAGCATTATCGCTCTGTTGTTTTCGTGTTGAAGCGTCATCGCTCTGATATTCTGGTGTTGAAGCGTCATCGCTCTGTTGTTCTCGTGGTGAAGAGTTATTGCTCTGATGTTCTCGTGTTGAAGCGTCATCGCTATGATGTTCTCGTGTTGAAGCGTCAACGCTCTGTTGTTCTCGTGGTGAAGCGTTATCGCTCAGTTCTTCTCGTGTTGAAGCGTCATCACTCTGATGTTCTCGTGTTGAAGCGTCATCGCTCTGTTGTTCTCGTGGTGAAGCATTATCGCTCTCTTGTTTTCGTGTTGAAGCGTCATCGCTATGATGTTCTCGTGTTGAAGCGTCATCGCTCTGTTGTTCTCGTGGTGAAGCATTATTGCTCTGATGTTCTCGTATTGAAGCGTCATCGCTCTGATGTTCTGGTATTGAAACGTCATCGCTCTCTCGTTCTCGTGGTGAAGAGTTATCGCTCTGATTGAGAAAAATCCTGCGGGTACCTTAGAAGTCACTGGTGCAGTAGCAGCTCTAACGACCTACTATATTTGAATACATCAGTAACTTTTGTAGCATTGGGGTTAATTTAGAAGTACTCCAATGAAGAATTGTTGGTTATGTGAGTCGTTGCTGCAGAATGGGGCTTAACTCTGAAATGATCTAATATTGTTTCGTTTATGTAAGTAATTCGTACGCAGGGGAACAAACTTAGAAGTCTTCTAAAGACAGTGGAATGAACTTTAATGTGTCAAAAAAGTTTCAAATTTGTTTTAAGTCCACAGCATGTTCAGATAGGCTGATCGGGGCTGTACCTACAGTTCAATGTGGGATTATAACGGCTCCGAAAAATGCGTCCACTGTATATCGAACCCAGGATCCCTTCATTACAAGCCTACGGCGTTAATACTACGTTCAGGGCAGATCCAGAACTTGGAAGTGTTCTAATGATATATGAGTGTTTATGTTTGGCATTGGTGTAGCAGTTGTCTGTGTTTTGAAATGATCTGTGACGTATTTTGATGATTATGTCAGTCAGTATTTGGTTTAGTAATCAGAAATATCTATTTCAGCT
The DNA here is from genome assembly GCF_977018435.1 of Lepisma saccharinum. Classification (NCBI taxonomy): domain Eukaryota; kingdom Metazoa; phylum Arthropoda; class Insecta; order Zygentoma; family Lepismatidae; genus Lepisma; species Lepisma saccharinum. Next base: position 14,537,299 of record NC_139232.1, on the reverse strand, counting down.
AGCATATTACTTTGAGTTTGTATTTAAAGTGAAACCAGGTCTCAAATCTGATCAAAAGGATTAAATATAATTAAAAGATGTGTTAAATGGCGTCCTTTGCAATTTTTACCCAACTATTTTGCGACTAAATTCTCTTTCACATACACATAGGCTCATATTTCTAGATGCCGAAAGAATTCGTTTCGGAATAACGTTCGGGCTCCAGGTGTTGCCACTGGAAATAATGGAAAACAGAGCTGAAAATCTGAGAGCTACAGAAACACTTGAATTAGAGTGCTACCCGAAGACACTCTCTTGGCAGCGAACGACTCTGAGACTCTGGGGAATGAACGTGCTCCCTGGCCGACCAGTCGAGAAATCAGTTTCCTAAACCCTTTTGTCGGAAATGGGACATGGATCAATCACACTTTGATGGAAACTGCATGTTTTTGTTGTTGTTTTTTTTCAGTTTCTGGCAAACACACTGCGTGATCGTCTTCTTCATTGTCAAAAATGTATGTTAACTTGCACAAAAATGTGATATTTCAGTTATAGTTGGACTTTAGACCAGAGACGGAAATAAATTTTCAAATAGAACACGACTAGATTTATGGTATTAACACCTTTGTGATTAACTCACTGTGCCGAAGACATTGTGTGGAGTATGTAACCGATTGAATAATTTCGAAAAAAAATAACATTCCGGTACTCTGAAGAGCATAATCTCAAAAAGTGATCCTTGGTGAACTTCATCTTCCGTGGGGGTAGGGTTCAACACGTTCTTGTCCTCAGTGGAGACGGTATCATCAGCACCCCTCTCCAAGCCACTTTACCCACGATCTTTTAGGCTCACTCCCAGGTACCCACTGATAAGAGACTAGCCAAAGATATAGAAAGAATACGTGCTGCATATGATCATCCACCACTGCAAGAGCCGGGGGTAAACAAAGTAATAATTCCAACCTGTTATTACCTACCCTGGAATGTCCTACATGAACACATTTTTCAAGCCTCTTATAATTTTCCTATGTTGTTTCTTTTAAAAAATATCGGCTATTGTGTTTAAATGTCACATAAACGATTCTTTAAACGCTCACTTTAGAAACAATAACGACGTGAGGTTCTGTAAATTATACATTATAAACGCAAGAACACACCTTCAACTCGAGAACAATAGAGTAATGCCTATTCAAGACAAGAACAACTGAGAATTATTCGCTTCAACTTAAATAAAACAGAGCAATAATTCTTCACTGCGAGAACAACAGAGCGATAACGCTTCAACGCGAGGTCGAACACAACGTCATTCCTTTCAATACGACGATAACAGAGCGATGTCCCTTCAGCACGAGAACACCATAGGGATGTCTCGTCAACGTGATAACAGGGCAGCAACCCCTCATCGACAGTAGGACAACAGAGTTATACGTTCAACCCGAGAACAACAGATATATACCGAACCAGCAGGAGAGCAATAGAGAGATGATGCTTCAACAAAAGAACAACAGAGCGATAACGCTTCAACACAAGAAAAATATTACGATAACGTTTCAACACGAGAACAATAGCCTGATAACGTTTCAACACCAGAACAATAGAGCGATATGACGTTTCAACAGGAGAACAAGAGAGCGATAACGATTCAGCACAAGAACAACATAGCGATAACGCTTCAACACGAGAACAACAAAGCGATAACGATTCAACACGAGAACAGAGTGATAACGCTTCAGCACGAAAACAATAGAGAGATAACGCTTCAGCACGATAACAACACAGGGATAACGCTTCAACACGAGAACAACATAGCGATAACGCTTCAACACGAGAACAACAAAGCGATAACGATTCAACAGGAGAACAACAGAGCAATAACGTTTCAACAGGAGAACAACAGAGCTATAACGGTTCAGTGTCAGAACAACAGAGCGATAACGCTTCAACACGAGAACAACAGAACGGTAACGCTTCGGTACAAGAACAACAGAGAGATAACGCTTCAACACGATAACAACAAAGCGATAACGATTCAACAGGAGAACAACAGAGCAATAACGCTTCAACACGAGAACAACAGAGCTATAACGGTTCAGTGTCAGAACAACAGAGCGATAACGCTTCAACACGAGAACAACAGAACGGTAACGCTTCGGTACAAGAACAACAGAGAGATAACGCTTCAACACTAGAACAACAAAGCGATAACGATTCAACAGGAGAACAACAGAGCGATAACGCTTCAACACGAGAACAACAGAACGGTAACGCTTCGGTACAAGAACAACAAAGCGATAACGCTTCAACACGAGAACAACAAAGCGATAACGATTCAACAGGAGAACAACAGAGCAATAACGTTTCAACAGGAGAACAACAGAGCTATAACGGTTCTGTGTCAGAACAACAGAGCGATATCGCTTCAACACGAGAACAACAGAACGGTAACGCTTCGGTACAAGAACAACAGAGAGATAATGCTTCAACACGATAACAACAAAGCGATAACGATTCAACAGGAGAACAACAGAGCGATAACGCTTCAACACGAGAACAGAGTGATAACGCTTCAGCACGAAAACAATAGAGAGATAACGCTTCAGCACGATAACAACACAGGGATAACGCTTCAACACGAAAACAACATAGCGATAACGCTTCAACACCAGAACAACATAGCGATAACGCTTCAACATGAGAACAACAAAGCGATAACGTTTCAACAGGAGAACAACAGAGCAATAACGTTTCAACACGAGAACAACAGAGCGATAACGGTTCAGTGCCAGAACAACAGAGCGATAACGCTTCAACACGAGAACAACAGAACCGTAACGCTTCGGTACAAGAACAACAGAGAGATAACGCTTCAACACGAGAACAATAGGACGATAACGCTTAAACACGAGAAAAATATAGCGATGACACAAGAACACTGACCGATACATGTTCAGCACAAAACAGCAGAACATAACCGTTCAACACGAGAATTGAGAAGGATCCACCAGCATGACGAAAAAAGCAAACCCATTCCCCGTGCACGTGCCCGGAGATTTCCGGGAACCGGAATACCAGCCCCATTTTGTTGCCTCCAATTTCGAAGTGCGGCGCTTCGCAGATTAATTCATTTGTAGCCATCGGGAGCAAGGGTATAAATCGTTTAAAACTGACGCGCAACAGATTTCATGCACTGCGAGATCGTTCCTTGTTTGTGCACGTTTAAACGAATCTCCCTGCAGAACGTTGTAATAGGTGAGACTCTTTCCACTGCAGCGCTGTTGCCCATTAACGATTGAGCAACAATAACATTCCGAACCAATTCCTTTTGCCTTCATTGTTGTTTCGTGTAAGCTTGTTTCGAGGCTTTCTGACTAATGGATATGAACAAAGCGAGAACGACAGGCGAATACGCGTAAAAATAAATTGCAAATAAAAAAGGGGTAACAGAAGCTGAGACTAGAGGAAAGGGATATACATAAAAGATAGCATCGCGATAAATGGTGAAATTGGGTAATTAAATTGTTTGATTGTTGCCGATCGTTAAATATAGCTTATTATCACCTACATTAGGTTGATTGGAACCAACATAAAACAGCAAATAACACTTAGATAGCAATAAGTGGGATTTGGATAGAAGGTGTGCAATTGGGCTACTTCGTGTTCAAACCTCCTTCGGATAGTTTATTTTTCCCTCTCCATTTGCTGGCCTCCGAGGCGGAGTGCTTAGCACACCACACTACGACGCTAGGGATCCCTTGTTCGAATCCCACCCTCTACATGGGTGTTTTTTGTGTGCTCCTTAACCAATTTCATCACATCTTCACTCATTCTCATCTTCGTCATTACCCAAATCTGGCAGAAAGTGGAAGTAAAATAAAGCAAATCAATCAATAATTCAACCCTCTCCGTTTATGGCATAATTAAGATGTGTGTAGTTCCAGGCAAGGTTTCAGAAAACCTTCTAATAAATAAAGCTGATAAAAAATAAAGTTTATCTGGAAATGTAATTCTCAATAAAACTTTTTATTATGACATTCATACATAACCATACTCTCTTCAGTAGCCCCTGAATGTTTTGTTGAAAATTGTTGTACATTTTATCGATACTGCAGCATTTCTTCTGAAGATATAAGATAGTCATTGCAATGTAACATTATTCTTTGGATGCCTGTACCCAGAATGGTAAGCATTTCTTCTTATATTTTCGAGACACACGCCAGCCAGGTTTTATTTCCGGCCTGGGCATGGATATTCTTTGTGAATGTCCCTTCATCTACCATCAATAATCCTTATCGACGCGATTAGCCAAAATTGGTAACAAAGCGACGGAAAATAACATAATTATCCCAATATTTTTTTAATACACTAATAATAAAATAAGGAAAGCTCAAATTTCAATTATTCGTTAACGACTGTAACCTATATGAATAAATAACACTAAAAAAGTGATTCAAATGCTGGGGGAAGGACCACCAGGGTCGCCCTTAGAAGGCCCTATCCCTTACAATGTTTTCATACATGCCAAGAAATTAATTCACGAATGAGGAAAACTGATTAGATAATATGAACAAATGCAAAATGATAGATATATAAATTCATATTATTATTTACTTTAGTAAACTTTACGAAAAATTATATATATATTCAATATTCAGCTAAAAAATAATGTAAGGCCTTCTAGTTATAATTTATCCAGAGCCTCACATTATTTAACAATTTCACTGATTTGCATGCACGTGTTCCAATATTTTCTCGTATACGTTTTGACCGTCAAATAAGTGTTTCACCTGGAAGTCAAACTTCAGTCATCTCCATACATTCTGATTCGGTACTTGCATACTTTAAAGCACACAGAGTATATGGTTACAACTGTCCTATTCCCAAAGAGTGAAATCATGGCGTTATATCTGGAAATTCATCCATGCACACCTGATGTAATCATTCATACCTTTGTTCTCGACCGGAACTGCACTGAATTTTGCACGGACTGTGACATCTTGAATCTTTTATATTTCGATTATGGTTATTTCACGTTCTTATATATATATATATATATCTCGGATTAAGCGCGACGATGAGGATGAATGATGAACTGGGTGACCCGGGAAATCTGGCTTCATAACGTGCTACTCTGATCACTCCGCCAAGCAAACCAGATATGAGGCTTTGAATGAAGTCATTGCATTAAGACTGCAACAAACTTTAAAGTACGCGACGAAAGGTTTTCGTTTTTAATTGATAAAGATTTTCGTCTGTTCCGGAGGGGTTCTCAGAAACGTAGTATTCTATTGTACGTCTCTTTTATGCTACCTTTAGCTAATTGTGATGATGGGATTGAAAGATTATTTCATGAAAAGCATGAAGGAAAATTTACAAAGTACATCCATGACCAGTCCATGACCAGTCCGAGAACTTCGGTGACGGGATCAAAATCCGACCATTTAATGGTGTATTCTAAGAAAGAAAACCAAGAGGGGGAATTGAAATTATTTTTAAGGAACTACAAATTTAGGCCAACATTTCTATCTAATACCTTTGAAGTTATTACTTACATTTTCAATTATTTTACTGATACCTAGTAGCAGTGATTCTTACAATGAAACTAGCTGATTGCCCGGCGTTGCCCGGGTATTAATTTATCCCAATCTTCTATTAGACAGGAAAATAATGAATTCTAACTATAGTGTAAAATGTAACTAATTTTATTTACAGGTATTTAACCCACCTCTTCTCCTGGCAAGCTTGATTAAATATCATCGTGAATGTCACCAGTTAGCTTAGCGACTCCGAAAACTATGGATTCGACACTAATGTAGGTCATTTTTTACATTTTATTTCCCCCTCTCACCCCCCATGCCGATAGGTGATGAACCTGGAGTTGAACGGTATTGGGAGAGTCACTATTCATATTAGCGACCCCGAAAACTATGGATTCCACACTAATATCGGTCGTTTTCGATTATTTTTACATGTCACCCCTTCCCACCCCCACCCTTAGGGGTACCAGGGGTGTCTTTCTCCCACAGTATGTATTTCAATATTGTAAGTGATATGTATACCATGTTTGGTTGAAATTGCTCCAGGCGTTCGAGAGTTATGCCGGGACAAACATACATACATATATACACACATTCAGAATGTATTCTTTTAAACAATCGGGAAAATGTTATGACTGCAGTCAGAAAATAATTGAGAAAGTATAAAATATACTGTAGTGACTACATTTGGACGCGTGGTACCCTTATTCACGATTGAAGCGTCAAATTGTCCATACGAGAATATGACAGTATCCTTAATGTACAAAGGAAGGTTTAGTAATTTTTCTGCTAAACATTCCTTAAGTTTTCTGATATTTTTGGAAACGTTTACGTCCAAAATTGTACTATGATGAATAGCTCCGTGAAAATAGTGAGGCTTCTTCGGTCCTGGTCTATCAAAAGCCCTGTTTGCGTCGGTCATAGAAACTCAAGCGTATCGATCCTCGCCTCTTACAAGAAGTGCATGTCTTCTATTGATGTCGTGTTCAACTGTTCCTGCGTCTATGTACTGGGGGCATGTGTTTGACATCTGTTCGCGCCAGAAGTCTTCATTCACCTTGAGCAAATAACGTCCGCCTGAAATGCATTGCTTACATCTCCGTCTATCTTCGAATACCCTTTCTTAGCACCGTTTCAGAAATGTTTGCCTTCCATTTCGAAAATATACGTCATAATCCGTGTTCTATTTTTTCTGAGGATTGACTAAACTAAACGACATTTATTAATAATTGATTATTGTTCTAAAAGTTGCAATATCATCGACGATTTGTTAGATTTGGTTCATTTTTACTTTTCTTGTCTGACACTTTTGGCTAATCGCGGATATGAGAATGAGTGATGAAGTTGATGAAGATTCACTCACAATAAACATCCATGCCTAGGTTGGGATTTAAAACAGGGATCGCTGGTGTCGTAGCGCTCCTTGCTAACCACTCCGCCACGGAGATTGGAATCACTGACAGTCTTGGTATCTTGTGTCATTTTTACTTTTAAATTATATATATTTTATTGTCGCTTTCTCTATTGTAACGAGCAATTCTCTGTTTTAGTTCTCTAATGTGTAATTCTTAATGCTATTTTTTAAGTTTTCTATTTTTCTATTTTTGTACTTCTGCATTATTTCTCGTATTTTCATTTTATATTTTCAGTCCTCTAATTCCCTGTGTAACATTTAATGTTATTTGTCACTAGTATCTATCTGAACTTTTGCATTATATCTATTTTATTGTTACTTTCTCTATTTTTCTTACATGGGCCTTCCCGATGGCGCAGTGGTAGCGTCGTTGCCTTGTAATCAAGGGGTCCCGGGTTCGATGCCCGGTGGAGGCACATAGCGGTTTGGATACCACCTTAAACTGGGTCCAGACCAGATTAGACTTACTGTGGCATAAAGTGGACTTAAAACCACCAACTCAAACTAAAAAAACTCTATTTTTCATTCCTCTCACATGAAATAATGTAATATGAAAGACACTATAAATGGATGCCGGCCCCAGTGGAGGAGTGGTTAGCACATCACCACAGGTTATGGGTTCGAATCCCGACCTGGACTTGGATGTTTGTGAGAGTCTATTCATCAATTTCATCATATCATCACTCATCACCATCTTCTCAAATTAGCCAAAACTGGCACAAGAAGCGAAGTAAATTAAAGCAAATCACTTAATCAATCAACTATAAATGGACATTTGCCTGCAGTTCCATATTTTAAAAAAGTAAAAGTAATAATAATAACACCTATTCACGTTACAAATATGAAATCCGGTGAGTTGAGACAACTATCTAATACCTACACGATTTTATCCGGTACACATATTCTCAATTGATCTATCTATTTGTCTATACTCATTTTCTGCAAAGATAAAACCATGATCTTGCCACTGAAGATTCAAGGTTTGAGTCCTAGTCTGGGTGTGGATGATCCTGTATGAGTGTGTCTTCATTAATTTCAATTATATATATCTTGATTTTTATCGTCGCGGTTAGTCAAAGGAACAAAAGGTGAAACGAAGTGACAAAAGCTACTCATTAATTAGAGGTTGGATGAATCGCAAAGCCTCTACTGCTGGAAGAATTCCCATTTGAAATCACCCGACCCGGGTATAGAACCGGGATATGTAGTAATGAATAAGTGGTACATAACACAACTGTTTCTCATGCCCTTTAGAATGTTTTTTTTTCTAGTGCCTATGATTGCATATTACAATTGTAATTATTCTTGAAGCAACGAATGACAATTCCTCTCTCCAGAGTGCTTTATAACTTAAAAAAATTAGCAGTTACTTCTAGCTGCATTGACCACCTAAATTACCTGGTGTGACATGGCTTTAGGAAACCAAACCAAACCAAACCTAACCTAACCTAACCTACTGAAAATTCATCAACGCTAACACCAAGAAAATCATAGCATGAACAGCGTGCCGTAGCAATCATGACGTCATCCATCAAGATGAGGTGTGGAACCACAGACCTGTAATGGAACTTTGCTGCATGTACGCGTGTGTCTGGAAATCATTTAGGGTTATGTCCTCGATGGCCTTGAAATCAAGGAGTTCCTGGTTCGATACCCGGTGGAGGCATAATAGTGGTTCGGATCGCACTTTAAGCTGTAGGTCCAATCCCGATTAACCTATCTGTGTATAAAAGTGGACTTGAAACAAAATTCAAGCAAGCAAACGTTATGTTCAATGCATGGGCGTATTAAAGAGGGGGTTCAACGGGTCCAACCCCCCCCCCCCCCTTTTGGTTCGGTAAAATTACCAGATTACCTGTTCTATCAGCTTGTTCATAAAAATTTATTCAGACTTATTTAGTTCTTCTAAATTAGAGACGTATAGGACGGGATACGGATGGGAAAGAAATTAATTTCACACACCAGATGGAATTGCAGACCAAATGTCTGCAATTTCCTGATAGTTTCAGAAATTCTCTGGAAAATGCTGAGATAATTCCTGACTTTTGTAAAATCTATAATGTTACATATGATTTCTGCCCGAAGCATTATTTTGTGAACTTGTAGCACGAATATTGACATTTAATTATAAGTTCCTGATAAGTAATCATAAAGTTCTATTTTCTTTCAATTTGAAATTTCCTAAGTGCTCGGTAATCGCAAGAGTCAATAAATCATTTCCCAAAGTCCAGATCGGAATGGGAAAAAAAAATCCGATTTGTTTCTGTTGGAGATGTATCAGCATGTGGGTTAACTTCAGCTATTACTTCTACTCTCTCTCTGGGTTGGGTGTGGATTTAGAAAAGAAATGTTTGTTCAAGGATATGCTGGCGCTGATGTAATGCATGGTAGGTCTTAGAAGGCAAGGAAGTGTCCAAAAGCAAGTTTTGTGCATTCTTCAGAACATATTTTTACTCTAGGCGCATCATGTGAAATTTATTCGATAACAAACTACATTGAGACTGTAAAATCAGTTATACATCGAGTCTTTTCAAAGGAATTTGTTTTCAAAAAACGCATTGCATGATAGCCAAGGAAACACCGTAATATTCTCAAGTTGTTTGTCACAAGATGGACAGAAAAGTATCAAAACTAAGTAACGTGACTTTGGAATTGTTTTCACAGACTTTACAATTTACAAGTACAAGAGAAACATTTCAGCAAGTTCTTCAGTTTCTTCAGTGCGTAACCTGTGGGGAGTTTGAAATATCTCTACTTGTTCTAATCAAATTGTTTTCATACATTTCAACATCATTTTGAGCACCTTAAAAGGTAAACTGTTCAATATTGTGAACACGCCAGCATTCTAAGAGAGATCACCATCCATTGACGTTTCCTGCCTCTGGTTGGGTCGGCATAGATGTCAAGCCTCTCCATTTTCTTCTGGTCTTCCACCACTCCTTCTTTCCACAGTGTTCCAATCTTGTCCTCTTCTCCTAACACTCTCCGCTATTTGCTCTTTCCACCAACATCTTGGTCTCCCCTTGGCCTTATTCCCACTCCTTGTGCATTACTAGTCTTTCTGCAACCATCCTCTTTCACGTGTCCAAACCATCTCATCTGTACCTGATCCATTATGTCCTGAAGCTTCACCACTGTCTGTCGTATCTCCTCATTCCTTATTCTAACCCTTCTAGTCTTCCCCAACGTACTCCTTAAAAATGTCATCTCCACTGCCTGCATCTTTCTCTTTCTTTTTTTCTTTTTCTAATAGAGATATTTAAAAAACCTAAGAGAGAGTTCTGAGAACTTAAATTTATTCCAAAGTAGAGAAAATGATGAAGAAATGAAGAGACCTAGAACACCAAGCCGTCAAATCTGAGGGAATAATGCACCAGCTGAGAGCACAAAAGAATATTACAAGGTAAACCTGTCGTCCATTTTTGGACCATTTTGTTGTAGAAATGAACTCGCGTTTCTCTGAACATAGCCAGCATATTGCACAAATGTAACACCTTCTTCCAAAAATGTGAAATGGCTATCTCTTATTCATTGGAACAGTGTGTCAAAATGTTGGATCCCCTGGTTGATAATTTTTATATTTTCAAATCTGAATGACAAAAGTGGCCAAAGGTGTGGCAAACAGTAATTGAAAAGACACGTCGAGGATCGGCATTATAGGCAATAGAAAATTGTGATATGCTTTCTTATCTAATGCACAATATCCACAAATTGTTGGTGATCGTGGCTACACTGCCAGTTTCAACCTCGACACCCGATAGGATGTTTTCAACATTGCAGAAGTTGAAATCGTGTCTTCGAATTCAACGGGAGATTCTCGACATATGGACCCAGGACTGTTAAGTGTACGTAGGAATATTAAAATAACACCGATGATGTTATTTTCAATATTGTAGCAAGAAGGAAAATACTAATTCTAATATTGTAATTCTTTTTTAAAGTGAAGCTGGGAAAAGCTTTTTTAAAATAATGTTGTACTCATTATATATGGAGAAGTTAGAAATTTGTAGATAGACCTAAATACTTTCATTTGGTGGCAGATTGGATTTTGATAGCCTGATCATGTATAGGCCTGCTATTCATCCCGGATTTTCCGATGCAGGCACGGAATGTTATCATTTGTCCCGATGTCCTGAATAATTTCTAAGGGATGTCGGGTGGGGAAGAAGAAATTATTAAAACTATACTTTCCTGAACTTTATTTATATTTAAATGCGTGGGCGTAACTTTAAAAATGCTCATTTTACAAAACTATCTAACTGTATATGAACCGCTCCCTCTCGATAATACAGAGTTATCGAGTTACAAGAAGATGCTTCAAAGATATTTGACTTCACGATGGGACCGCCATCTGCTAGCAGCATAGTAGCTAAGCTGCTTTCTGTAAACAGTCAGTGCTCGGGTGCCTATCTGTTCAGTCTACTATTTTCAAGTAAAGTTTCGACAATGTGAGATAGCAGCTTAGTTCACTGTGGCACCGAAAAGGAATTGCAAGGTTAATGATATACTTCGAAGTGGATTCTTTTTTTTTATTATTATTACGAAGTGTAAAGAATATGATAATGGGACTGTCTAAATGTACATAATAATTATGTTGTACATACATATGCAACTTTGAACTTTGTCGGGTCCAGCCCCGACCCCCTATCAAACAAGCTTCCAGTCAGCAGTGTCCCAGGTTTTCACTTATAAAATACAGGAATCCTAATGATACCAAAATTTGAACCCCCCCCCCCTTTCGTGAACTATATATACGCCCATGATTCAATGCCATATTGGCCCACAAGACGGAAGACCCGGATGCAGCACGTCTCCACTAATAACACATTCCTGTCACAATACGCAAAACGAAGAAACGTATATATTTCAGGGAAATGTATGCTAATGGTGGACCCTCGGAAAGGTCCTCTATCAAATTTCCGTCGTAGCCTGCACTTGCGGGAGAAATTGGGGTAAATTGCTTAATTATCTCGCCCCTTCCCACCTCCACCCTTTCTCTTGATGCTACGAGCGTTGCAAGATAACGAACGGCAGGAGACAGACATGCTAGACTGATCAGAGAGCAGCCCAAAATATGCAAATTGTGTTATTTTTGTTCCTTGCAGCGCAGAAGTAAGAGAGATGCCGTATTTATTTCCTTATAGTGTGCCGTAAAACAATTATATAACTACCACAAGGCTTTTATATCAGTTATATAACTGCATGACATATATGTTCATCTAAATATGTATTTTAGGTGAGCTTGTTTTGAAAGCTTAAGCACGAGTTTTATAATTTACGATACAAATGGTTAATAAGAAAGTACAAATCTTGATATTTAATTGAAGTATAAAGCGTGTTCATAAACTTTATGAGATTTCTAAGGAACTAATCTTAAGTCCCATAAGTATCCATAAGTAGAATTAATACTATGGAGTGCCGACCTGCGTGGCGGATTGGTTAGCATAGCGCTCTTCGACGTCATTGGTCCCGAGTTCGATTCCTGGCCTGGGCATGTGTGTTCTTTTTGAGTCTCCCTTCATCATATCATCACTCATCCTCATCTTTGCCATAGCCAAAAGTGGCAGAGAAGTGACGTGAAATAAACCCAATCAATCAATCACTACTAAGAAATTAAATATCCTATTCATTGTCATTCAATATTACCTGTTTTATAAATTGAAGTGGTGAAATAAAGTAACATTCAGTTCTCTCTCTCTCTCTCTCTCTCTCTCTCTTTGCCCAGTCTATACTTATATATTAACGTTGTGACACTTTTATACAATAATGTGTGCGTACAATATGTGTATCTCAGAGATAATATGCGCAATTTATTGATTGATTTGCATTATTTTACTTCGCTTTTTGTGCCACTTTTGGCAAATTTACGAAGATGGGAATGAGTGATGATATGATGAAATTATTGAATGGACACTCGGATACATCCATGCCGAGGCCAGGATTCGAACTCGAGACTCCTTGGCGTTGTAGCGCGATGTGGAATATGCATAATTATTCGAAATATAAAAGGTAAGTATTAGCAAATACAGAGTTAGTTAGCTAGATGTGATTGAATTATAAACAATGTAGATTAATTAGACACATTAGTGATTCAAATAAGAAACTGAAAAAGAAAAAGTTATAATCGTCGAGTTACATAATTATCGGAATTCATGCATAGTATCACCGTGTCTCAAAAGGTACTTTACAACTTCGAAGCCATGCAGGACAACTTGTAATTGACATAGATGAATATACTTTGTTGTCGGTGATTAACCAACGCCTAAGTTCTTTTTGTCAGGTACTGAATGCGATGGTACACCACCGCACTGGGCCTTAGAGATGATGTATGCTCTGTACAGGACATTTCCAGCACGTTGGATTAGAAGAGATGGTTCAATTGCATGGCCTCCTATATCTTCTGCCATTACACCCTTGGCTTATTTTTGGGGATATGTCAAGGACACAACGTACAGCAGCCCTGTCATTGATCTTGATGATTTCAAGGTCAGAATAAGAGCTGTCATTGCTACAGTTGACAGAGATATGCTAAAGAGGGTATGGACAGAATTGGAATTTCAATTAGATGTTGTACGCACCACCAGTGGTTTCTTCATGTCAATTACAAGTTGTGGTGTATGACATCAAAGTTGAAAAGTACCTTTAGGAACACCCTGTATTAAGTCACCATCGGTATTAAAGCAAATACGCGTGTCATACATAGTATTTTCTTGTTATAAACATTAAGTCATACTCTGCATCAGTGCAAATGCTCGTTGCACACACACCATCTCACAGTCGTGAATATTCACGGAGAAACATATACATGATGCGTTTGGCCGTAAAGTTCTTGAAAATGAAGACTCTGGCGTACTAAAAGAGATATATGATATTACTTGCCCTACCTGTTTTATAATATTTCAAGGGTGTCGTTAAGGCTTACTACGACCAATGCAGTCTACACCCACCATTTCAACTGCATCTCTCAATCCACTTTTATACGGTAGTTCGGGCTTGCCAACCCGCCACGACACGTCGAGTCAACGTGTTATGCCGTAACATGCAAGTTAATACCCGTTTTGCGACTGAAAACACAAACATACACATCCCTCCCTAGTATTTTATTAGACGCAATAACGTCCCTGCCTTTTACGCGCGCGTATCAAATAACGAATGACCTTACAAAGTCTCCAATGAAGTCGAACGTAATATCGTGTTTCCGCAAAAAAGTTAAGTATCAAACGTCGTCTTAAATTTAAATTTTACGGTTATGACTTGGACGGTGCTAACGGGTAGCTATGGCGGAATTTTGTAGCGTGGCGGATTCTCCCCTGTGTCTATTTGCTCCCTCGTAATACCCGGCTCTGTTACTACGGAAAACGTGGCTTTAAGGTGTGAAGTAGTCGTCGCGTAGCTTGAATGAATCATGAGTAAATTGTGGAGTTTAGGGCATTTGGTAGAGTGAGTTGGAGCTCAAACGTCACTTCCGCTTGTACGGAAATGAACGGTTGTCAACTACGGATCCTCATCGGACGCCAGTTGGAGCCTTCGCTATATTCCATTTATTACTCCAGTTTCATTACCTTATCTTCTGTAAGGTATGTGTAATAAATATATCGACATATTCTGCGAAATCTCATCTTCACATTGATATGCTATACACATCTCAATTTTCTTTTATGACTGCTGTCACCATTTTAAAACTTGCCCCTTGCGATGGATTTTCCAATGCTATACAATAAAGAAGAATCACGTAATAAGTTTATTTGGACTCAATGTTGCTCAGTGACGTCACACTATGTTCATTGTAACAGGCATCACAAACACCAAAGATTGAGCGATCATAAATAACTGAACGCATACAAGTGAAACGCTGGTGATACATACAGCTTGCATGTGTTTGTTAACTTCCCTTTCATATTTGTATTAGCCTACTCGAGTTAGGCTAGTCTCACGTGGTCGGACAATACTCGGATACTGTCAAGGTAACAAGCTCTCGTATAGAACACCGGCTTTGTGATCATTAATATTATTTTCACAAATAAAGTACCAGCGAGAACTGTTATGGAATAAATTGGTTTCGAGTAATATAGCACAAGGTATGGGCCTATATTTGCCCTTCTGCAAGCGGATCTAAGTGAAAAAAATACGGACGAAATTCTACGTTTGGCCCCTTCATCGTTTTTGTAAGGCCTAATCGAGCTACCGTGCTTCCAACCCAAGTGCTCTAACCTCTCAAGATCGAGATTTCTCCGCTAGTGGCGCTCAATACCGACCCTTGCAATACACACGTTGGATGTGCACTTCGTGCCGCAATAATCTGTTAATAAAACCTTTATTTGCTACGGCATCAGTGACTTGACGAGTGTTTTGTTTATAAAGATCCGGCGGAAGTGTGTTTTTATAAGCTGTGAAGGGAACGCAAAGCTGCTTAGGACTGTTTCCAAATGACATTCGTCCCACGATCTTTGAGAGTGTGGGATAATGAGACAGGAAATCAGGAAGGGAGGCGGAAATGAAGTGCCGCGAGTCGATGAGAAACATTTGTTTTTTTTCTCCATTTATACATAATCCATGTCTGTAACCAACTGCAGGGCCTTCCCAATGGTGCAGTGGTAGCGTCGTCGCCTTGTAATCAAGGGGTCCCGGGTTCGATACCGGTGGGGGCATATAGTGATTCGGATCGCACTTTAAACTGTAGGTCCAGTCCCGATTAGCCTTACTATGCATAAAGTGGACTTAAAACACAAACTCAATCAATCAATGTAACCAACTGCAGACGTTCGCAATATCAGAATTCAACTGCTTTCGATCTTGTTTTTGAGAGGGATATGTAGCACTGAATGTCGTCAGCGTATAGGTAATAATTTGATGGTTGCTCGATATATTATTTATATACATGGCGAACAACAAGGCGGTAAAGAGGGAGGATTCGTGCTTGCAGGACCCTGCAGGTTAAAGTTTGTCACGAGGATTCGTTGCTTGCAACTATTGTGCGTTATTGTCCATCTGCCAAATATGGTGGAACCTAATCTACAGTGTTAGATGTTAGTGTGATAATC
Source organism: Lepisma saccharinum (assembly GCF_977018435.1). Lineage (NCBI taxonomy): Eukaryota > Metazoa > Arthropoda > Insecta > Zygentoma > Lepismatidae > Lepisma > Lepisma saccharinum. Next base: position 14,521,331 of record NC_139232.1, on the reverse strand, counting down.
CAGCCAGCATGATATAGTGATTGACAGTTTGCAATGTCTAGATGTACCAGTATTATCCATGCTTTGGTGGTGCTATTTTGTGTACATAAAACGGATTGGAAAAGGTTTAATTGATTCTTAGATTTAAGTATAACACCATTAAGCCTTGTACTTGGTGCAGAGTCTGAAGAAGACCTTGCTAGAAGGTTGAAACGTTACATTTAGTCTATGTTTTATAATAATATTTTTTTTTAGATTTAAGGTGGGTATAAATATACTCCTGAACAATATACTCAATTTTTTTATACTGATTTGCCGGAAATATTCTACCTTTACTGGGTTCTTGGTTTTGGCCAGGAAGCACAGGTGCAAGTTTCCAGATGTTTGGAAATACACTGATATACATAGAAATGTTAAAAGTATCCGCGATTGCAGGTGAATTGTGCGCACTGATGCGTTTTATCATAGTTATGAATATTTCGTCTCATCCAATTCTTTGGATATTTTGTATTCTTTCATCTATCTTCTTCTATATATATATATAAAAATGGATGTATGTGTGTGGGTGTGTGTGTATATACAGGGTGTCGCAAAACTCTTTCAACAACGCTTGGGAGCTGGTAGATATCATAAAAACAAGTAACTTTTCCCTATAAAGTTTACCTCGAAAGCGCTTAATTTCTGCGCTATAAGCGCTTAAAGTCTATCCTGTACGTATGCAACCCAACATAGCAAACGCTTGCTCTGACATAACTAGCAGGGGCGCGTGGCAGGGTTGCCACTAGCGTTCCTCGTTAAGAGAGACGACTTAAAAAAAAAAAACTTGGGAGTCTTGCCTGAGCAAAATCCAAAACATTAATGATACTTGCGATGTTGTAAGAAGGATTCACAGTATTTTTAAACTGACCAAAACAAATAATGGGCAGACCGAAATTCAAGATTACTCATTCTAAAATATATCCATAATCGATTGATTGATTTGGTTTATTTTAATTCGCTTTTCTGCCACCTTTGCTAATCGCGAAGATGAGGATGATATGATGAAATAACAAATGACACCAATGTCTAGACCAGGATTTAAACCCGAGACACCTGGCGCCGTAGCGAGCTGTTCTAACCACATCACCACGGAGTGTTTCCTGTATCATGCAATATCAAGAATTGCAAGGGACACGTGAGATAGGGGAAATCCACGAACGAACAAATGTAAGCATGATGTGTTTGCTGCCTCGTTTCGAATACGCACACTGTAATGTTATTACAATTTATTTATTAGAAATAAAGTGAACTAGCGCTATTGCAAATCGAGTTCGTTATAAAAAGCAGGCTGAAAAGAAACAAAAATCTCCGGCAGATGAATATTCTTGAGCCACTTCGGTGACTGAGTACGTTTAGTGATCAACACATGATCCCTCTCTACCGAATGTTCCGGATACGAGTTTCCACCTGGACAAAAATGTCACTGAATCTTATGTCCTCGTATTTACTATTTGCCCGAAAGTGTAGGAAAATTACGTACAATGAGAATAATATAAATTCACACGAATTATTCCGGAAATTCATCTAGATGTCAGAATCTCGCTCGTTTGCTACAAAACGTTGTTTCCAGGGTGAACTTCCGAAAATATTACTCTTACATTTCCATGTTGATATCAAGTTGGTACAATGAATGATAAATATGTACAATTTATGACGTGTGCTCAATGGTTTCCTTTTGATTTTTTTTTTCACGTTCCATGATAAGAATGCTAAGCAAAGACACAAAATGAGAAAACTAATTCGCACACATGAAAAGAGTGTAATTAATGAGGATTTATCTTGATGTACCAATATCAAACGATATCGTGAAGTGCAGAACAAACTAGTACAGGCAGTAAGTATGCACCGAACTCAATGAAATATTAATTTCTTCCTACAACTTCATTAATAGAGCATTCAAGATAAACCAGTTTGAGTGGAAAGAAAGCGAGAGAGAGAGAGAGAGAGAGAGAGAGAGAGAGAGGGGGGGGAAGTTTTTAATTCGCATGTTCCTAGTATTGCAAATAATCGTTGGAATTTTCTTGATACCAATTTTTAAAACACATAATTTTTCTTACATGCATATCAGTTGTCGGTAAAATTTATAGGTTGCCACTGTTTTCTAAAATAAGCTAGGGGTCTTGGGTTCGAATCCCAGCTTGGGCATGTATGTTTGTGAGTGTCCATTCATCAATTTAATCATATCATCACTCATCACCATCTTCGTAAATTAGCCAAAAGTGGCACAAAGAGCTAAGTAAAATAAAGCAAATCAATCAAGCAATGAATCAATCAATCATTAAATTAAAAGAGCCTGAGACAAACACGATTAGCAATAACGCTAGCACAGATACGAATAATTTTCAAATAGATTGTAATAACCCGGGTTCGAGTCCTGGTCGAGCCTGCATTTTTCGCTGAAAATTTCTAAATTACAGTCTGCGTGTTCGAAACGAGGCAGCAAACACATCATGCTTACATTTGTTCGTTCGTGGATTTCCCCTATCTCACGTGTCCCTTGCAATTCTTGATATTGCATGATACAGGAAACACTCCGTGGTGATGTGGTTAGCACAGCTCGCTACGGCGCCAGGTGTCTCGGGTTTAAATTGGTCTAGACATTGGTGTCATTTGTTATTTCATCATATCATCCTCATCTTCGCGATTAGCAAAGGTGGCAGAAAAGCGAATTAAAATAAACCAAATCAATCAATCGATTATGGATATATTTTAGAATGAGTAATCTTGAATTTCGGTCTGCCCATTATTTGTTTTGGTCAGTTTAAAAATACTGTGAATCCTTCTTACAACATCGCAAGTATCATTAATGTTTTGGATTTTGCTCAGGCAAGACTCACAAGTTGTTGTTTTTAAGTCGTCTCTCTTAACGAGGAACGCTAGTGGCAACCCTGCCACGCGCCCCTGCTAGTTATGTCAGAGCAAGCGTTTGCTATGTTGGGTTGCATACGTACAGGATATACTTTAAGCGCTTAAAGGGCAGAAACTAAGCGCTTTCGAGGTAATCTTTATAGGGAAAAGTTACTTGTTTTTATGATATCTACCAGCTCCCAAGCGTTGTTGAAAGAGTTTTGCGACACCCTGTATATGTTTGTTCTGGCATAACTCTCAAAGGCCTGGGGCAATTTCAACCAAACTTGGTACACGTATCACTTGCAATCTGGAAATAATATTTTTGGGGTAAGACACCCCTGCACACATATGAATGTGGTGGGAAGGGGTGACATGTAAAAATAATCGAAAACCACCGATATTAAATTACGCACAAACCGACATCCGTGACTATATGCAATCCGCACAACGATAGTGTTTCTCTGGTTGTCTAACATTCAGGCTGTGTTGCGAAAACCACCGACATTGTGTGGAATCCATAGTTTTCGTCACACTCCCAATGCGCTTCAACTTCAAGTACATCACCTATCGGCATGGGGAGTGAGAGGGGGTGAAAAATAAAATGCCAGAAATTACCTAGATTAGTGTCGAATCCATAGTTTTCGGAGCCTCTAAGTTAATTGGTGACATTCACGATGAAATAAAATTAGTTACATTTTATACTATACTTAGAATTCATTATTTTTTTGGCTAATAGAACTTTGGGATAAATAAATACCCGGGTAGAGTCAAACCCAGATATTTCTGCCGCGATCGGTGCAGTAGAACGGAACCAGTGTTGCTAATCTACTCGATAGAAAAATCGTTACCGTTGCCCTAGGCACAGCTGTTCGTAGAACAAGGAAATTAGAGAACTCAGCTCTATGTAACGTTGAGTTTTAAACGCCATGCATTATAACAAGGGCTGGGATTTAATTGTGCTAACAAGTGGCTTTATATGTACATACATATAGACTAAAACCGCTAAATGAGAACTAATCCTTGCGAAAAATTACCCAGAATGATGTAAAGAAGACTTCTTCATAGCGATTTCAAATAAAATTAAACAATTTATTATTTTTCTATTGCATTAATGAATCTGGTGCCATTTTAACTGTTCACTCCCAAAAAGCCCATCCACACTGGTACTGGAACTGCAACGACATGTGATCCACGACTGACACTACCACTGGATTGAGAACTAATAACGCTGTTCTAAACACGTTTTGTTACAGAAATGAGAGTACCCAATCTTTACTAATATGAGGATGCTGAATACGGAAGTGTTTAAAGTGGAGGAAACAGAGTTATGGTTTCCCCCAGTTAAGAAAATTATCATAAAGGATCACCAGCATTAAGTTAATTTGCGCCTGTCTTTCACGGCATCTCTCATCTATGTTTTCACGCTTTAATTTCAAAATTTGAATAGTATTAATTCTTCCCAAGTGGCCCCCTGGGCTCGTTTTTCGGGCGCTCTTAATATATTTATTAAGTTATGCCCACATTGTTTATGATTAATTGTTATGTAACACGAATTATGCTATTTTGAAAATAAGAGCCAACGCATTCGTTATGGGTAATATGAATTATGCCCTCACTCAAATGAAGAGCCAATCTTAGAAAATGAAATTCGTGTTCAGGAGGTCAATTTCAATAAGAAAGAGCTACTTTCCTTTCTGTAACAGGAAAAAGTTGTTAAACAGTGACAAATGGACCACAAACACTCCTCCTTAAGCAGTATTTTTGTCTCTCTGTGACGGCCGACAGTCGGCTGCCTTTGTTGTACATTGACATACATACATGCCAATTTTAACACAAAAAAACAAAACGACATGCATCGCATTAAGCAGCAAAAACAACAGCTTCCATCAAACATATTCCTACAAGAACACGTGTCGGTGCCTGAGCCGAGGGTTGAAATTCTCATGCATCCACATAATTTATTTCTTTTGAGCAATTCTAAAATGATGAAATATGAACAATAGTACTGGAGGCATTATTGAATTTAAAGCTCCCTAACCAAGCACATGCACTTTCACTTACACACACGCAATACACGCACACAATGTCAAACCAGTCAAATACTTAAAATAAAAATATGGTGTTTACACTTTACAATCCAACAAAACTCACCATAATTTTGCCTTCCTACCGTAACAGAAATAGTGCATCATATTTACATTTGGCAACACTAGTCACTAGCTAGCCAATGAACATGCACTGCATAAAAGAAGCAACCACTACGCCATGCTATCGTAACAATCCCTAAGATTGTATGTTTATTTTATTAAGTCTCTCTGAACGCTTCATGTTGACCAGGGCATTCACTTGTTTTCCTCAGCTGTCTCAAGCCTCTTAGGCATGTTTACAATGCATTGTGTTGTGCCATGCAAACCTCCTGAGCATTCAGGAAACAGGTAATACTTCTGGTTATGGTGTCAGCGGTTTGCGTGGTAGCAATTATGATAATAAACACGATTCGGCGATTCGGCATCGAGGAAGAGCTCGATGGCCAGGGAATATAGAGGTGAGACAAGCGGGGAGGTGACTGACTTTAGATTGAGTTGAGAGAGAGAAGGTGGTCAGCAAGGTAAGAGGTCAGGAGTGGAAGCACGCTTTGGTCAGCATAAGGGAGAAGCTTACAGAGGACTTCGCTATTTTCATTCAGCTAAAGACTTCAGATAGACAGGTAATTATCCTACACCCAGCCATGATACAGGTTCAACGGTTCACAAAACCCAACGAGTGACCATTGTCTTTTCAGTAGTTTAATTCCTTTGTGTAATTTGTACCTTTCGCATGCCAAGCGATAACTCGTCATGTCAATGACGAGTGGTCTCATCAAGAGGATGAATGATGAGTAGTTTACATCACCCCATCAATTAACTGGTTAACCTTCTAGGTGCTCTTAAGATCCCACGAACTTTAAGGTTCGTTACGGGTCAACATGAAGCGTTCAGAGAGACTTAATAAAATAAACATACAATCTTAGGGATTGTTACGCTATATTGCCACATTACTGTCCCTGCCGAACGGTGTGAACCGCGAGCTGGAGCGCTATTCAATTGTTTTCAATTATGTTTGCTCGATTGTGTCCAGGAATTGAATCACAATATGGCAACAATGGCGAATGTTGGCGAGCAGGGTAGAACACGTGATGCTAAGAGAAAGGGAGACGAAACGAAAAATTGGTATCTGCGCAACGGCAGAGATAGCTGCATTGGGCTCTAATCAGCTAGTTTCTGAATAAAATATAAAATAAGCAGCAACAAGTTTTGATAACAATGTGTTACAATTTAGTGAAGGACGCATTATTTCTTTGTGGGAAAGCTTTGGTTCAATTCACCACCTCAGCTGTACATATAAAACCGCGTTTTTCCTACTTGTATCGGATAGTAGTAGTAGTAGTAAATCTACATGAAGTCATCTTTTGGTTGATTTTTTACAGCTCCTCATTTGTGTCCATTCTTTGCTCTTGTATTCACTTCTTGATAATTGTTTTTCTTGTATCTTCAATTATTTGTTCAATGAATTCTTTTCTTGATCTTCCTCTCTCACGCCCATCCTTCATTCTCCCTTGTACAATCCTATGCACTAAACTATCATATCGTAGAGGTTAGAAGGTTTTTCTATTACCGCTCCCGCCACTCGGTGCTGTGTTTCCGGGAAGAATTTGACAGCCATCACGTGAGTGCTTCCACGCACTAAGAGGAACGCTGGAGACAATACGTGCATTGTTCTCTGCCAACCAGAGATCGCCGTTCCCCTTGGGAGGGAACACTTAATGTTCCGTTTGCACATTCGCAGAGAAGTGGAGGGGAGGACAACCATGTTATTTGGAGTCGTTGTTCTGCCATTTTTGGCTATTCGCAAAAATAAGGATTAGTGATGAATAGATACTCACAATGAACAACCATGTTCAGGCTGGTATTTGAACGCAGGACCTATGGCATCGTAGCGAGCTGTGATAACCACTCAGCCACGGACGTCTGCTCTAAGGGCTTGAATAAGTCATTAAAACGAATTGGTTGCTCTTTTGAAGGACTCCTGACCGCCAGTCGCCATGTTTGCACTAAATATACATCTGGCAACAATGGCCCACATACGACAGCCTACTAACTGGGGAGGATTGTTTCAGAAAAGAAACCTTATCGACTGTAGAATGTAGTCATCTTTGTCACTTATTTTCAGTACAGATTTTCGCAATTTTCGCTCATCTTTAATCATTTCTGCATATTTACCCATATATTAAACATATTTTTAGATTACCTGCAAAGAGTAGGATTAATATCGGATTAAAAATTATGGGTACTCGAGTTTGGACTTCAATGGAAAATTAACCGGTAGACCTACGTAAAAATGAGTAACATCAAAATGGTAACCAATTTGTTTTCGATTATTCCAAAATAAAAGTCACACGACTGCTCTCCTTGAAATTCTATGAATGAAAAACTTGTACCAGTATAGTGCAGGTAGAAATACGATTCAAATACGATTCTTAGTTGTCGATTTTTTAAATCGGCCAAAAAGGATTCTTACCAATTTTGTGAAACGTCTTCTTAGAATTAGGAAATCGAAGGCACAATCGAAAAATATTTGTTACGATAACTTAACGCAGAATTGAATAAGCTAAATTTTCATGTAAGTCGTTTTTACGTACGTCTACTGGTTAATTCTTAATTTAAGTCCAACCTCGAGTAAATGCAACAGTAGTTGTCTTCGATAAGATCATATCCATCCTCCTACCTTTCCATTCCCTGTCGTTTCAATCGTTTGTGATTAAAAAAGCACCCCAAAAGGTTTAATAGCAGTTGAAGAATGTAATTATGAGAACGAAGAAAAGATCTTTTTCTGGAATCGATCTCCCAGCTGCTAGCCAGACAGACCGGGGAAACAGCAACTCGTGAAGCGAATCACAAAATGAAAGCGCATTTGAAAACTGAATATTCGAGATTGCAGGATATAAACTACTTTAATGTTCCATTAAAAATTCAAACCTAATGCCTACGCGCGTCAATGTCCATTCGCTCAACAAACTTCCATGGGTGCTTCTTAATATCAGCCAGTAACACTTAATGAACAATAACGGTACGGTTTTAATCACATGCTTCAAAGTAATGAGGTGAATACGACGGCTGATATTGCACATGAGCGTAACGATCTACCATCGCGTTCATGCGTCCTCTTTACGAGTAGAAATCCCGTTCGAAGCACGGACACTCTTATGAGGTAGGTGTGGCGAGCCGAACCTCATCCTCGCGAGTACGGCGGCGGTGGTATGGGGGGGGGGGGGACTGGTGACGGTGGGTGGGGTTGAATTACGAGCGATTTACCAAATCTCCGTTCCCCTTGCCTAATTTATGATCGCATCTCACGGGGCCTACCATTTTCCTCGATGGTGATTTACGGGCATTCTTGTTTCTCCGTTATGAGGAGAAGTAATTAGTTGGATGGCGCAGGTGAGATAAGTGCCTGAAAAATGGGCAGCGGGTGCGGGATAGTTTTAAAACTTGATCGCAAAATTACTCTCTGATTCTTAGGGGTTGGAGGGGGGGATGGAGCAGCAAGCCTGCAGAAATCTTGGCTGATGATTACGCGGTCGACTTTTAGCAGGTATAATCTCCTAAGTGATGATTTGAGCGCGAGCAACATGGAATGGAACACCTTATGAATGGTCTTGCATGACTGAATGACGCACACTTTTCCTCCTACACAATTATGACGGTTTAGATTAAAGTTGTCTCCAGATCAAATCTCTTAGTGTCTCCCCGATGTCCTAATGATATTGCTGTCGCTTTGTAATCAAGGGAACGCTGGTTGAAACCCTGTTGATTACATACTGTACGGTGTACGGATTGCTCATACTTTGCCGGTCTTTCTGAGTGGTATCTGATAAGCCGTTGACAAGCTGTCACAACGTACAGGATTGCGCACAAAAAAATGAGGCGATGTTGTCAGATGTAAAATGTTCTCAAGCCGTTCTCACTTCTGTTGTGTTTGTTGTGTGTGCAGTCATTAACCTAACCTAACCTAACGTTTGAGTTTGAGTAAATTGGTATGAACATTGTAGCCTATACTGAAAATATCAATAGGGACTTACTGTATTATGTAAATTGGTATGAAAATTGTATCTTGACTTGCTACATTTGCTGGTCAAATTATATTTTTAATTTAATCGTTAAGAGATTTACTATTTTATTTCAAATTTCTCTCTCTTTTCTTGTCTAAAAAGAAAAACAGTTTTGCGCACAGACTCTAATGCTATCAAAGTGGCAACGTTCGATCAAAATCTGTGCGCAAAATAGGTCAGTAATATTTGTGCGCAATTCTGGATCTAAAGTGTGCGCAATTCGGTTGCGGCGGTTGGGATCACCTGTTAAACTGCAAGTCAAGTGCCCATTATCCCATCTGAGTAGACATAAAACAAACTTTTGTTTTGGCTTTACTTTAGCCTCTCAGGGCTCTCTTTATCCTCCACATGTGTTGGAATTCTACGAGTATTTCCACTTTTGGTTATTTCTTACTCTCCCCTCTAATATACCCACGTTCATTTCACATCATTTCTTCACAAAACAGGGTAGGAAATGCACCTCACACCTTTCAGAAACATTCAAAATTCACATTACAGTGTGTTATTTCACATTTCGTATTTTCGTCAAAAACGAAATATTCATACCTCTAGTTATATTTATGAAATTGACTGGAGAATGAAATCGTAAACACGATCGAAACAGCTGGACTGGGAACGAAGCAGAAGTGAAAAGAGCCGGACCTAATTGAATGTAGAAGTGTAAGACAGTCTTTAAAGTGGGACAATTGTAGAATGTCCCCATGTACGCTGCGAAGAAGGTCGTGGATTTGATTACAGTCTGTCCGTAAGGCCTGCCATGCGTGCTCGGAAAGATAAGCGCCTCAAAGTATTAACTCGCGAGAGAGTCTATACGCCGGCTGGCTACTAAGAGAAGAGATAGACTTAAGAACAAGTTTTCCGGATGTTTCTGCTTGAGAATGTTGCAAGTATCAGAATCCAACTCTCTCTGCCCAATTAATTTGGTTGATTGATTGGTTGAGATGAACCTAAAGCAAATCTGTAAGGATGGATAAAATTGGATTGATCTTGTCCAGGATAGAACTACTAATTAACTCTCTAGCCTTCTTGAACCCGACGATTCATGACTACAGCAACACAGGCCTTCCATCTGTCCCTATACTGAGCAAGATCTTTATACGTTTTTCCATCCCTACCAATTTCCTTTAGGTCCATCTCAACATTATCCCTCCATCTTCGACTTGGTCTTCCTTCTGGTCTCTTACCATCAGGCTAGAATAGATAGATAGATGTTCAGTATAGAAACAGATGAAATTTAATGGGTTGTTTATACTTGCGATGTTCGCAGGCAATGCATTCCATGCTTTAGGAGCCGAAAAGGAGAAAGATGATTTGTAGGCAGTGGTAGAATGATGGGGTAAATGGAAATTGTTCCGCTTGATTGATGGATTTCCTTACGGGAATGCATTTCCTCGAACAGGTATTGTGATTTACCTTCTGTCAGTATGCGGCGGACGAAACAGAGACAGGTGCAACTTCCTTCTGTTTGCCATCGTAAGAACCAGATTATTATTTATAAACGAAAGAATATTATCAGACCTTTTTGCTTGAAAAATGTATATAAAGCACGTATTTTGCACCATTTGTATTTTTTTTACTGAGCTTTTTGATCACGTTAAGGTAATAAGTCTATAATTCCCAATTTACTTTTAAAGTTGCGTAGAGACTACCAGCAAAAACAGATTAAGACTTTACTGTTTAGTCAAAGAAAGAACGTATTCGTTCGACAGAGCCCAACCTGAACGTGAGAACAGGGCATTTACTTCAGCCCGAACGTGCCGCATCCAGCAGTAAATTCCAAGGGAATGATGGTAGTTAGGTTGGCGTCTCGCAGAAGTCAGCGATCTTTGGAGATGGAACTTGAGGAGACTTGCTTAGTTCAACGCTATCGACAGCTGCTTCGGGATAACGACTTTGAACTCTGCGAAGGTTCTTGTCGAAGGGGCGGGATCGGAAAGAACAGAACTTCTCGTTTCTGCAGAAAGACAGGAGTTCCTCTAGGACTCGAAAGGAAACAAAGTTTCTCGTTTCGTCTACCGAAGAGAATTGCAGACACACCCGAGGAGAATATGCTTCTTGGAAACCGGTTTTATACCGTTCTTATTCTCTTATCTTTCTTGCGTAACGATCTATTACAGTAATGTACAGGGTGATTCAAGAAATAAGATACTTTTCTAGCGTATATGCCAATTGGATTGAAATGTTCTTGTACTTAAGTCTGTTTTACAAACAGACAGGTTAATAGGGAATAGTACTAGAGTTTACACTGAAAATAGTACCATTGAAATGAGCACCCACCGAGAACGGGCCAATTCTCTCCGTTTCTCTAGGTACGACATGTAACAAAATAAATCATGTCCATAATAATTTATAGTGAGCAATTATAAACATTGATAATTATTATTAGTACAATGACCGATCCGTCTTCCTTACCATCCTCCCAACAAAGTAGTAAAACTTGACACTAACGCTCTTTGATAAGAAATACACTTTTTATGTATTGTACAGGGTGTTCGAGAAGTCGCCATTATATTACATAGTACATACTAGTGTTACATATATAAATATATGACATCTTTATTTCATATAACGTATGTAAGTATATAGATATGCATGGTAACATACTTGCGATCTTTATATTACGTTACAATACATCGCTTACCCCGTGCGTTGTCGTTCGTTCACCCTAGCCGTTCCTCAACACTGTAACTATGTCCTCTCACATCAGCCATAGCACAACAACTGACATACCAATTCGAGTGAGAGTTCCATGTGACCTTCAGAGCAGGGATGCAAACCACACAAATGAAATCATTCCCACGCAACCGAATAGCGGACAGTTTTCAATACACTTGCAACGGCATACATGTAAGTAGGTGTAGGGGGACTTCTCTGACATACCCTATGAAGGATATCTTAATTGTGGCTAAACTCCCATAAAAGTAAAATACTAGGAGCTGGTAAAAAGAACAATGATCAAGAATAGAAACATTGGTTGTTGAATTGAAACACAAGAAGTCATTACGATTCCATAGGTAGTATGTAGTTAGGGTGTAAAATGCAATGGGTCATATATTTTTCATTAAAGAATTTATTTTTTAAAAAATCACAAAAGTAATGTCTAACCCACAATCAATATATTGTAGACTTGCGTACTTTCGACGTGGCCTTTGGCCACGTCTTGTACGCTCGCATGCTTGACCTTCGGCCACGTTGTGAATGCAATCACGTTATAGATGGGGTTCCTCAATGATCTTAATGATTTTGAAAATATCTGCATGGTGTATTGGATGATGGGGAACATATAACTTTGAAAAGTTTAGAAAGTAACTTTATGTGTGTATGGGCTCTAATAAGGTACAAATATTCCAACTATTATTGTCTATTTTCTTCATAATAAACTGAGTAAGTAATAACCGTTTCAAGATAATTAGTTGGATGTTTTTCATTTACGAATTAAATTGCGACACTAAATTGAAAATGTTATATTTACTTCTTTTGTCATTTTCTCATTTTTGAACGTAATTGGATAATAACTGTTTTCCGTCATTCCCCTCAAATGCCTACCTTGCCTCTGTAATAAATTCTGATGCTCGCATTTTGAAATTCGAAGAGTGTAGCATAATTCCCTTACAGTAGTTTTCGGGGTGAAAATAAACATTCTTTAAGTTCCCTAGCAACGTCCGTTTCCATGGACAACAACAGGCACGGCAAGCTCTAAGGAATTGCATGTCATTATACCCCCTAAACATTTAGTTAAAACAAGCACGAGGTAGATATTTACGCATTGAGTATAACAATAAATACGTAATTGTATCTGGGCTGAAACTCCTTATTATGTAGATGTCACTCTTGTTTCAGGCACCTTTTCAAAGTCATGAGTTCATTCGTCTGTGTGCTATTGATCTGTGAGAAATATAATGTAGCTAAGGTCTAAATCACCATCCCTGAGACCTTCTGTAAACAAACGGTCTCACCGATTCAATGTATCACTCCGCGTCAGCTGATCCATGACCGCAATCATCTGCTGTTACACTCATAGTTCGCCGCACCTATTCATTTTATATCAGAGCCTCTGAATGTGAGAACCCGTTCTCAAAACATCAGACGAATATGCAGGCGCATACATTGTTACTCTCCCGGTCATTCTCTCTTTCATAACCCTTAAAACTGCAGACACTGACACACCACTGCACTGGCATACCAACTTAACCACTTCATTTACTGGTTTCTCAGGATACTACTGACAGAACGTTATATAAATATTGAGTAGAATCTGTTTCTCACCCCTTTTCAAAGGCTGTCCTTGCTGGTGTTTTGAAAACAAGCTCGGAGTAAACGGAGACTTTCCCTCACGCATAGAACTCGGCATGTTATTTTTCTAAGGCTAAGTCAGGCAATATTACTAAGTTGCACTACTTCCTTGCTGTTCACATGATTATTTTTAGAAAATAACCAATGTTATAAAATATCATTATGTACACAAATCTCTAAGCTCATTGAAAGTTATATTACTACAAAATGTTCACACTTATCTTGCCTTGCCATGTCACCAAGTTATTTTACGAAGTGCACTATATTTGGCGGAACAAAAATCGTTATTAGGATGCTTGTCAAAGTTTCCAACCGCAATAAATTTACTAACTTTTTGTCTTGTTTTGATCATCATCAATATATTTATTGGACTTACAGCAATGCATATGGCTGTTTATGCCCATTATATATTTTATTTACATAAGATACAATTTACATAAAATGTACAAACAAATTTCAAATATACTCCTATCTATATCAAACCTTAGAAATATACATTACCATGTTATATAATTTTGTCTAAAAAATGCAAGTAAAATATATTCAAAGAAGCCAAATTTATGGGAAATGATTACTGGTGCAAAGATTTAACCATAAAGGTGAAGCAATAAGTAAAAAAGAAAGAACATTGGGTTTAAAGTGAGACGTCATTTGCGGCAGCGTATCCCATACTACAAATTTGCCATTGTTTTACCTTACGTAATGAATCCTGTAACAACGCTGGATTTTCGTGTGGATTACTTTACTTCTATGAGTTTGCAATGCTTTCTGCATGCAGGTGGTTTTTTTTACAGAAGGTGTCAGGGTTTGTGATTTGAACTATAGACAATTAAGAATTGAAGGAAACAATGTGTGTTGCAAAAACTGTCCGTGGCAACGGTTGCTAAGGACGTGAAAAAAGGGCATTTTCACCCTTAAGGAAGGGCCGATTGAGCGATTTTTTAATTTTCTCGGCCTTTTGGGACGATTTCATGGGGGCTCGTAATCGGGCATTTTTCGCCTCCGGGGCTTCCTTCATGGAGAACATTTATGTCAGTGAGTGGTGGGATTGGGGCTATATATATATATATATATATATATTGGATTATGCTTAGTCTTTGCTGTCTTCTTGTGCTACCTTCACACGGAATTAAAGGCACGTATGTCAATAATTCATCCTCACTGTCGCGATTAAGCTAGAGAGACAGAAATAAACAATAGTACAGCATGGGTATATTATTTTTCCACTTTTATAAATGACTATTTATAGAACGTAATAATATAGATATTATTGTGATAGTCACTTTATTTCTCAGAATACACTCATGAAACCCTTTTGTATTATGTGTGATGCGTGTTAAGACCTTATAAAGAAAATTGAAATCTAGAACTTGTTTGAGACCGATACACCGCTTTCCTTTTTAATGATATTCAAATCTTATTACAGTCATGTCCTAATACCTTATCCAAATAAAAAGAGAATGTAATAGAAGTTTAATGAACGAAGACCGAAAGCTTTACGATAAAGCAGGAAAAGACAATGAAAAAAAGCAGTTCATTATTCGCGGCTAAAAGTGAAGAGAAAATCTCATTTGGTCCTAGGCATTAAAACAGACTATGCTAAGGAGATTATTATCATGAAAATGAGAACTTTCAGACTTTGGAGGAAAGAAGATATGGAAGGGTGGGGGAAAGAAGATGAGAGTCTTCTCGTGGCGAGAAATAAAAAAAGTTTCCAACCGAGACACGCCCAGAAATCGACACCAAAAGCAAATACCAAGAACTTTCTTCTCATGTAATCTTCCAGAATTGTCTTCTTCTTAGGTATTAAAGATACCAGACTTTTCCATAAGGTTTCAGTACTGCGGAAGATTTCTCTGAATTTCATTGCTGTGTTAACGCTTTTAGCAGGCAGTGAAAAGGGCTTTGATTAACTTTGTACCTTCAACACGTTTCTTTCAACACACACTTCGTTCCGAGTTAATTCCACAGCGACCCTAGAGCGTTTTTGAGCTTGATGGTCGCCGGTGTGCCTCCCCGATGGCGCAGTGTTAGCGCCGTCGCCTTGTATTTAAAGGGTCTTGGGTTCGATTACCGGTGGAGGCACATAGTGGTTTGGATCCCACTTTAAACTGTAGGTCCAGTCCCGATTAGCCTTACTGTGAACAAAGTGGATTAAAAAAACACCAACGTAAAGGTCGCCGAAATACATCAATGATTGATTTTTGAGTTTGTTTTTATGCATAGAAAAGTTAATCGGGGATGAATCTACTGTTAAAAGTGGAATTCGAACCACTATATGCCTCCACCGGGTATCGAACCATGGACGCCTTGAATACAAGGCGAAGACGTTACCAAGACCAATTATATATTATTAAACGTACAAGTTATGTACAAGTGTGTTCAGTAGCCACACGGAAAGGGAAGATGGGACTTGATGATCTGACCGATGACCGATGTGGCAGGCCTTGGTCCTTAGTTGTGGCGCCATGGAGCTGTTTTTACACATGCATACATAAATGTCTGTTGTTTTCCTTACTCTGTATTGTGGCTAATCGCGGCGATAGGATTAATATAGATACCTTAAATTGATCAAGAGACGCTCACAAAAGCCCATATGACACTCGCAAATGACTCGAATCCACAGCCTTCAATGACCTAGTCGTGAGTCGACCTCTTAACTCCAGTGCAAAAGCACTTTACACACACACACACATATATATATATATAGACACAAAAATGTCGTAGGAGACAGTAAACACCTACCGCAATTGAAGAAAGTTTGATATTTCATACTTTATACCTACTGTGAAAATGAGGTCATGTCCTCGAAATATCAACCTTTTCTTCAATTGAGGTAAGTGTTTACTGCCTCCTACGCCATTTTTGTTTATCCGCCCTTCTGGCACTCTTTCTCTTTCTATCCCTTATATATATATGGGTGTGTGTATCTGTGTGTGTTTATATGGTGTTAGGAAAATGGCACATAAGGCACAAACTGTGATATTCTGTTCCATTGTAATAAGTCAGACTGAAGCAATTAAAGAAAATATTGTAAGTGTTGTAATTTTATATTAGGCATACGTGAGGATTGTAAACAGTGATGGTCCAACATGTACATCGCCATTGCCACGTGTGTGTACGAACGAGAAGGCACGGTGAAAACGATGTACTGTAACGTAAGTCTCGTGTATGTTAAAATGTAAATAAATATACACATGTTATAAATAAATATCTCAAATATACGTAAGTGTAATATGTTCTACGTAATATAATCTCAAGGTACAGGGACTTCTCTGACACCCTGTACAATTGGTTAAGACTTCCATTAGAAGTTTGGCGGGGAATGGGTCTGGTTATAGCCCACCAACTTTACCAGGGCGAAATGTCTGTACGATATGAGCCCATTGATTGGATTATACGCACATGGCCATTCCCATTCAACCCCTTCTATTCCACTCCCTTGGTCGTTGTAGGCGGCGCTCTCAATATTTCTCCTTCACCTGTTACCCGCCCGTGAAGACCAAAGACATTAGCGCTTACGACGTCGCGGGGAGTTGGACAGATGCAGACACTGTATCTTTCTCGCCACGTCACATGTCCTCGGCTTCTTTCACCTTTTTCTTTTATGGCAATCTCTTGCTGCAGATCGCTACAGTCTCTCGTGTGCGCTTCTGAGAGAGAGCAAGAGAGGAAGTGATGTATTTATTCTTAAGCATCTTCGACTCGGTTGGAAGCAACGTGTTTACGTTAACTTGCAGAAATACAGGGTGCGACAGAAGTAACGCCGTCTTACAGTTTCTTGTGATTTTACTGAACCATTTGTGATAATTACAGGTGTTGAAAATAAGGGTAGTTAGAAAAACGTAAGTTTAACTATGCAAAATAGAACATAATTATGTAAAATATGTATCGTTGGCACATTAACAAGAATACTAATTGTTCTAGGTTAAATGTTCAAAATTCTGTCCTAACAACCACACCCAAAAATCTTAGGATGTAATTTGTTAATGTCAGACATTTCGCCCCGAATTGAAATGGTTCACGATCTGTTACACAAGATCCTTATGCATGCCATACAAAAACAAACATGGTGGCGTTAGGTCCGGTAATCAAGGTGGCCACTCAACTATATGGGTCATCTATACCACAGGCAATCTGGAAAACAAACATTACTAATTCAATACGTCAGTTACAATTAAACCATGTCGACAATATTCACTTTATAAGTCACTGGTAATTAAAGAGCGTTACTTCTACCGCACCCTGTAGTTTCCTCGGGGTTCGGGGCAGACCTTCAAGGCACACATGTGTTGTCTACAGCAGATTAAGCACATCAACATTAAAGAGAGAAACATTCATTAGTAGACAATTAAATACAGGATGTTCCATAAGTGTAGAAACACTGTTTATAACAGAGATAGGGGAACAGAAATAACGCTTTGATACATCATATAGGAAAACGGGAGAATTTTTTAGTGTATGATAGCCAACTTAATAACGTGATCTAAACCAGAAAATGTCTAGAGTTAAAATTTTCTACAAATCAGGTCCTTGAATGCTAGTTTAAGCGAGCTTAACTATTTTGAGCCAACCTCCACGGAGGAATGGTTAGCACAGCGCACTAGGATGCAATGGGTCCCGAGTTCGAATCTAAGTTCGGGCATGGGTGTTGTTTGCAACTGTTCCTTCATTAATTTCATCATATTATTCTTCATCTTCATCTTCGTGATTAGTCCAAAGTAGCAGAAGTAAAATAAAGTCAATCAATAAATCCGATCTATCCGTTCGTCTGTCAATGGTAGTAAAAATAGGCAATAATGGACAATAATAGGCATTTATCCTTAAACAATAAAAGTAGAAATACATTTTGTTGGTGAAATGTCGACAAGATAATAATAATTAATTGATTTGGCTATTTAGGAAACTAAAATGCTACAATTATAAAATTTTGTGCAAATGAATTCGGAATCAATTGCTAATTATATATGATATAAATTTTTCCCATCGGTAATTCATTAAAATTCTATAACAGATAAACCGAAGGATACGCCACTGGTTAGACTCGTATAACATATATACGGTGATGCAGTCAAACGGGAAGATTTAAAAAATTCACAAAATATAGAGAAAGCAAATATTAGTTAATATTTGAACATGAATGTACTGTACATGAGTTGAAATTGCTAGTGTACCTGAAAAATGTTCATTTTTTTAATATGGTGTCAGTACGATGGCGTCCTAGGTGTTGCACACATTGTCGGAGTCTCAGAGTAAATCCTCCCATGACGCTTCGTAACATCTCCAACGGAATGTTGTGGATCTCTTGCCGAATTCGCTACTTCAAATTATCCCTGGTTCTTGAAGGGTTGTCCTTGAATACTTTGGATTTGAGAACCCCAAAAGAAAAAGTCAGGCGCCGCAAATCGGGTGAACGGGCAGGCCACGTAATATCACAGAATGTGCTGATGAGACGACCATGAAATGCGAGTCTAAGCCAATCCATAGGCACTCTGGCAGTATATCTAGTTGTACCATCCTCCTGGAAAAGTGCTTATTCATCTGGGTCATAGTCATCGAGGACAGGCAGGAAAAAGGCTACCAATATGTCAGCATAACATCAGGGGCGGATTTACTCTGAGACTCCGACAATGTGTGCAAAACCAAGGACGCCATTTTACTGGCACCATATTTTTAAAAAATGAACATTTTTCAGGTACACTAGTAATTGGCACTCATGTACAGTACATTCATGTTCAAAATGTAACCAATATTTGTTCTCTCTATTTTTTGTGATTTTTTTTTATCTTTCCGTTTGACTGCCTCGCCCTATACCTGTTGCGCAAAATGAGTTTTCCTTAGAATTCATTGGTCAATAGAGCCTCGTGACTATGGAAACCATCGTACAGCACAGTTAGATTGGTTGCATAGACAATAGGCGTTTCCTTGCGCTGCAGCTGTGCTAAAGCATCGGTCACCCCTAACTATCATTGTTTAGGTTTTATCCCTATTAACAGTTTGCCAAGTTTTATGTTAATGAACAGGGCTAAGATTTTCAGGGTGCATTTTTTTTTAAAAGTGCGAAAACAAAATACGCTCACCAGATTGTTTTGGCTGGATTATACCTGCAGCCACAATATTTTGAAGCCAACGTCCTTGTAACACTGCATTCTGGTGCTACGTGCAAAATCACTTCTGGACTCACTGGGTCAAAGACTATGCCATGACTAATTGTTCGAGTTGGAGTTTTAAGTCTACTTTATTCACAGTAAGGCTAATCGTAACGTAAAGTAAATTCTCTCTTCGCTAAGAGAACACTGTTATTTTCAGTTGACTCACCACACACACTCCTAATGTTTGGAGAGACATTACATAGAATACAGTTCCACTACATAGTATTATGCTCGTCATATGTATTACCGGATATAAGGGGGATTCATAATACATGACTAGTTAACTAGTATGAATTTACGTATTAAAGTTAAAGGGGACTAAATTTTCCCCAAAAATTGCCACACTTTAATAGTGTCTTATTACAATCAGGGGTCTCAGTTCGACATCTAATGTGAACAAAGCACTGTGGTTCTCGTTCATCTTCAGACTATAGGTCCATTACCGATTAGCGCGTTCATATCTCCGTGGCGGAGTGGTTAGCACAGCGCGCTATGGCTCCAGCGATCTCGGGTTCGATTCCCGGTGTGGGCATGGGTGTTTTCTATGTCAATCAATTTCATTATATCGTCACTCATCCTCATATTCGCAATTAGCCAAAAGTAGCAGAAATGCGAAGATTTGCATGTGAGCATAAAGTGGATTTAAATCGAATTCTGATAAATGCATACCTCGGTTCCCCCTAACTTAAAGGCTTCTGCGAGAATAAGGGCTAATATTAACAATACCTAAATAAAATGTCTTCGTTTGGACTTTTGTTTGACTGGCGGAAGCAATGCCAAAATCTTCCGGACTAGTAGAAAAGTGCTAGGTTGTATCCTTTATAACTTGAGTTGAGGTCCCTTTGCCACATCCAGAGGCCCAAAGTGATTAAAGCGTACGTCAAAGGTAAGATATCGAACCAGGACTATTCTATCCAAAGAAACAAGGGACAAAGAGGACCGAAAATACGTGGAACTGTTCCCTCTAGAAGTTGGGAAGGAGGCAAGAACACGAATCCTAAGAGAAAACTGAGAAAAAGAAGAGCTTGTTACGCCGCGAGAAAGAGAAAAGACGTCCTTTGTTAATATCTTCCTCTCTCGGTTGCAGAAAGGCGAACGGAGAACCTCCGCAGGGGAAGGCAGGTGAGGATGAATGGGATTATCATATTCACGAAACCGCTCAAAGACGGAAAGGGAGAGAAAGGAGTGGGGAAAGAAGGGGGAAGAGGGGGAGAGTCGTCCAGGTTCGACTGGAAGTTCGATTCAGCGTCGTGGTTTCTACAAGGCCTCAGCAACAACATGTACCGCATCTTTCCCTGTTTCCTCTGGTCGTGCAATGAACCAGAATCCTTGTAGGGGTTTGGGGGTAAGTGTGCAATGAGGGAGCAGTAAAAGGGGAAGTTTGGTAACGGAAAAATTGTTTCGGTTCTGTTGTTTTCTCCTTCCTTGCTTGGTTGCTACAACGATACAATGAGCCGCCAGAGTTGGAAGAGAAGATCGACCACCCCGCCTCGTTCCGCTCTATACAGCGAACTAGAAAACTTAGATAAGTAAATTATTTTAGCCCAAAAATGCACATTTATATGATATTTAGGTCTATACAAAATGCTACGACCCCTCCCGAAAATATTGCCGCCTGTCCTCTGCACTTATTTGCTCCTAGCGCTGTTGGTGTGAAACATCAAAACAGAAATTGCAAATATGACAATCGAATAATTCATTGATTGATTGATTTGGTTTATTTTATTTCCTTTTTCAGTCACTTTCTGGCTAATTTCGAAGGTGAGGTTGAGAGATGATATGGTGAAATGGTAAAGGTACACTCACAAAGCACACCCGTGTTGAGGGCAGGATTTGAATCCGGGCCGAGGCGTCGTAACATACTACGCCACTGAGGTTAGAGAAAATTGAATAAAAAGGTGCTGTGTTTCGTTTCTGAGTTACTAGTTTTGTCGTTGATATGATGATGGAGTTCGTTTCAGGCTATGTTCTCTATTTCGCTAGATTTTCTAAAGGAATTATTGAGTACGAGAAGGCATGGAGATACATATATAGGACTTCCAAGCTGAGAGTGTCTATCTACCAGTCTGAACCATCTGGAAATCCTGTAAAACTCATCGAATTGACTTCTTGTGGAAAGTCATAGAAATCTCAGGAAAATGTACTGTGTTTCTGGAAACATGAAATCTCAGAAAATTATTGACAATGTTTGCACAATTTTCGACAGTAATTTCGTGAGTGTATCCACTGATTTGTACGGAACACGAGAAATGTCTACTCCAAACTCGATCACATGGCAGATCCATGTCATTCAAGTTCTGGAAAATTTTAAGACCAAACGCCGTTGTCCACAAGACCACACATTGAAATTGTTGATAGAGCTGAATGCACTGGAGTCCATTCTTGCAGAAGCGTAAATTCTTCTTCTCCGAAGAGCTTCATTCCTCACGGTTCCAACCTGTTACGGCGAACAATTTCCTGATAGCTAGCATGTTGATATTGACATTCTGATTGATGGGCACAAAAGGCGTTATTTCCATCTCTGCCCAAAACCACCACAGACGCCGAAAAGCGACAATGTTTGTAGCAACGGAATTTTTCCGTCCCTTCTTCATTAATTGACGTTGGTTTTGACAGTTGTGCACGCTCTACGATGAAAATCTTCTCATCAGTAAAATAACTTTTGAAGACAATCACCAGCGACCAACCGAAGAAAACGACGTGCTTTCTCCAACTGATTTTGTTGTTTTCACTTTTCTTTATAATCGTGTATTTCCCTTCTGAATTTTAATTTCTTGAGAAGCTTTTTCAGATGTTACAGTTTCTTAAAAAAACTATGAATAAAACAATATAGATAGAGGTTTTGGCGTCTGGTCATTTTCAGCATTTTGTTTTCGTTTAAGGTTGGAAGGATATGATCAGTATGATCTGATTTCTTTTATGTGGCACGCGAAACTGAAACATGCATTTTGGACTTTCTGAGTATTTGTTTTAATTCGAAAAGATAGATTTGGTTCGTAAATTACATCGAGGTAGTCTAGTGTATGAAGTATCAGTGATTATACTAGTCTCATTTTCATCTCTCTTTTTGAGCATTCATTGAATCTTTAGAAGGATCTTAGCATTGCGTGAACTTTTGTAGTTTGTTCGTTAACATGAAAGTCCAAGTTATGGTGTTAATAAAAAATGACGTAAATATTTTTGACACCTGATGAATAAGGGATTGTATATGTGTTTAGTCACTTGCATATGTCGTTAGAGTGAGACTATTTCGGAAACCAATAATAGAGGAAGTTAATTTTTGTGTTTATTTTTAGTCCATTAAATATACACTAGGCCTAGGTATTTATTGCCTTTGGATCTTCATTAAGCAATGCTACGGTGCATGTGTCGAAATGAAGTTGAGTGTTATCTTCGTTAAAATGTGTTCGATTACGGTAGGTAATCCTGCTGTAAAAATGGTGCACAGTAGAGGGGCTAAAATGAATCACTGCGGGACTCCAATTTCCAGCAGCTGTGTAAGGTGTCTCGAGTTCGATATCCGGTGGAAGCACATAGTAGTTAGAATCACACCTTAAAATGTAGGTGAAGTCCCGATTAGCTATCTGTGCATAAAGTAGATTTAAAAGAAAAACTGACAACTCAGTGGATAGGTATCGGAGAGAGAGGTGCGTGGCACTGTATTCTATGTTGTAAAGTTTCAATTTTCTTAAGAGCAGGCCATGATAAACACTTTCAAAAGCTTTAGGGAGATCCACTAATAATTTACCAACGCCACTGCCATTCTCTTGTCAATTGATGGGAGTAAATCATTCAGTGATTTTATGCCGTTGCTATGGTGTGAGTAGGAGTGAAACCGGGTTGGTATTAAGTTATTGACATGATTACTTGTAAATACTTTTATCAGCAATGTTGGGAAAATAGTTAAGACACTTTTTGGTAGAAGTTGTTTCAGGAATATTATTACGTTTTTCTTTGGTATGGGAACAACACGTGTTGTTTTTCAGCCGGCTGGAAATTGTCCAGTTGGGAATGAAATATTTATTATGTGTGTCAAGCGGCGGAAAATTGCAACAGTTATAGTTTATCGTTTTTATTTTCATTGATATGTCCATCTTTACCAGAACCATAGGTCGTATTTCATTTGTTGCTTTAATGGTGTCGGCTTAGTTTATTTATTTGAGGTCAAAAAGTTGCTCGCTGCCATATAATAATTCACGTGTTTTATTTACTGAGTCGTTTCAAGCATCCGTTTTGGTACAATCACTAGAAAAATATTGGATGATTGTATCCACGTTTATTAAGTCAGAAGATATCTTGTTGTTGGTATCTTTACTATACACTCCCCACGTTTTGAGGTTCTTACATAACTCTTTGTTGTTATTGTTGCAGCGGAAATTATATTTAATATATACTTTCTACTTTTTCATTTCTTTGTAACATTTCCAATTTACGGGAAAATTTGTGCGCTAATGTAATTAAGCTTTGTCACGGAGTTTTATAAGTAATATTTCGTTTTCGGATATCCCAAGAGCGTTTGTTTGTTTTATTAGTTTACTTCCAAAAGGCACATCCTTGTCGAATATATTAATTATATTCTGAGTAACCTATTGTACTTGTCTATGTTTTTATAGCTATTAAGCTGCATCTATTCCATTAATGCAGCATCCTTATCAAATGTCCATTAATGGAAGTTAGAGAAGTTCTGGTATGTGATATACTGTTTATCGGTGGCAAAAGTCACGTTTAGCAAGCAATGGTTCCGACGTGTACGATTGAATTAAATGAACGCAAAATTACCGGGTTTTCTGGTGTTTCTACATAGTTGTTCCCGTTGTTCTGATCGGTAGATCAATGATCTGCATAAGGTCGAGTTTTGATTGTAAATATATTGTTTCTGGTACATGGGGAGAATGGAAATATGTTTTTACGTCTCGTAACATAAACAGTTTGTAAGAATGCGGGAGAAATTCTGAGATTGTAGTTTCTACGCGCAATAATTTTGCTAATATTAGGGAGTTTGTATTTTACAACTGTTCCCAAATGTTCAAACTTGATCCGTAAGATAATAATTTCGACTTCGTCATCATTTTCGTGATAGCTGCAATATGAATAACCTTGATATCGAGATAAACTATTATACCACCACCACCCTTTGTGGTTTTGTCTCTTTTTAATTGCCTCGTAACCAGGTATACAGAAGGACGATGCCAGAGATTCTTGGACTTGAACAATATTATAAAGACCTGTGCTTAGAATGAACATTTTAATGGTAAAAATTGTTCAATAGCATGCAATGTTAATTTGACATTATCCATTGTCTGGTGCTTTAAACTACATATACTTATACTAACACTACGTTGTAACACTACACATCTTCCCTCGTCTTCAGCTAAACAAATTTATTTTACCGGTGGTGGGAATCGAACCTACGACACGTCTACCACGCCGTGGAGTAGTTGTAAAAATGGTGCAATGGATTTGTAGCAAACCACAAATCTGTCGTAGATTGATTCCCACCACTGATAAACGAAATTTGTTTATCTGAAGACGAGAGAAGAGATGCTCTCTCGAAACGTAGCGCCGGTTCGTGGCAGAGTGGTTACCACATCGTGCTGCGACGCCAGGGGTCCCGGGTTCGAATCCCGGCCTTGGCATGGATGTTTGTGAATGTTCATTCATCAATTATATCATATCATCACTCATCTTTATCTTCGCAAATTAGCCAAAAGTGGCACAAAAAGCGAAGTAAAATAAAGCAAATCAATCAATCAATCAATCGAACCGTAGTGTTAGAATAAGTATAGTTTAATGCACTAGACAAGATAATGTACAATTAACATTGCATGCTAGAACCATTGTCACTAACATTCAGAGAATTCTTAACAATTATTCAAATTACGAATCATCGAGATTATTGAGATAAATAGCCATACTTTCAATTTTGACTTATGTCTGCTTATTCATATCCAAGCATCAAATATACTTGTAGTACAAATACTTCAATGAGCATTTCCAAGAACTATTGAAATTTAATATTACAAACGGCTTTTTCTTCTCTTGAAAAGGTGGAAAGAATATTGCATTTTAAAGACCGTTTTCAACGCCTACAGCTCAGGTGTTAATAAAACGCCTGGCTGGTTCCCCAGCAATAGAAGAGCTGAGATTAGAGCGGGATTTCACATGCTTGGTCGTAAGATTGGGGAGGAGGGGGAGGGGATTTCGGGCCGATTCATGGCTCAGCCGCTTGGAGGCGACACTGAGCCGCCTATTGATCGCGTCGCGAGAGATCTCGCAGCCACTGCAACAGTTCGAGGATTTCCTCTATCTTCAATAGGTGAGGCTTTTTCTGCCCCGAAAGGTAATCTCTCATTTCTTGCGTTCGAGGGTCGACCATCAGGGCGATAGAATCTGGTGAGTGTCCTTCCTGGAAACGATGATTAAATGCCTTCGTTCTCTCGCCACTCCCTCCTTCCGCGTACAGTCCCACGAAGTAATGGATTGCGGTTGCAGAACGGTAAGGATAAATGCGAATTTGGCACCAAACCGCCTACTGTTATGCAACCCACAAATTCTACTGACCTTTTACATATCATTCAAGGATATCTGATGATTGATCGATTTGCTTTATTTTTTCTTTTCCTTCCTCTTTTGGCTAATCGCTATGATCAGGACGAGAATGCGTGATGATATGATTAAATTTATGAAGGGACACTAACAAAGTAGAGCCGTGCCCAGGCCGAACCCGGGACCCCTGGCGTTGTAGCGAACTGCGTTAACCACACCGCCACCACATAAGTCGGCATGATTCTCGTTGAGTCTGATTGCTGGCGATAGTTATGGGATAGAGTTTCAACCAGATCGCACGGTTTACTTCATTATTTGTTCCTTCATCTACTTATTGTGTTCATTCACCTCCTCTGAATTTTCCTCAAGTGGCAGAGTGACGTAACCAAAAACAAAAGAAATGCTCTGTAGATCTATATGGGCACACATTTTCGACGCCCCTTTCTGAACATTCGGTACAAATCTTTCGTTCATTTTTCTCCACATTTCTATCCTTCGCTGAAAATTATTACTTGCATTATACAAAAGAATATTGTCAGTGACTATGGCGCAGTGGTTATCGTGTGTACTACGAAGTCCGATTTCCTAAGTTCAATTTCTTGGCAAGGCATCGACTTTTCTTGACCACCATCGCTTGTAAAACAAGATATAAAGAACTGGATTAGACATTTTGAGAGAGACCGATCTCCATGCCCCCTTCTTCATGGTTTTCCAACCAAGTATTGAAAGAGTTGTTGTAGATGTGACAGAAATGCAGCTATACATGACACGTTCTTACCGCCACACTTAACCCAGTTTGAAATTTGCAGTAGCCTGTTCAGTACACATTTTTTACACTTAACCCTTGGCATGATACGTAATCTTGATGCTTCGTTCCTTTCTAATTTTTGGCACGGCATTGTAGAATTATTAGATGAACACTTTCCACTACACCGAGAATACGCGTCGCCAGAATTTTTGGGGGATGGGCTATCAGGCCATTGATAAAACTTCAATAGCAGAAATAAAAATTATGAATATGATTGTTGTTAAATAATAAATATCATAAACCAAAGAGAAAAAACAATATTATATCAAATTATTATTATTATTATTATGATTATTATTAGTATTTATCCTTGAGGAGCTCTTTCACATAAACCACAAATATTTTGACATTTCATAAAGTTAGTGTACTAGAGCACATAGTTGTTCTATTTTATTACTAACTTTTAAACACAAAAGATAGTAAATTTTGTTTGGAATTTTGAAAACTGTGGAACCAATTATTCTTTGAATTAAATGGTTCAATATGGAAACATCAGCTGGTTCATTTTACACAATTGTTTTCATATGTAACGCAGCTTTTCCGTCATTCTGTTTCATTAACTAACTGAATTTTATTTCTGTTATTAACAATGAAAAGAACAAACTTTGTTTCCTTTTGTAACTTGAAATGACCGATGGCAATTCACGAGGTGTGGGGAACGGGATCAAGGGACCGTTCAGATGAGAAGAATTGCTAAATTTCTTCCATCCAGACCAAACTAAATTGGACACAATACCAATGAAACTCGACACCGCTTGTTTTGCTGCGTTCGCCGTCGCGGTGCAATGTAAGCGCAATTGGTGACATGAAAGATTAATCAGTTTATGTCCATGTCGCACAATGCTGGCAACACGCAGTGCACTCTTGTTTACATGGTAGCCACTCCTTTCACGGCAGAGGAATCCATCTTGTCCTACAAAATCCCATGGTGGGAAAAACATGGCAGGATTCATTTGCTCACAAGCTCTATTCATATAGCTTAACAAAGGGCAATTACTGCAAGTTCTGCTACGGAGATTATTTTATGTTGGATTCGTGTTGATTTAAGCAGCTCTTTCTTTAGATTCATGGTGACGGGAAGAATGATGAACTGACGCAGCAAAACAACCAGAAAAATCCTGTAGTTACGTTGGATTTCTGTCCTATTTACCCTGGCTATGTTTACCAATTCTTCTATCCTATCTCTCCTTGGCACTGTGCGAATTAACAGATGTGCCAAGGATTTCATTCCCTCAAAAAACCCTTGTAGCAAAGGTAAATATTCTATATTATTCAATGTTAATTGAATATTGCCCATTGTCTACTGCTTTTACATATACAGGGGGATTCATAATTATTTTCGGGGTTTCGAACGTTTATAGTACAAGAACTGTAACACATACAACAAAAAGGTACATATCATTACATGAAGATTCTCTCAAAGTTTGGTATATACCTTACTGGTGCTCGATATGTGTACCCTGGTGACGCAGCAGGCATCAATCCTGAAATCAAGTTCCTGCCACACACGTCCTAACTAACATATCGTTTTGCATCGTACAGGCATCGTTGAACTTGTTGCAGTACAACCCACGAATGTTCTTCTCTGTAGGTACCTCTGTTTAATATTTCGTACAAAATCTCCTTTGTACCATCGCAATGACTCGCATGTAGAGAATTCTTAGTCGCAGAACGCTTTGTATTCACCAGTGCACGCCATGCTTGCGTTAACTGAGTTATACTGCCACCTAGCAGCTAAATCTACAATTACGTGATGGGGCCTATTACAAGTGTAAACTTGGAGAGATTCTTTATGTACTGATATGCACCTTTTGTTGTATGTGTTTGTTATACATTGTACTACAAACGTTCGAAACACAGGAGAAAATTCTGAATCACCGCGTACTTATTCTAACACAGCGTTTCGAGAGAGTACCTCTCTTGTTGTCTTCAGGTGAACAACTGTATTTTTGTCCGTGGTGCGACTCGAACCTACGAAATAACTGTGATTTTACTGCAAATGCACTGCGTTAACCGATTATTCTAAGGCGCCCTCAGGAGTTCTATGGAAAGCTCTCTTAGTATGATTGGCAGATCCCATCGAGTTTCGTTGCGTCTCTGATATCTTCCTCTTCTTGTCCCCGTTTTACCGGATTTCAGTAGATTCTTC
Source organism: Lepisma saccharinum (assembly GCF_977018435.1). Taxonomy (NCBI): domain Eukaryota; kingdom Metazoa; phylum Arthropoda; class Insecta; order Zygentoma; family Lepismatidae; genus Lepisma; species Lepisma saccharinum. Next base: position 14,492,367 of record NC_139232.1, on the reverse strand, counting down.
TGGCCCTTGATCTTAGGCAATGATTATGATGTTCTTTGTATTCTTGGGGTGGTTTGAATTGTAGTGTAAAATTCAAGAAAAGTATAATGAAACGAAACATCTAAAATTTTAATATCATGAAAAGCATCAAATGACGCCAATAATACTAAAAGTACCGGACAATAATTTGTTTAATTAATTTGTATTTGTGCCTTTCAAATAGACGCGAAATTTCTCAACAAATATTTCTGTACAAAATATTAAATGGAAATGTATACTGACAGTTGGCACTGTACAGAAAGAATATGACTTAATGCGAGACAGCAACATTTACGTAATAGATGTTTACTTGCATATATCATTCCAAGAATTGAAATGTACGTATATAAAAGTTCCCCAATACAAAAAAGGCTCTTAACTATAAAGATACAAGTCTCTAATAATTTGGTAGACTTGGATTGCGGGATGACGCTGGCTAAATTTATGTTAAAGGAGTTTTATTGTTAAATAATAGAGATGTTATGGAAATTTGATGTGGTTTATTAAGTCTGATGTGTTGGAAGAGACAGTGGCATTTAGTACATGTGTTTTTGATGTGTGCTCTGAGTGATTCCAGTGAAATGTGTAAATATTTTTATTTTTAAAATTTTGTTGTTATAGTTAGGCAATAAAATTGTTCTGCAGAAATACATACATACATACATACATACATGTACACGTATACCGCCCACACAAATATACGTATATATATACTATATGTGCATGAGTGTGCGTGTGTATGAAGGGAGATACCATGTGAAAGAGGGGATGTGTGTTATCTATATATATGTGTATATCTTGTAAATATAAATGTTTGTGTTACCTTGTGCATTTGGAGACCTGTCTCTGAGGGTGTGCTGGCTTTCGACAAACAATTGTCGATTCTTCATTTTCGGATCCATCCACAAGAATATCTAGGAATGGTAGGCGATTATTTTGTTATTTTGCCATAATAAACACATTGATGGATGGATGCTATTCAGATTCTGGAGGGAAGATGGGATCTGCTAGTGGTGGTCTCCATGTAGACCTGCATATGTAACCTATGTCTTAGGTTTTCTTGTGTTTGGATGATGGCTCTCTGTTCAAAGTATAAGTATTCCGTGATAATGATAGTGGCAAACCTGTCCTCATACTTTTTTGATGCTCTTAGAAGCCAGAGTTTATTTGAAAGAATGTCGTCTTGATGCAGAAGGGCATTGACTCTTTGATGTCTTTAACCGTCGATACCCGGTGGAGACACAGTGGTTCGCATTCTTCCTGAAACTCTAGGCCCTGTTCAAGTTAAGAAATCAAACGTAGCTGTTGCTCGCTTCTGTAGTGTATTATTGTTCTGTTTATGTAGTCATGTAATTACAGTAAAACCTCGTTAATCCGGACTAATGAGGGGATAAGTTAACCAGTTTAACGAAAGTCCGGATTAACTGAAATAACCTAAAAGAACAGTAGAAAGTGCATTAAAACTCCGTTTATAGCAACAAAACACGTTTAGTATGATGTATTTAAAGGGCATAGGCTTAAATACACTATACATTACAGTGCAAAGTCTGCGTGAAACAGAATTTCATGTCTGTCTTTTCTTTGGGAAGTTCTGTTGTTGACATATAGCCACATTTAAAACCTTCCATTTTGCTTTTTTTTGCCTATTGCTTGTCCGGATTAAGCGAATTCTGACTTATCGGGATCCTGATTAACGAGGTTTTACTGTATAATAAAGAGACACACTGGACACACCTCTGTTGTGTTGCAAATGAATACATGTAATCACAACATATTTATATAGCCTACCAAATTGCATTTCTCTTTGCTGAAGATATTTCATTATTGTGAGTTTCAAGGTGTGTGCATAAACAGAGTTCTAATCCTCATTGCGCACAACTCTGATTTTGTGAACACCCTATGCTTTTAACTGAAACCTATTCTTTTGGAAAATGTTCCAAACTTCCATGGCGCTCGGCGGTCCAGAATTTCACGCGGTCACTCCTGCAGGCTACCGTGCTCTGTAGCAGTGGCTGGATGAGGGAGAGGAGGGGGTGGCTCTGGGTCGCTGGCGGTCTGAGAAAATAATTGGTTCTTGTCGACCGAATCTCTCTCCCCCGCCCCTGGCTTCGATTGCGGTTAACCTTCGCAGAGTAGGAGCGCCTAATCCAGCCTCGCTGCTGCGATCGCAGCGCCGAGCGTGTTGAATCCCCGAAGCTGCGGTCCTATCATTTGGCACTCCTGTGTTGTATACCGAGAGGAGACATTAACATTATTATTTTGTGTAAGTGTTCAATTGCCAGTCCGTAATTTATGTCATTTTTCATTTTAACTATCAATCAATTCTTCTAGATCTGCCGTAGCCCTAGAAGTACAAGCTGTTTCAAAACTCTCAGAACTTCAATTTTGTATTGATATTTTAGATGGCGTTCTCCGAAAATGCGAACATTTTGCCTGATTCGAGAAATCTTAATTGAACCAGATAGTTATAGTAACAAGCCTCAGCTAAATCACTTATATGTACACTCGTGTACACATAAAGTGGCACATTTTATAAGGATGAAAAATTGGAGTTTGCGTCACTTTATCTGAACACGAGTTACGTCTCAGCAAGACCATAACCCAACTCGTATTTGGAAACAGTTCTTGGCTAATAGACGAAAACATCAATCTTTGTATATACCACATTTGCCATATCTCGTTACACATTACGTCGGTTTCCGTAACAACCATCACACTCGCCAGACCTTGCTACATGCTACAATAATGGAAAAGTCCATTATTTTTACCGTTAACAGTAGAGCTTCTACCATGGTCATTATTATTCCATTAACATCTACTTTCGTTGTAGAGTGGTTAGCAGTGTGTTCTAAAACGACGGGTGTCTCGGGTTTGAATCCCGGCCTGGGCGAGGGGTATTATTTATGAGTGTCCATTCATAAATTTCATAATATCATAACTAGGGAAAGGATTTTCATGACTTAGCATATTTTTTTAGGTAAGGGTGATGTGTTCCCATAACACGTAGAAATTCATATTATGAAGAAACTAATTAGCTAAATTAAGGTACTTTTTAAGGGCATATTTGAACACTTTTGCGTGATAGAGCATATTTTGATGGATATTCTGTCATATTCAGCATATTTTTGCTTTTTCGAGAAATATACAGTCATTTTCGAAATGGATTCGTTCTTACTCCCATATTTACTCTAGAGGTTTTTTTTTTGCATTGTAGCAAAATCTTTTTCATTTTTATTTGAAAATTTAGAGAAAGTATGCATTGTGTATTGCAACTGAGGGCCCATAAAGTGAACTAAAAATAGTACGTATGTGAAAATATCTCAGCATATGTTAGATATTGATGTTTGAAACAGTCCAGTTATAAGGGCATATTTTTCAAAATATAGTGAATATTTTGTAAAGTTTTAAGTCATAAGAGCATATTTTATTTTGTATATTTTGGTGATTTTTACGTCATAAAATTCCTAGCCCTAATCATAACCCATCCTCATATTCGTGATTAGCCAAAAGAGTCAGAAAAGCGAAATAAAATAAAGCAAGACAATCAATTCGTGCTATTCCAACTAGCTATGAAATGATAATATCTATTTCATTTCTATTTCAAAAGAAATATTCGAATGAAAATAACTGTCTGTACTGCTTCATTATTTCCGGTGTAGAAACACACATGTATATGTCAAAACTATCAAAGGAAAATATCTGGCGACCATCTAAAGTACACGTATATCTACAATGCGTCTGGAAGTATGTAATGATCTACATTTAATGTTCTTTTGTTCACATCGCCAAACTCCTGTGGTGGTGTCTTTGTACAGAGTTTCATCACAGATAAATGTATTAGGGTGGCTTCACTAAGTACTTAATTTACCTTTCTAGGAAGTTCGGTGCATTTGCCGAAAATGATTCTGGACTCTTCTGCTCACCTCTGAATGCTCCCTATGAAAGGACCCAGCGCTTCCGGAAATTGTGGAAATTTCATTTCTCGGAATCGTACAGAACTTTCATCATGCACCCCCTTCCCCCCTTCTATGCTGATGATTTAGCAAATGGATATCTGGGAAGCTGAATTTCTGATGAAGAGATGATCGCTCTGTTAACAGTTAGCCTCATCTGCGCCGAGCAACAAGTTGGCTGAAACTTTGGAGAGAAACAGTTTTGGTTGCGGCGACGAATTAGCATATTCACGAATCCAGATAATTGTCTTGCTTATTACATTCACTTTCGGAGAGTAAGCAGGCGAATAACTAGCGGAGGCTTGAGGAACCACAGAGATCATGGGAAGCATAAATCAACTTAATCATTCCGAAGGAAGATAAACCGTTACTCAAAGAGAATTTTAAATATGAATCTCCTTTTACGTATTACTTTCTTCCGAGCAGCTTAAACAGAAGCAACTTTTTTGTTGTAAATAATAATAACAATATTTTGTTATCCTTTTTCCTAACCGTAAAAACGGAAAGTACCATTACTATGGTGATAATTATTAAAAATTAATGCAGTTGTGCCGACTTCAAATACATTTTTGAGGAGCAAAATTGACCTGGTATATATGTATGTATGGGTGTGTGTGTGTGTGTGTGTGTGTGTGTGTGAAATGTGGACCACCGTGGCGGAGGGGTTCCGGGTTCGAATCCCGGGTAAGACCTCGGTGTTTGTGTTTGTCTGTCCTGAATGAAAAATTGAGAAATTGAGTTAAATTGATTTGATGTTGAGGTGGTGAAAATTACCGCTTAGGATTTTTCCTTTGAAAAATAAATAGTGGTAACGTCACCGCCTTGTAATCAAGGGATCACGGGTTCGATACCGGCTGAAGGCACGTTTCAAACTGGTTTGGATCCAACTTTAAAATATAGTTCTAGTCCTGATTAGCCTATCTGTGTGTAAAGTGGACGTAAAACAGCAATTCAAAGAAACAAACAATGGCTGATGGTCAGATTAAATTGATGAAGAGACACTCTCAAAGGGATGCCGTGCTCGCGTTAGGACTCGAACCTAGAACTCGTCTTTCTCGACTCGACTTTCTTCTAGGGAAGAAAGTGAGCCCAGAGTTCAATGCGCTCTGCAACTTTGCAAATATTGAGTAGTTTCACTTTTAAAAGTATGGCAGCTTCCTTGACGATGTACAGTCACCGGCAATACATATCTGAAACTTAGATCCTGAAATAATCGCTTCCCTGTAAGGCGTTACGTGTGTTGTTAGGCAGAATTTGCAATTGAAAATTTAGTATTAAAATCTAGTCATCGATGTCGAGTTAGACAACACACATGTCGCCTTGCAGGGAAGCGAATGTTTCAGGATCTGGGCGACCCATTTCTATTGGCGTTGACTGTACAAAATTAATTTAATTTCTATATGAACCTGAAGTAAGAACATGTATCGTAGGGATATTCAGTCAAAGAAGGAGAACCTGCGTGTGTATTGTGTATTCCAGGCACGTAAACCTATTTCTCTTTGCATTTCTGTTGCCATATATCTCCCTTTGTGCCCACGTGACTGGAGGCAGCCCCGGCATCAACGCGACACCAGCCACATGGGATTCTCATAGACAACCCGCGGGGAATTACACATCGCCTTTGAACGTGCGACGGATTCAAACATCACGACCATCAGATGTAGAATTCACGGGCATACACACTGTATGGACTTTCTTTAATGGAGGTTGCTGTGTTGAGTTGAAGATTCTGAATCTTTGCCGACAGAAGTTTTCTTGTATAGGCAGACGCAAAGCAGGCGTACATTGGAATACCCGATGTAAGCTTTAAATATCCTTAGCGACATTTGCACTTCATGGCATATTTGACGATTTTTCTTTATTTAAAAATCATTTTGATATTAAAAAAAAGAACACTTGAAATTGCTTGTATGTTTTTAACACCATGCCTGTATATTTTTTACATTAAGGCTTTTTTCTGGTAAACCGCCTTGTAAAAATTTGAACAGTTTGATTTAAGCAAATAAAAAATTACATATAAATATAAATTTTTCTGTTTCTGATTATCTATATATGAACCTACTGTGGAAATGTTTGTTGAGTGTGTTAATGAAACTATACTAATTTCTGTAACTTTCTTGTAGTGAAAATAAAGCCCCTTGGTAAGCATTGGCAGTGTTTCGTTGGAAAAGATTGTGCGATCGGAAATTCCCTCTTTGCCCTCTTGGTTAAAGCGATTCAAACGAAACGATTGAGATGGACTTTGAACGTTTGAACCATTTGTTCTTGGAGAACTTGTTGTTGCTGTTTCTAGAAATTATTACATGCTGCGAAGGTTTGAACAACCTTATCATTAGTCATGGAAAAAGCTTGCATTTTTTTCTCTAGAGTGGACATTTGAACGTCTTGTGGTACTCGTACGTTTTGTGAGGTTGTATCCGATGCCTGGATTTCGGAATTTGCGTCTTTGGTTGCAACTGTTGGAACTGATTTCATGAAACGCTCTTTGCTTTTACTTATGGTGAGCGTTTCTTCATCTTGGGAAGATGGCTCCGAAAGTAAAGATTGCTCAGAGTCGCTGTCAAAAATGTTATTAAACATTTCTTGACGCTGCCTATTTTTGACTAAAATTTTTCTCTTTTCGACTCGCCTGAGCCAGTGGACAAGGTCCTCGAGGCTAGCAAACTCCTGTTCGGCCACTACAAGGTATTTCCCTTGAAGTCCTCCTATAATCGAATAAATCAATGTGTTCTCGGTTATATTGGGTACGAGTTTACCCACTAAGGCTGCTTTACGTGTTACGTAATTCGTTATCGATTCCCCATTGCGTTGTATTCTGGCTCGGATCCGATCTTCTGCTAAATGCAAGTCTCCTTTGTCGGGAAACGTTTCCGTGAGTTTTTTCTTTAGTTGATCGTATGTTAACTGCGCAAATCGCGGTTCTTTCTTTACGCCTGCAAACCATTCAAGTTCGACGCCACGTATGAGTGAAGCAACAGCTGCCTTACATTTGTCCGCTGACCATCCGTTAAAAGTTGCCAAATTATCAAATCTTAAGAGGAAATTGTGCACGCTTTCATTGCTTTTCCCCGAGAAGGATGGGGATTTGAAAGGACTAGAGGAGCTCGCCATACTTTCTTGAAATGCGGATGTGCTTACGTTATGAGGGTTGGGAAGTGGATTATTTTCAAAGGAGTTTTGCTCTATAGGTTCTAGGAGGATATTACGCCTCTGTGCTCTAGTTAAGACTCGGTTTGAAATAGGAGTCGAGAGAATGGCCAAGGTTTCTAGTTCTTCGAGGGTAGTTTCCAATTCATCAGCGAGTGTTCGAGTTCTCGACATTTGCTGATAAGAGTGTAGAAAATGAAATCATTGGGGGGAGGGGGTTTGATCGATTACACCTCCACCATGTACAGAGCCCCTTGGGGCGGTCTTTATAAAAGAGGATGCCCGCGATATTCGGGAACCATCCCCAAGCGACTCTGCCTCAAATTATACAATTAAAGAAAGTAAAAGGTGATAGTAGAAATTCGGACTATTGATACTATTTAATAAGGAATCGGACACTGTTTTGGAAAACACATACCTGTCGATGATGGTGCACTTCGCTCCGCACTAGCTCGCACTAATCACAGCCTCCTCCCTGCCTCCACACAATCCAATCAAACACTGGCTATTCTCCCCCGACTTCTCGCCTATTGCATTCTTCGTCCTTGCGAAAGTCGGGGCCAAACACCTTCTCATCTGCTGACTTAACATTGTATACGCAGGAAGCGAGCTAGGGCAGGCGATCATGCACCACAATACTATATAATTATAACTTAAAAGTCATGTTTATTTAGAGCTTAATAATAATGACACTATTTACGATTTAAACATGATTAGTATTTTGTGTCGTTCTACACAGAATGTTTGATATGTTTGCCACTAGAAACGATTGAATGATAATTCAAGAGAAATTTTAGTATGATTACAGTTTGCATTTCCTTTCGTATGAGCTTTACCCAATCGGTAAACATATTTTGTTTCCTATCTTTTCCTTTCTTAGAGCCTAATAAACATAATTGAATGATTACAAGATTAATATACTTTTACGAAAAGTGATTCTGATATCTACAAATTCCTTATGTACATTAATCTATGTATTATTTCTTTAAAGTGATCTAAATCAGTTATTTAAAAAAAAAACATCCCATTCGAATCTTGATTTAAATTGCGATTTAAATCCATCTGATTTAAATCAAACCACCTTGATTGACACGTTCACACATGCCGAGATGTGCATTCATGGAGGTGCGTCTGAAGGGGCCACGGCGCAAAAATGCAAGTTCAATCAGATTCAGCAACGCAAAATTAAAAATCGTGAGGAACGTACTAATTTCATCAGTGTCTGCATATTTTATATTCTTCTTGCCTGGAAATCCCGACCGTTATTGTGTATCCCTGTTTTCTACGATAAAGGTTAGTAGAATTTTTTTTATGGCAAAAAAACAATTTTAATAAACGATTGTGCACATACAATCATTTGATCGCATCGACGAAAGTTCTGTTACCAGGTTTTCATAAACTGTAAACAAAAGGTATCGATTTACCATGTCGAAGACACGGTGAAAGTTTAGTGCTGCGATAACGTGTTTACCACTGAACCACCGCAGCTCTCTCATGAACACCTGTAGGTGGCTTTTAATTTTTAATTTTTGCTTATTTTTATAAGCCGGCGGCTAGTAAGCAGTTTTAAATATTTATCTACGTTTACTATGAAACCCATCATTGAAACTTTTCTGTAATGAAGGCCGAATAGTCAAATGAATGCTTAATTATTTCTATTAATTTGCAAGATATTCTAGAGAGAGCTTCATAGTAATACTTTTAAGTGTGACGTCGTAACATATATCTTGCCTTTGTCAACAAAGATGTACTCATCGAATTTCGAGTCAGGCTCGGGCATGGATTTTTCTGTGCGTCTCTCTTCAATTTAAAATAATCTTCATTCGCATTTAACATCACGAATGACCAAAATTCGCAGAAAATCGAGGTAAAATATTACAAAACAAGTAATGACCCATGTTTTCAAGGAATTGTATACAATACCTAATTCAATAGTAATATGTTATTTGAAGTTTTGAAGTTTATGTCAGTGCTAATACGTTTTTGTTTATTTCTTTACAGGTGAGTACCGCAATACTTAGGTAAAAAATTTCCATCGTAGCCCACGAACGTGAGTAAAAATATGTGTATTATTTCGATTTGTATTTTTCGTCATACATACGTACATGCACACAGGCTGATTAAAAAATGTTCTTACATTTTTGCAATGCCAAAGCTCGTTAATGTATCAAGAAGATAATCCCAAGCGTTCATATTATTTATGGTTAATAGTTATGTTCCTTGTAAGATAGCACTTCATCTAAATATTTTAATTCTTGTTGTTACTGCAATAATTATTGTGGCTGCAGTAAAATACGCTCGTGTGCCGTGTCATTCAGTTAATAACGTAACATTTCAGCCATAATGGATACAGAGGTAGAAGATACTTTCTTTGTGAAGGGTCTTCTCTAATTAAATTGCGTTACGTGGTATAAGGGTTTTCTGAAGCCTGCACCAATTCGTTCACGTGTACAGAGGTTGTTCGCTTTATATCCGACCATTTTCGATTTGATGCTGCCACCTGGCGTATCATGCTGGAACTATGGGTCTGCTGGCTGGAGCAGTGTTGTGTCTGACCTTGTAGGTGCGTGAGTGTTGGTACTGAATGTCATCAAATGGCGCTGAAATCAACCGGTATAGGGAGGGTTACGTAATGGCCCTTTTCCATGCTAAGTTTTCATACGTACGCATTGTGAAATAGTGTCGGGAGAATGGGTTAACACTCGGGATGACTACTGCGAAAGCTATTGTGGCCCGTTACAGACAACAGGCTCTCCTTGCGAATCACCCGTAGTGCGAAGGGGGATCCGTCGAAAATCCCCCGACTCAACGTGATATGTCCCACAGATTTCACCTCGCACCGTCAACTGTGAACAAAACAATTCGCAAGCGCCTCAGGTTGAAGTGTGTTCGGAAGGCCCGTGTACACCACATTCTACAGCGTCACATTGCCAAACGTAAGACGAACTGCAGGAAACTGTATGAAAAGTACCTGGCGGGTTCCAAATGGAAGAAAGTTGTCACAATGGATGAATCATATGTCGATCTCACTGCTGGTGGTCACATTCGGGCGATCACATACCGTGACATTGACGGCAAGGGGCGCAGCAACTTTGTTCGTCAGTGCAGGGAAAGTTTCCCTCGTGGCTTGATGGTTGTGACAGGATTCGGATATGAGGGTAAGTTGATGATGCGGAAGATGGACAAAAACTTGAAGGTGAATGCCAGATACTTCCAAGACTCCATTCTGACACCTATCTATCGGAGAGACATCCCACAATTGTATGGAACGGGCGCGAACCAGGTGATGATCCATATGGACAAGGCTTCGAGTCATACCGCCAGAATATCACTACGTTTTTATCAGGAAATGGCAGAGGAATTAGGAAATCTAATGGATTTTTGCGCATTTGGACTGTTGAAACGACGTCTTCAACATCGCCGCCCGCGCACCCTGGATGGTCTATGGAAAGCTTGCAGGGGGGAGTGGGACAGTATTCCCATGCCTGTCCTGCGCCGGAGCTTGCTGCAATGGAAACTGCGATGCTGGTCGATAGTCCACAATGCTGGGGGTCCAATAGAACATGATTGGTGGTGGCGGCGCGGTATCTCTTAAAAAATCGTCGGATATAAAGCGAACAACCTTACTGTAGTATGTCACAGTATTGCAGTTCATTCAATAGCCATGACTCTCAAAACTGTAAAGATCTTTCTGAATCACCCTGTAGAACTGGCAATGACTGATACATGATGGAAGATATTTACAAGTGGATCATGTTCGATAGAAACAACATGTCTCTGTATGATATTTGTTGAGTTTCTTATTACGCATAAGGAGTGAAGAAGATTAGCAGAAAGGAAACGTAAACTGTTGTCGTTCCCCATGACACTCAATTTCTAAAGGGTGACGAAAAAGTCATCATCTTATTTGAACTTACCTTTATTTTGACATCTTGTTGTTTATATCAGTAGTGTTATTTTCAGTTAAATAGAAGATCCTCACGAAACCTATTGTGTGCGAAAATGAATAAGTATACCCCACAAGAACTTGGAACAATTGTGACAATTTTGCGTGACACTTTTCCGGGCAGAGTAATATCCCGTTTTGATGGCCTTCTGACAACTTTACAAATTATTCGTGGAGAGTAATTTGTGTCAAATGTAATAGTCTGTGTCATCTCAAAAAGCTTCAGATAGGATATTTTCTCTATGGGCAGCCATTTGAGAGAGAAAATCATGTGAGCATTTTGTCTTCAGTTAGTTATGGTGAATGTAAGGATAATTTTGTTATTGTCGAAAGCTTATGATTATTTATACTCTGTCCCAGTTATCTGTGGAGCAGGTGAACGAAAAGAAAATATCTGTGCAAGTAGTAACGCGAGACGGCTTCACCAATGAACACGTGAGAAGGAACGGAATTGCGTGGAGAAAGCATGGGACTGCAGCTACCAGCCTTCGCAGCAGCGTGTACTGCTTCGCTCTGCCCACTCGATTTCCTCCCCTTCTGTGGCGCTATGCGCGGCCTTGCTCCAGAGAAAGTTGAGACAGGGTATACCAAACATATTTAGTTTGTCAATCATACCATGGAAACCTGATAGATTAGTCCTTTCTGTTACAAGGTGGAAATCGTTTATTACTTAAATGATAAGGTGGAGGAATGAAATTGTACTATAACACACGTGATAATGAAATCATTACATCAGTTCTCCAATGAAAGGAAAAATCAATAACGTTCTTATTTTCTTGATACATGGATCTTCTCTCTCACACACTCAGTGTCACTCACAAGGGAGGTTATCTAAGTGTGCCCCTCCGATTTCCATGAAACTTGGCAGATGTATAGAGGGGGCCAAAGGAAGAAATACGTGTTTTTTGTTTATTTATGAGGGGGGTTTGCCCCCTAAAACAGTTTTTTACTTGAAACACAAGAACACCTATTTCTCCCTTAGGGCCCTTCTATACACCTGCCAAGTTTCATGGATATCGGAGAGGGACACTTAGATAACCTCCCTTGTCAGTAAACATTTCATGAAAATATACATTTCCTGGAATTTATTAATAAGCGAATGTTAATCTATGTTAGGGTTTTGTAAAACAAGAGTCAATGCGATTGGAATCTCTTGTTACCTTGTGAGTTACGAAACACCTAGAATACGAGTCTTTCAGCGAGAACTATATGTTTTCATTGCGCTGCTTATATGAAGATTCATGAAAGCTAAATTGCATGCTTTATGTGAATAGGAACTGGCCCCACTGACTTCAAAGGGAGGTAATTACGCTAATTAGGAATGAAAGAGAAACTAGTGTCCGGGCGAAGAAAATTAAATTTACAACGCAAAGCTTGCAATTTAAAGCGCGATTTTTTTTTGTCTCCGTTTGAAAGCGAGAGAAAGTAATTAGCACGCGAGAAAGGAAGAATAAAAGAGAAAGTAACTTGATAGCTTTCTTCTCCTGATGATCTCACATTTACAAGCACGAAATGTAAGATGTAAGTTTCACTCGCAAGGAAACTGAAATTATTTGCCCTGATGTAACGCATGCATTAAAACCATACAGAAATATCGATGACAACGCAATGTTTTACGTTGTTGCCTTGTATCAAGAGGTCTTGGGTTCGATTCCTGAAGGTGACCCATTTCTGACATTTTAATCTCACCAAATCAACCTATCCATGCATAAGACTTTTGCCTTTATACCGGGTGGTCCAAAAGTCCCGGAACGGTCACATATCGTGAGAAATAAACATCGAATCGGAAAACGAAAAAATACGTATTGAATAAGTAATAGAAGGCTATTCAATTATATTTAACTTTATTCCCAACCCCCCGCCCCTTGGAGGTGGGGGGCAACTGTGAAATTTTAAATGGAAACCCCCATTTTGTATTGTATAATCGGAAAGAGGACTTCATTCCGAGTCCAACGAGCTATCAACCATCCTCATAGCTCAATTAGGAAAGGGGATATGGGGTGGGGTATCAAGTGTGATATCATTGAATAGCTTTCTTTCACTTATTCAACACGTATTTGTTCGTTTTCCGATTCGATGTGTATTTCTCACGATATGTGACCGTTCCGGGACTTTTGGACCACCCCGTATATATATTCGGTACATAAGCTGTTTATAATTCTGTGGTATATATAATTAAGAGTCTGGGATTTGAGCTCCATCCCTGAAATGTCTTAAAAAACCCTTAAAATATTAAGTTTAGCCTGTCATGTGTTCTTGACCAACAACATCTCCTTTTTCTAACACTTGTTACTTGATTGATTTGTTTTAATTTACTTCACTTTTCTGCCAATTTTGGCTGGTCGCGAAGGTATGGATGAGTGATGAAATTGATGAAGCGATACTCGCAAACGCTCTTGCCCAGGCCAGGATTCGAACCCGGGACACCTGGCGTTGTAGCAGACTCTGATAACCACTTTGCTAACGTCTCTTATGGAGGAGTTGTTAGCGAGAGACCTTGTATGAGGTCTTTGAACAACCTAACAGATATCTTCAGATCATAAGAGTTGATGCAAAGTTATTTAGGTCGGTCGGAAAAGAATGAGACTAACCGTGTGAGTGCTTTTTATTACGTTAAATAAAAAGTTAATGTGGTTCACGTAACTAGCAAAAATGTAGAGTATTCTCGCGAGTTACTGTCACGGTATTTCCCAGTAGTGTAGGGCGTAAGGTGGGCAAGTCAGGTACTTTCGTGTTGTTACATCATCATTGGATTGATCTTGCCAAGGATAGGAATAGATGCAAGGCAAGTGTTGCTGCAGCCATTAACCTTTGGGTTTAAGAATGCTAGAGAGTTAGTTCGTTAAATACATCATCATGGACTTTCGATGACGACATGGTTTTTGTGAAGTGACAAAATCGGAGATATTCAATCGATTACGAAACCCCATAAGAAGCAGCAATCAATTGCATGGAAGCACGGCAATAGCCCACGTCCAAAAGAAGCCAAACCAGGTTTTACATATGCCAAACAGCTGATATCTGTATTCTGGGATACGGACTGCATCTTGCTGCTGAAATGGCTTCCATATGGTGAAAATATCAGCAATGCCAGATTCTGTGACCAGTTTCATCACCGTCGATGGAGAATTCAGCAAAGACGGCCAAACACGATTTTACACGATACCGTCATGCTACATACGTCTGCACAGACATGGGGTAACTACAGGAACGTGGGTATTTTGTCCTCGAACATTCTCTATACTCGCCAGACCTTGCACCCTCTGATTACCCCTTGTTTGATAGCATGAAAGACACAATACGCGTTCAAGATTCGCCGATACTGATTTGTTACAGGTGGCTGTGTTCTCCTGGTGTCGTACCACCCCCAAGAGACTTGTTTCTTTGAGCATATATGAAACTTTCAGACAGATGGCGCCGATATACTGGGGCAGGGGAAGAATATGCCCAGCACGGCAAAAATCTCAAATTTCTTGTGTGGGATCTTCACACCCAAATCAGGCAAGTATCATTCTTTTCCGATCGACCAAACTACAATCCGTTTTCTAATCTGAGATAAAGATCTTAATTAACCCATTGCTCATTTTGAGTACCCTTTTCGAACCCAAACTTACAAAGATCAACTTAATCCACGATCGCAGCAGAAATCGTTGGAACACACTAAAAGCGTACCTTGCCACCAATCCAGAAATGAAATCTTAAATGCGCCACTGATGTGATTTTTCGTTCATTTATTTTCACACGTTGAAACCATTCTACTCACATGAAAAATAATAAGACATATCCGTAAAAGAAATGTAATTTGAGGCCTAATCCAGCATAATAATCACTATTCTCTTGGATTTTATGTAGGCTAGATGATTTTTAGAAAGAAAACGTAACTTGCAAATCGTCTTCCTAATCACTTCTCCATGTTGGGTCGCCATGACACCTAAATTATGCTGTGCACGTTTCGATCGGATCGTCAGACTGGCTTGAATGAGATTGTGTGCTAAGTTCTTCCTTGTACGAAGCAGTACATCCTAACAAAGGCTTGTAATTACATTCCAATGAACAACAGCTTAAGTCTTCTCGATGATATACGTTCCCTGCACACTATGAACTTCTTTGTAGTTAAGAACTCTTTCAAGTTGTAAGAAATGTCGATTTAACCCAGGGCTATTCAGCGGACCTAAAATGATTCCACACAGCAGCTTGGCTGCATATAAGAATGTGTTATACACTTCTGCGCATGCGCTTATACAATAAATAGAGCCATGTGGTAGGTGGAACGTCAGATATTAGACTCCCTTTAAATATACTTTTTACATATGAGCAGAGATGTTGCGAAAATAACCCAGTCCCGATTAGCCTATGTGTGAATGAAGTGGACTTGAAATTTGATTTACTTTTGTCTTCTGAATGCTATAAATATAGCATACAGTCCCTGATGGCGAAGTGGTAACGTAAGTGAAGCATTGATGCGTTTCCCTGAGCTTTACCAGTGTGCAGAACAAGGTCTCCTCTGAATGCACGCTGCACTGCAATACCAGATGAACATCTCGCATAGTCCAACACACAAAAACTGATCTCTCGGTTTGTCGCCATTTTGTACAGGCACTGCAGTCGTGTTGCCAACAGCCGGACCCTGTGCCCGAGTGGTTAGCACATCGCGCTGCGACGCTAAGGGTCCCGGGTTCGAATCCAGCTCGGGCTTGGTTGTTTGTGAATGTCCATTCATCAATTTCATCATTTCATCACTCATCCCCATCTTCGCAAATTAGCCAAGAGGCACAAAACGCGAAGTAAAATAAACTATATCAATCAAATCAAATCAAATCGTGCTGCCAACTGGTGTGTCACGATGGAAACTTGGTGAGATTACTCTTATTTTCATGTATCATTCATATCTTCATGTGCAATACTTTGGAAAATACAGTGTTTTGAAATGAATCATTTATAGTGGCCCTGTACTATATCCCAACTGCTACACTGACGATGCCGGATAGCCCCATTCTTCTGCGGTCTAGATTTTGTTGAATAAGGGCCTGCTTATTACGTCTTCCTGTCAGTGAACTTCTTAAGCACCCTTGATCGCATAGATCAAGTTCGATGGATTTTGGGAAGATCGATTGACTTGTCGGTGAGGTCTTTTGCTGTAAATGAACTGGCTGTGGCCTCCACGACTGCACAGGGAAGGCGACTGCTCACTTCTAATACAGCAGGGCCATTTGCATTGTGGCTGAGAGGAGGACATCAGAAGCATCAAGAGAACGTTGTGGATCTCATTACACAAGAGCTAGTTTTACATGTTGCTGCCTGTTAGTTCTTGATACAATAGACGTCGGTCCCCGTGGCGGAGTGGTTGTCACATCGCGCTACGACGCCAGGGGTCCCGGTTTCGAATCCCGACCTGGGAATAGATGTTTGTGAATGTCCATTCGTCAATTTCATCATATCATCACTCATCCTCGCAAATTAGCCGAAAGTGGCACAAAAAGCGAAGTAAAATAAAGCAAACCAATCAATCAATCAATAGACGTCAGCCTCCTTGGCGGAGTGATCAACTTAACACGCTACGAGGAAAAATATCCAAGGTTCGAACCCTGGTTCTTCCATCATATCACCAGTTTATTATTCATTTTTATCGTCGCGATTAACACAAGACGTAAACAAGCGACATCAAATAATCGAAACCGATAAATTGATATAATAGCTACTGCGCATGATAGAAGTAGTTGCGAAATGTAGATGCACATAAAAGTTAGCATTATTTGTTAGTAGATTAATTTCATCATTAATAGGGATGATATTTTTAATTAGAAGTACTATAATTTTTATTCGATACAATATTTTGAGTTTAAATTGCTCTAATATAATAATAATAATATGTGATTGAATATCTTTAATTTTTGTGTTTAGTTAGGTTTTAGTCTTTAGAGTACCTAAGCTAACTTAATAAGTAGCTTATAGCTCAAGAAATAACTAAGTGTTAAGATACTGATCGTTTATTTGTTGCACCAGTGTTCATATATAACACTCTAATAAGACCTGTCATTACATATGGAGCAGAGACGTGGACGCTATCAGAAATAGAAAAAGAAATATTGAAAGAAAGGTGTTAGGGAAAATATATGAACCAATATTGGAGAATGGACGATGGAGAATACGATATGATGAAGAGTTAGAGAGAACAATAAAGGGAGGGGATATAGAAGATTGCAATAGCTAGATCACGTACAAAGAATGGAATTAACGGCAATGCCTAAAATAATAATGAATGCAAAAATATACTCATCGAGGAAAAGAGGAAGACTGGCTGGAAGATGTGGAAGAAGGTTTGAGAATTATAAAGATTAGAGGATGGAAAGAGAAGATGAGAGATAGAAGATGGTGGAAGGTGATTGTTTAGGAGGCCAAGACTCACCCAGGGCTGTAGCGCCGAGTGGTAGGTAGTGTTCATATGAGACCTTCTGAGAAATATCAATGGGTTGTAATAACATTGATGAAATGAAAGAAATGCTGATGTGAAGACTATTTCTTATTTGCTATGATATTTTCTGTTAATTTACGTCGTTTTCCTCTACTTTATGGCTAATCGTTGCGAAAGGGATGAGTGATCATTAGATTAAGTTGATGAAGGTACTCTCTCAAGAAACACCTATGTTCAGGCAGGGACTCGAAGCGGAGAACTTCGGTGGGGAGATCGAAAGTCTGCTATTGTATTTGCAAATCTAAGCACGAATTCATGTACAGTCAACGGCAATAAAAATGGGACAGCTACATCCTGAAACACTAGCTTCCCAGCAAGGCGTTATGTGTGTTTCATTACTCTACGGCGGTTGTAGAAGTTGCTATTAAAATACGCTTATCGCCGTGGAGTTATGCAACACACATAACGCCTTGGAGAGGAGCGAGCGGTTTAGGGTATAAGTATCCCATTTTTATTGGCGGTGACCGTACAACATACGACACGAATGAAACTGCTTTAAAACGGTTCTTGATATTGATTTGAACAACATATATCTCACCAATAGCGTAGTTGCTAACCCTTTAGTTTTGTAATCAGAGGTCCCAGAGTTCGATTTCTAATGGAGACACGTCGACCTCCGTTACGACGTGGTTAGCACAATGCTCTATGATCACAGGATTGGGACACAAAGTACAAGCATCCGCCTCCACTCGCCAATCTCACATTTTCACCTCTCACTCAGCAATCTTTTTCTTCCACATAAACTTCTAGGTTACCTGCTGAGTGCGGTCGTGTCCCAAGGGAGAGGGTGAGCTTAGGCAACATGAGTGGTAGAGGTATTTATTTGCACAAGACTCCTTCACTTCCCCGGTTGTTAGGGAGAGAAAGTTAGAGAAAGGCAAGTTTCCAAGAAAGTCCTTGGTACCTTAGAATTAAACCAAGGCGTGTTTGATATTTGATACATTACATCAGAAAAAAATGAAAGATTCAAGATGATGATAAATATAATATAAATACATAATATATGAATTATAGAATGAAGTAAAATAAAATAACTAATAAACTATGAATATAAGAAATGAGGTAAAGAAGCATGAATCATATGAGACATGTATGAACATATAGATTATAAACTTATATGCTCTATGAGGCCAGGGATCCCGTATTCGAATCGCTGCTTGGACATTGGTGTATTCTCTGTGACTGCACCATCATCATTCATCATATCCTCGCGATTACCCAAAGGTGGCAGAAAGCGACGTAAAAGAAACCAAAACAAACAATGATGCAAACCAATGGTGCTGTTCATTGCCAAACTTTTCCGGTGGCGACGCCAGCCCTGTTGTGTCCCTAAATAATTTCGTTCGTCACTTGGTTGCCCTAAGCTTTACATTGTAGCGTGATGGAACGGGTATTCAAACGTTATTTTCAACGAAGGTAAGAATTTATCGTGTAAATCGATAATAAAAATGGGATTAGTAAAGCCTTATGATTATGTAGCAAGTCATAAGATTCCGAAAATTACATCCCTTGAACCTAGGAATTAATATATCAAGGCGCAACGGCAGGGTAACTCAAATGGACTAAATATAGTATGTTTATGCACAAAGAGCACTAAATCGACATCATCTGGGCCGTTCCTAGCTGCCACGGGTCGATAAAGCAAAAATTAAATTTTTACACTACGCTTTATGTTTTTTTCTGGTTGCGAGTATGTGTAATTCAACGGCGGGAGTAGGAATCGGAGAAATTCCCAAAATTATAAAGAATAAAATGCACCAGGTGGTTATAATTACAGTGACGGTGTTCAGAGTGGTACAGCACGGGCTGTAATGAGAGCAGCAGTCTGAAACTTCGTAGATATGCTAGTGAAGCAATGCGCTCGCGAATTATGCAAAAAAAAAAAAGTTCCAATTCTCGCCACCAGCAGTCAAAACGTGGAATTTTCAGTAACTCTGACGTCAAAGTCGGTGATATTGCCTAACCATTGTGTGAGCTTCCTGGTTGTTGTTGGTGAGGCTTGTTGCTTTTCCTTTAGTAATGTTCATGTAAATCGAATGGTGAAATTGTAGCGATATTTTATTACAAAGAGCATTGTTTTCTGTGATTTATAGTGCCATTTTCCTGTAACTATACCACGTTTTGACTGCTTACAGCGCCATTTTTACCCTGGTGGCGAGAATTGGAACTATTTTTCTTTCCCCCATAATTCGCGAGCGCATTGCTTCATTAACATATCTACGAAGTTTCAGACTGCTACTCTCATTACAGCCCGTGCTGTACCACTCTGAACACCGTCACTTTAATTATAACCACCTGGTGCATGATATACAGGGTGTCATTTTAATGGCGCCCACGGACCACGGAATAGTATAGAGGACATCAAAACAAACAACTTTTTTCAGTAACATTTTTCTCGTTGGCGCATCGTTTCGGAGCTACGGTCGTTCAAAAAAGCCCGTTTTGCCGCCTGAATGCTGGCAACCACACACAACATTTGATTGCATTTGTGACGTCATATCCCGTCGTGAAGCGATGCGTTCCAGGGTTGCCAGGAACACACATATTCTGAAAAATGACATAGCTACAATCAAACACATTATGTACCGTAAAACAAAATGAGAAAACACGTTCTGTAACCTAACAGGAAGTAAACAAACGATACGAAAAATGGTAGAAAGAAAATAGAATTCAAGTGGAAGTCATATCGAATTTTGTCTCAGCTTACATTTGCAAATCTAGTTACAAAGTTAGCATCTACAATTTAGTCCATCCACTTCGTCCTTCTGATACTAGTTGTCTGTGACACACTGAACAGATGACAAAATAGAAATGAAAGAACTCAAAATTCCAAAAGAAAGTAACACATAATGTAATGTTTATTCAGGGCATTATGAGGCAAGTGACAAAAATGGTTGAAAATACAATAATATAAGTGGTAGTAATGCAAGCTCTCCGACGACTGTGTTTATCTATGCACCGGATACAAATGTAATAGTTTGCAACTGTTAACAGGGCATTCATTATATTCACTTCTGATTCATCATTAGATTGTTACTGTGGTTGTACGTGTTTTAGCCGTAATGTAACAACGTGAACCTCGGATACTTCCGTTGTATGCACAAAAGTATCACAAGGCATCTGGACACAAACCTGTAGATATCAACCTTGCAACAAGATATGCAAATATTTGACATGTAGCTGGGCGAAAACAACCACATGTAAGCTGTAAGTCCAATAAAATTTATTGTTGTTGATATTTCACATGTAGGCTGAGACAAAATCCGATACTGACACTTCATTTTGAATACGTTTTTTACCATTTCTCATATCGTTGGTTCACTTCCCCCTTCCCCTGAGATGACTGCTGATCTTCAAGCTGATAGGCTACGATGTTCGGTCTAGTGGACGAGTTTCTCGCTTTGTTTTACAGCTAATAATGTGGTTGATAGTTTGTCATTTTTCACAAAATTTGTGTGTTCCTTGCAACCCTGCCGTGCGCTGTTTCGCCGCAGGAAATGACGTCATAAATTCGATCAAATGTTGTGTTGGGTTGCCAGCATCCAGGCTGCAAAACGGTCCTTTTTGAACGGCTGTAGCGTCGAAACGACGCACCAACGAGAAAAGTGTTACTGAGAAAAGTTGCTTGTTTTGATGTCCTCTATACGAAGGTGTGGTCCGTGGGCGCCATTAAAATGACACCCTGTATATTATTATACACTATGACATTATGTCTTATCCGATAACTTAAACATATTAACATATGTTTTCATTGTATCAAGTAGACATTTTTCTCTCGTATTTTCTTCCTTTCTTTGATAACAACATTTTTAAAATTATAATTTATCTAATTAAGAAATCCGTAGAGATTACGAAACATGAAACAGAATATAAATTCTCAATAGATGTATGTATATAATACAGAGGAGTATATTTACTAGTCATGCGGAAAAGTAAGATATCACGTAAGAAGAAGGAGGTGGTTATTAATAACAACTATAGAGACAAAAGCTTAACAGGTTAGTTGCGCGGAATTATCATATATTATTGTTTACCGGATTCACAACAATAAATCACTTAAATTGTGAAAATGCTGTGCCAAGTTTTAAGGCTTTTTCAGTTCAGATATCTTTTCTGTAGTTGACGATTATCTTTTCAAAAATCTTACTTTTACAGCACTGATTATTCAACTATTATGTTCAGACATAATTTCTGAGGTTAAGATTAAATTAAACTTGCAATTTAATGTAATAGTAGCACATTCAGCGTCAAATTTCGCATACATTTAAATGGGAGAACCATTGCCGATCAAAAGCGTTGGGACACCACAGGGGTGCTGCCATCTACAATAGTTTGCTTTCACCAAGCCCATTGGGGGCAATTTGCACTGTGGTTCGAATACCACTTTTCATTGTAGTTCCAGTTCCCATTACAGCGTCTGGGCATACGGGGGACGTTTGCAATTTTTCTCCCAGCACGTTCATATTCGGGAGTAGAGGAAGAATCCGGTTTTCGAGATTTCCGGTAGAGAACATAGATTTCCGAGTGCACTTGTGCCTCTTGCTAAGCCCTAGGAACCCTTCTCCTTTCTTCTTTATCTAGATACCATTGTTTTTCTTCCTGTCCGACGATGTGATGCGGGGTTTTCGTTGCAGAACCTCCCCCGCCGTTCCAACCATTTTTCCCTCGTTGTTTCGATGGTAGAGCCTCGAAACCAGCGTTGCGTGATCCACCATATCAACCAGGATATTCGTTGACCCGGCTGCGATATGTCGAACGGATGTAGCAGGATGAGAGGAAGATATGTAGATCCCATCTTCCATGTTTGCTCTGGAAGTCATCCTATAAGAGGGAGGGGGGATGTTCCAGTACAAATACGATTGGAGCACGTTTTCCTGAACTAAATATTCTCTCCCGGAATAAAAAAAAGTTTTGAAATAGGATTTATTGCTTTATAATTCGCCCGTTCTCCGTTTGTTTATAACGGATGCCCTTGGGGAATGGTTCTTCGAGATGTCTGTAAATAGGAACGAGTTTTTAGGTTGAAATATAACATTCGAGACCTTATATGGAATATAGTGTTTGCAGATGCGTAGTGAAACGTATGTAAACAACAAACTTTCAAAGGTTTACTGTTAATAATGAAAACATAGTAAATATTATATTTAACAATTGACGTCATTGCTAGTATTGACTTTTCACCGTGCTCACACAAATAAATCTTCTAAATTGGTAAAAAAGGACTCCCGATAGGATAGTTCCATACAGCACAAATCTCCCAGGGACGTCCATCCACAATGTCGAGATCAGATTCGTGGATATTGTGGATATCCCATAGACGTCCTATCGGTAACCAGTCCTGGATATCGAGCTTTGGATATCCATGGGACGTCCAGGGGATCCCATGTTCTGGATATTTATGGGATATGTGGTATTACGTCCACTTGTTAATAGAAAATTGTCATAAATATTTTGATATTCGTGTAAAGATTCATTCTAGTCTCATGTTAATTATGTTAGGGCTCAAATTCTGTGATGCAATAATAAATCGTACTTAAAAAATATTTCCCAAAGGAATTGTATCGTCCGCAGGCCAATTTCTTTTCAGCGAGTCACGCATGCGCGCCAGACCAGGTAAAACATGTTTTGCCAGACGCGAGTTTGCTTTGAGGACGTTAACTTGATTAGCCGTGGTAGTGAAGAGTAATCCATGCATACTCTGCTTATCATTGATGCGCGTGTGAATAGAAATAATTTTTCAGATGGGTAAATGGTTGTTTGTGTGTGCGTCAGTACGTGTGTGTGAGAGAGAGAGTGAGTGAGTGGGTGAGAGTGGAGTACTTGTTATAAGGATATGTGCATCCGAGGTCTTCGATATGTGTAAATCTAGTCTAGGAATGTTCTCTTCGTATCCAAAGTATGTGTCGAAAACATCAGCATAATGTCCAGATTAGGTACAATTTTAGTCCAGAGTGTATTCTTATGCACAATGAATTAAAAACATCCAGAAAATGTCCCTAACACGTGAACTCATGCCCATAACATGTCCAAAAACCATGCATTGAATGTTCAAAATTATTCATATAATATCCATAACATGGCCAAAAGTAATCCACAGAATGTCCAAAACACATCCAAACATGATCCACAGAATGTCCAAAACACATCCTTCCTGGATGTCCTATGGATGTCTTCTGGACATCCTATCGTTAACCTCAGGCTATGTGAGAGCCTGGTATTAGAAGTATATTGGCTTCGAGAGGATTATTTGTAAGTGGGTGGGGGTACAGCTCTGGTGAGCAAAGTCAACACTCAAACAAGCAAAGACGACTTCCCCCTGTGAAATAAGAACAGCACTAAACCATTTGATTTAAATACTTTGATTGACTGGACAGACAGGGTGAGGAGATGAGATGGGAATGTTCGTACCTGTAGCGCAGTTAAAATTCTCGTCTCCGCTGGTCCTCGCATCGACGTGGTCCTACACTGGAATAAAAAGTACGAAGGCTCGCAACTCTTAGCTCCTATACTCGCGTAGTCCAGTTTTCTAAATTATCACTTTCCAATCGCTAATTCTCTCCTTTTCCTTTATAACGACAACTATAGAGCATACTCGCAACAACTGTATCTGACATAAAATTGAAAGCAACTAAAAATTTTAAGAGGAATTTAGTCGCGACAAATGTTGTGCATTTCTAGCAGCTCTTCATCGCCCCAACAAATGTTTATGCAATGGATCATATTAATAGTCCTAACCCATAGATATTTGTCCACTGCTGCTGCAGAACTAAGCATCAATCAAACTACTGCAAGATGACCGCCAAAGGTTAAACGCGCAAGCTCTTGAGGTCGACTTGATCCTTTGTGTGGCTCGATGAACTCGAAATGAGCTGAAAATACGGGAGAAATATAATGTCAATAGGGGATAAAAAATATCTCTAATACGGACAATCCCGGGAAATACTGAAGCGTTGGTCAGCCTAACTAAAAGTCCAGTCCCGATTAGCCTTATTGTGCATGAAGTGAACTTAAAAAACTCACTCACTCATAGGTGAGAAATTTCACGCTTAATGTATTTGATTATTATTGCAACTCAACAGATATTTCCGTGAGCATATTCTGAGTTAGAAATGTTCTGAATTTAATTACACTTAAGCAAGGAGGTATATCAAATTAAAACACGATTGATACAAAAACCACGATGTGATGACTATACGTACCTATTGACTTATTTTTTCATTGAACTGGCGTCAAACCAACCCTTGCCAAACTATTTAGTTTGTGAAAGCAAATGTCAGAACTTTACTTTGTGACGATATGGACAAATTTTTATCAGATATTTTAAATTGACGATTTATTATTGTTGTCTTTTAAGTACGTGGGGTATTTAGTGGATGAGATTTGATTCAAAATCTTGTTACTCACACACGAGCTTATTTCTTACAGTTTGAAATGGAAGGGGAGTACAATATGTTACAGCGCGCCAACAGATATACTTCATTTTGAGGGTCCTTAGGGATGTTGCACCTACTTGTTGGTCGTTTTGAGCTTCTTTAAGCCAGGCCCCCGCGTTTTGTGTTATGATGGATGCTTTCAACAGTGTACCTACCATATATACCTATCGAAGCATAGTCGTGCGATACGTATATGCAAGTTTGTTTGGTTTTTGTAAGGTTTAATAGTGACTGAGTTCCATAAAATTCTTTAAAAGTTTGGAGGGCCATATCAAAGAAGTTACACAAAATGTTATCCAAATTCTTCTAAAATATTCAAATTTTTCCATCACTTCGTTCAAGAGAAAATCTTTTAAAAAAGGGGAGGAAATTTAGGCAAATGCTTATGTCGCGTGACCCCATATATAAAACTACAATTTTCGGAATTTTGAAAACTTTTATCATTGGATTCAATTATAGAATGTAAAAACTTGATCTGATTCATGGATTTTACACTGAATGGTTTCGATGTAACAAAGTTTTTACTCTGGTTATTCTGTTCGAATGCTACTAGCTAACAATCTGAAGTTTGTGTGTTCCTTCATCCATTCCATCTAATCGTAATTTTCTTTCATCGTCGTGAGCAGCCTGAGAAGTAAGAAAAATACATCAAACAAAAGAAATGGACGCATTTTATTCAGTAACGCAGACTAGATTTTCAAAAACCATCTTTTTCCATTGGTTTTCCATCCATCTTCAAGGAAATTTGGATCTTTGTGTAGTAATTGCACACAATGAGAGTCAGTTTGTTACGCGTTTTGTTAATTTATGTACTGACTCAAAATTTAGACAAAACGGAAGTATTTAGTTCATTTATTAAAATAAAGAAGAACAATTAAAAGTCACTAAAAGTATGCCTTAAAGATCCAATCTCTAATAATCAAGAAGTTCAATGTCAAAATAATGTCTATCTCGCGACAGTCTACTACAATATTTTATCTTATCTTCAACATTCCTATCAACTTATTTTTGTTATCCTTTATCATATTTTTGTACATGGGAACCCACGGAGTGGGCCAAAGAGTCACCTGCTCCCCATGAGATTCCTGGAAAGACTTAATTTAATTCAAATTTTGAAATTGTAGTGGGAAAATATAAACGAGGGGTCGAGTAAGGATGCGAGTAACAGTCGAGAAGGATAGAAAGCGAGTGGGCAAAGCGAAGCAAATAGCTGGTAGCTGCAGTCGCCTTTCCTCCTCCACGTATTTCGGTTCTCTCTCACTGATCATTGGTCGTGTACTCTCTAATCACTGCTTGCGCAGAGACTTGATTTTATTTGCTAGCTTGTCGTCCCTCGTGGCGGAGGGGTAAGCAAACAGCGGTAAGACACCAGAGACCCCGGGTTCGAATCTCGGACTGAGCATGGGTTTGAGTGTGCAGCCTCGTCTACTTCGCTGCACTTTTTGACTCTCTCTGCATTCGTGCATCTTGTTGGTAACACGGTGCAACGCCAACTCGTTTGATGTCAAGTAGTGTATGTGGTGTCTCCATCGTTTGCACTACGTTCTGGAGCGGTGTAATGTGTGGTGGATGTTCCCATGTCGCGTGCTAACTAGTCAAATGAACGCTCAAAGCAGCAGACAGGCATTTCTTGAGTCTTCTGAACTTGAACACCATTATTGTCTACTTGGTTGAAGGTCATTTCCTTGCACCAGCTGTACACCGGTATACATCTACACTACACCTACTGCCAAGAAGTGCAGTGAACTAGACGGGGCTACTACTTACGCAGAGACTTGTTTTCGTTCGCTCGCTCCAGAAATTCACGAAACAGAGTGTAGTACTCGTTGCCCAATTTATCAAATATAACCTCTATCTCCAAGCCAAATGTTTCCTGAACGGCATATGTTTTAGGAGGATAAAAACCTTTAGTTTATTAATGAACTGTGTTCCAAAGCAAGCATAGGGACAACTGTTCATGCTTCTGGCAAAAGGTTCCCAGTGGAAATTTATGTGTAAAGGGGAGATCTAGTTTCCAGAGAAGTGCCTGTCTACATTTTGTCATGTTCCTGCTTCAGATCCGTTGTTAATGTGTTTACGAAGCTCAGCTGACCGTGGAGTGGAACCAACTCTCATTATTCACATGGTTAACGAAGGGAACCGAGATAGAATAGAGATAGCAGAGAGAGAGAGAGAGAGAGAGAGAGAGAGAGAGAGACAGCTGGCAGGTTTAGATGAACAGTTTGCTGCGCTGTGGTCGTCGAATTGACTCGGAAGTTTTGTTGACTCATATGGCGCTTTGCATCCGTGTAAGAGCATCCTGTCAAGAGCTATTCGTCAGTTTCCGAATAAAGTGAATTTGGAGCAACATATAATGGAAGGAGAGAAAGATTCGATCAGGAGCAGTCTCTCATCCTAGTTGAATTCCCTTTTAAGGGATCCTCAATTGATGATAATGGGAAAGAAAAGGTTAGGAGGTACAGTCAGCGGCAATAAAGATGGGACACCTTTATCCTGAAATTCTCGATTACCTGTAAGGCGTTATGTGTGTTGCCTAACTCTAGGGCGATATGTGGATTTAAATAGTAAATTTTCAAAGGAACTTCTAACGCCGCATTAGAGTTAGACAACACACATTATACCTTGCAGGGAAGAGAGAATTTCAGGATCAACGTGTCCCATCTTTATTGCCGTTGACTGTACCTTATAACCTCATTTCTACCCCAATAATTATTCTATCAGCAAGAATGAAAAAACCTCTGGCACTGTCGTCAACCCTAAGCGAGCGAGAAGAGTATAGTTGATCCAATCAGCTGCTTGTGTTGTAATCCTGCCCCTGCGTTGCCAAAATGTGATGCATTCTTCAACACCGTCTTTATTCACTGCCAAGGGTTTTTATCAGCACGAAAAGGAAAATCCTACACAGAGAAAGCAGATACTTAAAAGTTAACGTTGTTGAATTTTCAGACAACGGAGCAAGTAAGGGAAGTTTTAAATATGGCAACGCGGTGGCACTCAGACATAAGCGACAGGGAACATTTTCGTCTGCGGTGAGTGCGAGAGAAGTAAACAAATGACTGTTAACTGCAGTTCGTACGTTGGACGCTGTCTTTCTTTTCTTGGTACGACTGTAAATTTCATAGGCATAAACGCCTGAGCCTCCATGAATTATGAGCCTCCCTTATGACGTGTTCGTAACGGTATCGCCTTGGAATCAAGGGGTCCCGGGTTCGATCCCCGGTTGCGGTACATTACACAGTGGGCCTTTTCCCACTGTGGTCCCGATTAGCCTATCTGATCATAAAGTGGACTTAAAAAGAATTTCACCACCCAAGAATTGTGTATCCTCACGTCATAGAAGAAATTCGCGCAAAAGCAAATAGGAACTGAAGCTTACCCGGTGACGTGATGCAAGCAAGTGATCCAGGGACATGTACCAAGTTAAACGTACGTTGATTCCCAATGTTTTGTAGTTATATATTCCCTATAATTGAAGCAATGGATGCGTTTGAAACGTTCTAAGTAAACACCAACTTTCGAGATGTTCTCTCAAGACCATTTCTTTGCAAAACCAAATATTTAATGTCTACGCTACCATGGTAATTGTCTATGAACATAAAAACAACGTACCTGCTGTAGTGTCCTCTTCACTTTGAAATATTTACCACCCTCCATTTTCGAAAAAAAAAATTCGTATGATTTCAAACAAATAGGTGATTCTGAAAGTATTTTGAATGCTGATCACGGACATTACATCCTTTTCTCCCCATCAAGTCAGGATTTTTCACAATTTCACAATCAAAATTCTCATATTCACCATTACATTACATAATATTATCTAACGCAGCAAAAAAAATATAGATTGTTTCTAAATGAATAAGTGATTCTGACAGTATTTTGTGAGTGCTAATCACGGAAATGAAGTCCAGCTTCCCCCATCGCGTCGGAATTTTTCACAATTTCGCAATCAAAATTCTAAAATTCGCCATTCCCTATAACAGAAAGCAATAAATAAATTTGGACAAATGAAATTTCGGTTGTTTACAAACTAATAGGTGATTCTGGAAGTATTTTGAATCCTGATTCCGGATATGACATGAATTTCCTCCCATCACGTCAGGATTTATCCTAGATCACGATTAATCTCCACGTCATTAAGTTCAATCAACCCACTACATTATGACATTGAGTCTTGGATATTTTGTGAAGGAAATTTCTATGAGGGATTTCGAAAATGGAACTTACGTAATCAAAGTTTACAATTTTCATGTCAATGTGTCTTGTGAAGATAGAAGGTGGATCAAATTCTTACTATTCTATGAGCATTTATAGTTAAAAAATTGCAGGATTTGTATTCTTGAAAACCAATATTTTACCACTATCTAAACAGAGCCATCTATTGAGAAAATGATGGAACTACACATTTTATTAGGGTAGTCAATATATTGCTATTTTCTGAAAAACTACACGTGATGGGAAAGAATTGATTTCATTCTTGGAATCAGCATGCTGATATTGTTCGGACATACCATCATCTGTGAGTCATCCAAACCCATGCAGGCCTGTGATCACTCCCAACGTCTGTTTCTCTCAGACTTCCTCTTTAGAAAGTGAGAAGAAATTATCCTTGCTATTAGGAATATCAATTGTTTTATCAATTGATTGATATTGTTTATTTTACTTACCTTTTCTGCCACTTTTGGCTAATCGCGAAGATGAGGGTGAGTGCTGATATGGTGAAACTGTTGAGGTCACAATCACAAAGAACACCCTTGTCCAGGCCGGGATAAGAACCCGCGACCCCTACCGTCGTAGAGCCTTGTGCTAACCACTTCGCCAAGTAGGCAGGATAGGATTATCGAGAAACAGTGTGTTACGCATCTGACAATAGCTGGCTTCTTTAAGTCAAGTGAATGAGACACAACACAATTACTTCGTCTTGCTTTGCATCGACTTTTTTATGTATGTATACATGGACACTCTCAGGTGAAAGGAGTTCAAGAGGGACCTCTCCAGAAATAATGAAATATTGCCTTTTACTTGAAACTCTCTTCTCCTGTTCTTTTCTTGCAGTGTAACGTATGATCTTCTCTTCTCAATTTTAGCATCTCCTTGTTCGTTTCCCCCCCTTTTCAACATTTAGCCTGTTCTCTGTAAATTATAACACCATTAAGCCATGTTTCCATGATATGAAAAACTCAACATGCTGACCAAGGCAGAATTTATTTTATTATAAAACTAAAACCAAATGTAACGTTTCAACCTTCTAGCAAGGTCTTCTTCAGACTCTGCACCAAATACAAATGTAACAAGGTACAAAACAGGACGATATATATACACAAAAATACTCCCCTCCAGACTATTAGAAAGTTGTTCTGGAACATTCTAGCAGGTGGTTTTCCCTTATCAACTGTACTTTCACCTGAAAGGCTGAACACTTTCTTTCATCTGAAATGTGGTTGGACTCTTTATCTCATGCTCTTTTTCCTTCATTCATCTTCCTTTTTCTCTTCTGTTTCTCTCTTGTCCTTTCCACTCTTTCTAACACCTTCTTCCATTCTTTGTTTATCTTCAGTACACTATTCCAGTTCATTATGTCTTCTTCACCTTTCTTCTCTATTTCCTTGGCGTCCTTGCATTTTCTCACTAATATTCTCTTCTCCCGTCCTGGATTTAGATCCAGTTCCCTTTCGATCTTTTTGACATATTCAAGACAGAAAATGCTAAGAATCGATTATATATTGTACATCTGTAATATGAGGGATTAACCTTTTAGGCTGGTTAATACAAGGGTCTTCCAGAAAGTAAGGGGTCTTGTACCCTATTCTACACCCTCGAATTTTGAATATTTTTTTTCATTATGAAGGTTATGTGATCCTATTTGTGAATAAAAAAATGGAGCGCGGAAAGAAGTATTTACGACTGTACAGCCGTTTAAAGTTGCGATTTTGTCGTTTGAAATTGTTGAGTCAAAATTTCCCACCGATTCTGGGCTCCGCCCCTGGCGTAATTGACTTACCGCCCCCTATCGCTACCGCGGCCCCGTCTTGATCTATAGAGTCCCTTTTAAAGGCATGTTAGAAATTGGCCGAAGTCACCTGCCCCCAACACTATTTCTCACTGTTTTCCGCATTGACACATGAAGATACAAAAAATGAAGGCTAAAATTAAGCCAAAGAAGGTAACTTACCTCTTTTTACCAAGGCCAGGTATTGAATTGTGGGTCGAAGTTCAATTTTTAAGTCCAAAAATGAAGTAACTCCTACGTTGAAAGTCCTTGTTGTCCTTTTCCACAGAATACCAACCTCCACTCCCTTCCCATCATAGAAATTAGAAGTCGCAAATTATCCCATCCCACAAGTCATTTAGAAAAAACAACCCTCCCCTTTACGGCATGCAGTTGCCAAAAGAAAAGTATTATTTCCAATTTCTGAAGTCGCATAAATGAAATCGAATGTCTGAAATGTCCAATCCGCCAATATATCACACAAATAACATATCGCAATCGCAAATGTTCCTATTGCACAAGTCAATCATAAGAAGAAAAAGAAAAAAATCAGACGTGCGCCTGTGACATAAATCGATCATCCGAAATCTTCAGACTTGCGCCTGTGACATGAATCCATCATTCGCCATCATAAAGTTCTGAAAAACCTTTTTGACGTTACGCAAGGAATTTTAATTTCATAAAAAACGTAAGTTTCGTAGCACGTAGATCTAAAAAATTACTTTCCGCGCTATTTAGAAACATTGTTTATTATGAAGAACTAATTTTTGTAACGAGAATATTTGGAATGTGCGAAAAATCGAGGGTGTAGAAAAGGGTACCGGAGCCAAACTGAGTTCCGTTTGTCAATTAAAAAAATATATAGTGTAGCAAAAACTTTATTGCACACTTAATTGCATACCTAATTATCAACATAGTTGCCACCACTGCCCTGACACTTATCATAAAGATACACCATGTTTTGCTTTCCCGTATGTCGCCTGTGATGACACAATTTTATGAAGCAGCGACCGGGAAATGTGTGGAAAATGCACTGAAAATGCCGACAGGGTGAATCGTCTGTTCTTTGTAATCTTGTTGTCCAAGATACGCACTAAGTCGTCAGCCCGCTACTTTCCTCATCGTTCACATTGTTCCGCCCTTCGTTAAACTCTCGCACCCATCTTCGTACCATTGACGCATTCATGATCTGTTTCTCATATATCTACCAATATTATGACTGTGGATTTCAGCTGCTGACACATTCTGCGCATTCAAATACCGGATCACAGACCGCAGTTTACACGGGGCGGGCATCTAGATTTTCTTGAACATTATCACAACCCACTGCGAAGCGTCTGCACTACTATCTTTCCTCCAACTGACGTCTGTGCTTTGTCAATAGGACAAACAACTCGGCGCGTATGCCTACCCTCCAGATTGCAACGCTGGTGCTGCACAAAATGTAAACGGAACTTACCTTCTGGACGTACTGTACGGAATTTCCCTACATCTTATCTGATTTTCTTGTTCGCTGCTAAAGCATAAAAGGACAATTCCTTTCAGATATGGAGCACAATCTCATTTCACTGTGGATGTTCCGCAACGATCTGGATGTTACCTTTCCTGCTCGCTGGATTGGACGGGGAGGCCGTATTCTCTGGTCTGCGAGGTCACAAAACCTGAATCCACTCTATCTTTTCGTCTGAGAATATCTCAAATCACTTGTTTATGAGACCCAAGTGGACATGGAAATACTTGTCAGGATTGTCGCAGCCTGTGATAGAGTTATTTGAAATAGTGCGGCAGAATCTTGTGCACCACTATTCTCCATGTCATTGTGGTTGGCGGCCGTCCTTTTGAGCAACTGTTGAGAGATACCTATTTGTATTTTGTTAAGAATTTTTTTTATTATTATTATTAATTTTTTCATTATTATTGTTATGTTTTTCAATGTTATGACACAAGTCCATGCTATTCTCTGTACATCAACAGTGTCCATATATATTTCTTATTTGTCATTACATTTGACGATACATGCATACGTGCTAGAGTTCGCATGTTTTAACACATATTTGGTTATGCAGGCTTTTCCGACCCTAGGTTTTCTATCTCCAACTGCTCGGTGGGACATCGCCTATTTGCAGTTCCCTCCGTGCACGCTTTTGCTGAATCACCCTGTATAAGGTTACAGCACAAACTGTGCGTCATTGTAGAAAAAAATCTGGTTTCGCCTACGACTAAATTCCCTTCAGTCGGGGACACAACTTTCCAATGCTCATTCCCCCTCCTCCAGCTTGGAAAGTTTTCTGTAGGCATGTCCGCGTGCGTGGTGATGGCAGAGTCTGCTTGCATCGCCTTGCAACAGAATCGAATGCGAAGAGTCGATTTTGCTTAGCAACAAAATCACGCGTGGAATGTCAACAAATGGCTTTCGGATTTCCAGAGAGGTTCTCTTTTGTTGACACTAGTAAAGTTTAGTTTTAGTCAGGAAAACAACTGAAGAAGAAACCTTATACGACAGTCGGATCCGTCTGTCCGCTTGTCGGTGTGAACCAAATCGCACAAACTACAAGAGTTATGTAAATGAAATTTGGCAGAAGAAACACTACATATGCTTACTAAGGCAGTCTATATTTCAGTAAAAAAATGTTTATTTTAGTTTAGTTTAGTTCAGTTTAGTTGATTTTAGTTTCGTTTCAAGTTTGAAGAGGATTGAAACGTCACGTTGTTAATAGTTTTCTTCTTTACTGAATATAGACTGCCTTGGTCAGCATATGTAGTGTTTTTTCTGCCATGGAAACGAGCAGTAGCGGCTCCGACGGTCATGCTACTCATGCTCGGCATGATCTATTTTACAGCAAAATAAAACGTATTTGTGCTTATTAACATGAAAATATAAAATTCATACTGTAACATTCTTTTTTGCCTTATTTTTCTTTCGAATTCTTCGTTTTTATCTCAGGCGCACGGCACAGTCATGCTCCTCATTAGAAGCAGAACTTTTGCAATGGGAACGTCGTCTGCTGCAGAAGCTCCCGACGTGGGAAGTCATGCCATTCTCCTTAGGCAGTACTCTTCTCTGATTGGTCGAGACTTCGACAGCATCTACGCTGTGGTTTGAAAAGGGCATGCGTGCAAGCGATTGGGTCAGCTACGGTTCCTCTCCCGAGCTCCAAGTAGTGGTTTGTTATGGCGTTCGAACGGGAGTTTGCACGTTGTGTATTTTATCTGTTAATATAATTTATGTGTCTGTCTCAACGCGATTACGAAATTCAAGCGTTCTGAGGACTGCGTTCTGCTAATTGGTGAGCATGACCATATTGATTTCTGTCCAGCCGGCACTGCAAACAAGGTTTAAGATAGTCAACATTAAACAAAATTTGGTGGACTGATACCAAATAATAGTTGAATGCAACAACAATCAAGTCGATCATTCTGCCCGTGACAGACAACAACCGATCAAAAGTATTTTACACAAATCCGTCAAAATCAGTTGAATCAGTTGTACCTTTGCTATGGACACCCAATGCTTTATATTCTGCCTGTTCCATACTCACGGCAAAACTTTATGCAATCTGACACATCCATACTTTGCAACGAGCCCTTGTATGCACAGATTCGATCAGTGTGCTCCATAGTATAGAATCGCTGTCCTTCAGTCATCCTGTAGTGCAGCATATCCTTCGACGGCTCGTCTTATATTCTTCAGAACTGAAGTCCGCTTCTTCTGGTCCGTAGTTACGTTGCCATCAACGGGAACGAAGCACCGATGCTGATGCAGACGGCGATGTTCTGGTCCACCTTTCGCCAGCCACGAACTTGCAGAATGTATTTCGTTGGTTCCTTCTTGACAGTTGGCAGGAAGAGTGGAATGAGTTAACGAGGAACCAGCTTCATGCTATCAAGGCCACCAGTGGTGGATGGTGTTCCTCGTACCGCCTTTTCCGTCGAGAAGAGACCATTTCAACTCGCTTTAGAATTGGACACAGCAGTCTGACACATAGCCATTTGCTGCAACACCTGGACCGTCCAATGTGGTGTGTCTACAATTTTATTGTAGTCTTCAGCATATTCTAATAGGATGATCAGATTTTACTTTTCTCAGACAGTACTAACCATCCAAACTGTTTATCATCTATGTTGGGAGATGATGATAGTGTTTTAGCAAATATTTTTAGTTTTTTTGAGAAAAGCTCTTACACTGTTTCTGACAACCATGCGAGAGACCCTGGTTCCATCCCAGGCGGGGAAAGCCGGAATTTTTTCTACCTGTTCAAGCGGCTCCGGTGCCCACCCAGCGTCGTGTAAAGTGGGTACCTGGAGGAAACTCTGGGGGTTAAAGGTGGCCAGGGGCGTGGTGCTGATGAAAGTTATGAATTACAATCTTTTCCTCCCAATCGTCGTACATTTGCTAATCTCAATGAACCCAATCGTCAAATTGAATTTGATGTGTATGTGGGTGACAGTTTTTTTCATCCTCACAGGGCTGACTTGTATATTCAATTTGAAGTAGTAAGAAATGAAAATAATGAAGCATTTCCCACTGGTGCAAACATAAAACTAGTAGATAATTTTGTACCACACTTGTTCTCTCAAGTAGAAATTAGATTGATTGATTGATTGATTTAGTTTATTTTGCTTGGCGTTTTGTGCCTCTTGGCTAATTTGCGAAGATGGGGATGAGTGATGAAATGATGAAATTGATGAATGGACATTCACAAACAACCAAGCCCGACCAGGATTCGAACCCGGGACCCTTGGCGAAGTAGAAATTAGAAAACATGGTACTGTGATAGATAGAATAGACAATACTGGTATTACTTCTACTGCGATAGGAACACTCACATTTTCCAAAGTAGATTCAACATATTGATTTGAATCAGGAACAAAAATTCTGTCAAAAGAAAACACACAATACTGTTCCCCATGCGTCTGCTGCCAGGTTTCGTCTCAGACTACACGGACATCATATGGAAAGGTGGTTTGATAATTACTTTTCGTAGGGCAGCTAATGATAATAATGCTCTTATGCGTTACAGTACCTTAAATGCAGATGGTACAACACTTCCCAACACCCTACCTGAAGCAGCCAAGTGTATTATCAAGACCATGGAGCTAAGAATACCTGTAGTAGAATACGAAACTAATTATGCTCTCAAAAACAAAGCAAATATTCTATAAAAGCCTCAGGTGGACATTGCGAATTTGATGCTACTGATCCTTTCAGTAGTATACAGTATGATAAGCCAGATTTTGTAATTGTACTGTTCCAGACTGGGAGAGAAGACACACAAGAAAAAGATTCCAGCGAATTTGAGAATTGCATGATTAAAAATATTTATCTTAAAAATGGACGTAATGAGATTTTCCCCCGTAAAAATTATAAATTGAACATAGCACAAGATGACTATCTCAAATTATATGAGGCTTACACTTATTACAAAAGAGTAACTGAAGGAAACATAGATGTACACTATACTCCAAGTGAATTCAAAGCACACAGGCAACGTTTGTCATCAACACATCAACCCGATTTCTCTCTCTTTCCCTCTCTCTATTTTTCTCTCTTTTTCAAAATCGAGCCAGTACGGAATGGCATGAATGAATGGGGATGTATAAATTCCAATTCAAAGAGACCAATTGAAGTAATTGAAGTTCTCTTTCCGATTGAGCGACGAATAAGCATTTGGGAGCATACGAGCCTCGGAATCCAAACAAACAACCACCATCATTGCTTTCCAAAAGCAATATATTTTTTAGCGTTTTCTGATGAATTTCTAGCATTGATATCAGTTGAATTAACTTTGTCATTCTGCAATATTTACCAGCTCGCTGGTGTTTTCATTCTGATGGCTGTTGGGGGAGAAAGAAGTAAGGTTGTTGTATAAGACTAGTTTGAAACTTTTTCACTGTGACGATTTGAAATTATAATTTGTTGCATTGTTTTCCGGATCGGTTAACTTTAGAAAATTCATTGTTGCTACGAACTCGAAGGTTCGAAATTGCCGGCTCCCGTGGCGGAGTGGTTAGCACATCGCGCTACGACGTCAGGGTTCCCGATGCGAATCCTGGCCTGGGCATGGATGTTTGTAAGCGTCCATTCATCAATTTCATCATATCATAACTCATCCCCATCTTCGCAAATTAGCCAGAAGTGGCAAAAAAGGAGTAGTACAATAAATCAAATCAAATCAAAATCTAGTTTCGAAATACTTTCAAATTGTGGATGTTTCGTATGTTCTATCATTAATCCTCATTGTAGCGATTAACTAAATAAGCAGAAAAACGACATAAAATAATGGAAATAGAAGGATGGGAATCCTTCGTTGGATCTTAACATTAATCATATTTCACAGTTTCTTTTAAGGCCACTTTATTCACCGATTAGCTAATTGGGACCAGCCATACAGTTTAAAGTAGGATCCGAACCACTATGTGCCTCCACCGGGTATCGAACCCGTGACTCCTTGATTACAAGGCAACGACGCTACCACACCGCAATCGGGGAGGCCACGTAAGAATAATTGACCTCAAGGCAAAGAGGGACAATTACGCAGCAGTTGTGCATTTATTTCAATATCGTAATATTTGGCACTGATATTTAATAAAGGGATTAGTATGCAAGAGAGTATGAATATCTCTCCATGTTGCAAGTGGAAACTGCTTTTCAAGTTGATTAGTAAGCTAGACACGATGTTTGAAAAATATGATTAATAAGTATTTACAGAATCCCATGTATTCCTTATGGGAAATCAACTTCAAGTTAAGGGTAATCAAATGGGAGTTTCGACTGTTCCTACTACTATGACATAGTTCAACGTGCCCTTTTTCCTTTTTATTATATTATTGAACGAATTATCATCCACTATGTAGGCCTTGTATATGAACCTGCAACATATGCCCCTTTGAG
Source organism: Lepisma saccharinum (assembly GCF_977018435.1). Lineage (NCBI taxonomy): Eukaryota > Metazoa > Arthropoda > Insecta > Zygentoma > Lepismatidae > Lepisma > Lepisma saccharinum. The sequence continues at coordinate 14,454,520 of NC_139232.1, read as the reverse complement.
CATATTACATAACGTGCCGTGCCTGACGAGATTGCAATCTAGGTTCATTCCTGATCAGCCCAGAAAAAAAAAAGTTTTCTTCCATTCTTCAAACTCAGAAGTCAAGCACATTTCATTCCCAAAAATGTATAGCTTAAAAGGTCAAAATTAGGAAGCTCGACTCCTTGACGTCACTAGAGGAGAATCAAAATCGTCAGTCGATCTTACTTACAAATTGCAATTGTTAATTTCAAGTGTGGAAAGAAGCAAAAACGTATTATTTTGATAGCCAACAAAGGCTATAAGCTTCAGTAAATTAGTACTCCAGAAAAGTAACCACAGGAAAGCAAACGAGATATTTCGGAAAATTTAGTGCAATAAATGGATCCATGTTATTATATTGTACCGTTTAAGTGAAAGTGAATTGTTATTGTAAGTCCACTTTATGCACGGATAGGCTAATCGATACTGGACCTACAGTTTAAAGTATGATCCAAACCGTCGTGTTTCCACTGGGTAACGAACTCGGGACTCCGTGATTACAAGGCGATTACGTTACCTCTACGCCACGGGAGAGGTCCTCAAAAGCGGTGGTCATCCAATTTACATTCCGTTCATTTGTTCGAACTAGGTACATAAAAGTTAATAAAAAATACATGTCAGTATATGTAAAAATACAGAATAAATAGTTATGCGAGGAATTCACTTTCAGGTGTATCGTGTAGAAATTTTCCTCAAAACATATAATTTCTTTTTTCTTTTGCTTTATTTTACTTCTCTTCTGTGTCACTTTTGGCTAATTTGCGAAGATGGGGAGGGGATTGGTTACCAGATTGCTGTAAGGAAATGAAGGACATAATGTCGCAAATAAGTCAAAATGTAGGACACAAAACATTCACAATAAATAATGCACATGTCCAGAACATGTTACAAAGAAATTTAAAATTTTCAGCTTTTAAAACAATATGATATCTTAATGATTTTTTACATGAAAACGTACAACTTTTAATCAATGCTAAACAATGAATTTCTTACATGTTTTAACTTCTCCGGGGAGTGAATTTTTATCCAAATTTTACGTTTAGTCAAAATATATTTATGAAAGACTGAACAGTCAAACTCTTTCAAATTATACTGAACCCCAGTATCAAACTTTTTACAAATTTTTGGAAAGAATATTTCTCCCAAGCCTCCGTTGTGCTGATGGTAATGAAAAAACTATCTCATTATGACCTGGAGTGTAGCAAACAAATATTCAGCAATTAACGTCACTTTTAATGGTTCCAGAAGTTTCATCCAGAGCAGTTTCTAGTTCAATAACTTTCATATCTATACCCCCTGCTTTACAATCAAAATATTGAATAAGAATGGAAAACCTTGTTCCATCAGTATAAACCCTAAGGCAAGAAGTTCCACTCAGGCAGTGAACAATCACATCATCAGATGTGACCTTAATGTTGTAGCAGAAACCTTTATTTTATTTTTGGGCAATGACAGAATCAAAATAAATTTCACCAATGAGTTTGGGAGTGCAGTCCATAGAATTGTAACTTGCATGATTTCTCTATGTTAAACTGAAACACGTATTTTCCTAATTAATATTACGAGACGTTCAAAATGTAGGACATTTATGATATTTTTCAAATTCCTCCTGGACGCCGGACATAAGACTAAAATGTAGGATATGTCCGGAAAAAACCGGACGCCTGGTAACCCTAGTGATGAGTGATGATATCATGGAATTGACGAACGGACATTCACAAACATCCATGCCCAGGCCGGGATTCGAACCCAGGATCCTTGACTTCGTAGCGCGATGTGCTAACCACTCCGCCGCAGGGGGGTGGATAGACATATAATTGATTGATTCAGTGATTGATTTGGTATTTTCCGTCACTTCTCCCGCACTTTTGACTAATCACGAAGGTGAGGATTAGTGATGAAATGATGCAATGATGAAAGGACACTCACAAAGCAATAACCACATCCAGCCCGGGATTCGCATCCGAGACCCCTGACGGTTGTTGCGCGAACCACTCTGTCACGGAGATCGGCTCGAAGGTAAAAATAATGAAAATGATAATCAATATGGAAAATAGTTTTTTATTATTAATTTATAATATAAATCGTTCTTTGATTATTATGTTTAACATTTAGGGCTTAACTGATACCGATTCCGTTGTTTTGGTATCGGTCAATACCAGTGGTATCAATAACGGAAAATATTGGTTGGATATTTGTGAGTGTCCATTCTTCAATTTCATTATCTCATCACTCATCCCCATCTTCGCAAATTAGCCAAAAGTTGCACAAAAAGTGAAGTAAAATAAAGCAAATCAATCAATCAATTTATTCCAATTATCTTGGAAGTTTTCATTGATTATGTACCAAAAATATTCACAGGCCTGAATGGGTTTGGATGACTCACAGATGACTGTTGCCCCTGAATAATTTCAGTATGCTGATTCCAAAAATGAAATGCATTTTTACCCATCACATCTAGTTTTTTCAGGAAATAGCAATATATTAACTGCCTTAATTTCACAATAAAATGTGTAGTTTCATGATTTCCTCAATAGATGGCTCTGCTTAGATGATGGTAAAATATTGGCTCTATACAATACAAATCCTCCAATTTTGAACATAAATGCACATAGAATAGCAAGCATTTAATCCACCTTCCATCTTCACAAGATATATTGACATGAAAATTGTAAACTTTGATTAAAAAAATTCAATTTTCGAAATCCCTCATAAAAATTTCTTTCATAAAATGCCTATAATTCAATGTTATAATGTAGAAAAATAGTGTGTTGATTGAACTTAATGACGTGGAGAACAATCATGATCTAGGGGAAAATATAGTCATGTGCATGATCAGCATTCAAAATACTTCCAGAATCACCTATTGGTTTGTAAAAATCCGAAATTTCCTTTCTTTAAATTTATTTTCTTGCGTTCTGTAATATACGTAATGGAATGGCGAATATGTTAATTTTTATTGTGACATTGTGAAAAATCTTGACGTGATGGGAAAAAATGGACGTCATTTTCGTGATCAGCACTAAAAATACTTTCGGATTCACTAATTGATTTGAAAACAATCTAAATTTCCCTTGCATAAATTAGTTTGATGCGTTAGGTAATGGATGCAATTTAATGACGAATATGAGAATTTTGATTTTTAAATTGTGAAATATCCAGACGTGATTGAAAAAAATTGATGTCATTTCCGTGATCAGCATTCAAAATACTTCCAGAATTAGCTATTGATTTCAAATCATCCGATTTTTTTTAAAAAAAAATGTAGGGTGGTGTTATATAACAGGTCTTTCTTAATATACTGATGTAATTTATAATTATTTTAAAGCAAAACTGTGGAAATCGGTGAAAGTATCGTTATTGGTTCAAAGTGATATCGACTCACCCCTATTAATATCATTATTTGTGGTGTAAGGGGCGACTTTTTGAGAAGGCACCCACATGTCAACCTCGTGTAGTACAACCCGGTAAATGCAATGTTGCAGGGCAACGAGGCTCTGGCGTCTGGACCTACGGCTAGTATAATCATCTGTAGGGCTGTGTGTTATCCTGTGATTTGTCCTTATGTGTGTGAGTGCCCCTTTAACGCCTCAGCTTCTAATTACGTAAGCATATTTTATATCTCAGGGACGTGTGTTTATTTTAATTACGATAAGAGGCTGGGCCTCTTATAATGTGACAGGCGCAAAATAGCCTAAGTGCTGATGCACTGCTATATGTCATAACATGTATTATTATGCACGGTGAACTGGTAGATATGGCCAATTGTAATAGTCTGTGCATATCAACTATCATGGATCTTGTTTATGTCTATATTTATATGTTATAATTTAATCCACCTTGACATAAGTTATAAACCAGGATTTAATAATTTATAGGAACTTCTATATTTTCTGAAGTTCAATCTTGAAATGTGTATTTCTGTTTATGTCATGAAGCATAAGACATAACAAAAATGTCGACGAGGATAAAAGAAGATAAATAATCGCTAAGCACAAGTTGAGCCAGTACGGTAAAATATAAGTTTTAAACCAGCTTCTTGAGACTTACTACCCAATCCAGGATATAAATTCATATATTAAAAGATTCAAGGCTTTTGTTGAAGCCAATCATAAAAAGAAAGGATATGAGTGTTACTCTCATGTCTGTAATCGGTAGTTTACCATGTCAAGAGTGGAACTTCACAAATAAATATATTTTAACTTACATTTTAAGACATAAATATTGACATAAACAAGGTACATGATAATTGCTATGCACAGGCTATTACAATTGGCCATAGCTGCAAGTTCACCATGTATAATAATCAAGGGCGCCCGTAGGATTTTTCTTAGGGGGGGCACAGTCATACAATTATTATTATTATTATTGCTATTATTATTATTTCTATTATTTTGTTACTACTACTACTACTACTAATGTTTTTTTTTATTACATACATTTGTAATTTCCATATTCTGTATATCTATATACAGATAATCAATGTAAAATAAATAGACTGTAAGCTTAAATGTAGTCCTACTTAAAACAATAATAATAATAATAATAGTTGCTGTAATTTACGGTTTGTAAGTCATAGAAAATAATATTTTATGTTATAAAATATCGCTACAATTTTACCAATCGAATTACATTTACTTTTCCAGAAATCTCAGGGTTGGCCCCTCCCTGCGAGCGCCCTTGATAATAATACATGTTATGCACCCGCCCACAATTTTAATTTCAATAAATATCATTATTTTCACCAATTAAATTTCTGGCAATTTCAATTACATTGCGAGAGAAAAATCAAAGGACCTTGGTTGAGTTTGCTCAAAGCTCCGGGTTGGCTGAAAAAAATGAGAAGAAAAGCGAAGTTGTTCGTACAATGGCCTCTCCTCCCGCCAGAAAGGAAATTCCCGCTTCCACGGCCGTCGGTTGGTTCTGCTGATGGCGACCAACGAGTTCTCCGGAACTAACGAGGTCGTTGAGTAAACTGGAGGATTTTTGGAAAGCAAACACGAAGGAGACACGTCTCCGTACCTGATTGGGAGAATGTTCGTTCCCTGACCTCATCGATGGGAACTCGTTTGTTTGCAAGCAGAGCTCTTTCCGAGTAAAATGCTAACAATACTGAAGGTCCCACCAAGTACTTGTGTACACGTTATGAACTTTTTCTCGGGCTAAGAAGACTTTGTTTAACTACCTGTTTGGACAGGCTGCGTCTGAGTCTGCAGCTCCAATTATATCGTGTACTTCTTGGCGGACCTAATTATTATAGACTACACGCACTGCTGTTGATTTTGTTTATTTTGCGTTGGTTTTTTGCCACTTTTAGCTAATCGCGACAATGCACAATTATAGCTCTTGTCCAGTCTTACGGTGGGCGCTCTACATGCTGGAAAGGGAAGTGGGAAGTGGGGAAGCGACCAATCCAGCGCGATAAGAAACGCAGCAGCCTACAGTACACTCATCTCAATTGGTACTCAGGCAGTTTGTTTCTTTATATTGCAGAAGATGCAATTCAATCTACAGATGTATCAATATACGCTGTATAAAGCACTCCTTATTACTAACTTCGTTGCGACGTCATAACTCTCAACGTCACCGCTGTTGTCTGGTTGGTCTGCGGCGTATTCCCCGCTCCCCACTTATCTTACCAGCATGTAGGACGCCCGCCGTAAGACTAGACAAGGCCTATAACTATTAACAATCAATTCACAACACATTATCTGCATCTAATTTTGGTAACTAGTCAAATTGGGAAATTTGGAAAGTTAATGTTACTTATATATTGCTGATGTCGATGTGACGCTTTGAGGTTGGTGGGAAATATAGAGTCACTCGGGGAAATACGCCCAACTTTAATTTTGGTGGTTTATAGCTTCGCTAAATGAAGAAGTGTCGCAATAAAAAGGATGTCAAATGAAAGCTACATGTTTTGTTATTGTTACCTATAAGTTTTATTACTGTAAGTCATATAGCAAGAGAACCAGACAGAAATAAACAGATGAACGTCAATTTGGGCAAATCACCCCGTGTTCAGGGTAAAATGCCCGCCCATTAGGGGTAAAATGCCCAATACAAGAAACAATTGTTGTAATACTTGACATGAAAGGACATTTAAAGGAAAATAATACACAGTATTAACTGGAAGATTATTAACGTTTATTTCGTAAACAGAACATCATTTGTACAGACAAGCACAGCGTTTCTAACAACATTAATTTTGAATTTACCATATCCTCTTTTACTGTTTACATTTGTGAGAAATTGCATTGCACTTTGGAAACATGGACGTGAATTTGATACATATTTCATGCACTTACTACAACGATTACACTGGATCCAGTCACATTGTGGTCCTTTCTTGTCATAGTAATGCCCATGGGCATATTATATTTAATTTTTGTGGGCATATCACCCCACAGCTACAAGCAGAAAATTGAATTACTGGGTTGGCAACTCTGAGCACCATGCGGCAGATTCACTCTGCAGATATGTGTCCCTCACTCTTGATCTTTACACCAAATATGATCCAGTTTCTTTCTCTCTTGGGAATATTATTGCACACTGTTAATACAACAACGTCCAAAAATTATTACCTCAAAAATTGTCATCTTACCTCATGCAATTAACCCTGAATGGCTTCAGATTCTTCTCACAAGCTCCAAACCTGCTGCCTCGTCTCACCACGAAGGGCGCTTTCAAACAAGAGTCGCAGAGTTAGCACAACATTAACGTTGCGCGAGATACGAGGGGGTGGGCATTTAAACCCGATGGGCATATTCTCCCGAGTGACTCTATGTATCGCGTACTGTTATCATTCACACGCTGTTATTGTCACTAATGTAAATATTATAAATGTAATGTAAAGATTGGAGTAATTACTGCAAATGTCATAAATTTCACTATACCAATTAAACACTAGATCAAAGCGTCTCACAAAGTTACATCTCTGTTCTGGCCATCAAGAAGTAACGTGTGGGGACACTCTCTTCAACAGCTGCAGAGAAAAATAAGTTCTTACGGACACAAGAGGGCATATTGATGGATTGCTGAAATTTTATTTTTATTTCTTGAATGAGATTAATGTTGAGGAAAATTTCAATTAAAACATACTGCGGTTGATAGTTTACATAATACTTCTGCTCCATCTAAAGGCAAGAAATGAATACTTTTATGTAAATATTGAGATATGAAAGAAGTCAACAAAGAAAGCTAATTTTTATCCTTTACTCCAGTACTTCATCACTACCACTGGCGTCCGCATTTGGGAGCTGGTTTGGCTACAGCCTTTCAAGAATTGCGAGAAAATTTAAAAAATCAAATGCAAACAGAACAGAAACAGAACATTCATCTCATGTAATAAATGGTGTCTGAGAAATATTTTGGATTTTAAAACTACTAAAATAAATACTTACATTTTTTATATAAAGAAAATTTATTACCAAAACAAAGCTTAAATATTAGATTTTCATTTGTGGAAAATAGTATTGCACAAATGGTGACCGTTCACGTTTTCACATTACATTATTCTTGAAGCGCTCAGAAGTTACAGTTTGAGCATTGGCTTGATAGGGCAGCCCAGACGACAACTTTAGGTGAATGTAATGGCGTCTCATGAAGGTTTTGGGATTTTCCTATGCCCAGTATCGGCAGTTCTGTTTATTAACATACCCATTTATGTGAAAATTTGATTCATCAGAAAACGAAAATGGTAATGCTCAAACTGTAACTACTGAGCGCTTCAAGAATAATAGAATGTGAAAACATTAACGGTCACCATTTGTCCAATACTCTTTTCAACAAATACAAATTTAATGTTTAATCTTTGTTTTGGTAATAAATGTATATTTATACAAAAACATTAAGTATTAATTTCAATAGTTTTAAAAACGAAAATAGTATTTCTGAGACACCTTTTATTACATGAGATGAATGTTCTGTTTCTGTTCTGCTTGCATTTGAAATTTTCAATTTTCTCGCAATTCTTGAAAGACTGTAGCCCAACCAGCTCCCCCATGCAAACGACCGTGGTAGTGATGAAGTACTGGAGTAAAGGATAAAAAATTAGCTTTCTTTGTTGACTTCTTTCGTATCTCAATATTTACATAAAAGTATTCATTTCTTGCCTTTAGATGGAGCAGAAGTATTATGTAAACTATCAACCGCAGTATGTTTTAAATGAAATTTTACTCAACATTAATCTCATTCAGGAAATAACAATAAAATTTCAGCAATCCATCAATATGCCCTCTTGTGTCCGTAAAAACTTATTTTTCCCTGCAGCTGTTGAAGAGAATGTCGTTACACGTTACTTAGTCCTGGTGGCCAGAACAGAGATGTAACTTTGTGAGTGACGCTTTGATCTACTCTTTAATTCGTATAATGACATTTATGACATTTGCAGTAATTACTCCAATCTTTACTTTACATGCATCGTGGCTCGACATGCAATATTTCTTTTTGATTATATGTATTTGGTATGTGTATTATATATTGTAATGCTATATGTAACATACTATAGTTAAATAAAGTCGGAGGAAACGTTCACATTCATAGGAACTGAAGTCCTGGTATATTCTTAGGCACCAGGACAACAAGCGCATACCCTCGAATGTACGCGGGTGGAAGCGGACTTATTTCCTGGGGTCCCTCCTTTTAAAAAATTGATATGAATGGTGATAATATGAGATAGTTTCTTTATAGTTTTTGTTTTTAGTTCACTTTATGCGAATCCGCTAATCGGGATTGGACCTACAGAACACTAGAAGGACGGGAGCAGTCATTTTGACCGCTTTCAATTTTATTTTTTTACCATTTTTTTTTAACCTTCAGCGCAAAAATTCTGAAAGAACTTGACTTTTCCTTATTTTATACCTTCTCTCAATGGATGTAATCACTTTTTACAATTTTCCAAAACTAGGGGCTATGGGAGGTCTTTCCCTTAGAACGACGACGAGCGGTCATTTTAACCGCCATAAGAAAACCATTGGATAACGCGGCATTGCACACTTATGTTATTGTTATTATTATATTCTCTTTCTCTTCGTGTGTGTGTGTGTGTATATATATATATATATATATATATAATATTATACAAAAATATGGAAACACCTGCGAAGAAATGCCGGAATACTGTAGGTTCAGGACCGCCTTAAGATAATTATAAGCAATAAATAATAATAATAATAATAATATAGCTCTTATCGGGACAGGTATCTGAACTACTGTGTGATGTGCCTCCACCGGCGACACTACTACACTATCAGAGAGACCCTCGATGAAATATATAGTAGCACATTCCCTTTCTTTATTTTTTTCGATTCTTATTTACTTGTCATATGTCTGTGAAACTACGCGATGAATGGGAAAATGGGTTCTACAAAAGTTGTTTATGTTTGTAAAAGGAACAAAAATATTAAACAAGAAAATTAGGTTTCAATTTTTAAAAAATTAATTGACCTTCAAAGAACCTTGAAAATGACCCCTTACTAAAACATACATTATGGCAGTGGTTCCCAAAGTGTGCGCCGCAGCGCCCTGGAGCGGCCTGGCTTGCTTCCAGGGGCGTCGCGAGATGTTCCATATTTTCACTGAAACGACACTTATTCCAAATATGTGCTTATTTAGTACTTTTTACAAGTAAAATGTTTCTGAATTTGAAAAAAGGGTTTATTGTTTAACCTAACCACACTAAATGAGTGTTGCAAGTGTTAGATAGGAATACATTCTGATTTGGGCGCCGCGGAAAAACCTTGAAACACTAAGGGCGTCGTGAAACGAAGAAGTTTGGGAACTCCTGCATTATGGCATTCTCTTTCCAACTTAAAGTCTATTAACCTTTATTTGAAACATTTCTTTCGAAAATGCATCGTTTGCAAGATGTTTCGAGTTAGCAACTTAAATGGTCAACCCAGTGGCGGCGATTGGGGTTACAAAACTGGGGGTAAGGCGCCAAAACTGGGGTGGGCAAGGACAAGGACAGTTTACTTTCGCTTGGTAGATAAGGTTTAGCATTGTGGGGGGCAACTGCCTTCCTCACCCCCTAATTGTGGCCACTGGGTCCACCCTATATACATAAAGAGAGGGAGAGATACAGAAATACATCATTACTATTATAATTATTTATCCATGAAGAATTGTATCGCACAATTATGAAGTAATTATGTTGTGTTGTAACATGTCTTAACCATGACGCTATATTTACAGATGATACACCAAATAATATCTAATGGAGTTGTGAGGAATTGGGGTTCTACATTGATACTGCCAGGTATTAAGCTTATGGCTACAAGGCTTGGTCTTCCCGGCCAGAAGAAGATAAATCATAAGCAGATGTATTCTGTGTATATTCTTGCTATATAATGATTCAATGTACTTGAATGTTTCGGACATAACGTCCAGTTGTTTCCATTAAATGTGTTAATTGTTCACCGTCTGTTTTTTATCTTGTGCAACTTAGTATTAACCTACATTATTATGTCCTTCACTCCGAACCTATCAATTTGGCGCTATGGACAGTGAACAGAGGATTGACACAGGACAGTGAATAGAGGATTTGAAGGATTCTAATCGTAACGTCAGGATGACTTTATGAGTTTATCGGCACGGGATTATGACAAGTAAGATTTCATGTAGCAAATCAACAAGACGGTGTCTTACATGTCACATTTAAGTTTGCTAATTTTCTACACGCTTAAGCAAAAGCAATTTTCAGTTACACATCGTAACTTTCATACATGTCAGTGATTTTTATCAGTTAATGTAATTTGAAGTTTCAAAAACATGGCTCTCAACATTACATTCAGCGAATTTGTTGAAGAAAATGAAGATATCGAAAATTATTTCATGCGTTTTGATCAACTCTGTCTTGCCCAGAATGTGGCAAATGAAAGAAAGGCAGCAGTTTTATTAGTAGTCATTGGTTCTGAGGCTTTCGAAGTACTTCGCAATATTACGGCTCCTGAAATGCCATATAAGCTATCATATGCTGTCATTCACGACAAATTGGTGCAGCACTTCAGGCCCAAAACCAACAAGTTTACAGAGAGGTTCAAGTTTCGAAAATGTATTCAGTCTCAAGGAGAATCAGTTACTCAATTCGTAGTGACAATCAAACAACAAGCAGTCAAATGTGCGTATGAGCAGTATTTAGATGAAGCACTTGTTGAACAATTCCTTGTTGGTATACAGTCAGACAGTAGTACTAGAAAAACATTATTATCTGAAAGTGATCTTTCTTTTGCTAAATGTCAAGAAATTGCTTTGCATTGTGAGTTATTAGAACGAGAAGTTAAATTATTCTCGAATAAGTACAATACAGATTCTGTGACTTTTGCCACCAACTAAAGAACTTTGACCCGGATGATTCCAGATCACCACACAGGCCCTTCGACGAGTTCACGCTTGGGAGAAATGAAGCAGAACAGCCACAATCAACCTCAGAAATCAACAGATACCAGGCAAAATTCACACTTCCAGTGCGGCAACTGCACAAAGAATCACCCACAAGGTCTATGTCCGGCAAGAAACGCAACCTGTAGCTACTGCAAACGACAAGGCCATTGGAATATACGATGCAGAAGAAGCAGAAAGATAGAACCGTGAATATAACATCCAGTTCAACCTCACGGAACACAACATCCGATGAGTTGTCTACGTTCAGCTTCAACCATCTCAACACTGATGCGCTCAGTCATCATTCCACACTGGTTACTTCTACTCAACACATTTTGGAGCAGCAATTCAGTTCGGATAGCTTCATAATAAATCTCCAAATCAATAAGTGTATTGTTAGATGTGAAGTAGATACTGGGTCTGCTGTTACGCTTTTCAACGAAAAGTATTTTGACCAGTTTTTTCCACACTATGTTAAATCTAATTCCAGCCTACGATTACGAGGTGTAAACGAAGGATATGTACCTGTTACAGCACAAACATCCGTGAAACTATACTTAGACAATAGAGATTATACTTTACCTGTCTTTCTCTGTCAGGAGAAACTTTTATATCCATTGATCGGTCGTACATGGTTGGACATTATTCAACCATCTTGGAGGCGATTATTAGTTACAGCCAGTGTTCTTTCAACTAACACCGTAGAAGGTACTATTACTAACGCTGGTGCCGACGACCTAAGGCGAGAAATTTCTTCTAGATACGAGAAAATCTTTGATGGTGAAGACCAAGCGCAGATGTATTCTGTGTATATTCTTGCTATATAATGTTTCGGACTTAACGTCCAGTTTCTATTAAATGTGTTAATTGTTCACCGTCTGGTTTTTATCTTGTGCAACTTAGTATTAACCTACATTATTATGTCCTTCACTCCGAACCTATCATACATAGTAGCTTTGAAAAATCTTAAACGTGTGACGACACTTTCTTCAATAGTTACAGGGAAGAATCAGTTTTCGCAAACAGAAAAAGGAGTGCTGATGGATTACACAAATTATATTCGTATTTCCTGAGTAAGATTAATGTTTAGAAAGATTTATATTAAAACATACTGCTGTTGCTGATTTACGTAACACTTCTGCTCCATCTGTAGGCAGGAAATGGAGTCCTTTCTGTACATTTTGAGATAAGTGAACAAAGAAAGCTAGTTTTGTATGCTTTGCTCTAGTACTTCATAACCACCATATACAGGAAGGAAGCTGATTGGGCGATAGCCTTTCACGAAGTTGTGAGATTTTTTTAAAAATTTCAAATGCAAGTAGTAAAGATATCGGAAAAAACAAAGCCCTCCCCATAATAAAACGCCGTTATTATTTTTGTCTTTGAACAACTTGTAAACCAAGGTTGAGAATGACAATTACTAATTATTTTATTGTCTATCCCCGCTTAGAATCGCAACTATGTAATGCCCACCTTTACAAGTCCATCCCACACCGGAAAGAAGTCCTGCGTACGCTTGTGAACACTACTATTTCAAAGATAGTTCGGGGAGAGGGGGATTTGAACCCCAAAACCCATTCCATTTGTTGAGTGTACAGGTAATTTAACTATATAATCCATTTGAATTTGTTTCTAAGTCCACTTATGCACAGAAAGGCTAATCGGTACTGCACCTACAGTTTGAATTGGACCATGTACTTCCACCGTCTATCAAACGCGGGTTCCTTTGATTACAAGACAACGACGCTACCTCTACGCCATCTGGGAGGCCCTCCAAAAACAACAATTCAACAGGAAATATCAATACCGATTTCCAAATCATCCCCTGTTCTTTCAGGCAAGAAATTTGAGAAATGTAATTTTACAATGGAACCGTTCTAGAAGAAAGTTCCACCACATGCAATCGAGCCAAATGGAGTGGGAACAGCCCTGCCCTCTAGCGTCGGAAAGGAAAATTAAAATTTTTAATTCATAATTCTTGCAGGGAAAGTTATAAAGTTTCGAAAATTCATATCATTGGAAGAATTAATGAAGAACTTTATAAAGAGGCAATTCGGGGGAATTTTCTTTTGCGGGATAATGGCGAGTTGGTGGTGGATGGAAGAAGAAGAAGTGAAATTTCAATAGGTTGGGACTAAAGAAAAGAGAGGAAACGACGGAAGAAAGGAACGTTCGGTTTCATAGGGACAAGATACTCTTCCTTCATCTAACCTTCTTAAAGATACTGTGGTCTAATCTAAGGCTTTGTTTCATCTTGAAACGATTGGAAGTTAACAAGGGGAAACTTTTTTCATTAAGTATTCAACTTTTGTCAAAATGAATTATAGCTAGCTTAATTTCATTGGTAGCAAATCGTTTCAATCCGAGCTAATTTCCCTTTTCTCAAGTTATCTTCTTTTGAGTGCCTTATCGATATTTTCCGACATTGCTGAACACTTCTACACATTGTCCCGGAAATCTCTGTCCCAGTAATGACTAGAGGGAGCTCGACCAATGAATGATGAAATTAGAAGTAAGTACATGTAGGTGGAAACGCAGCTGCATCTATACTCTGTCCCGAGTATCTCTGGAGCGAGCGAACGAAATCAAGTCTCTTTTCAAGTGGTAACTCGAGAGGGCTCGACCAATGAACGCGTGAGAGGGAAATGAGTGCAGCTACCAGCTGTTTGCAGTAGCGTGCACTGTTTTGCTCCGCCAACTCGCTTTCTCCCCTTCTCTTCCGTTATGCGCGGCCTTGCTCCACAGTTTCAGAGTGCAGTTTCCTGAAAGTACGCTGGCTTGAGAGGTAAAACGCAGTGATGTAAAATCAGATGATATTTGATTTATGTCGACCTCCGTGGTGGAGTGGTTATCACAACGCTACGACGCAATGGGTCCCGGGTTCGAATCCTGACCTGAGCATAGGTGTTCTTTATGAATGTATTCATCAGTTTCATCATATCATCACTCATTCTCATCTTCCCAATAAGCCAAAATTGGCTGAAAAGCTAAGTAAAATAAATCAAGTCAATCAACGAAAAGAGCTTTGCAGAAATGCAAGAACAAAATTGTATTTATTCATTACGAATTTCTATTATAAACATATTTCTCATTCCATTATTCAATGGAGCACTTTATAGACAAAAATTGCCACCGCCTTCGTCAGTCCCATTCCGACGCTGCATCACAGTAAACAAACCTAAATAATTGAAATTATAATTAACATCGAAGTGAATTCTGTATTGAAATAATTCACTCTGTGCATTGTTCATTGTTGTTTAATACGTAATGGATTAACACAATCGCATAAAACTATTGAACACAAGTTGGAATTAAACTAACATTGAAGGAAATAATAAAAATAAATCAAATTTTTAAAAATGGTTCATATCATTAACCATTATGTATTTAGTACATTGTTTATTAATCGTAACGACAGTGTTTCCATCCATCAAGTAGTCTACTTTCCGAGTATGAGTCCCGGGCTGGGTATGGGTGTTTTTTGTGAATGTTCCTTCATCAAATTCATCTAATCATCACTTACTGTATATATCTAGTTTTGGACAAGTTCTAGTTATGCATTGAATATCCTGAATTGAATGAGTTCTATGTATCGAGCTTTCGATAATATCTATCTCTGTCTTCGATATCCTGAACTAGATGAGTTATAGATATCCACTTTTCGTGTCCTCCCGTTTCGCCTTATTGCGTTTTCACCTCCCCCATTAGAATTTCAAATGATTTATGTGACACGAACTTCCTAAGGCGAAAAGGGACATCCCATTTTGCCTTATCCTGTTTCGCCTATTACACAGATAATTTCCCACCTGGGAATATTATCGACTTGAAGGGTAATTCATAAAAGTAGCGCAGAGCTTGTGATGTTGCCTACCTTGGCTCCCATTGTCCTGTCGGTTAGGTTAGGTTAATAATACATTAATAATAATGACCCTTCATGTCGATAATATTCCCTGATGGGAAATTTTTTGAGTGTAAGGCGAAACAGGATAAGACGAAATGGGATGTCCCGTTTCGCCTTAGAAAGTTCGTGTTACATAAGTCATTTGAAATTCTAATGGGGGAGGTGAAAACTCAATAAGGCGAAATGGGATACGGCGAAACGGGATAAGGCGAAACGGGCTGTAATCCCACTTTTGGACAAGATCTAGCTGTATAATGAATATCCAAAATTGGGTAAGTTTTAGATAACCAGTTTTGGACAAGATTTAGCAACGTACCTACTGTCAGAATTGGATGAGATTATTGATAGGCCATGTATTAGATATCTAGAATTAGTCGAGTTTAAGATATCCAGTTATGGACATCTAATAGATGTCAAATGGATAATCTTAATATTAATGGATTTGATTTGGACAATGTGGATATCCAATGGATATCCCTTGGAGATTTGTGCTACATGAGAATTCTCTGAATGTTAGTGACAATGGTTCTTTATTAGCATGAATAGTAATTGGACATTGTCTAGTGCTTTTAATTATAGTTAATGTCCAATTAATATTGCATGCTAAAAAAAAATTGTCACTGACGTTTAGTGTAGATCGAAACTACGACAGACCTATGGCAGAAGGGGGAACAAGTGTGGAATGAAGAACTAAGAATTCAGTAGAACAACGTAACATTACTGCACAAAGAATCAAATTGGATACTGAGGAAAAGAAAACAAGCATGTGTCATGGCAATGTCACACATTTACTACAAAAAATAAAATAGATCTTCATATGCAGATCGCATCTCCTATGTTAAATTACTAAATGAATTCTCATGTGATAAACTTCAACGAAGACGCGAAATGGCTGACCATATGTTACTATACAAACTTAATAACGGTATACTTGAGTGTGAAAATCTCTTACAGTTGATAACCTTTAATGTCGATTATAAGATATTAAGAGCAAGACAACCATTTTACTTCAATAAATCAAACACAAAATTCCATCAAAATTCTCTAATCATTAGATTAGATTGTCTCGAATGCAATTGAATTGGATTTTGCTTTTAATATTAAAACTTTTTACATAGTTTAAACAATATTTTAGATATAATATACAAATAAAACAGATCCAATTTTAGAGTGATATATTTATAGTCTCAAATATAATTTGTAGCTTTAATCTCATATATTTATAATCAAAATTATATACATATAAATGAATTCAAATTTGAACCTTGCTTTGCATTGATTATTGCTGTTTCTCATTTAAACAGTGGTATTTGTATACATTATGAAACATTACTGTGATGTTTCAGGTATATTTCAGCAATGTAAGAATGTCCGCGAATCTAACATAGCATTTGTAATGTTACAGAAACATGTCAGTGTAACATTACAGAAACGTGTCAATGTAACATTGCAGAAACATGTCAGGGGAACATTACAGATACATTTCCGTAAGATTTTGTGATATTTCAGTTATATTACAGTGATATTTTTTTTACATTACGGTTATATTGAATGGAATCAGTACTGTATTCATGAATGTCATATTTAAGGGGGGCTTATTGGGGTTAAGCACTTTTATTTCAATATTAACTTGTAAATCATTTCCTGAAAATAGAATTCACAATGTTTGAAACCTAATTAGGAATGATATTTAATTATATTTATTTTACCTCTCATCAAATGACCACGTATCTCAATTGCTACAATTATTCTCGACGGGAGAAAAAGTGCATAAAGTACGAAATACACATTCATTCACACCAGACAACAGTTACAACTAAAAAAAGAAAAATACTCGTACTCGCCACCAAATCCTAAACTACCTTAAAATTTGTATAAAGTTTTACATGCAATAATAAAGCTCTCCGTTGTTTGTTGCACCCTGTCACAAAGAAGGTTGGATTTGAGTGATGTGATCAGCATAATGCTCCCGTCCCATTTACCAATAGATGAGAGGCTGGAAGCATATAGAGCATTTTAGTGTTGTATGAAATTCATTCATGATTCTATGAGTCACTGTCATCTGAAAATTCTACTCTAATGTCATATCTGTATGAATGACAACATTTTTTATGGACAGAATACATGCTCCACATGCATGGTTTTCAACCTATGTGGTGTCCGAACTTTCAGAATTACACAGCAATATTCCAAATGAATTTCAAACATCACAAATTGAGCACATACCTTCAAATATAACTTTCGGATACTAAAATTTACTATGTCACATTCTGTCACTTTCGATGAAAACATCTGGTACATGTGTAGGTTAAAGTACATTTTATTTCATATCATTACAAAAGAATCAAGAGGCTATCTGAGCCTTTTATGTCAAATAAAAATTCAAAATGAATGTAATAATTAAATAGCAAACTTGAATGGTTGTAATTTAACAAAACCTTGTACATACGTAGCTACTGGAAATTCTTTACATTTTAGATTCTAATAATATTAATTCTGAAATATAATGTACTATTCTGTAAACACCTTACTTGAAACTTTTTGGAGTTCAATTAGAAGTCCTTATAAGTAACTTAAATTGGCATTTTTTTAAGTTGCTTAGAATATCCTACATACTTACATAATTGGAGAAATGTAGATACACATTGACCACAAAATAAATTCAGTAAATGAACCAGTAACCAGAACTGGGAAATAAATATCAATTCACAAGTGTAAAATGGAGACAAGCTAAACTTCAGTAATTTTTAGGTAGTAACAATACGAATAATATAAATGAATAATAACTAAAGATGTATAAATCAATGAAAAGTTTTGACATTATTTATAATATTATATTGTGTAGTGTGTATCAGAGGTTGTGGTTACTAGTTACAAAAAGTAATTCTCTAAATGTTACTTGTGAGCAATTTTCATTACATTATAATTATTACTTCATTTCTATTAATTTTTAATCATTTATATTTCACACTTCTTTGTCTTTCAACGTTGTTATGGTGGTTAGTATGGGTTGGTCAGTTTCAGAATACATTGAGAAATTGAATTAAGCATCATTGATTTCTGGTTCGAAACTCTGGTAGAAGCACGTTGCAGTGATAAGGATCCCATTTTGTAGGTCCAGTCCCGATTAGCCTATTTGTGCATAAAGTGGACTTAAAACATCAATTCAAAGAACCAAATAAATATAAATAAGCTTACTTTGATACATTTTTTACACCAGCGAGTGATCAGACACTATCCATGTCACCATTGAACTCTAAAAAATTTACATGCATGACTTCAAAGAAAAATTATTATAAAAACAATATTTTTTCATAAAATATATTCTTTATTTGTCTAAATTTGTCAAAATACAATTGCTTCAGTTCTGTTGAGAAGTATTTCATTGCCGGTTTTCCGATATAACCTCATGTTGGAGTGCAGTAACATTCACATTTTTCTGAAAGGAAATATTGTCATATAATATCAATTCTGTTCAGAATTTTCATTTCAATAAACAATATTTTGCACAAGGAAAAAAAAGCAAACCAGGTTTTTGATATTTCGGGATTGCGTATCTGCTCTACAAGACTTCAAATTTTATCACCCTTTAATTTTCTTTCTAAAAATTGCATTCCATTTTCAGTGCATGTCCAAAAACAAAGAACTATACTACTGCGTGCTTGCCAATCATGTAAAAAAAGGCTATCTTTCCTTTACTTGCAAAACGTCTCTGTTGAGGAAAAATGGCAGATTGGAGCCCACAGCAGATATCTATAATGTGCTGTACATCATGGAGAATATGATGCTAGAGTTCACTTTGAAACTATCACAATCATGAATCCAGTACAATCTCATTTATAAATCATTTGTTTCTGTAACTACAGTGTAAATTTGTTAGTTTGTATCAAGGCAACATGTTTTGATGACTTTTGTGCATAAAATATGCAAATTAGCTCATTTCTCGTTACGTATAGATCGTTATTACATGTTTCCTGTCACTTCTGAGTTTGCCCTGCACAAGCCACTCTGTCACATTAGACAACTCTTGCTTCATAGAATTTTTGACATTCTTTCTTTCATCACTGCAGCCATTTGGTTTGATTTTAACTACAAGCCTATGTATGGAAAGCCCTCTTCAAGGGAAGGTGGATGGGAGAATCTCTCACCTTTGATTGTAAAGAAGGAGTAGAAAGAATCAAGCATTGTATTTCACTTTCAATCTAAAAAATTACACCCTAAAACAATTTTTGTCGGAGTTAAAAGCATATATTTTTTTTAAAATATCTGTGATTGAATTAATTTTTAGCATAAAAACAAGTAAATATTACCAATGTTTTACCTCTTCAAACTTAATAATAAGAATTGAACCACAAATGATCTAACTCTAGTATATTAAACTTTTATTGTGTCATAGTTTTGAATTATTGTAACTTTCTTGCGAAAGAAACTAATCTTAAATCACCCATAAAATGCTTAATTATTGCTATATCTGCATGAAAACTAATTGTTGAAGTCATAAACATCTTAGCCTTGAAGAAAATTACAAAGCAACATCAAGAATTTACATTTTTCATGTCAGCACCATTAGTTTTTTTATAAAAGTAACCTCGGAGAATGCTGTAAAACCGATTGTGTTTTTGGCAAGAAAAATGCTTTTACGTCATATTATTTGCTCAGAACTAGCAAAAAGATTTTTAGTGAATGATCAATATGTTATGTAACATTCAAATCATTAATATTAGTGAAAATCAGTGTTGCCATCTACTTTTTTTTAGAAAATTTCTCGGTATTCCGCAGAAAAGAATGTCATGTTTCATCTTTCTTTTAACATGCCAAGTTAAATACAATATCTGCAACTTGTGCAATCGTGCAGTATCATAATTACATTTTAACCTTTTATTTATTTTTTGTCAATAATATACTAGTTCTACCTACCTAGTTACGAAGAAATGATGAATAAAGTATATGGAGGGCATCACAAGCCTCATGAGAAACAAAACTCTACAAGACTACATGAGAGAGAGAGATGATTAACATAAGTGAGTAACCTAACAAGTGATTAAGAGAGGAATATAATTAGGAATTAAGTTTTCTCACAGAAAAAAAATACCCCTGTGGTGATTGATGGCTGGAAATATTGGAAAGCTAGCTTTGCACATTAACTACCTAACCTGATAAGTAGCATGAAAAATGAAAGTATACAACAAAATCTCTTCTGATTTTGCATGTATTTCATAACAAGAATTCCTCACATTATAGTGGATAATGAGACAGGTCAAAATAATTATATAAGCACTAGCTTGATAGCTTGGCATAGCTAGTCATTTTTTTATACAGTAATATACACTTTCTAGTCATGGCACTGTGACACTACTAGTAGTAATGACATACTGTCACTTTCAGAGTGCTGTGTTTTTTTAAAGCCAGTAACATGTCTGTTTTGTTTATAATTGCACTTCAATGTAAATAGAATTTTTATTATGACTTGTATGTTTATTTGATCTATTATCAAAGGTTTTTTCATAGGCTAATTTTATTCTTGATAGCTTGTGCAACCAAAAGAGAGCTGATCTAACAAGTATTGAGTTTGGCGAATGTTGTAGATTCCATATTTAAAACAAATTCTAACAATTATAAACAACAAAATTAAGTTAGCAAAATAATCGTGCCAAACAGTAACTTATTTTTTTCGTCCACTTCAAAATCTCGAAATTCTAATGCATCAATATTCCATCCCGTATCCTAAACTTAGAATTTGAATTATAAAAACACCATACAACATTATGCTGTGATCCTCGGTATTGGGCTGGCGTTTGAATCGCCACATAACCAGCTAGGGACAGCTTAGCAACTTGGATATACATGCTAAGAGTAAACCTTACCTACCTAACCTAGTGACCTATTCATCTAATAGCAGAAATAAACAAAACTTAAAAAGCCTAATTTATTCCCATGTTTATTTCTGTCATTATATGCACAGGTGAGTAGGTTAGGCAGCCCATGTTTGGTGTTGTTATCATATATATCCAAGCTGCTTAATTTAGCTGTTGCTACCCACTAGCCACAGTAAGACTAAAAAAATGCATGACTGTGGCTGTGGTGCTGCCCTAGACTTACATTTCGTAACGATGTCACAGAAAAAATTAGTTTATTCGTAATTTGTATTAAATAGAGGCTCTGTATGAAACAACTTAAATGGTATTCTACGCCTCTTCACTACGAACAGGGAAGTGAGAAATAACATTTTTTTAAAAAGAAGATGATAAATTTTGTTCAAAATTTAGGGGGGGGGTCATATACCGTAAACGAAAACTATACAGCTATTTTTAACAGTAAAAACATGCAGGGAAGCACTTTGCTTCTCGACCATTCACTTTTGCAATACACACAACGCAGGCAACTTATTTCTCGCGATTATAGTTTCGTGAGGTGTGAGAAGTTCAGTGCTTCTTTACGTTCATGTATTTTAATTATCAAACAAAACGAAATACTTCTTTAAACGGTGGCTTGAAACTACCTTGTTCCACTTCCACTTTTTCACACACGTTACACAACACAGACTAAATATATAGCGTGCATAAGTATAACACAATTAAATACACTCATTACAGCATTATCAATGTCTCTTTGGTATTAAGAAAAATCAACATTATTCTTCATAAAATGTGCACGACTCCAGGTCAGCGTCGAAGGTAAACACAACATGGCGGCCACAGAAAATGTCCCGGATGGCAGCCACGCAAGCGTGATGACTGAATCCAACGTTTCAAAATATTTCTGAAACATTCCTCCGAGTTGTAAGAAAGACGATACGTTGCAGAAACTAGACAATGAAACGAAAACATTGCAATGTTTCAGAAACAAAACTGGGACTTCGTGTGATGCTTTCTGTAACGTCAACGAGACACCAGAATGTTAGAAACCTAAATGAAAGATTGCAATATTTCTGAAATATGTCTGAAACTTGGTGTGCTGTATGGGAAGACATTGCGCAGAGCAGACAATCTGTAAAGATGGACGAGCAATTTGAAGAATGTTGTAGGAGAATTACTGCTTTGTGATTTTATTGAAAATTAAAAATAGAAAAGTATTTAGTATAGATTGGCTCGAAAATAAATATGGCAATCAAAGCGTACCGAACAAGCTTTTTAATTAACTCGCATATGCATATTCATACATGAGATCCGCAGGATTCATTCACATTTTTTTTAAAAAAATCAAACATTTAATTTAATACACTTGTAATTTGTAATAATAAGGATTTTCATTTTCGGCTAATCATATTTGTCACGTACACATCTCATCGCTTTGCATAAATACCTAAATATTAATGAATTGAACCCGAATGAACGGCACGTCATCTCTTTCCTTTCTTTACCGAGAAACTAACAAAAACAGCCAACGCTCGGAAACCACAGACAAAAAACTCTCCTTTGCAAACACACTTTGCTCTGATTGGCTGTTCCACAAAATCCAGTAGCAATTAGAACATGTCCTATTCCTCCAAACCAGTCAAGCAGACAGCCAGTCAGCCATCACATCCGGGCAGGTAGCCAGTTCATCGCCAACTAACTGATATTTCAGTTCCGTGTGATTCTGTCTTAATACGTGGAAGTGAGGTTGACGTTTGGGTGCCTCACTAGAAGGTCAACCCTTACACCACAATTAGAATAAATATAGGTCAAAGCATAAGACAACGGGTAATGTCCAATCGTAGCGTTCTACTCTGTAGAACGGGGGATCGAACCAATGGGGGAGTAGCTCATCCCATAAATTTCACCACTTGATTGTCGCGATGGCCCCTACAGGGGCTAGATACGAGGTAACTGACCTAGCTTAAATAAAGGACATAACAGTTGTTTTATCCCAACCATTCTGACTGAGAATGGCAGGTCGAGGAATAATGATAACTCACCCTGTTCCATATCGTGCAGCACCTATCTCCCCTCGTCTTCACCTGTTAGAAATCATCAATCAGAAAGCCCATCCCCCCCCCCCCGATCCTGCTTCTTTTGTCACTTTGCTTCGCCTTGACTCACCTTTTCCCAAGGTCGCCGTCTCGCCGCTTCCTGTCGCAACACGTCTTTCTCAACAAAATCCAACTGCAGGGCTGGACAAGTTAGAACAAGTTTGTGCAAGATTATACACGATATCGAGCTGGGATGTCACGATCCTCCCCTTACAAAACAATTTCCGAAATTGAAATTGGAAAATCTAAATTGCCTGCCATTCCCCAATTAATGAAATTAGAAGGAATTTTATTACATAAATGTACAGAACAAAAATTAGACACAATTAAAACTCACAAGGCGTTACATATGGGAATGATTCCATTTGCCACACACGCTGGTAGTAAACCTGGGATGTTACGCAATTAACGCTACAGAAGACAAAAAATGTAAATTAGTATTAATTAAAATATAAAATACGTTGCACAATTGTATTGTCTTTGTATTTTTGGTTTACGTCGCACTTCTTCTACTTTTACGTATTCGCGACGACGAGTGCTGATTAGATTAAATTGATGAACGGACATTCACATAGAACAGGACTCGAACCTGGGCATTCCGGTGGCGACACCTTACACTGCGAGAGACGAAAATGAACATTTTGTAGGGACAGTGAAGTTGCATTTATCAGTAGGCGTATTGATTTTGTGTACATTTGTTTAGTTAACAAGTTTCCTTGTACATTAGGTGACGGAATGGTTGATTAAGGGCAACTGCTCCCACCTGGCGACGTGATTTATTCCATTACAATATAGCCATAATATTTAAAATTGTTTTCTTGGAGGAAAATCAGCCAAATCCAGAAATTCGTATTTTC
The DNA here is from genome assembly GCF_977018435.1 of Lepisma saccharinum. Classification (NCBI taxonomy): domain Eukaryota; kingdom Metazoa; phylum Arthropoda; class Insecta; order Zygentoma; family Lepismatidae; genus Lepisma; species Lepisma saccharinum. The sequence goes on along the minus strand of NC_139232.1, from coordinate 14,430,408 downwards.
TTTCCTATTCTGAACTAATATCGAGGCAATTACATTGTTGAAAGACTTAACGAGAAAGAGTACCTCAATTGGAGAACGCATCGAGGGACTCGAAAACCCAAAACGCTCGACCGATCTCTACAGGAACCCGGAGAACTGCCAGATGGAAAATTTCGAATTAAGCTATGCTTGGAAACGCCCCTCCCACCAGTTCCCGCCCTCCACCCTCCGTGGGGACTCCCTCGGAGCAAAAATCACTTGGAGCTTTGCCTGAAGCCCGCCATCACCGCTGAGTCGCATGTAATTGCGTTCATTTCCCTTCTTATCTCCGGGTTCTCTCTCCTTTGCTTTTATTTGTGCTTCGACGTCGATGTTCCCATTGTCTGCGTCTCGTACCAGTGGGTTTCGAAGGAAGTAAAAAATATTGAGTATATGCAGGGTGTCCCAAAAGTTCCGCATTGTGGTACGAGGGGAAGTCAGTAAATAGGTCACAAACTGATCTGGGATAGCTGAAAATAGTAGCGAGTAGTTTCCGAAGGCGTCATTAGATGGCAGCACAATCCAGCTTGATAATATTGAGTTAGCAGTCGCTAGATAGCAGACGCACGCATGCGTAGGTTTGTTTAAAATGGCGACCGTACTCGAGGACTGTACGTAGAGATGGCACGGGTGGAGGAGATGATACGAGCTGACAGGCGACGATAGACAGCATAGCATCTGCAATAAGATGCTCTCAAGGTTTAGCCTACAGCATAATGCATGATTGTTTGGTAGCAAAAGTTTCGCGGATGAAGAAGATGTTAAACGTGAAGTGCGACTGTGGCTGGGACATCAGTCCAAAGACTTTTATGGGGTAAGTGTATCAATGTTGGTGGAGATTATGTTAAAAATAAAAACGGCTTTGAAGTAACAAACCCTTAGTGTTTTTTTTTTTTAAAAAAAAACGTTTGTGACGTACTTACGGACTTACATATATATAATTGATAATTGACTGTGTTTTGTTCCAGAACACTGGATTGGTCGCAGAGTACACATTGAATGGCCCGGTCACTCGACGGAGATGAATCTGGTGGACATTATGCTCTGAAATCCCGGGTGTACAGCTGGATCTAAGACGAATGCCATAATGCAGATCAGATTATTTCCACCGGTACTCATTTTTTTATTATTTTTACTTTAGACCTGTGTGGAACTCGATGGAGAACATGGGCTATAAGAGCTGACCCTTTCTGAAGACACACAAATATCAACCTCTCTTCCACGTAGTACACACTGATCTTCATTTTGCAGAATAACGAGGCACTGGCGCCTGAATCTGCAGCCAGGAGAATCCTCTGTAGAACTTGTGCTATGTAGTCCATATGTGGTTGTGATTGTCCCTTCATCTATATCATCGTATAACCATTCATCTCCATTGTCGCGATTGGCCAAAAGTGACAGAAATGCGACGTAAAAATGATTAAATCACGGATGACATATTGAAGAAATACTGTGATTTGGCCTATGCTGTTGGACTTGGCGGACAACTCGTGGAGATTTTTCCAAATTAACAACAGGGTTATGTTACACACAATAGCCCAAACAGTAAATATTAAATTAATACCAGAGAACCGTACGCACACGACTCTAGTAGGGTTGGTTTGAGTTGCGTACTTTACGTACAGTTAGGCTAATCGGGACTAGACCTGCAGTTTAAAGTGGAATCTGCACCACCGTGCCTTAACCAGGATTCAAACACGGGGACCCTTAATTACAACGTTACAACAACGCTATCAGGAAGGTCTTTTCTGAGATAATGAAAGCGACTTTATAAACCTTAGGAAGGCATATCAATCGAATTGTGCAACATACATGAAGATGAGATGTTCGGTCTAACATCTTCATGTAGGATGGCTCTCGGAGATGAAGAGTAGCTTCCTCGTCGTCGTGGCGCAATGGTGGGGGGAGGGAATGGTCCTCTGCCCCGTATGTGGAAGGAAACCTACGCCGACAGCATAAAGGAACGCTAGGAATCCCGGGAAGGAATGTAATTTCTGGTGGTAGCCCGGGAGATTCTGGGAAGAGGGGTGTCTGGAGGGGGAGTTATTCCTGGAGCGCCAATGTTCTCGCATTGAAATGGCCACGGCGACCGCAGCCTTCCAGCGCTGGCAATTCCGGCTGATGGAAGTAGCCGCGTTTCTCCTAGAAGGGGTCCTTAAGGGGAAACCAAGGATAAGAGGGGAGGGGTGTGGAAGATCCGGGCCGGAGTTTTAGCGGTAATCGGCACGGCGAATCTGAGAGCCGTGACGCTATCGTACTCCAAAACCCTCCATTAGAATATCCCAGTTCTTCTCGTAAAGGAAAAGGTCAAAGGTCGATTTACGTACACCATGCTCGGATAGTCTAATTGGAACTGGACGACCTTAGTGGCTGAGTGCTCAACACAGCACGCTACGACGCCAAACGTCCAGCGTCCGAATCCAGGCCTGAGCATGGGTAGTCTTAGTGAGTTTGCCTTAATCAATTTCCTCATTTGATCACCCATCCTCATCTTTGCAATTCGCCAAAAAGTGTCAGAAAAGCGAAGTATAACAAACCAAATATTTCAGTCAATTTCATTGGAATGAAATCTCTAAACATACCTTGTAAACGAGCCACTTAGATGAACATTAAAATCTTATCGAGGAGTTTTACATTGCAGAAGCGGGCAATGTAACGAACGAAGGACTAAACTTAAATGGTGTGACTCAGTTGTTAGCATATGCAGATGATGTACACTTATTAGGTAAAAAAAAAAAGCTTAGCACCACGCCATGAAGGCGTATAGGGGGTGTGGGTGAAACGCCCCACACTTTTTTCACCCGGTCGTGAGTCGGGGTGATGTGATCAGCATCACCCCCCTGACTGCCTTTACCCCCCACCCCCCAGGGTTTCCCCCAGGTACCCATGTTATTCGAGGCTGGGTGGGCACCATTCCGCTTCCAACGTTAGAAAAGTTCCCGGATTTGAACCGGCCGGGGATCGAACCCGGGACTTTTAGCATGGTAGTCAGACGACTGTAGTAGACCGACTGAGCCACTGTGGCCCTGTGTAGACTTATTAGGGGATGATATAAATACAATTAAGAATAATGCTAAAATATTTTTCAAAACTGCTAAAGAGATAGGTTTGGAATTTAACAAAGAGAAAACTAAATATATGCTTATGTTAATATGCAAGTGTTAGGTAATAATCAAAACCTAATTATTGATGATAGCAACTCGTTTGAACCAGTTTCAAAATTCAAATACTTAAGAGTAATATTAACAAATAAAAATTATATTAAAGAGGAAATAAAAAAGTAGACTTAATTCAGGAAATGCATGTTACTTCTCTCTTCATAAACTTTTGTCTTCTCGTTTAATATCTAAGAAACTAAAAGTTAAAATATACAAAACAGTAATTTTGCCTGTAGTATTATATGGATGCGAAACTTTATCCCTTACATTGAAAGAGGAACATAAATTGAGAGTATTTGAAAATAAGATCCTTAGGAAAATAGTTGGACCTAAAAGGGATGAGGAGACAGGTGAGTGGAGAAGGTTACATAATTTAGAACTACATAATTTGTATTCATGTCCAGATATTATTACAGTAGAATGATTAAATCAAGAAGACTTAGGTGGGCAGGCCATGTGGCACGAATGGGAGAGGAAAGAGGAGTTTACAGGATTCTTGTTGGGAAACCTGATGGTAAGAGACCTGTAGGAAGGCCAAGACGAAGATGGAGGGACAACGTTGAGATGGACCTAAGGGAAATCGGTAGGGATGGAAAAGAGTATATAGATCTTGCTCAAGATAGGGACAGATGGAAGGTCTGTGTTGCTGCAGCCATGAACCTTCGGGTTTAAGAAGGCCAGAGAGTTAGTTAGTTAGTTAGACACGGGCAATTTATGTAAGCATAATCCTTAAGCGAAGTGATGATGTGAATTCCATTCGCAACTTTTGAGTTGCATCACGTGATGTTTCCTTGTAAGACTTCAAAGTAGCGACTTCCGCCCAGTGAAGTTTTGCCAATATCTCCCCCTCCCCTCTCATTGGTTGTCACAAGCACACACAACTTTAATTAAAAAGGGAAGTAATTTTTAAATTATGAAAGTTAATTAAAATCAGAACTTTGACTGTGTTTTAATTATATTCTTCCTTTTTTAGGCCAAGAAATGTTTTTCACTTATCAGCACCTCCTCTTCGCTTACACAAGTGCGCCTTAATTGTTTGAAGTTTCTTTTCTCTGCATTCTAACAGAAATTGAACGTTTACATCTTCAACGAAGCTTCTGTTAGGACAATAGTGTTTCGTTTCTTATTACTTTTAATTTTCTTTAGCTTATGTTGCTTTTTTACTTTTCTGTTCACATATTTCTTTTGGGTCATAAACATTAATTCCAATTTAATTTAAAGAGAGTTGCTTTGTGACAAATTCGTTACAAGGTAATATAGAATCTACAGGATCTGGTACTACTTTATTTGCGATTATCTTTTGTGTGTGTATCACGTAACACGTCTGTTCCTTTATCGCACTACGCGATAAAAACTTCGTGTTCTGACGTCAGACGCCGAATGCCTACTATGTTAGGTTAGGTCTGTTGTTCTATTAGCATAAATACACTGAAAATGTATTATTTATGCTAGGAGAACTAAATCTAACAAGCATAACCTAACACCTTAGGCATTTAGCATAACAATGGAAATTTCCCGCGGTGACGTCAGAACGCAAGGTTGCTAGAGCTTTGTGCGATAAGGGAGATCCGGGGAAAGAAGGCTCATGTGTTGAGTTGAGTAGCTCTTTCTTCCTGAGCAGCCGAAGAGAAAGATATAGTAGTTTGGCTGGTGTATTCTATTAGTACTAGTTTATATGACAAATGTATTGAATAGTTGATAGTATGTCATTTTGTAATACAGGGTGTCCCAAAGCCACTCAACCGAAACTTCGAACGTACGGAACTTTGGAACAAAAAGCGACAGAGACATGAATCTGGCACTGGATATTAACTTTGTCTATGTGGATATTTTTGAGACATTAAACAAGAAAATCATGCACTTCTATGGGGAAACGTTTATAAGGTGTAAAATTTTGCTTTGTTCAAAGTAGAAACTCTGTTGAGTCTATTGTAAAACTTTTCTATGTGTATTGACGGTCTATGTGATAAAAGAACGGTAAATTGATGCATTACAGACGATTTATGGGTTTAATTATGACATTTTCATTATTTTAATTTTAATTACGAGGTGTACCGTATAAGCATATAGTGTAGAGGAACTCATTTATGACGTCATGTAAACTTGAAACAAACACGTGACTAATGCGAGGTCTGCCATTGGCTAGACTTCTGAGCTGGATGAGCAAAGAGTTTGGCGTGGCAGAACCTTGCCGACTGGGAGATCCGAAGGATCCACCTGACTTAGGCTGAGTATACTGTAGCTCCGTATATTTCCTTTTTGGCCTGTGTGGCCTGGTGGTGATTTGCCTAGTATTTGTATAAAGACCTTTAACAGATATTCTACTGGTTCAAAATTTGAAATTTACATGTAAAGAAGGATAGATTGCTCCGGGTCATGTTGGCTTTGGGGAATTTGGGCGGGTTTACAGTGCACTCGATATAGCCTCTATACGTAACGACCAATGGACTTACACTGTTTAATTGGACTGACTTCGATGTGTTATCCCCGTTAAAGGAATGGATTTGGTATTTAATGTCATGAATGAATGGGGGATTCCTTCTTGCTATTATTATTGAGTTACTAAAAATGAGGTTCTTTGTTATTTGAATATGTAATGGGTCTTGGATGTTAAAATGTTTGGGAATTATAATTAAACAAGGATTTGTTAATTACATTTTAGAGTGTTTTCAATTGACCCGTATAACTATCTAAAGTAGTACATTACAATACATTCCACTCCTTAGTTTAATATTTAAAGGGGAAATAAGAGTCGTAAGGGACTACAACTGGCAACATTGGTCGTGCCAGGGCAGTGCCAGATGTGTCCAACTATGTTAATCAATCAATGCCCAGATGAAAGAAAACATTTGAAATGTATCGTTCAAAAAACTAACTTTCTTGTACGATAAATTCGAATCTTTTCTTTCATTTGTTAGTCAGCCAATGATCACACGAACCAATCCTCAAAGTCTTTTGGAGTGGTGTAAACAACATCGTCATTCGACTATGGATCAGTGGAAAGAGTCTGAGTGGCGAGTCACGGTAAATGGTGTGGCAGTCGGATGGACGTGTGTGGACCTGGTGGATGCCTGACGAACGGCATCTGCCAGACTGCTGTTACGACAGCGAAATTTGGCAACTTTGCAGTAATGTCTGGGCCTGTTTTTTCTGTTTAGACTTAGGCCCTTAGTTTAAATCGATAGGTGGAAGACCTCTCGCGTGTACCAAGACATTTTAGACAATAGCAAGCTTCCTTAACTGCGGCAACAGTTTGGAATAGACTCTTTTCTGCATCGACACGATAATGCTCCTGCCCACACAGCAAGATCATTTGCGTCGTGGTTTGATGAAAACCAGGTAGACGTGCTTAACTGGCCCGTCAAAAGCCCCGACTTGAATCCAACCGAACATGTTTGGGATGAGCTTGAGTGTCGGTTGCGTGCAGAGCCACTGGACGAACAAACAGAACTATTCACCAAGCTACAGGAAGAATATAAACAAATTCCACCAGCAGTTTACCAGAACTTAGTGGAAAGCTAACCCAGAAGGGAAAACGCTGTAATAACAGCAAATGGAGGTTCGACATCTTACTAACATGACTGGTACCTTCGGAACCAACAGTCATGGCCGTCTGGTGACATTTGGCTACATAATGTACGTCAGCCATGTAGCTAGATACCTGGGGGGCGCTAGGCAGAATTATGGTTGGTGCCCTCACTATCAAGCATCGACATTTTTTTGAGTCCTTGATAGACGATATATCGCGATATTGAAGAAATATCGGCCAGGCGATATCAACTAGACGATATATCGTCGCGATATTTTGGCGATATATCGTCACGATATTTGGCAATATATATTTTCTTGACGATATATCGTGATATGAAATTTCCATTATAGTCCATCCCTAGAGGAAACAAAAGAAAACTCATTAACAAATAATACGTATAGGTTACATTTAAATGCTCTTAGTTTGCATTTCTGGTTAAGAGACGTTTATCATATTCAACAATATTTCATTTATGTTTTCGTGTCTGAAGAACATTTTTAAATATGTACTATTAAAACTACTTTGGTTCCCGGTTCGATACTCGGTGGAAGCACATTGCACAATGGTTCAGATCCCACCTTAAAAGTGCAGGTCCAGTCCCGATTATTCTATCTGTGCATAAAGTGGGCTTAAAACATAAACTCAAACTGCTACTTCGGATAAGAGAAAATTCCAACAGTGTGTTACTATAATATAAGCTTACAAGTAAAAGAAGAAATAATGCATTAAGTCTGTAACTTCGTATCAATCTCATAAATAGAAACGGATTTATGATAAGAGATTTTTCATTACGTGGTCGAACAGGGAACGTCATGTAACGAATTTTGATTACACTTATTTTCACGTCGTTGGTTGATTGATTGATTTAGTGTTTTAAGTCCACTTTATGCACAGTAAGGCTAATTGGGATTGGACCTACAGCTTAATGTGGGATCCGAACCACTATGTGCCTCCACCGGGTATGGAACCCGGAACACCTTGATTAGAAGGCAACGACGCTACCAGTGCGCCATTGGGGAGGCCCCTATTTTTCACGTGATGAATTCTCCAAAGGAAGTATCTCGGGGTCACTTCATCACTTGAAAATATTCACTGGGAACAGGGGCCGAGTAACATCTTCTCCCCTTACCTTCTCCGTCTCATATTCTAACTTTGTTGTCTTAAAAAAGAAAGCTTTCAATGGCCCCCTCCATGCATGATGCCATGGCTTCAGCACCCTTAGCCTACCCCTCGACATGTGTATCTAGCATATGGTTGATAACATTCAGAGCAAAAGAAGTCGAAGGCCCTTAGCTTTCAAACTTGAAACGTTCCTTCAGAAGTGTTCCTGCTTTAAGTTATAAATCAAGAAAGCGGACTGCATGAATGTTGAAGGAGAAAATCAATCAGGAAAATTTCTTGGTGAAAAATTGTGTTACTTTCTCGCTACTTTCCATCCGCAGCAAATGGCGGGATCCAGATGTTGGTTTCCGAATCCATAAAGGTGTCATCAATCAAGTGGTACCCTCTGGCGGGAATCGCGGAAAATGATTTGCCTCTTGAAACAAATCAACATCGCAGTTCTCTCTTTACTTTGCGTCTTTGGAGATTGTTTGTAATAAAGAATATCGCACGTCACTTAAGAGTGGAAACACGCGGTTGATACTTGTTTACAAATGAAAGTATTTGAAGTGTTTTCTTGCAACTTGTAATGTTGACATTATCTTTACTTACGATCCCTTGGATTCAGGCCCATGCTCCCTCCCTCAAACCGTGAAATATTTAAATGTGAACATCGATGAGTTTTCAAATTTGTAAAAATTTTCATTTTCTCCTTGCATAAATGAATGCGTTTGTTGTTTAGAGAGGTAGGCTTCAGAAGTCTGCAATTCTGCAATATTGGGTAGTTTAAGTTTTATAACCATTGATACAAGGCTCCACCTTTACCGATTTAGTCAGGACAGTCCCTTCCATCCTTGTCCTGACTGTTACGAATTGCTTTTCTTTCTTCTTTTTTTTGTTAACTCACATTTAGAAATGTTCTTTATTATAGTAATAATTGCTAATACGTACGACTTAATTTATAAATGGAATTATCATGGCTGTTCATTGGCCCTGCTAAAATTAAAGTAAATTTGGAAACATTGTTAATCTGCAGAACACAATACTATTCGAATTCTTCTGAAAATTGCAACTCTACAATTGTACGTTTAGCTATAGCTATAATATTATATAATTGGCGGTCACATATAATGTTCCAACAGCATTTCGCCGACCACCGTAGAGGAGTTGTTATCATAACACGCTAGGATGCCGCGGGATTCCGGGTACGAATCAAACACTTAAAAAAAAATATTTAAACTATTTTGCAATCTGGAATCTCCTTACACGCATTCACACACACATACACTAATATATATATATATATATATATATATATATATATATATATATATATATATTACATAAGAACCTTAGGAAAATATTTGAACCTAAAAGGGATGAGGAGACAGGTGAGTGGAGAAGGTTGTATTCATGTCCAGATATTATTAGAATGATTAAATCAAGAAGACTTATGTGGGCAGGCCATGTGGCACGAATGAGAGAGGAAAGAGGAGTTTACAGGATTCTTGTTAGGAAACCTGATGGTAAGAGACCTGTAGGAAGGCCAAGACGAAGATGGAGGGACAACGTTGAAATGGACCTAAAGGAAATCTGTAGGGATGTCAAAGAGTATATAGATCTTGCTCAAGATAGGGACAGATGGAACGCCTGTGTTGCTGCAGCCCTGAACCTTCGGGTTTAAGAAGGCTAGAGAGTTGTATACATACACATATATATAGATAGATAGATAGATAGATAGATAGATAGATAACACATAGATAGATAGATAACACATTCTGGCCTCTTCCTCAAAAAAATCCTGGGTACGGACCTGGCTGGATTTGACTTGAAGACAACTTCAAGCATTCTAGCCTACCTCCGTGACTGAGTGGTTAGTACAGAGTGCGACAACGCCGGGGGTCCTGAGTTCGAATTCCGGACTGCGCATGGGTGTTGTTTGTGAGTGCCCCTTCATCAATTTCATCATATCATCATCATTCTTGATCTTCGAAGTTAGCGAAAAGTGGCAAAAATTCTAAGTAAAATATACCAATTTAATCAATCAATTAATTCAAGCTTAATAGAGCCAATGGCGTACTCAGGATTTTTTCGGACGGGCTGGAATTGTGAAGGTTTGTGTTCTTGACGGAGAGGATAGACTATAAAATATATCATGTCGTTCAAAGGAAAAAAGGTAATCAAGGATCATTTTAAAATGTGGTTTCAGTTATCCCTAGTTCTTCACTCCTTTCATTTAAAAATGTTGATTTTTCTCAAAATTTCTAGATAGGCTGCAGCCCCATTAGGTACTCCTCTACGTACGCTAGTGATGATGTGTTGAAGGCTAAGTTAATTTCACGAAAATCAAATTGTTTGTAACCTAAGTTAACTTAAATAACTCTTGGTTAAATATGTTTTCGTTTTTACTCTACTTCATGGCACCATCGGCCAATAGGGAGAGGATCTACATTTTATGGTGGAATCTGAACCAATTTGTAATACTCCTCCACCTGGCATCGAACGCGGAAGACATTGATTGGAAGGCAAAAGCTTTAACCACTACTCTGTAGGGATACCATTTCCCTAAGTTTTAGTTTAGCCGAAGAAAACGTAGTTATATACTCTGTCCGGTCTATCTTTGGAGCTATCGAACGAAAAGTAGTCTCTGCGCAAGTAGTGACGCGAAACGGCTTCACCACTGAACACGTGAGAGGGAGCGGTATTGCGTGGAGGGGGGAGCGACTGCAGTTAAAGTCAAAGAACTAAAGAAAGCGGGAGAGCTGTTTTCGTCCAATCACACTCAACCGTCAGCCAATGGGCGCAGCTGTCATTCTGCTCGTCTACTCCACGTGGAGTCTCAGTCACATGACTGCGGATACGCTGTTGCCGTACTTTGCAACTTCAATGTGGAGACCGTGGGAGGGACAAGGTGGCGTAGAGTAGATGTGGAGAGTAGATGTGTGGCAACACTGTGCGTCCAATGTGATTTTTCCAGCTGGTGGGCGCGCTTCGATTACTTCAAAGTCAGCCGGTCGATAACGTATCTAGCGCGTCGACTATACCAGCCAGCGGGTACTGCTCTGCCTACTCGATCTCCCCTCCCACCCGGTGGAAGCACATAGTGGTTCGGATCCCACTTTAAGCTGTAGGTCCAGTCCTGATTAGCCCTTCTGTGCATAAAGTGAACTTAAAACAGCAAATCTATCGATCCCCTCTCCAGTCTTTTATGATGCTATATGCGGTCTTGTTTCAGAAATAGCTGAGACAGAGAATAGGAACTCAGTCGAATGTAATTGGAAAATTTCCTTCATTGTTTCATTGATTCATTTGATTTCATTTACTTTGCTCTTCTGCTACTTTTGACTAATTGCGATGCAGATGAGTGATGATATGATGAAATTGATGAAGGGACACTCACAAACATCCATGCCCAGGCCGGGATGTGATACCACTGCCGTCGTAGCGCACAATGCTAACCACTTCGCCACGGAGGTCCGCTTGATTGTTTGAGATTGTTTCTGACTCCACTTTATGCGCAGAAAGGCTAATCAGGATTTGACCTACAGTTTAAAGTTGGATCTAATATATTGTGTAATGTACCTCTACTGGGATTCGAACCCGGAATTCCTTGATTACAAGGCGATTACGTAAATACTACCCACCAGGTAGGCCAAGGCTTGTTAGATTGACACTTTAAACACAGAAAAGTGCCAGCTGAAACTAAGAAATGCAAAATTTTGTAGCTCAGACCAAATTGATTGATGCATTGAAATCCTGCACGGCATAAAATGTAATATTCACTTGCATTATCTTTACAAACAATATACAAATTGTAAATCTGATTCTTGGCAAATGATAAAAAAAGGACTTTAATGCATCAATCGATGCTTTTCTGGTGCAACAATAGTTTTGATGAATTTGGCTTTTTGTGTGTATACTGAGATAATTTAAGACTACACCCACGGAATTCAATGGTTCCAGCGAGAATCGAACCCAGATCCCATTGACTGCAAGATAACAGTGTTATCACTACGCTATGGATGTCACAGAATGGAGTGAAACTGTGTTGTCTGTTTCAGAAGTCAAGGCAGGTAGAATCGTATCGTAGCCCTGAAATGAAGTTCAGAACAAAGCATCCTATGGGGCATATTGTATGCTCGAATCCACTAGAACAAGCCATGAGTTTGTGCTTTTGCCAGGTGTCGCTCCGTTGTGGACTGATTAGCACAGCGTGCTACCAAGTCAGGAATTCCTGGTTCGAATCCCGGCCTGAACATAGGTTTTCTTTGTGAGTGTCCCTTCATCAATATCATCACTCATCCTCATTTTTGCCATTAGTCAAAATTGGCAGAAAAGGGAAGTAAAATGAACTGCTGTCGGATTAAAACTTATAGAAGTAGTGGGAAAGTATATAGGATGAGGACCACTTACCAAGTGTAGGAAAGGAAGAGCTCTCGTAGGAAAGGAAGAGCTCCCCTCAAGCAGGTTTGGCTATACTTAAAACAAGCTCAACATGCCCATATGAGCTTTTTGCTCTAGTGTGGAACCCCCTCTAATCCAAGATTTTTGTAAAAATGCCCTCGGGAATTTCTCGGAAAAGAAGAGCCCCCTCAGATTGATTTGCTCATACTTACAAAAGTTGCATCAGCTTGATTGTTGTCCATAAACTTGTCAAAAATTGATATGTTTTTTGGCCACACTTAAAACTAGGCCAAGACACACACACATACACACACATACACACACATACACACGCATATTTACTTCTGGTTTAACTTCAATTGGATACCAGGTTCAATTTGTTTATCTAATATTAAAACAATGCAATATGCAGAGACCCTCTAGAATTGCTCCGTGACTCTCTCATTTCTTACATCATAAACATATGATTTTTCCCCTATGAGAATAACACTACATATGGTATCATCAGGTAATGCCTCATGGAATTCACAGATAATTTTAATGTTTGTCCTGTCATTAACAACAACTTGTTTTCTTTTTGAAGTGTTGATTACAAACATGGGTCTCTGTGCTTTGAATTCATCTGGATTGTAATACATATCAGTATTGCCTGTAGTGACACGTTTGAAGGAAGAAAATGCCTCATATAATTTGAGGAAATCATCCTTGGACATATCTAAATTATAATTTTCTCTAGGAAAGACCTCATTTCTACCATTTTTAAGATATATGTTCTTGATGTTGCAGTTATCAAATTTACTTGAATTTTTTTCCTGATTGTTGTGTCTTCCAATCTGAAACAGTACCACTACAAAATCAGGCATGTCATATTGAATACTGGAGAATGAATTTGTAGCATCAAATTCATAATAAGAACCAGTTGCGGGCTTCTGTACACATTGATATGTATAAAATTGCAGAGGAACCTGTGGATTTTTTATTATATCAGCTTTGTATTTAAGAGCATAACTGGCCTCATACTCAACAACAGGGATTCTTAACTCCATAGTCTGAATAATGCATTTGCCTGCATCTGGTAGGGTATTAGGCAGAGCTTCCCCTGTAGGGTTTAATGCACTGTACCTCATCAAAGCATTGTTATCATTTGCAGCTCTTCTAAATGTAATTCTTAAACCACCCTTCCACATAATTTCTTTGTAATCTGAGAAGAATCCTGGCAACAGGCGCATAGGGAACAGCACAGTGTGGTTCTTAGATAATATCTTGTCACCAGCCTCAAATCCACCTATTTTGTAGTATGAAGCCTCGGTTTTGGATAATTTTAATGTGGCCAAAGCTGTGGAGGTAATGCCGGGATAATCCACTCTGTTTATAACAACGCCATGCTTTCTGATCTCAATTTCAGAGAATAGATGTGGCACAAAATTGTCCACCAATCTTATATTTGAATTTGCCGGATAATCTGTACCATCGAGCTTTACAACATCAAATTTGATGTATAGATCTGCTCTGTGGGGGTGTATAAAGCCATCCCCTACATCAAGATCAACCTCAATCTCTGTGTTGGGTTGATTTAAATTTGCAAATGTCCTCCTGTTTGGGGGGAATGATTGTAGCTCATAACTCTCAATATTTTCCATTTTCTTCTTGTATGTATTTTTATTTAAATATTAATCTCTATGATTGCAGTTGTTGTGGCTCCAGCAAAATCAACTAATTCTTCTTTTTCATTAGTGACCATCAATTCAATGTAGTCTATTCTATTATGACACACAGGAAAATATAATGTTGGGGATGGATTGTAGATGATTGGCTCCATAAATTCAGAATTAGGTTTGAATGTTGCAATGATGCCGGTTTGTTTGTGAGTGCCTATGCCATATGATTTGGTGATCATACCCTCTGCCACATTACAGTGAATATTCAGAGTCTCTACGGCTAAGAATTTGGGTATATTAATAGCAGTGTGTTTGATGCCTGCTTCAAGTTTTGTGTTATTTTCAAATCCCAACAGCTCTCCTATAGTACCCAGATCCACTGTTTCTGTAGCAGATACAATTTCTACTCTGTGAGTGACAGAATTTTGACTTAACACTACACCTCTGGGTAATTGAGCATTTAGAGTGGACAGATTATATTGCCCTGGAGTGATGACAATGTTTTGATCCCCAACTGCAATTTTGTTGTTGTGGTATGTAATATTAGGGATCAAGTACATGCCATAAAATGCTCTGAGAGCTATTGTTTTGGGATACACTATGTCATCATGCAATTTGAGTTTCAATATTGAATTTTGGCTGGTGAGATGGAATACCCCCATGATGTTTCAGATACCACAAGGCCTTTTGAAAATTTTCAATTGATGGTTTATTTATTTGAGACATGTATCTAAGAACAGATAAACATAAATGTCCGCAATTAACATCTTTGAAGTTTTGAACACGGGTATTATTGTAATAAAGATTAGCTGAATTTAGATATTTTACTAAATTTTCAGGTGGAACACCTCCAAATGAATCAAACACAAATGCCTCATCTTTTAAATATTTAAGATAACAGATCCAGTGAGTGCCCTGATTTTTGTACTTATCCAAATTAACAATGCCACACTCTTTGTTGAGTGGTTGTTCCGGTAAAGAATCAGACATGTACACACCTCTAAAATGTTTGATGCCCAGTGGCTTGATTAAAGCTTCAATATCTTGGTTTGTAAGCGACTCTTGTTTTTTTTAAACTTATTCATGGCTCTCTTAACACCTTTGCCTTGTTTCTCCATGGCCAGGTTATGGCGCCTCTGCTCATCTAATTCTGCCCTATTTTTCTTGGCATCTATTACTGTTTTTGCTATGGCCGCTGATCCCCCGGCCAAGCTCCCAACAGCCCCGAGAGCAGCTAAGATGGCAGGGATAGTAAATATGAATCCCCCCACATGTGATTTTTTTCTTGATTGCTGTAATATTTTTAATTGGGGGGTGCTAAGCAACAATTTCATACCATGCCCCTTTGCAAGACAAGAGCTTTTTTTCTTGCGCTGCTTTTTGGTCAAAAGGCTGTCAATAGGCCCAAGAGATTTGAGACCTGCATAAGGTATTTGATACATAACACCCTTGGCTTTCATCGTAGGTTTATTATATACATATTCACAACCCCCACCCCAGTTTTTGTTTGGTGCTCATAGCTATGGTGGTTCCCAATGCTGCTATTTTTTCACTCAAAGATGCATCTTTGCTTACAAATCTGCCAAATGCAGCCTCTTCTAATTTCTTGTCTGCAACATGTCTTTTGTCAAGATCAGAATGTGTGTTGTATGCTATGTCATGGTCCCTACAAGCAGCATCTAAAGGATTAACACCAGGATCACCTTTGTTTAATCTATGGTCCAATTTTGTGCCTGGACCACAATACTGATAGCCTGGAATATGTAGTTCAAATGGCAGCTTGTTTATAATGTCATTAACAAGGCCCCGACCCTCAGAAATATTCCAAAATTTAGGTGGTAGAGTATTAATAATTTTTATGAGATATCCAATCCCCTTAGTGTCATTCACTATAAAATTAGACAATTTTGTGCTTATCATGTCCATAATTCCAACCTTTTCATTGTAAAAATTGTGGTTCCCAGCATTTTCCTCCCCAGCTATCACCAACAACCTATCTACAAGTTTCCTGACATCGTCAACCCAGACAAATTCTTTAGGCAGGGTGTTGTATTGTTTGATCCCACTGCCAGTCTTGATCTGTGACCATATGGGCTTGATTAAATTATTGTATTTTGCTCCACTGCTAGACTTGACTCTTTTTTGTGTGGGATCATTGTTCTGGTATAGAGCATCTGATTTTATTAATATTTCTTTGTAATCCTCATAATCTTGATCTGTATAGCTGCCAGGCCTCTTCCTAGTCATCAGTTCCCACAATCCAGGTGTGCCGGTATACTTAACAAAAGCACCTTTTTCTCCGAGACGAGATTGCCGATTGCCTGGGATTGTAGATACCCTTGTCAGTGTCCAGCAACAAATCACAAAGCTTGAAAACCTCAACACTGAATCTGAACTATCTCATTTTCATCACTTGATAGATGATATCCAAACAAAACTTGAAATTTTACAACAATCCACACCCTCTCAGGCAGATATAGCCCTGCTCCAAAATGCTATGCAAAATGTTGCTGATGCTTCTGAATTACACAATGTGAAATTGGCACTTGAATTTTTACAAAATACAGTGTCAAATCTGCCTACATCACAGGAACTTAAAAATATAAAAAGGGCAGTGAATCGCATATTGAAATCAGAAGATATCAAGAATATCCAGGCAGAGATCAAACAACTCACCCAGACAGTGGCCACTCTTCCAACCAATCAACATATTAATGAATTGCATGCCCTGTTTGAGGATATCAGAAGACAGGTCCATGATCTTACTGCTCAAAATTCAAAATTGGCAATTGTTGAAAATTTGCAACAAATTGTAGCTAATATCAAGCAACAGCTAGGGACCATGGAATCCAATCAAGCAAATGCCCTGTCTGTTTTTGCCACCCAGCTACAAGAGATTGTGCAACAATACAAAAAACTTGTCGTGGACATAAAAATTAAGCCAGGGCATGATGATGTTGTTAGAACTATCAATGAGCATCTTGAATCTGTAACAAGCAGATTGCTCACAGCAGAAAAGGAAATAACAGGCATAATCGAGAATCCAAAACATACAGTAATTCTTGAATTGTACAGCATCCCCAACAGAGAATATGATTCACCATTTACACCAGGTGGCAAAATATATATGCTGTCCCCTGCACAATTTTATTACCAATTTTTTGTTGGGGGCACATTGAGACCAATCAAGATCAAATATTGGCATCAGCCACAGGCACACCAATACCCCACCTTATCAATAACAAATGCTGATAACAAAGTGAAAATCACCAGTGTGGAATTGGAGGATTTTACAGATCCCAATACATTAGAAACAGCCTATACTGAAGATGATGGCACCCTGGAATTTAAAATACATATTGGAGACAAATTATATTTAGAAAATCCTGCAGTCTCAGCTGCTGAACACCCCATAGTTGCAATATTCTTGTTTACATATTATGTCTAGACAAATTATTGTTGATGAATTACACAGACAGGCCAGACATAATTTTAAGAGGCTCCCAGTAGTCACAAAAAGCATAGATGATTTATGGCAAAGCGACTTGATTGAAATGGCAAGTGGACAGTTGAAAAACTTAGACAAAATCAACAAGGGCTACAAGTATCTACTCACTGTGATAGACACATTTTCAAAATTTGCCTGGGCTGTGCCACTCAAATCCAAGACTGGAAAATGTGTTACAGAAGCCCTCAGGACAATCATCAATCAGAGTGGAAGATCCCCGCGCTATTTGCAAACAGATAATGGCAAGGAATTTTATAATTCAGTGTTTCAACAATTTATTAAAAGCCAGGCAATACAACATTATTCGAGTTACAGTGATCTCAAAGCCTCAATTGTAGAGAGATTCAACAGAACCTTAAAAAATCTTATGTATAAGCAATTTACCCTGCAAGGTAATTATAAATGGATTAATATTCTTCCAGAACTTCTACATAAATATAACAACTCGGTCCATTCCACAATCAACATGAAACCCTCTGAAGTAACTTCATCCGATGAGCAAAAATTGATCAGCACTGTTTATTATCCTAGATACCAGCCAACAACAAGAAAGGCCAAATACAGGGTGGGGGATCAAGTAAGAATCAGCAAATATAAGCACTTATTCAAAAGAGGCTTTACAAGAAACTGGAGCACAGAATTATTTACAGTGGTTCAAGTTAAACCCGGGACCCTTAACACATATATAATAAAAGATCACCGAGGAGAAATTCTCAAAGGCAGGTTCTATGAACAAGAGCTCAGCAAAACTAAACAACCTGACACATATCTCATAGAAAAAATCATCCGCAGAAAAGGCAAGAAGTTATTTGTCAAATGGCTGGGTCATCCGGAAAACAGCTGGATCGATGCAAACAAAATAATAATATGAACACCTGGGATGTTATAAAGAGGCTGCCAGAACCTGAACAACAGAATAAGAGAAATGGCAAATTGCTACCTGATAATATTAGGTGTCTTATTGTTGGGCCATCTGCTTGTGGTAAAACTACACTAATGGTTGATAATTTTTTATTGGCACCCAACTGGTTAGACTGGAAAAACAGGCACTTGTATGTTTTTTCTAAGAGCTTGGAACAATTAAAATATCAGCAGTTAATAAAGCTATATAATGGATTGGATATTGCCACTTTTGAACCAGATGTTAAGCCACTTGATGAATGTCTCGATAATTCTGTTGTTGTGTTTGATGACATTATACTGGATAATCAAAACAAGGTTAGGAATTTCTTTACACAGGGCCGGCACAAAAACATTGATTGCTTCTACCTTGCACAGACTTTTTCAAAAATACCCAAGCAGCTGATCCGAGACAACAGCAATTTTATATGTGTGTTTCATCAAGACCATACCAACCTCAAACACATACATGATGAATATGTAGGTGGGGACCTGAGCTACAATGATTTTTCTAAGTTTTGCAGCAGGTGCTGGAACCAGGACAGTTATGGGTTTGTCACAATTGATATGACAAGAACACCCAGTAGTGGCAAATACAGAAATAAAATCAACAATTTTCTAGACGTAGAGACGTATATAAATAAACATGAAAAGGTCAATGATTGACGATCTTAAGTTAAGAGATTATCTTGTAAAAAGATTTAAGGGATGGAAATCAGAGAACCGGGGAATTTATGAAAAACACAAACAAACAGAACAGCCTGTAATTGATGCTATTAATAATTTAGGTAAAAATATCAAAACTGTTACAGAGCAAAATCAAGATTTGATCACAGAGCTTGTACCTGTAGCTGCAAGGAACATATTAGATTATCCATTCACCCCACTTTCCAGTATTCATACACCTAGTCCTGTTGCTCCTCGAAGAATTGAAGCTACTCTGGATCCTATTGAATTGGGTCTTCTTGCTCAAAAATATTTAAGCACACCTAAAGACAACAAAGATGAGGTCTTTGGCTTATATGCTGACACAGAGCTTGATGGCAGCATCATTCATAGAATTGGCAATTTCAGAGTAACATTTATGGGAGATGATATAATTGTATATTCAGAATCTCGTCTCGGAGAAAAAGGTGCTTTTGTTAAGTATACCGGCACACCTGGATTGTGGGAACTGATGACTAGGAAGAGGCCTGGCAGCTATACAGATCAAGATTATGAGGATTACAAAGAAATATTAATAAAATCAGATGCTCTATACCAGAACAATGATCCCACACAAAAAAGAGTCAAGTCTAGCAGTGGAGCAAAATACAATAATTTAATCAAGCCCATATGGTCACAGATCAAGACTGGCAGTGGGATCAATCAATACAACACCCTGCCTAAAGAATTTGTCTGGGTTGACGATGTCAGGAAACTTGTAGATAGGTTGTTGGTGATAGCTGGGGAGGAAAATGCTGGGAACCACAATTTTTACAATGAAAAGGTTGGAATTATGGACATGATAAGCACCAAATTGTCTAATTTTATAGTGAATGACACTAAGGGGATTGGATATCTCATAAAAATTATTAATACTCTACCACCTAAATTTTGGAATATTTCTGAGGGTCGGGGCCTTGTTAATGACATTATAAACAAGCTGCCATTTGAACTACATATTCCAGGCTATCAGTATTGTGGTCCAGGCACAAAATTGGACCATAGATTAAACAAAGGTGATCCTGGTGTTAATCCTTTAGATGCTGCTTGTAGGGACCATGACATAGCATACAACACACATTCTGATCTTGACAAAAGACATGTTGCAGACAAGAAATTAGAAGAGGCTGCATTTGGCAGATTTGTAAGCAAAGATGCATCTTTGAGTGAAAAAATAGCAGCATTGGGAACCACCATAGCTATGAGCACCAAACAAAAACTGGGGTGGGGGTTGTGAATATGTATATAATAAACCTACGATGAAAGCCAAGGGTGTTATGTATCAAATACCTTATGCAGGTCTCAAATCTCTTGGGCCTATTGACAGCCTTTTGACCAAAAAGCAGCGCAAGAAAAAAAGCTCTTCTCTTGCAAAGGGGCATGGTATGAAATTGTTGCTTAGCACCCCCCAATTAAAAAAATTACAGCAATCAAGAAAAAAATTACATGTGGGGGGATTTATATTTACCATCCCTGCCATCTTAGCTGCTCTCGGGGCTGTGGGGAGCTTGGCCGGGGGATCAGCCGCCATAGCAAAAACAGTAATAGATGCCAAGAAAAATAGGGCAGAATTAGATGAGCAGAGGCGCCATAACCTGGCCATGGAGAAACAAGGCAAAGGTGTTAAGAGAGCCATGAATAAGTTTAAAAAAAACAAGAGTCGCTTACAAACCAAGATATTGAAGCTTTAATCAAGCCACTGGGCATCAAACATTTTAGAGGTGTGTACATGTCTGATTCTTTACCAGAACAACCACTCAACAAAGAGTGTGGCATTGTTAATTTGGATAAGTACAAAAATCAGGGCACTCACTGGATTTGCTATCTTAAATATTTAAAAAATGAGGCATTTGTGTTTGATTCATTTGGAGGTGTTCCACCTGAAAATTTAGTAAAATATCTAAATTCAGCTAATCTTTATTACAATAATACCCGTGTTCAAAACTTCAAAGATGTTAATTGCGGACATTTGTGTTTATCTGTTCTTAGATACATGTCTCAAATAAATAAACCATCAATTGAAAATTTTCAAAAGGCCTTGTGGTATTTAAAACATCATGGGGGTATTCCATCTCACCAGCCAAAATTCAATATTGAAACTCAAATTGCATGATGACATAGTGTATCCCAAAACAATAGCTCTCAGAGCATTTTACGGCATGTACTTGATCCCTAATATTACACACCACAACAACAAAATTGCAATAGGGGATCAAAAAATTGTCATCACTCCAGGGCAGTATAATCTGTCCACTCTAAATGCTCAATTACCCAGAGGTGTAGTGTTAAGTCAAAATTCTGTCACTCACAGAGTAGAAATTGTATCTGCCACAGAAACAGTGGATCTGGGTACTATAGGAGAGCTGTTAGGATTTGAGAACAACACAAAACTTGAAGCAGGCATCAAACACACTGCTATGAATATACCTAAATTCTTGGCCATAGAGACTCTGAATATTCACTGTAATGTGGCTGAGGGTATGATCACCAAATCAAATGGCATAGGCACTCACAAACAAACAGGCATCATTGCAACATTCAAACCTAATTCTGAATTTATGGAGCCAATCATCCACAATCCATCCCCAACATTATATTTTCCTGTGTGCCATAACAGAATAGATTACATTGAATTGATGGTCACTAATGAAAAAGAAGAATTAGTTGATTTTGCTGGAGCCACAACAACTGCAATCATAGAGATTAACATTTAAATAAAAATACATACAAGAAGAAAATGGAAAATATTGAGAGTTATGAGCTACAATCATTCCCCCCAAACAGGAGGACATTTGCAAATTTAAATCAACCCAACACAGAGATTGAGGTTGATCTTGATGTAGGGGATGGATTTATACACCCCCACAGAGCAGATCTATACATCAAATTTGATGTTGTAAAGCTCGATGGAACAGATTATCCGGCAAATTCAAATATAAGACTTGTAGACAATTTTGTGCCACATCTATTCTCTGAAATTGAGATCAGAAAGCATGGCGTTGTTATAAACAGAGTGGATTATCCCGGCATTACCTCCACAGCTTTGGCCACATTAAAATTATCCAAAACCGAGGCTTCTTACTACAAAATAGGTGGATTTGAGGCTGGTGATAAGATATTATCTAAGAACCACACAGTGCTGTTCCCCATGCGCCTATTGCCAGGATTCTTCTCAGATTACAAAGATATTATGTGGAAAGGTGGGTTAAGAATCACATTTAGAAGAGCTGCAAATGATAACAATGCTCTGATGAGGTACAGTGCATTAAACTCTACAGGGGAAGCTCTGCCTAATACCCTAGCAGATGCAGGCAAATGCATTATTCAGACTATGGAGTTAAGAATCCCTGTTGTTGAGTATGAGGCCAGTTATGCTCTTAAATACAAAGCTGATATAATAAAAAATCCACAGGTTCCTCTACAATTTTATACATATCAATGTGTACAGAAGCCCGCAACTGGTACATATTATGAATTTGATGCCACAAATTCATTCTCCAGTATTCAATATGACATGCCTGATTTTGTAGTGGTACTGTTTCAGACTGGAAGACACAACAATCAGGAAAAAAATTCAAGTAAATTTGATAACTGCAACATCAAGAACATATATCTTAAAAATGGTAGAAATGAGGTCTTTCCTAGAGAAAATTATAATTTAGATATGTCCAAGGATGATTTCCTCAAATTATATGAGGCATTCACATCCTTCAAACGGGTCACTACTGGCAATACTGATATGTATTACAATCCAGATGAATTCAAAGCACAGAGACCCATGTTTGTAATTAACACTTCAAAAAGAAAACAAGTTGTGGTGAATGACAGGACAAATATTAAAATTATCTGTGAATTCCATGAGGCATTACCTGATGACACCATATGTAGTGTTATTCTCATAGGTGAAAAATCATATGTTTATGATGTAAGAAATGAGAGAGTCACGGAGCAATTCTAGAAGGGCTCTGCATAAACAAATTGAACCTGGTATCCAATTGAAGTTAAACCAGAAGTAAATATGCGTGTGTATGTGTGTATATGTGTGTATGTGTGTGTGTCTTGGCCTAGTTTTAAGTGTGGCCAAAAAACATATCAATTTTTGACAAGTTTATGGACAACAATCAAGCTGATGCAACTTTTGTAAGTATGAGCAAATCAATCTGAGGAGGCTCTTCCTTTCCGAGAGGGCATTTTTACAAAAATCTTGGATTAGAGGGGGTTCCACACTTGAGCAAAAAGCTCATATGGGCATGTTGAGCTTGTTTTAAGTATAGCCAAACCTGCTTGAGGGGGGCTCTTCCTTTCCTACGGGAGCTCTTCCTTTCCTACACTTGGTAAGTGGTCCTCATCCTATATACTTTCCCACTACTTATAGATATTCGAGTTTGGATTCTCATTACAAATTAACCTGTAGACTTAAGTAGAAACAAGTTACATCACAATTAAGCTTATTCAATTCTGCGATAATCTATGCTAACAACGTTTCTTTCGAGTATTCCTTCTACTTTTCATAGCCGTGAGAACAAAAAAGGGCCGGTTTCTTTTAGTTTTGGAAACGATCGCTCTTTTTGAAATCCTATAAATGAAACACGGGTGGTGATGAAATTCTAGTGCGGTGGATACAAAAAGGTTTTAAACACAATTCGTAATTTTCAGATTTCTAAAATTTGTCAACACACTGTTCTTATCAATTTTGCGAAACAACTTTTTCTTAGTATTGGTTATTCCTACAAATACAATATTGGCATTGTTTTGAAGCTCTTTGCATCTGTTTTTAAAATCCATCATTATTGTCAATTCACATTGCGAAACCGATTTTATACAGATTTTTATCCAACGCAGTAAAGATGTACCTGGAACTTGGCAACACCGTACTCACTGACTCGCAGTGACAGTTCGCAGTTTCCACGATTCAACGGACATCGATATGTGCGGTGTTGCCATGTTTCACTTACATATTTACTCCGTTGAAGTGAACTCAGCATACCTAATAAAGATATTCTGGAAAGACAAGCAATGTAAAATTATCAGTGGCGGTTATATTGGATTCAGATGCTGGCCTCGTATTTTTGTAGACGGGCTGTTGGGGATATGACTGAAGATTTCATTAAAGGAATTTCAAAATCATATCTACTCAAAAATACTTGAAGCAGAGGTATTATCATTATTGAGTTAAAGGCTCTCAACACCAAAGGCATTCTGTTAATCTTAAATGATAATGAATAATTATAATTAAGAAGTAGTTGAAATAATAACAATAATTTTTAAAACACTTTGTTTTTAAGAGGTAGCTGGACTCTCTGAAATAATAATTTCTTTATTTTTATTTTATTCCTGTTATTTAAAGTCGTGTTGCTACCACGTTCGGCTATTCGCGAGAATCAAAGAATAAAGATTGTAGACACTGCCACCTGTTATTTGCATGAGTGTTCAACATCGTTCTGAAGAAGAGGAATCTACAAGTCGATCAGGAAGTGAAGACGGACCTAAGTAACATCAAGTTCAATAATACGGCCTCAATTCTCACAAAAAGAAAAACGCGATATTGAACTGGAAACACTGCAGCGTCGGTGTCGACGCCGTTTCGTTCTGTGGTCATTTGGCTTCAGAAAAAAAATAATTGTTGTATATTTTGAGCTCCCAAAGAATCAGTTTCTGAGCTGGCGATTTATTTTCTTCATTAATGAATATTGGTTGTTCGTTTCTTTGTGTTTTGTTATTGTGGTTATTATTAGCTCTAAAACAAATATAAAAAGATAACGAGTGAAGAAGGTCGTTGTTTACGGCAATTGATAGTCATGTGGTATGGCCCTCAGTAGTGAAATAACAATTGCAGTCGATAATCTGAGACTATAACATTTTAAGTGTACAACCAACATCAACCATTCCATCTGTATTATGTGAGATATGGTTCTGCCCTAAGAACTGAACGTGCTCCTCCTACCCTCATTAATATATTTTGTCGTAATAGTTACACGTTGTCGTTCTGCAGCACACAACATCGAATCGGCACTATATGGGCATTCATTCCCTTGTATGTGTCCTTTCTCTATATTTCTGTTACATTACATTGCCCTCTTGCCTCTTAGGTTAATCGCGGCGACAAGGATGAATAAGCAACTGATGACATGGATGGGATTGAACACAGAGATACGAGGGGATATCAAAATATTTTGCCTTTTAAGGTACAATGTGTTTAAAAATGGAAGGATTGAAACAATGAACATGCATATAGTTTGCCTGTAGTGTCCTCTACTCAGAATTACCGTTACACATAGTTGCCATCACGTTCGATGCATTTGTGCCAGCGCTTTATCCAGCCCTCAAAACCAGTTTGGAAAGTTTCCACAGAACACTCTCTGCCCCACTGTTCAGAGCTGTTTTAACCTCCTGTAGGTCATCGAATCTCATGCTACGAAGCACAGACTTAGCTCAGACTTAAGTAGTTAAGTTCAAAGTTGGAGGAACCGAAAGTGAGGACATGACAAGGAGTGGCAGGCCATCACCGTCGTTGACAGACGACAACCACCACAGGGATGATGAGCTCATTCGAGAGGATAGACACATCACCATCCAGGAAATTCCTGATGCAGTGCACATGTCCTATGGGTCAGCACATGCAATGATTGAGAGTTTGGGATACCATAAAGTCTGAGCTAAGTCTGTGCTTCGTGGCATGAGATTCGATGACCTACAGGAGCTTAAAACAGCTCTG
Organism: Lepisma saccharinum; assembly: GCF_977018435.1. Lineage (NCBI taxonomy): Eukaryota > Metazoa > Arthropoda > Insecta > Zygentoma > Lepismatidae > Lepisma > Lepisma saccharinum. Next base: position 14,404,709 of record NC_139232.1, on the reverse strand, counting down.
AACAGTCAGGTAGGGAAGGGAGGGTTCTCTGGAATTTTACCAAACTGGTTTTTGAGGACTGGATAAAACGCTGGCACAAATGCATCGAACGTGATGGCAACTATGTGGAAGGGTAACTCTGAGTAGAGGACACTACGGGCAAACTATGTTCATTATTTCAATCTTTCCATTATTGAACAAATTATACCTCAACAGGCAAAACTTCTTGGCACCTCCTCGTACTACATCCATCCGTTGGTCATGGTTCGAACTTAAGATCTCTGTCTTCGTAGCATGTTACGCTCTGCCACGTGTGTCTTTTCATCTTAACAGTCACCATTATTCGCAAGAGGTAGAACGCGACATTGCTCAAGGAAATTTTACACACAAACACACACACAAAACGTTCATACGTATAAATTCTATGAAACTGATTATTAGCCAGTTTCATTTGTTCGTTGAAACGTTTACACGAAGATATTTCACGGAATGTGTCATACATTCTCAGGGTGGCTATTCACCAGGAATTCCTTGAATTTCGGGAATTACGCGTGAAAATTTGGGTCCGGGAATTATGCGTGAATTCTACGTGAATTTTTTTCCGTAGACGTGAAAAATTGCAACTTTTATTAATCCAAATGAATTCATACATTCGTATCATTCTAACGATTAATGGGATCGAACCTACCATTCCCAATTGGTGATGTAGCTAATCATCATTCATCATCATTGATGATGAGAGCACTTGTCATAACGACAAGTTAAATGCTTGGCAGCAAAAGGCACAACTGAAATAAAATACCTTAAACAACTAAAAATGACAAATAGTCACTCGTTGGATTTTAGAACCTTGAACCCGAATCATACATGGTAAGGATTAGGATAAATACCTGTCTAGGCTAGAAGAAAGATGATGAAGTTAATATCGAAGAGTAAAATGAAACTATCCTTTCTCCAGGCTTCGTAGCTAGTTCCGCTCAGTCAGGGTGACAACTCTCCTTCCCAACTCTCCAAAACCTGTTCTCTGTTTCCAACCAAATCGAAAAGTGAGTCCTCTGCCAGTCTGTGCGCTCCTCTAAACCCCGGTCAGAGGACACTTCCTATACGCTAATACGTGAGTTTTTACCTTCCTATTATTGTAAACAGCTTACTACCTGTTTACCTGTTGTAAAGCTTGTAGCCTCAATTTATCAGGAAGTGGAAGTCTGCTCATGGTAATAGAGTGGCCACCCTGATTCTGCAAAACTAACGTAAATATATACCGCTTGTGTGCGTCATATGCGAATATTTTGTGTGGACTAAGCAATGTATTAGTTTGAGTTATTGCTCATTAAGTCCACAGAAAGGCTAATCGGAACTGGGCCTACAGTTTAAAGTGGGATCCGAACCACTATGTGCCTCTACCGGGAATCGATCTCGGGACTGAGTATAGTTGTGATCGTGTATAGAATGATGTTCGCTGAGCGGACGACTTTCGATCTCGCCACTGAAGTTCCCGGGTTTGAATTTCGGTCCGGGCATGGGTGTTCGTTGCCAGAGTCATTTCATCAATTTCATATAATCATCACTCATTCTCATGGTCGTGACTAGCCAAAAGTGCCAGACAGGGCCGCAGCGGGGTAATGTGCGAACTATACCTGCGAGGCCCTTGTAGTGTGAAAAGTGAAAATTTCTACATCCTCAATTCAATTTAACCCTTAACTTGTGAGGTGCTTATACTGGGACATACTTTCTGAGGTACGTCTGTCAGACCGCTCTGAAATGTTTCACCCCTACCTCAACATAAATTACCAATTTAACTTTCTGATATTTAAGAATAATACATTATAGGTATTAGTGACTGATTTGACAGCAATTAGTGCCAGAACGTAAGTTATATAGCTACTATATTGATTAGTTTATTCATCTACAAAAATTATTATAAATGTAAGCATATTCATTTCACCTGTCGTACTGTCAAAAATATTACAAAAAATAACCTTTTATGATATATTTAGCAACTAGTAAGTGCACTTAACTAAAGAAAGCAAAAAGTGTTTAAAAATATATCTAGTTTTTTATTTTCTAATTGAAGACTGCGCGTCACTCGCCATAACGCTCCTTGAGGTACAGTCATGGAAAAAAGTTCTTCCCCATAAGGCTTTAATAGGAGCAAGTAATGCAGGAGGGTAGGCAACACATATTGCACCCTTCGATGATCGGGTGATTTTGCCTGTCTTAACACCGAGAAATGTGTTCCACGCGAAGGTCAACATGACAGGAAAGCAAAGAGGGTCACGTGACTATTGGTTACGTGGAGTGTTGTGCTTCTCCACGTCCCCAGTTCTTGATCCACATTGCAGAAAAAGTAGAGCTGCATGCAATATATGAAAATAGGTTGTTTTCAACTACACGCTTAATTATGATTTTCCCAATTGTAAATCTATCAGACGTGTCTCCCGATTTAGTCGGGACAATCTTTTACTTTGAATTCCTGTTTGTCATAGGCGTAACTTGACGGGAACAGAAAGGGCATTTGTAACCCCCCCCCAAATCAGGTTTCTTAAACCTGCTAAAACAGGAATTAAATACTATGATTTGACGCGTCCAAAAAAAGTATTATATTGAAAGATTTTTCCCAAATACGTAGATATCAATTTAATACTTTGAAAGTGTCTCAGATTTGTTTATTGTCACATCTTAGTGTGGCACAGGTCTACTACAAAAGTGGAATTTCGTAACAGAAATATGAACCCACTCCTTTTATTTCGTAGCCGATTTCATCTTGAAACTGAAATTAAGAATATTAGTTAACAATGTCATTGGTAAACAATAAAAAAATGTGTTAGACCCAATTCTTTAATACCTTATCATAATCTTTATCGCAAATTTAAATTTTGTTGTAAGTCCACTTTATGCAAAAAAAAAAAAAAATAATAAAGTTCTTACCTGTGCTTGGCGCTACGCCATGAAGGCGTATAGGGAGTGTGGGGGTAACGCCCCACACTTTCTTGATTCGTTCGTGAGTGGGGGTGATGTGATCAGCATCACGCCCCTGACCGTTTTTACCCCCAGGGTTTCCCCCAGGTACCCATGTCATTCGACGCTGGGTGGGCGCCGGGGCCGCCTCCAACGTTAGAAAAGTTCCCGGGCTTGAACCGGCCGGGAATCGAACCCGGGGCCTATAGCATGGTAGTCAGACGCGTTACCGACTGAGTCACCGGCACAGATAGACTAATCTGAAGTGCATACAGTTTAAAGTGGGATCCGAACCACTATGTGCGATCACCTGGTATCCCCAGACCCCTTGATTACAAGGCCTTACCACTACGCCATCAGTGAGGCGCACACAATCTTTGTATTTCGACCTTTTTAAACCTATATGTATCATATAAGAGGTTGTTTAACGTTGCTATGCCTCTATGGATTATATTTAGCAAGTATTCGAGCACATAGCGTCAGGTTTCATAGAATATAAGCTTCTCTTCCATGTTTATGGTTTCCTGTCTGCAGTAGAATTCAATAGTCTTCCAATGGTTGCATATCATATCACTCAAATTTGATTCATTCGTTTCGAACACAATCCCCGATGGCGCAGTGGGATCGTGGGCGCCTTGTAATTAAGGGATCCCGGGTTCGATACTCGGTGGAGGAACATAGTGGTTCGGATCCCCCTTTAAACTGTAGGTCCATTCACGATTAGCTTAACAGGACATAAAGTGGACTTAAGACACCAAATCAAGCAACCAACACAATCCCGTTATTGTCCAGATTATCGAATCCAGAACCTTCGTCGCGAATAACATAAGCAGGAAGACAACGTGAAATAACCGAACAGAAACAGAACCTAAAACCCACATCGGATAGATTGGATTAAGTCGACGATACAGCACGGGTTCTGAAATGAAAAAGAATACGAAAGTTGAAGGACCTCTATACGCACCCACTTTTCCTCCACTCAATGGGGAAGATATCCTTCTAGCTGAGAAGCCTTTACGTAGGAGTGCCCTGATGGAACTTCAAGGCCACGACGATAAAGTGTTCTACGTGCAATGACGGGACCAAAACATACGTCAGATAGCTGTGTTCCTCCTTATTTCGTACGCCATTGATAACTGGAACACGTGACCTCGTCTTTGGTAGAGCAGAAGCCTGCTTGCTTGCCACCACCCTTTAGTTCAGTGACCTTCGCCCGTAGTCAGCAAGAGTGAATGACTCACCATATACTTGTTGTCTGTGAGGCTACACAAGAATAGATATTTCGTTAGTGGCTGTAAGTATTGTTTCATCTGCAGTTATATCAGTTAACATTTCAATAGTTTCCTTCCTAATGGTTACGTTAGTGATAAACATGTACATTAGTTCTCGAGAGTGAACGTTTTATCTATTTGAACGGGGGATTTTTATACAGCCTGCATGTATTATTTTTTCCTGAAACAAGAAGAAATTCGAATACGCAAAAAGAGTTGTATAAGAGTAGTTAACAAAAGGAAAAAAGAAGAAGAAAACGAAAATGTAACTGCTGAAATAAATTATGGTAGAGATCGAGTAAATAACATTTTGTCACGGGGCCTCCTCGATGGCGTAGTGATAACGTCGTCGCCTTGTAATCAGTGGATACCCGGGTTTGATACACGGTGGATGCACATAGTGGTTAGTATCCCACTTTAAACTAAAGGTCGAGTCCAGATTAGCATATCTGTGCACCAAACCAAAACTAAGAAAGAAATTGTCACAGTGCAAGAAAATGTCATGTTCAACCAGATACGAAACAAAAGGGAATAATATATTGCAGGTTGGAGTTCACATCTGTAGCATCTAACCAGCACAATTATGAATCGCAACATATCGTATCAGATCCATTTTTATTATAAATGTATGATAATATAAGAGAAGTAGAGGAAAGAGAAAACGAAGCGAAACACGGACGCCTTCTCCAGAATTTCAAATATCGTTACATAAGGTTCTGGGTTGGAGTCTAGAACAGGAATGACTTTCTTGTTCTTGCCCTTTTATCTGCTTCATTTCATCATAATTCATCGTTATGGTTTACCTGCAGGGGAAGAATAATGACAATAATTGTCAATACAAAGCCAATGACAAACAGAACAACTCGATTACGGAGGTGCCAAGAAGAAACGAGACTTTACAGTTTCTCCGTCTCTCGGTTTGTCGAATTGAAAATTGCTCTCCCGTTCTCGGTCTCGATTAGTTAAATATAGAAATCGAAAATGTATGTGAATGAATATACATGTATTTTATATATTCCGGTTTTCTAGGAGATTTCGTGAGAGATGAAATAAGTACTCTTCCATCGTATTTATTTTTATAATTTTTATTCCCTGTTCGATGATCGCGACGATAAGGACGAGTGACCATTACATGAAATTGATGACGAAATAATCAAATACCCCCGACAAGGACGGTACTCAAACCCGGGAACATTTGCGACGATATCGAATGTCAATCACTTAATTAGCTTGACCACCGAGCCTGCTTAATGTTGTTTCTGTCAGGTAATTCGTAATAATATCCCACATTCACTATCATTTGCTTCATAATTTATCTTATTGTTGTGATTAACCTGAATTCAAAGAATTAGTTGAAAGGCAAAAATGCAAGATTGAATGTCTCTGATGTTACTTCGTGCCGAATAATATGACGTGGTATTATGATATGAATTTCTTAATCATATAATATGCCCATTCATTCCATTGATTGATCCCAATTGAGCACACAAAATATGCTATAATGTCCACTCCATGGAGGAGTGGTTAGCACAACGCGTTACGATGCCATGGGTCCCTGGTTAGAATCTCGACTTGGGCGTGGGTGTCCTTGGTAAGTGTCCCTTCATCAATTTCATCATAGCATCACTCATCTTCATCGTCGCTATTTGCCAAAAGTGAAAGAATAGCAAATCTAAATAACAAACATCCAATCAAATCGAACATCTCTACCGATTTAATTCTATACGGTACCGAATTCCCACTTTATTACTGCATCTTAAGTCATTTTACAGCATCTCAATTGTTTTCCGATTCGAAAACATTTGGAATGTTGTTTTGTGCAGTTGATTGTGCATTGTTTCGTTGTTTGGATTGTTTAATTAACGTCGCATTAATTAGTTTTAGACCAATCGTGACGGGGGAAGCAAGAGCACAAAGAAAGCGAAACAAGGAAGAGACCACGGCTTTCTTTAAAGATAGCATCCCGTGAATACAACTCAAGTGACTGCAGAATATTATGAATAAAATTTATTTCGCTTTTTCCTTTTATTTCTGTTTCAGTTATTTTACTTCGCTTTTCTTCTACCACTCGCGTTACTTGTGTCGGTGAGGAAGAATTATAAACTCGCGAAATGGACGATGGTACAAAAAAATATATGCCTCTCCCACGGTTCGAAGCTGTCAGTACAAAATATTGTCTTATTTTTAAAATTTACGGGCAAATATGGTTTGTCACGTAGCAATTTTCGCCTCTCTATTTCTCAAGGGGTTCCATTGCCTCTCTGATGTCGTAGTGGTAACGTCTTCGCCATGTAATGAAAGGCTTCCGAATTCAATACCAAATAGAGAGGCATTTGGTTCGGATCCCATTTTAATCTGTAGGTCCAGTGCGTGAACTGGACTTAAACAATTAACGTGTGGCATGTGGTCTGTGATGAGAACCATCATTTCAGCGAACCTTCTTGACGATGACTCTAATATCACTTGAAAGAATAGTATTTCCTTACGAGTAGCTCTTGTCAAGAAACCAGTTCCTGAAATTTTCTTCTGGAGGCATCGTAGCACCCAGCTGTTTGTTGTGGCTGGGGCACGAGTCATGTGACTCATGCTATCAAAGCTCAATCCTTCCCGAAAACTCAGAATCACCAGGCAAACTTAAGCGAATATTTTGTTATTTGGGTTGCATAAACAACAGGCTTTAAGACGTTACGAAATTCTACGTCCCGTGGCCCAGGTATTTTTTTCTAAGACTGTACGTCAGACAGATCGCACTTGGCAATAAACAAACCTTCACTCCTGGCGAGAAACTGATGCTGTGATGAGGGCCAAGGACACTATTGCGTAATGTCGACGGAAGGTGGCGACACTAGCTTGAACGAAAGGCGGTAACCTGAAACTTCCAGAACGTCAAGCGGTCTGTGAGTTCGCACCTCACAAGTTAAGGGTTAAAGTTCTGCACTAAAATCAACTTGGTTATTAATACTGTGTAATTATAAACTCCACCTTCCTTCCCAACACAACAATTTCCCATGAACCACAGACGAAATTTGGCAGTGTTTAGATGACATCAACATAAAACTTTAACTTTTTGCTACTGCAGGATCTCTTTAGACTCTACCGACTCTCGAAAACATATATTATCGTGTGTGTATGTAGTCATGCACTACAGAGTCGTTCCGTCCTCCGCTACACAGTGGTTACCACAGCGCGCTGTGACGACAGAAGTCCCGGATTCAAATGTCGGCCTGGGCATTGTTTTTCTTTGAAAATGTCCCCTCGTCAATTTCATCATATAATTACTCGTTGTTATCGTCGCAATTAGACATGAGTGGCAGAAAAGCGACTCTAAATAACAAGCTAATTATGCCTGGAATTTTGCTATTTTTGGTACTTCTTGAAGTTCTTCATTGTTAACCTGGTTCATTCGCATAACAGCAATTAATCGTCAGTTTCAATGAAAATACGTCAATCTTAAAATGAAACAAGTGTAGGCGCACGCACGCACACATAAATACACAGAGAGAGGGGGATCTAAAATTCGTCCATGAACTACTGACAGGTTCACACAGAAAAATCGCCGTGTCTCGGGTCCCTATTGACCTTTTCTCCAACGACTTTCCTAACCTTTACTCTCTTACCAGAATACAGGAGTAACGTGCTTCGCGGTTTCGGCATTGGCGTTGCAGTGTTTCCAATTCCAAATCCCCTTTTTTAATATAAGAAGTGAGACCGTATTATTGAGCTTGAGACTAGCTATACAATGATTATATTTCCAGGCTGCATGACGAAGAAGAAAGTTTACCAGCCGGGTACCTTTGTAAACGAAGAAACCCACGCCTAACTTTGCTTCGTACCATAAATTTGCAAAAGTCGAAGAGTTCACAAAGTGAACACGCTTAGGCGAGAATACAGTCTGCTCACGGTCCTTTACTAGCAACCTTAAGAATATTAATACAATAAAGAGCCACTCAAAATCTCTCCTGCATAGAATCGAACCCGGGGCCGTGTCAATCTTACCCCTTCATAACTCTTCAGGCTTTGGTCCAATTGAAGTGGGGATTTCAGCTGTTATGCTTCTTTAGATGCCCGTTTTCTAAATGATATCTACAATTTCTTAAGGGTCGTATTATATTCTAAAAGTATTTTTCACCTCTGTGAAATTGGGAAACAAGTTCATGATTCTGTGTTACTGTTCATGCTAGTGTTTTGCAAAATTTTTATTTCAATATCAGCCTGCTTAATCTGTGTAGTGGAACCACACGCAATAGAACCTGCACAGACCCGCGACTCCTGTGCATGGTACTACGCGTGTGGGGGAGGGGAAGAGTGAAGCATGCTTCCTTATGGCCCAAGTTCAACAGATGGAGGGAAGGTGCGCGAAGGATTTTGGCCCAAAGCTCTTTTGTTTGTGATCGCTCTATACTATCCGATTAGAAGAGATAAACAATCAAGTGAAATAGCAAACAATTCAATCGGTTCTACGAAACACGCTGTGACCAACAGTTTTGCTGCCAGAGACGTAAAGTGGTAGAAAAATTGTTCATGTCTTCACGAATATGGTAATGGCAGCTTTTATGAACAGATGGAAGATGGAACTTTCTATTTGATGAATAACGTATAAGACGAAAACGATGACTGATTGTTGTACTTTTTCTATAGCATTTGGATTATGTTGGACACAACGATATTCGTGTAATCGATTCAATTGAAAAAATATGTCATAATGTACAATCGACTGAAATAACAAAGAATTGAAGAATTCACTAAATATTGTAGATGGCTAGGGATACGGGTGCAGAAAGTTTGCTTCCTGGTGTAGTACTTCACATCCGGTTTCCTCCGACTTGCATAGGATAATTCCACAGGAAAGGGAGGTTACAAAGTACAGCGGAACTGGCTGCTATGTAAGCGAAGGGTGCCCTGTAGCAGATCTCCTTTTTAGTTACAACTATCATAGTGTATCATTGAGAGTAGCAGCCAGTGCTGCCGCCAGGAAGCAGAGGTAAGGGGCACATTCCTCAGCCACCTACCCTTCTCCTCTTACACTTATTTGTTTAGCCCAGTAAACAGTTAGCGCCATCTCATCTGCATTCTTCTTTATTTCTCCCGAAGTGAAAGTGTTCTATCGACCATGGTAAGATAGGCGATTTAAGATATGACCGATCGACTGAAATAAACAATTTAAGAATTAAGTAAATACGATTGATAGAAAACAATTGAATCGAACAATTGACCGAAACAATTGAAGAATTGAATACGTGCATTGAATTCTCAAGCGTGGGTGTAGTGAAAGTTTTAGTTTAAGAAAAGCCGTGAAATTGTTTAGATTTGGCTCTTCTTTACTTGGAGTACATAGTAATTCCATTTCCATATCAAAGGCAGGACAAGTATATAATTACAACTAAAATTACACTAAATGTCCACAGGAATGGGATTTCCGGGCGGCCTGAACCAACTCTAGTACGTACCTGTTCTGTAAGCAATAATGCAGAATTTTATTTTATTTTACCGACTGAACTTTTTAACATAATCAGAGGGTGTGCGCATGTCTATGGTTTATATTTCACTTTAAAGTGTAGCTCCAGTCCCGATTAGCCTATCTGCGCATACAATGAACTTAAAACTGAAGAAAGAAAAGGAGGCATAGAAGCGAATTCAACCTCAAATTTATACATTCTAAAGTAGAGTTAATGTTTTTTTCTGTTCAGCGTTTTTGGATTTGTGATTGCATCTGTAAACTCTGTCGTAATGTATTCGAAGTCTTTGCACACAGGGATCCTGCGCTAACAATCAATATCAACATGGCATGTTCAGGTCCGACTGAGATCGTTTGTTCTCTTTTGAAGCAAACACGAATTTCGAATTGGACTCCAGTTTGTATCTCACAATGATCCTGGCATGTACTTTTCTTAGCTGGATCACAATGAATGTATTGTTATTTATACTTCGCGTTGGAGAGCAGAAAATTTGCTCGTATGTTATTCCTTTATCCAATGTTACCTCTTTTCTGTTTTCATTTCTTGTAAAAAGGGGTTGAAATAAACAAAGTGTGTTCCAATAAAAGCGACGGACTTAATATGCTGAATAGAACACTTTTTTAAAGAAGAATGACAAATATTTTTACATCATTACAACGGGTAAATGCTCCGATTTAAGGATGTCAAGTTTGATTAACTCAACATGTTCTAACAATACCTTTATCAATGATTGTTGCAACTTAGTTGACATGGAGGGTTACACAAAGGAACAACGAGTTTTGATAGTGAACACTCATTACAAGAATGGCGAGTGTCATGCAGAGACTGAAGGAGCTTTGTGAAATCCTTGGACGTGAATGTGCACCTAGTAGGAGTAAGTTCGCAAGTTGATCAATAAATTTCAGGAAACAGGTTCGACAGCAGACATTACAACACCGTACTCTCAATCTAACCGGTCTGTTGGAAACATCGTTATTCTGCATGACAACATTATTGCGAGTCCAAAAAATCTTTCATTCTTAAATCGGAACATTCTCCCGTTGTAATGATGTAAAACGTTTTCTTACAATTTAGGTATTTACTGTTCTTAGATAATACAGCTGATTGGTGGGATATACTGCTTCAACGCTCGTCTCTGCTACTGCACTAATTACGTTTTTTTTTGTATTTGAATTTGTTTTATTATTTAGCGTAGCTTTTTTTCCACTTTGGACTAATCGCGATATTGAAGATGAGTGAAGGAATTGATGAAAGGACACTTACAAAGAACGTGCATACCCAGACCGGGATTCGAACCCGGGAACTCGTTGGTGAGATTGAAAATCTAACACTTAATGTCCACGGTCACCCGGTCTGCAAGCGTGTGTGTTTAGGAGACGGAGAATATTTGTATTGGAAGTTTGCAACGTTTCCCGCCAATTTTTATATTTACCTTATTTCTTGCAATGTCAAACCTAAAACTAGTGAGTTAGTGTAATCTGCAATCGTTAATTCTTCTTTTTTTTCTTTTCAGGTAAGAAACTTGAATACTTTCTGCTTTCTCTTTTGGTAGAAGAGTTCATGAGACACATCAGCTGGTAAGTATTTCATTAATCAAAAAAATATCTGCGTTTCTTTTGAACGAATATGTCAAGATTAAATGCAAAATGTAGTAAAATTAACAATATTGTATCTGTAGAATTTAACAGTCTCCCTGTGAATGTTCAACAACAAACGTAATCGTTTTTTCCCTCGTATGTGCAGGCGCGTTCGTATCAGTTAATTAATAACGCTGTACTTGGAGTCTATTAAGGGTAGCGGGGGCTAGTTGCAACAGGGGTAGGTTGCAACACTCTTAATATCTCCTCAACGTGAAGAGTTACAAGAACGAACTTGCCCTTCGCGCATGCGCATTTTGTGGAGGAAGAAACGTTCTAGATTGTTGGTGCACGTGAGCTGATAACAGTTACAGGAAAGAAGAATTGTTGTTTTCAGACCAGGCGAGTAAAATTTGAAGAATTTATTTTGAAGTGACTGGCGACTAGGACAAGTAACTGTCGTTGACTATGTTGCTATTAATGATACACATGTACTTTCACCTGTAAAAGAATAACAGCCATGTTTACAATGAAATTCATGTTGAAGACATTTTCGTTCTTTTGTTAAGTAAAGTGGGTGAGGGGTAAGTTGCAACAGGCATATGAAGATGATGGAAGGGAGTGGGTACAGTCTATAGAGTGTGACTGGTAGACACATTTCAAGAAATGTGCGAAAGAAGATGCGTTTTATGTCTGTCATCATTGTTTCTCAGATTAAAGAAAGTGTTTTTTTGTTGGTTTGTATACTCCTTTATCTACATTTGTAAACCACAAATATGCTAAATTTAGGTCTAGGCCTACTTGAAGTTTAGAATATTGTTACAATGTCAGCATATGTTGAACAGTTTCTAACATAATATTCATATCGTTTTTTGTATCATTTGTTAAATAAATTAAGATTTACGTTCTTGCTTTCATTTATGTTTCCATGTGTTGCAACAAAAGTTAGGTGTTTGGAAGTTTTAAATTTCCAAGAAAAGTACACGAGTGTCGAGGTTCTCAAATTTTCTGTGCAAGTGAAATGTATCCCGCCTTTCAACTACAAAGTTTCGTTGACGTATGTAGAAAACCAAACATTATACAATTTTTTGAAGTTGAAAATTTTAAAAGCCTTGCAACTCGCCCCCCCCCCCAAACAGTTGGAACATTAAACACATGCATACTCTCACATATTTATGTATAAACTCAACTCAGTGCCTTAACAGTCCTCAGAGGACTAAGGCCTTCTAAGCGGACTTTTCATTGGGTGACGCATGGTCAGCACGTCAAGTTCCTTCGCAGCTGTTTTCTGGTTTTGAGACCGGACCACGCTACTTCTTCTTAAGTATCTTTCCAATTGTTTTCACCAGTGGCGTAGCAAGGGGTAGGCGAAGTGCGCGACCACCCAGGGCCTCGCGTTCCATGGGGTTCATACGAAAAATGTAATAAATAGAAGTGAGAAAAATAGATGGAAAAAGGTTAATTTTTGTGGGCACAAAAATTAAAACATTCTGTATTTTTCTGGCTTTAAATTCTAGTTTAACGTTATAATTTGAATGAATACATCAAATCATAGGCGTAACATACAGGCAGGCGGGGCCGCAAGCCTATGGGTGGCCGAAAAAGAAAGTACAAATTGTTTACGTATTTCTCATGTTAAACATTTACGCAAAAATATTATGTGCGTCCCTTGATATTTTCTTCTTACGTCATGGTTTGTGATATTTACATCCTACAAATTCTGAAATGTGGAAACAAAGAAAACTCATTGAAAAATAATATACGTTATATTTAAACATTGGTAATTTGCATTTCTATTTTTGAAAAAAAGTTTAGCATATTTAAGGATAGTTCAGTTATGTCTTAGTGCCTCAAGAACATCTTTAAAAACGTATTTTTACTACTACTTTCGTTAAAGAAAATGCCATTAGTGTGTTACAAGAATATAGCTCTGCCAAATGTAAATTTCTCTCAGGCATATTATTAAATAGCATTTTCGTTAGTATTTATTATTACTATTAATATTAAAATGTGAAAATTCGCTGACGAATCCTTGAAGATTTTGTATCGATTCAAATTGAGAACATCTGGGGGCCTCGCGATATGTTGATACACTACTGTAGCAGGGACGCACACGTCCCGCCGAGTCAGAAACCAACTGTGTCATGTAGCAAGCGTTTGTAGGATGTGGGATTTTAAAGTCCCGTTACAGGTCTTTTTCACTCTTACGGCGAGCGGCCCTCATGCTGGCAATGGAAGTGGGGTGGCGCCGAGAGTTACGACGTCGATGGGAGGAACTACTACGTGCACCTCGTTCTACAGGCTTCTGCGTTTGTTATCGCGCTGGATTGGTCGCTTCCCCGCCCCCCCCCCCTTGCCAGCATGTAGAGCTCCCGCCGTAAGACTGGACAAGAACTAGCTATAGTCGATAATTTGAATGATTGATTTGTTTTTTCAAGTCCACTTTATGCACAGTAAGGCTAATCGGGACTGGACCTACAGTTTAAAGTGGGATCCGAACCACTTTTACCTCCACCGGGTATCGAACCAGGGACCCCTTGATTACAAGGTGACGACGCTACCACTGCACCATCGGGGAGGCCACTATAGTCGATAAAATGTTCATACTGCAGTGGTCGCGCTTGACAGTATTGTGATCCAAAAAATATTATAGTTTGTACCCACTATCTGTCCAAATTTGTATGGTTTTATAGCTACAGAGCATTCCCTGACATTCGCTACGAGACTCGGCCGCAAGCTGCCCGGCATCATCGCTTGTCTTTCCCGGTGAACGGGTCAGCGACAGTCGCCAGAGTCGGCTATTAAAATTACAGTTTTCATATTGTGTACTAACCTTGACTACAGAAGGTGTTGAAAACTATGTCCCTCTGCTGCAACACATTCCTGGCATCTCCGAAGAAAATTGGCATTTACACGTGCAAGTTCGTCTACTGTAATTCTCCCAATTTTTCGTACAATACTCTCTTTTAACTCACGGATGGTGTGCGGATTGTCTTTGTATACTTTATTTCCTCATTTTTCTTTCCACTTTTATTCAGAACTGACCCTGTTACTCTAAACATTTTTACGAGGTTTAATATAAGCGACTGTCGCGGGCCCGTTCACCGGGAAAGACAAGCGCTGATGCCGGGCCGCTTGCCGCCGAGTCTCGTAGCGAATGTCAGGGAATGCTCTGTAGAATGTCCATTAAATTATTCTGGTTCACTTAACAAAAAATAGTAAGTTATTAACTCAACTAAAGTAATAATAAAATTTCGGGAACACCCTAGGGAACAATGTAAATTATTTTCAAATTTTTTATAATAATTTCACACATGAAAAATTTGAAAAAGTAGTGGTGGTGGGTTTGGCTGACCACCCTCGGGTTAGCTATGGTTAAAAACCATTTAAGTCCATTTCTGAGAGAAATACATGAATTTTGTAGTGGTTAGTTGTTTGCCTATTTTAGTCACAAGTGCCTATTAAAGATAACTGCATCTTGAGTATATAATTCGGGAAAATGATACAAAACTGTCGGTATTCATAAATTTTAGTGCCTATCGGTCCTCATCCTAGTTATAAGACTCTATCTCTCCTAACTTCCCTAAATGTGAAATGGTGAAATATTTGTTTTCTTAAGTACCGGGTTTTTGGTTCTAAAATTAAATAAATAACTGGTAAAATATTGGGCCCCACAAGCCCATATAAGTTGGCGCCACTGGTATTGAGTACAAAAAGCTCCCAAGAGTCTAATAATTATAACAATAGCTTGGCAATAACAATAATATATTAAATAAACAGCCTAATCCCCTACAATCGCGTCTGGACTCTAGGACGTCAATTTATGGCCTCAACGGTCTGTGTGAAACCCTCCCTACTTGCCCCCATCCATTGCCTTTTTCTTGGTTTCTCACGCCCACTTCAGTTTCCATGGAAATTACAAATTCTGCAGAATTTAAAGAAATGTATAAACTAAAGTATCAAATAATATCAAGTATAAAATAATAACGTAAAAGTTATAACTATTATATTCCGAGGGAGTGAGCGTCAGCTCAACATGGCAACAGCGCCCTGGCTACACGTGACTTTGAGGTTCACATTTTTATGTCCCGCAGTATAGTTTCAGTCCTGACTACCATGTCTGAGTCCAAAACAAAACGAAAAATTCGACAAAGACTGGAAGAAAATGGAATTTAATTCCAACAATTACATTTGCAACAATGCTCATCGAGGCAAAACCTAACATGTAAACAAAGAATTGCTTGCATATCGTTGCTATAGTTTAACTTTAGTTCTCGTCTAATGTGAAGTCAATCATTAAGAATCAATAGCTTGTCATTGGGAAATGTGTTGCAAGAAATCTTGATCTATGACAGTGTGAGTACAGTAAGTTATTTAGGATTATTATTGTAGTCTGTTTAGGAATGACAGAGTATTGTATATGTATTTACAGACTCATTTTGGAGAGTTTGGACAGTACACAATATACAAGGTAGAAATCGGAAGGTTATTAAGTGTAAATTATTGCTGTAATACAAACATAAGATATATTTGCAAAATGTTAAATATGAAAGAAAGAATTTCAAAACATTATAATATGTTGAAATCTAATAGAAAATGTATTTTGTGCAATTAAATTTGTCTACCTACTTATATAATTATATAAAAAAGTTGCTCTACGTGAGAAAAAATGCGTTAAATATTCATTCCGCCATCTGGCGACTGATACTAAAACTAAGCCTCAGACAAACCTTAGAACATGACGATCCTTTCAGCCTGAGTACTCTGCTGATGAAAATACTATTTTTTGGGAGGGGGGCTGAAATTCAACTTTTCTCCGCTAGAGGCACTCAACCCCGACCCCTGCAGAGCGGGCTTTGCATGTGCACCTGTATGCATTCACAGGTAGTGAGTATTTTCAAGACCATGAACTTTTGGAAAATATTGGGTGGGTTCAAAAACTTGAGTTATGAGTTCACATAAAATCTCAATTCTATCTTTCTAACACTAGGAAAGAGCATTCTTTGCGACACTGTAAGGTTTCATAGGAACTGAACTTTTTTAGAGCATATTTCCAGTAGAGAAAAAAACCAGACAAACAAGGATCTCCTTTGATGATATAAGTTAATAGTTTTTTTCACCATTAGCTTCCTTGCATACTTCATACAACAACACTTTTTCTTTCACCATAAAAAATCCAGCCCTGATATGAATTTTGAAAAGTTCTACCCCCAGCACGTTGCCGTTTCATTGCTTTAAGTGCGTTTCGCCGTTCTTTGTACGCGTGTCGGCGCACCGCTTGGCGGCCGGCCAGACGGCGACTCGCGGCAAACCGCGTGTAATATCTTCGCTATGGTAACCGCTAGCATCGAAATGACTTCAAGTTCTGAGAATTACAGAATACATTCAAAATAAGCACGTTAATTGTCACAGGGGATGTTGTACATGTTGTCCTTACGCATCCACACATTTCTGGTATGTTTTTAGGAAATGTGTGGGTTGATCCCAGAGATTTGTTTAAATTTTGTGCAATAATATGCTAACGATTTACCCTAAATGTCTTTTATTGTTTCTTGACCAGTTAATGTAGGCGTTTAAGTTTAAAAACATTCTGGTGCCATTTCTGAGTGGAATTCATGTTTTGTAGTATAATTTTGTGTCTATTTTAGTCACAAGTGCTTATTTCGAAGATAACTGTTTTTTCAGTGCGTGATCCGTAAAAATGATGAAGAAATGTTCTTCGCGTTCCTTTCTATTTCTCTCTCTCTCTTTCTTCTGTTTCTTTCTCCTTTACTTCTCTCTCTCTCTCTTTCTTCTGTTAATCTTACTTCTTTTGCATCCTTCTCTCTGTCTTCCTTCTGTTTCTCTTACTTTCTTCGTATCTTTTTACTTCCTTTACATCTTTCTTTCTATCTGTTTCTCCTACGTTTATCTTTAATTCCCCTATGTTCTTATTTATTTATTTCTCTCTTTCTTCATTGCTCTGTATATCACTTCCTTCTCTCTGCCTGTTCTTTTAAAACACATAGAAGGAAATAAAAAGTTTTCCTAACCCTCCCTGCCAGTGACTTCTCTGTTCACAGATTCCCAATTCACAGACTGCATGAATTACTTCCCGATTCACCGATCGTGACATGTGCAGTCTTCTCTTCACGTGCAGAACCTCTTCCCAATTCATAGATTTCACCCCTACCCTCCCCACTTTAGGTTAGGTTAGGATAGGACACTGTCTTTCTACTTATTACTTACTTACTTACTTACTCCACGGCTCTACAGCTCATGCAGGGCCTTGGCCTCTTTGTTGATAGCTGTCCACTCATCTCGGTTCTTCGTTTTAGTTCTCCATCCTCTTATGCCGATTCGTTTGAGGTAGTCTTCTGCCTGATCGAACCATCTCTTCCTGGGTCTGCCAACACCCTTCTTGCCTTCCTGTTTCCCTTGGTATATCTTATATACCGCTCTGTCTGTCTTTCTACGTGCCCCAGCCAGAAAGGCGTTTGGACCTTATTTCACTTATTATACTTGGGTTCTGGTAAAGTGTTGCTAGTTCTTCGTTTGTCCTAATTCACCAGATGTCATGTTCACTGATTGGTCCATATATCTTACGTAAAACCTTCCTCTCTCACAAATCTAGCCTTTCTTCTTCCTTTCTTGTCAGACACCAGGTTTCCGACCCATACATCACTATTGGTCTCATTATGGTTCTATACAGTCTTAGTTTCAGCTTTCGGTTTACTTGTGAGGATTTTAACATATTTCCAAATGCATGATAGCATCTGTTGCCTGCTGTTATTCTTGTTTTTACCTCTTCGGCAATTTTATAATCTTCTCTTATAGTTGAACCTACATATTTGAAATTTCCAACTCGCTCAAACTTTTGACTGTGCGTTTCGAACTCATTTATAGTTTGATACCTGATCTTGTTTCTTGTCGTTATCATGTATTTTGTTTTATCCTGTTTTATTTCCAGTCCAATCTCATGTCCACCTTGTTGTAATTGTTTCAGGGCATCTTCTAGTGCTTTTCATGTTCTGCTTAGTAAGGCAACGTCATCAGCAAATGCAAGGTATTGTATTGTCCCATTTAAGATGGTTCATCCAGGATTTATTTCAATCTTTCTAATTACATGTTCCAAACTTATGTTAAACAGCAGTGTGGATAGACTATGTCCTTGTCGTAGTCCTTTTCCAATTTGAATTTCTTCGGATAGTTTGTTTTGGATTCTAATTTTGCATTTCGAATTTCTTAAGGTCATTTCTGTCAATTTTACTAATTTTTCTGAGATATCCATATCTCTCATTATCATATAGAGTTTGTCTCTTTGTATACAGTCAAGTACTTGTTGAAAGTCAACATATAATTGATGTATGTTAATATTGTGTTCAACACGTTTCTCTAATATCATTCTTAATACAAAGATTTGGTCTATTGTTGATCTATTACTTCTGAACCCGCACTGGTAGTCCCCTGTCAGTGATTCTACGTATGGTTCTAGTCTTCTTGCCAGAATTTTTGTAAATATTTTGTATGTCACGTTAAGGAGAGATATGCCCCTATAATTCTTACAACATGTCTTGTCATTCTTTTTGTGTATTGGACATATTATTGCTACTGTCCACTCCTTTGACATTTCAGCTTTCTCCAGGTCTGTTTAATTAGCTGAAAGATTTGTTTCTTTAGTTCTGCTCCTCCATATTTGAGAATTTCAGCAGTAATTTGATCTTCTCCTGGTGCTTTGTTATTATTAAAGCTTTTTCTGGCTCTTGTGACATCCTTTAGTTCAGGCAAGTCTTGTTCTTCATCCCATTGTTGGTCATTTCTTACTTCTGATGTCCTATTTTTCATTTTCATCGAAGTCTAATAATTCTTTAAAATATTCTTCCCATCTACTTATTATTTTCTTTTTATCTCCAATAAGATTTCCTTCTTTATCTCTGCACAAATTTGTTAGCGGTTGAAATCCTCTCTTATATTTTCCTATTATTTGATACATATTCCTTATTTCTGTCTTATTATGTAGTTCATTTACTTCTATTAGGTTTTCTTTCTCCCACTGCCGTGTATTTCTTCTACATTCTCTTTTGGCTTCTCTTCTTTTCACTATCAACATTTCTACACTTGCTCTGGTCTTTCTTTGGAGAATTTTATTTCTAGCTATGTTTCTTTCATCTAATGCTTTCTGGCAACTCTCGTCAAACTATTCCTTTCTTTTAGTTTTCTCTTCCCATCCTATTGTCTCTTCTGCTGCTTTCTGAATGTCTTCCTTTATTCTTTTCCATTTTTCTTCTATCGTTACGGGATTTTGTATATTTTTAAAATTTTGTTTGAATCTGGTTCGATATTTTCTTCTTTTTTCTGGATTTTTTATCAATAGTTTCACATTATATTTAGTCTGTCTAATCCCTTGTTCTTTCTTTGTGTTTGAGATCTGCTGTCTATATTTGATGGTTACTATGTAATGACCGGAGTCCACATCTGCTCCTCTGTAGCTTCGTACGTCTAATATATCACTGACATGTCTTCTGTCTATTAATATATGGTCTATCTGATTGTTATACCATCTGGAGATTGCCAGGTAGCTTTATGTATGTTTTTGTGTGGGAATGTCGTGCTACTCACAATAATATTTTTACTGGTAGCAAAATCTACTAGTTTTTCTCCATTTTCATTACAGTTTACGTGTAAGCTATGCTTTCCAATAGTTGGCTTATATACATCCTCTCTTCCTATCTTGGCGTTGACGTCTCCAAGAATTATTATAACATCATGTTTTGGCTGTTTATTATATATGCTTTTCAGCTGCTCATAAAAAGGACATTTATCCTTTTCTTCTGCTTCCTCAGTTGGTGCATGTACAGTGATAAGTGTGATATTGAATAGTTTTGCTTTTATTCTTAATTTGCATATACGTTCACTGATTGGTTCAAAATCTATGACAATCTGTTTAATTATTTTTGTCATTAAAAAAACAGTTCCAAAGGTATTTTGACAATGTCCACTATACCTCTTCCTTTCCATCTCATTTCTTGTAGTGCAATAACTTCCATCTTATATTGCTCCACTATTTGTTTGAGGTTATTCAATCCTCCTGCTTTATTAAGGGTTCTCACATTCCATGTTGCCATTTTCCAATCGTTTTCCTTTTACAATGCCTGTGTCATACCTTCATATCCATCCGGCTGCTATCACTTGGTTTCGTAACAAGGATTTTTTTTCTGGGGTTGGACTGTTAATCCCACTCCAAACCTGCCTCTCACAGTTCCCAAGATCGCTGCTTTTCTGTCAGGGTTTTGTCCCTTAGCCTTTGAAGATCCCTCTTCTTACTACAAGGCAGTAGTTTGCTAGTTTTGGTCCGCCCCGGATCTCTCCGGTACCTTCCATATCTGGAAAGGCCTTCCCTTATCCGCCACCTAGGGAGGCGCCCAATGGGGGACTAGCAACCCAAATGGGCTTTCTATCTATTAGAGAGAATTATGCAAAGCTATCATCTGCAAGAAAAATAGCCATTATTGAAAAATCTGTTAACGAGATATTACATATACAGGACGTGGAAGTAACGCAGTTTACATATTAATAAAACTTACCTCCATCATTATTTCTTCCAGGGTCCATATCGCATAAACCAACAACTTTCACTTGGATCAAAAAATGTTCACTTCGCAGAATCACGTCAATTCGTGTGTGCTTATTGAATGAATCAGTGAAGGTTCTTGTTGGGGAGTGGTAAGGTACTTCCTCCGAGGAGGTGGGCGTGTATTGTGGACGGGGAGAGGGGAGAAATCTGTGAATCTGGAAGAGTTTCGATAAGACTGCACGTATCATACTCAGCCGGGGGTCATGATCGTTGAATCGGGAAGGAATTCAGGCAGTCTGTGAATTGGGCATGAATCTCTCTCCCTCGGTGTGAATGTTATCATTTTCCTGCGTGCCTGAAAATAAATAGCATTGCATGCATTTGTGATTCCAGGAAGCGTGACTGATTATTCTTCTTTGTGTAGAGGTAACGTTAAAACCTTCCTTGCACATCTCAACATGTCATTAAGGAATATATGGGGGGGATATCTATATCTCGGCTAGTGTGTACGGTATGTGAACTATCCTATTTCAAAGTTTGACCTTTCAAAGTAAGCAAAGTAAGTGGAAGACTGAAATCCAAATTATCATGTGTCGTCGATATATTATTATATGTAGATCATATTCTGAATAAAGGCGAAGATTTGTATTTTCTGTTTTCGGGACCGCATCCTAAGGTTAGATTTTCTAGCATTAAATTGAATCTGGTGAAGAAAATTACTATTGTCTGAAATTCCATTTGCTGTTTTGTGGAGAAATATTTGTTCAGCTTATTCTTTCCTATTGCTGAGGCTTACATAACAAAACTATTTTAAATATACAATAATATTAAAACTTTAATGGAAGGCACTGTAAAGAAACAAAAATGAATGTGAAAATAAATTATGTATATTAAGAGGACGAGGACACTGTTGGCTATGATTTTATACACATTTTTAAGATGTCATAATTCGTTATCTGTGTTTTGTATAGAAGGTTTGGGATCAACACTTATTTCTGTAGCACATTCTTCCAGTGACATCAGTCAGGGCAGAATTTGTAAATATACCTTTCAAAGTAAAGCATGGCTCAGCACACGCAGATGGCCCTGACAGAGCTGATCTCTTTAACTCCTTTTTCTCTAAAAATATAGTGTCAAATACACCGGCTTCTTCTCTTCCTAACCTCACTCCAGTTTGCTGTCACTCTCTGACATCTCTCTCCACGTCTCCGGCAGAAGTTCAAAGCATCCTATCTTCGTTGCCTGAAAATCGCGCAAATGG
Source organism: Lepisma saccharinum (assembly GCF_977018435.1). Taxonomy (NCBI): domain Eukaryota; kingdom Metazoa; phylum Arthropoda; class Insecta; order Zygentoma; family Lepismatidae; genus Lepisma; species Lepisma saccharinum. Next base: position 14,382,654 of record NC_139232.1, on the reverse strand, counting down.
TCCTGACGAATCCCTTCTATTTTCCTCAAAAACATTGCTTCTTCTCTCGCTATTCCCTTCTCTATTTTATTAAACAGGTGCTTCAATGAGGCAACATTACCGGATTCATGGAAGAAGACTTATGTGGTACCGTTATATAAATCTGGCGACAAGGATGCTGTTGCTTCTTATAGACCCATTTCCCTGTTATCACCACTTTCTATCGCCTGTGAAAAAAATACTTTACAAATTCACCTCTCGATACATAAATAAAGCACAGAACGGCTTCTTACCAGGCAGCTCCTGCTTAACTAACTTGAGCATCGTATTATCTGATGCTATCAACTGTATATCTTAAAACTCTCAACAGGATGTAATATATCTTGATTTCTCCAAAGCCTTCGACTCTATAAACAGGTTGTACTTTCCGGAACCTCTTCTTCATATCGAGGTGTATCTTCTGGTGTTCCCCAAGGCAGTGTTCTTTGACCTCTTCTCTTCATCCTCTACCATGATGATCTTCCAGAATATCTTTATGACTCTTATAAAAACTTTTTTTTGTTTGCCGATGATTGCAAAATATACAGTAAAATATCAAATTTAAATGATATGGCGCTTTTGCAAAATAACTTAGATTCCCTGATAAAGTGGTGTGAAATATGGAACCTGAAACTTAATCTTCAGAAAAGTACCACCATGACCTTCTCCTTCAAGAAAAATACATTTAATACGAAATATTTCATAGAAAATGATTGCGTTCAAAGTGTTGCCGCACAGAAGGACTTAGGCGTCATATTTGATGAGAAACTCTTCTTTTCTGACCACATCTCTGCAGTCACTAAGGGTTCCATGCGTATGCTGGGTCTCCTCTATCGTTTTACTGAAATAAACAACCTGTCTGCTCTCGGAACATTTTAAAAATCTTTCGTTTCACCAAAACTTGAATGCTGTTCTCCGATCTGGTCTATGGCATGCCCCTCAAAATTAGATAGACTAAATTCTGTTCTACATTTCTTCCTGACCATTGTTCGCCACCGAATTCCATTAACAAAACATTTGCAAAAGTCCATCCTTCTGAAAATGCTTAATATCCATACCCCTCATGATAGACACATATTTGCAGCTCCATAAAAGAACATGCAATCCACTTTATCTCATATCGTATCATTCTGAAGAATGATGGGATCAGAACCAGTCACTTTGCAATTAATTGCTGGGTAATGTAGCTTTTCATCATTCATCCTCTGATGAGAGCACTCATCATTGGCATGACGAGTTAAAGCTTGGCAATACGAAAGGTACAAATAAGATTAAGGAACTGAACAGCTAGAAAAGACAACGGTCACTCGTTGGGTTTTCTGAACCTTTGAACCTGAATCATGGCTGGGTCTTAGGATAGTTACCTGTCTATCTGATGAATTATGATGAATAAAATATATGAAGTCCTCTGTTGGCTTCTCTATCGGTTGACCAGCGCGTCGTCTCACTTCTGCTCCACTGCTCTCCTAACCTCTTCTCCCTCCTCAATTACAATCCAAAGTCAGTCCCCTCTCAGCTTGTCTCACCTCTATATTCCCTAGGCCATGGAGCTCTTCCTCCATGCCGAATCGTGTTTTTAATTGCCACTATGCAAACTGCTGACTCCATAGGCAGAAGAAACTTCCTGTTTCCTGAATAGCTCAGGAGGTTTGCATAGCACAACACTGTGCATTGTTTACATGTCCCAGAGGTTGAGACAACTGAGAAAAACAAGTGAATGCCCTGGTCAACATGAAGCATTCAGAGAGGCTTTTTAAAATAAACATATAATCTTAGGGATTGATACGATATGTATGTATATTAGTTTATGTTATTATTCTTTATTGTTACTTCCATTGTTATTTTTTGTTATTTCCATTGTTATTACATTCCAATGTAAAATGGCCAAAGCTGTATTTGGAATTCTCTGGTAAATAAATTAATTAATTAATTAATTGGCGAAAATTTTTGCCAAAGAACAGGTGTGAGGGAAAAAACAGACACCACTTCGTACCTAAATAGCTCTATTGACAGGTGCTCCATCTGTTGAGGAAATTTTCAAACTTCCATCAGTGATCTGCGTAACATTCTTCAAGACCAAATTTGTATATAACCTGGAAAGTTTACACCGAAGTGAACGCCGAATCGATAATCATCCGGGTGTATTTTTTTCTTCCACCGCCCCTCATGCTTTTGAAAAAAGGTGCAAAACATCAATAACATCGTCTGTATCGCTGTGTCAGTGGGTGAAAATGTTTTTGAACTTCTCGATTCAAAATATTTACGCAGTGAATTGGACCGAAAAACTAATCAACCTTGTTTTGCAAAGTTTCCAGTTGACAGCGTGTAGTCAGTCTCTCGCCCCCCCCCCCACCCCTTTCACCCCCCTCCCCCGCACACTATTTCCTTGTAAGGCCAAAGCATTGCGTTCAATAAATCGATGTCAGCGTAATTATACATTCAGCAAGTGCAACACTGGCTGACATTTGTACTGTCACAACCCATGTTTGAAAAACGCAAGCATGTGGAAGCACGGCGTTTATATGGTTGTCATGAAGCTGGAAAAAAGACCAACAGCTGTTACCATAGCACCCCCAGTGGCGTGGTGGTAACGTCGTTGCTTTGTAATCAGTGGCGTAGCAAGACACATGGGGGCTCCAGATCCTGCTATTATAGTGAATGGATCTACGAATTCAAAAAAATGCGTAATTTTAACATATGGGGTGGTAAACAAATATAATTATCTTAATTGTGATTAAGGATGTGTTTATTTGTTTTTGATAAATGCTAGATAATAACAACATAGAGTACTTAGTATATTTCTTGCTTAGTCTTACGGCGTCCTACATGCTGGCAAGGGAAGTGGCGAGCGTCGAATTCGCCATAGACCAACCAGACAACAGCGGTGGCGCCGTGAGTTACGGCGTCGCGAGAGGAGATGCTGCGCGCTCCCTCGTACTGCGGCCAGTAATGTTTCTCATCGCGCTGGATTGGTCGCTTCCCCGCTCCCCAAATTTCCTGCCACCATGTAGGCCACCCGTTGAAAGACCAGACAATAATAAGAGTTGCATAAATACTGCAGATGTGCACCAACTTTTGGCACACACATCACTATAATCTGACCACAGTGGGTCAGTCTAACAAAAAACAAAAAACATGTCAGGAAAATCCATTACAGTCTTCCGGCCTTTCAAGGTCCCTTTACCTCGGAGTCCCTGGGGCATCACTCCTGCCACCCCGGCCTATCTACGCCCCTGTTTGTAATCAAGGAGTCTCTTGCTGTATACTTGGCAGAGGCACACAATGGTTCGAGCCCCATTTTATGTAAGTTCAGTCTCAATTAGTCTACCTGTACATAATGTGCACTTAAACTCAAAAAACCCTTACCACATGGGTTTTGCAGATGGAGTCAAAAAAAATATTATTAAAAGATTTATCAAACTCTATATGTATTTCTATAAAGTGGCTTAAATAAAATTATATTTATGAAAATTATTTACGCCGACCTCCATGACAGTGGTTTCCGCATCAGGCCACGACATCAGAGATCCCGGGTTGGAATCTCGGCCTGGGCGTGGATGTTCTTTGTGAAAGTCCCTTCATAAATTTCATCATATCATTACTCATCCTTATCGTAGCCGATTTTAAAATATTTGAGAATTAACAATTGTATTCAAAACCTTTCTACTTGCAATGTATTTAAATGTCATCACTATTGGACCACAAGTTATTTTATTTGTAGAATTTAAAAAAGAGTGGTCGTATGGAAAACACAAGAAAAAACTGGAACTCCTTGTTTTCACGACGATAAAAAATCGCAAGCATATTCGAAAAAAATTAGTTACCATAGCTTAACGCAGAATTGAAGAAGCTAAATCTTGATGTAACTCGTTTATATGTAGATCTACTGGTTATTTTTTTGGTTGGAGTTCTAACTAGAATATCCATAATTTTTAATCCGATAGTGCATTTCATGTATTAGCACTATTCGAGATCTGAAAACATGTGGAAGAGCATACTAATGCACTATTATCGTAGTGACTAAACTTGTTGAATTTGTAATTGTAGATCTACAGCAATGCAGAAATTGATAATAAAGTTTACATGTAAACCATTTTGTTGTGAAATTTTTATCTACATGTGTATCAAATTATTTTTTATTTTCAATTTTAATTTGATAACACTGTGCGACAATGAAAATGGCCGCAGAACAAAAACATGTAATTCCTATGGAGTTCAGTGCCCTGATGACGATAGTGAAAACCGTGTTTCGCTATCACCAAAACTTTTCTCTGGAAACGCAATTTTATCAGCGTACGACTGCATGTTATTGTTGTCACTTATCAGCACAGCCTGTTACTAGGGCTCGACAGTGTATAGGGGAGGGGGTGGAGAGAGAAGGGATAGATAGCCACTTGATTGAGGTATAGTAAGGTATAATGGAGTTTTGCAGTTATTTGCATCAGTCAGTTACTAGTGGGATCACGCAGTGTCTGTTCCTGCAGTGTGTGTCATGCAAAACTCCTAACGTGAAGAATATTGTTTGTGCGTGTTCGCGTGTTTCTTGTGTTCAGCGATGGCTAGGAAGTGTGTTAATTTACCAAACCTTTTCTGTTATGTGTGTGGTGAATTTACGACGAAGTCCCAAAGACATCCCATTTCCCCGCTTGTCGAAAAGGCGTACGAGTTGTATTTTGAATCAAAGGTAGATGAGGGTAAGTGTTGGGCACCACAGAACTGTTGCTCACGTTACTCTTGTTATTTAAGAGGTTGGTTGCATGGAACCCACCCATCTATGCCATTTGCCGTACCACAGTTGTGGAGGGAACCTAGAGACCACGTAACAGATTGCTACTTTTGTTTAATGAAACTAACTGGAATCTCAAGTAAATCAAAATCACACAGTTTTATATCCAAATTTGGAATCTGCAGTGCGCGCAGTTCCGCATTCCGATTCTCTCCCAGTACCAAAACCACCAATGGAATGGACACTGGAAGATGAAACAGACGATGGTAGTGACCAACCAATAGATCACGAAGATCTTTGTTACATGTCATCTACATCACAGCCATTGTCACAGGCAGGATTAGCATGAACCCGTGTGACAAAGACAGTGTGCTGTTACCACCGCTCCATCTGAAATTGGGCTTCATGAAGAATTTTGTGAAAGCAATGGACAAAGATGGCAGGGTTTTAAATTTTTACTGTCCAAATTTCCTGCGAATAGTACTGCAAAAATAAAAGAAGGTATTTTCATTGGTCCTCAGATTCGTGACTTGATGAATGACATAACCTTTGAATAGTTGCTGACAGATACTGAGAAGGCAGCTTGGCTGGCCTTCAAAGATGTATGCAACAATTTCTTGGGTAACGTCAGGTCTGACAATTACAGGGAACTGACGGAACACATGCTGGACTGTTACAAGGCTATTGGGTGCAACATGTCTTTCAAAATAAATTTCCTGCATTCTCATTTGGATTTTTTCCCGCCTAATCTCGGAGATGTGAGTGACGATTTCACCAAGATATGGCTGACATGGAAAAACGATATAAGGGAAGATGGTCACTGCTGGACGCTCCTACAAGACGTTTCACCATACACCCACAAACGGAAAGTTTCCAGGACATGTTTCTAACTTATAAATACATTTCAAGGTTTTTGCAGCTTTCTCGTACCTTTTTTGTACAAACAATTAATTTTGTTCCATGATCTGTATTTTACCCAGCTACAGGTTCCTCATATACTGTAATGGAGTCGTTTCCAAGTGTCGCGAAAGTTGCTACTTTGTTTTTCATGAATTACAATATATTGCTTACTATATGAAATATAGGCTAAGTGGTACATATAGCATATCTTTTCCAGAAAAATTGGTACGTGATGGGACATTTCTGATTTCATTTTCGTAAGCAGCGCATTTGATTTTGTAAAGAACACCTACTTTCATCTCGCGGCAAGACATAAAGTTTAAATTTGTTGCACTGTGTAATTATCGAAAAGCGAAATAAACGGTTGTCTCTAAACTTTATATTATGCAAGGTAAAGACGTTGTTTAAGAGTATCCAGTATTGCTAGTTGTATTGAGACAAACGTTTTTTCACAAAATTGTACTTCAAAACGTAAAGAGTGTTCCAATTTTTTGGGTGATTTACTACACACGTTGTCCATTCGTGAAATTTATAAACCAACCCGTAAATAACAAGATGGTTCGTCATTAATGGTAGCCTATAAGTTAGACAGAGGCACAACCACGAATTTTTGACGGGGGGGGGGGGGGGCAAGCCCAAGAATAAACGTCCCAATATTATTATCATCATCATCATCATTATTATTATTATTATTGATATTATTAGTAATACAAGGGTCGTTCAAGGTTGACCAGGACTTTTATTTCTAGACAGGAAGTATACATACGTAGAAGCACCAAACTATGTCAGGTTATCAAAGTATTCCCCCTGAACATCCAGACACCGTTGCCATCGTTGTGGAAGTTCCTTTATGCCTTTGGCGTAGAAAGAAGTAGCTTGGTGTCGTAACCACCGCAGGACAGTGTTCTTGAGTTGCTCATCTGCCTGGAAATGCTTCCCGCCCAAATGCTCTATAATAGCTCCAAACAAGTGGAAATCACTGGGGGCTAAATCTGGACTGTAAGGACTGTGTGGTAAAACCTCCCAGTGCAAGTTGGTCAGTGTTGTTTGAGTCAAATGGACCGTGTGTGGCCTGGCATTGTCATGGAGAAGAATGACATGTGTTTCGACAACATTCCAGGTATTTTCTTCCAAACGGCCACACGTACAGCACCGTGAAGCAGTGTTGAGTAATACTGGGAATTAATTGTGGCACCCTTCTCCCAAAAAAAAAATCCACATGGATAACACCTTTCATGTCCCAGAAGACAGTTCCCAAAATCTTACCGGTTCAAAAATCCGTGCGGTTTATTTGCTACGAACTTCCGCCCTTCACTGAACTGTTGATACCATTCGTACACTCTTGCCCGTGACAGTGTTTGTTCACCATACTGTGCTTGCAGTCTTTGCCAAATTTCAGCAGGTTTCATCTTCTCCTTCACGAGAAATTTCATTATACACCGCTGTTCCACAGCAACAGATACACTACTTGCCGCCATCTTTGTTTACACTACTGCGCATGCGCCAAATGTGTCGCAAAGGATCATGGTTACTCGCAAGGAATCATGGTCTGTCCTGCCGAAATAATGCAGTGCTACATTGATTCATTAATATTTTACGCACGAAAGTCCTGGTCAACCTTGAACGACCCTTGTAGTAGTGGTGGTGGTGGCGTTGGTGGTAGTAGTATCAAAGACGTTATTATCCTGGTAAATTTCGCAAAAAAAGGGCAGAAGTTGGTGCTAAAGCATTTGTTTTGGAACAAACGATTTGAAATACTTTTAAACACATTTATTTAAATACATTACATCCACCTGATAGTAAACCAACAGAAAAAATTAAGGTCTAAAATGTCTTTCAAATGTGCATGCTCCTTTTTCTCCAAACAATTGCTCATGGATTTAAGACAAAATCAATTGCATCTTGCTTCTCTCTCTGGTAATTTACAGAAAACACACATACATTACGAGCGAAGCGAGGAAGAAAATTTTGAGATCCAATTTTTTGCAAACTGAAACCAATACTGATTTAACATGGCGCTCACGGGACACCATGGCATTCTCTCCATTACAACCTTTTTAATTTAGATTGTTCGGCTCCCAGGGCCAACTCCCGCCTCCTTCAAGCTACGGCTCTGAACTTGTCAAGACTAAGAAAAGGAGGAATTGCGAGCGAAGAAAGCTAGAAAACTTTAAGAAATTTATTGTTATTTGCATAAAATTTGAAATCGAGGGGGGCAATTGCCCCTCTGTGCCGCATGCAGGTGTTCTTGTCCGTCAATGTTTGCCCCCTCTTGCCCCTCTAGAATCGGTTTCTGTCCAAGGTTTGGGAGGGATGCCCCCCTGAAGTTAGATTGTTTATCTTGTTATGTGTTTGCCATATCATTTATGTACATAGATTAATGTATGTTTCACATAAAATGTTATAAAATGTAAAAAAAAAAAACTGAAACAATGCAGTTAGTGGATAATGTTATACTTACCGGGATGTCTATCAGTCTGGAAATACTGGAGAAGACAGGAATCACTGGAAATATCAGGGAAATTTACTGTTTCTGGGAAAAAAAATGTAATATAGCCTGACAAGTTAAGTCCCGATATGCGCAGATCGCTGCGGAGCACTTCCAATTACGTCATCCTCCCCACCACTCTTCTACTCACTGGTCTGGCGTTGAGAGTACCAGTGGTGCCAACTCAGCAAAATTAAGCTAAAACAAATATGACGATTTTCATGGTACAGTGGCTCTCAGCGACAGACAAACCTGCAAACGAAACTGAAATCGATGCGGAGAATAGAGTGAAAGCATTGTGAACAATAAACAAAAGGAAATTGTACTTAAAAATTCAAAGTGTACCTTATGTGAAACAGTATGCGATTGACACGAAATTTAGAAACGCGGGGCACACCATAATACGACTTCCGCCTTACCACGCAGACTTAAATCCCATTGAACTTGTGTGTGTGTGGGGGGGGGGGGATCAAGGGTAAGGCAAGGGAATTCATTTCGGATTCACTGGACGCAAAGAAAGATTTGCTGGGAAAATTATTTAGTGAATATTCTGTACAGAAATGGATTAAATGTTGGGAACACGTGAAAAAAATTGAAGATTCTTACTTTGAAAGAGATGGACTTATGGACGAGCGTGTAGATGAACTGATAATTAGACTTGGTGAAGCCGATTCAGACACGGACACAGATTCATCGGTAGACACAGACTCGGATGAGTGGGAGAGTGAAACTGAAGAAGGAGAACAGGAAAACATTTAGAAGGTGAGCTCAGTTCTATCGTTTATATATTTTTCATTTTTCTATCATTTTATTTCATACATTTCTTATGCTGGTAAGAAATATCCCTAATATAACTTAATTCATTTAAGGTTTAAAGGGAAAATATCAAAATGTATTTAGAATTTAGCGTAATCAATAGGTAGCGTAGGTGAGGGGATACTAATTCATGTCTTTCACATTCAAATTTCGTTGAAAATTCTCAGACGATTCCTCTCCCTCCAGGTTTGCAACACTGCGAACGAACATCACCGCAGACAATGGGGTGGGGAAATGTGATGCGAGGTGCGCAAACAATGGATTGCAGAGTCTTGTTTTTAAACTTGTCAAGTTATAGTGCACTAAGATTAGATTTTTGAAAAAGAAAGAAGAACAAGTAGAAAATTTTAAATTTGATGTGGACAAACTATACTTCAGCTTGTTAGTAGTTACAGTAGAAATTGCATACTCCCTCTGTCCCATAATTATTGTCCGGTACATTTTTGTTTGTTGTGTCATAATAATTGTCTGATATTCAAACTGTGACATTTGTGTATGCAGAAGAAGAACATGAAACACGGGAATGAGTCATACAACTTTATTACTCAAGGATCAGTACAAATTGTGCTTTCCATCTGCCTCTTCGTCTGTCATTCCTGTACTACCATTTTGGCATACCGGACTATAATTATGGGACAGAGGGAGTATTAAATACCCTAGGAAATATTTTTTTCACTGTTTTATAGTAGAAAACGAATACAGTAAGTTGTTGACAGTCACCACTTTCGTGTTGGAATGTTTGGTTGTGTTTTGGTTGATATTAGGAGCAATACATACATTACTAAATTTTACTATAATTATATATTATTCATGCTGCAATTATTTTTTTTAAATAAAAGATAATTCTTTGTTTCCCATTAGTCAATACGTGGCAAACTATTATGTAAAAGCTGCAGCAGTCAATTTCTGTTCAGTTTCCCCTCTCGTTAAGCTCTGTTAAGTGGGATTCTAAATGTGTGGTGTAAGTGGGATTCTAAATGTGTGGTGTAAGTTGGATTCTAAGTGTGGTGTAAGTTGGATTCTAAGTGTGGTGTAAGTGGGATTCTAAGTGTGGTGTAAGTGGGATTCTAAGTGTGGTGTAAGTTGGATTCTAAGTGTGGTGTAAGTTGGATTCTAAGTATGGTGTAAGTTTGATTCTAAGTGTGGTGTAAGTAGGATTCTAAGTGTGGTGTAAGTTGGATTCTAAGTGTGGTGTAAGTTGGATTCTAAGTGTGGTGTAAGTTGGATTCTAAGTGTGGTGTAGGTGGGATTCTAAGTGTGGTGTAAGTGGGATTCTAAGTGTGGTGTAAGTTGGATTCTAAGTGTGGTGTAAGTTGGATTCTAAGTATGGTGTAAGTGGGATTCTAAGTGTGGTGTAAGTGGGATTCTAAGTGTGGTGTAAGTTGGATTCTAAGTGTGGTGTAAGTTGGATTCTAAGTGTGGTGTAAGTGGGATTCTAAGTGTGGTGTAATTGGGATTCTAAGTGTGGTGTAAGTGGGATTCTAAGTGTGGTGTAGGTGGGATTCTAAGTGTGGTGTAAGTTGGATTCTAAGTGTGGTGTAAGTTGGATTCTAAGTATGGTGTAAGTGGGATTCTAAGTGTGGTGTAAGTGGGATTCTAAGTGTGGTGTAAGTGGGATTCTAAGTGTGGTGTAAGTTGGATTCTAAGTATGGTGTAAGTGGGATTCTAAGTGTGGTGTAAGTGTGATCCTAAGTGTGGTGTAAGTGGGATTCTAAGTGTGGTGTAAGTGGGATTCTAAGTGTGGTGTAAGTTGGATTCTAAGTGTGGTGTAAGTTGGATTCTAAGTATGGTGTAAGTGGGATTCTAAGTGTGGTGTAAGTGGGATTCTAAGTGTGGTGTAAGTTGGATTCTAAGTGTGGTGTAAGTTGGATTCTAAGTGTGGTGTAAGTGGGATTCTAAGTGTGGTGTAAGTGGGATTCTAAGTGTGGTGTAAGTTGGATTCTAAGTGTGGTGTAAGTGGGATTCTAAGTGTGGTGTAAGTTGGATTCTAAGTGTGGTGTAAGTTTGATTGTAAGTGTGGTGTAAGTTGGATTCTAAGTGTGGCGTAAGTGTGATCCTAAGTGTGGTGTAAGTAGGATTGTAAGTGTGGTGTAAGTGGGATTCTAAGTGTGGTGTAGGTGGGATTCTAAGTGTGGTGTAGGTGGGATTCTAAGTGTGGTGTAAGTTGGATTCTAAGTGTGGTCTAGGTGGGATTCTAAGTGTGGTGTAAGTGGGATTCGAAGTATGGTGTTTAGCTAAAATGTAATGATCTCTCACGTACATGTAAATACAGTAAACCCTCGTTAATCCGGACTAATGGGGGGATAAGTTGAACGGTTTAACGAAAGTCGGGATTAACTAAAATAACTTAAAAGAACAGTAGAAAGTGCATTAAAACACCGTTTATAGGAACAAAACACGTTTATTATTGTGTATTTAAAGGGCATAAGCTTAAATACACTATACAGTACAGTACAAAGTCTGCGGGAAACAGAATTGCATCATTGGTTGACTGGCCTTTTCTTTGGGAAGTTCTGTTGTTGACTTCTAGCCACATTTAAAACCTTGCATTCTGTTGTTTTTCCCCCTTTGCCTGTCACGATTAAGCGAAGTCCGGGTTATTGGGGTCTGGATTAACGAGGTTTTACTGTACGTGAATTGCCCAAATGACTTGGTCTGGAAATTATTAGTACTTCTTCTTGGTCTTGATAAACCTGCAAAAGATCACGCAATTTTGTTTTTACGAAATTGTAGACACCTTGACTAACTATCTGCGGCTATAATGTAAATAAATTGAGAATCAGGTATAATGCTGCAGTACATAACTTGTGTATGTTACAAAGAAACAAAACTTGAGAACAGTTGTTTGCGAGCTTCCTTCTTCTTTTGTGCCAAAAACTCCCTCGGATGCTGTAAAACAAGAAGTCGTAGAGATCCTCACAAGGCTTCCAGGCAGTCATTTAACTTACGGAGAAAGTTTGATGGCAAAATCTCCCAGGTATGAGGAGGACCAGGGGTTACATGAGTTTCCTCTGGTCGACTTCTTAAACTTGGATGGTGGGGAAGGGGGAATTCACTGTCTTCAAAGTCCCTTTTTTTCTCACTCACTGTAATGTGCTGACCTCTATGATGGAGAAGGAAAAGTGCTATTAAAATGCCAGATGGTCAGTTGGGATACTTCTTGAGGAGGTATCATCTGAAATATCAACCATGAGAATTATTTTTACAAAAGGAACTAACAATATTTTTTTTAAAGCCTTTGGACAAATAAAAATTCTTTATGCCCCGCTTTGTGCACAGTAAGGCTAATCGGGATTGGGCCTACAGTTTAATGTGGGATCCGAATCACTATGTACCTCCACCAGGTATCGAACCCGGGACCACTTGATTACAAGGTGACGACGTTACCACTGCGTCATCGGGGAGGCCCTACATGCCCTTCAATGAGAATGGACAGTACGTTAGGATGTATGGAGAGGAGTCCGAATTTTTTAGTGATTGATTTGGCTAATTTCACCGTATTTCGCCGAATAATGATTTTTGCCAATTTTTCTTTTGCAAAAATGTGGGATGCGAATCATTATGTGAAGCTTTTTATTGTTAAAAACATGTGATTATAATCATTTATTGGTAGGTAAACTGTCTGTGAGCAAAATTAAGATGGCGCGAATACTCGTGAATATACGTTAAAACTGAATTGTCCAAATCGAAACATATCATTTCTCCATGAGATTAGCTAACGTTTTGCTGGTATGAGAAAATTGATTGATTGATTGAATTGTTGCTTTAAGTCCACTTTATGCACAGAAAGGCTAATCTATACTGGATCTACAGTTTAAAGTGGGATTCGAACCCGAGACCCCTTGATTACAAGGCGATGACGTCACCACTACACCATCGTGGAGGCCTCTGGTCTGAGAATAAAGTTCACACATTAGTTGTTATTGATTTGTACATTACAGTCGAAATATTACATTTAAGAATATTTTTTACAGTGCTGCGAAGCACAGAGTTACAAAATTTAAATCTTCTGTGTCCAAAGATTCTGCGCCGCTATCATTGGTTTCGTTATCTGAAGCGCCGATGTGACGACTACGCGGTGAAAGGTTGTAAACCAATTTTGGACTGAAAAACCAGGGTACAACGATTATACGGTCCATACCGTACTCCTCTTTGCTGATGATGATAGGATGGAATTGATTAGTGACTCCAAGTAACAGTTATACCGAGGCCGGTTTCGAACCTGGGACTCTTCTTTCACCATTCTGAATTTTTAAAAATTGCGGCGTTAAAATGTACTATCCAAGGATCACCCGTGCTAAGACCAGGAGACCAGGACTCGAACCAGGAATTTTCGGTGGAGAGATCGTGAATAGATCATCCACTTCTATCTATAACCAAGGCAGTCCTACTCAAATGGGTCTATTCTTTAATGTTACTCTCACCTGGTATCCCTTTATGAATTTCATCATATCATTACTCATCCTCATCTTCGCGATTAGCCAAAAAGTGGCAGAAAACTGAAGTAAAAAGAACCAAACCAATCTAGAGGTGTTATGGAACAACAACTCAATTTGCCTCCTCGATGGCGCAGAGGTAGCGCCGTCGACTTGTAATCAAGTGGTTTGGATCCTACTTTAAACTGTAGGCCCAGTTACGATTAGCCTTACTGTGTATAATGTGGACTTAAAACACCAAATGAACCGAGGTCCGGATAGTTTGCCACCAAATTCGAAAGAGCGGACATTTTGCCACCAAGCAAGCGTACGTTTTGCCACCAAAGCCGAAGTAAAATAGTAACTAACCAATATTATCCCACAATGAATGTGCAATGTGCAACCCAATTTTATTTGTTGTGACATATATATATACATTTATATACATATATACATTTATATACATATATACATTTATATATACATATATATACATTTATATATAAAAATGAAAATGAGAAATGAAAGTGTAATGCAGCTTACTTGTCACAATTAAATTTAACAACATGTTTTAGTTACAATGAAGGCATTTCCTGGACCACTTGACTCTCTTCCTTGGAGGAAAACCTCCTTCCGCTTGGATTATAGTGGTTGTAACAACAGCTTCGTCCATAAGTATTCCAGAAATGGATTTCCAGATAGAAGGTTATTCTTTTAACATTATTCTTATAACATTTATTCTTCGTCTGAAATGGATGAAAGGAACGTAATTATAACATTTTATATTGTAATTTGTAATTTCAGCTGAACTGTATCTACAGAAGAAGGACCCAGCTATTATAGTGTCGGAAGTGAAACGGGAAAGATCAGAGGTGAAAGGTGTAACGTGATGAAGTCTGATTGGCCGGTGGTGAACTGTCCTTCATCATGAAACAACTTACTTACTTACTTACTTACTTAGTCGATCCTCTTCTACCTTGCGGTGTTGAGGTTTCCCAGAGGGTCTTCCATAGGATTCTGTCTCGGGCCAGCTCCTTTGCTCTCCTCCACTCTCCTCCTCTAGCCTCTACAGCTGCCTTCACATCTTCTTCCCATGTTCTTCTGGTTTTCCCGCGTGGTCTTGCTCCTTGCATCTTTGCATTCAAGGCTTGTTTAGCTATTCTGGAGTCTTCCATTCTTTGTATGTGCCCAAACCATCGTAACTGGTTCTGTTCGATTCTCTCAAGCACTGGTAATACGCCCAGGCTAGCTCTAATGGTCTGATTCCTAATTTTGTCTCTTCTTGTTTTCCCTTCTATTTTGCGGAGAAATCTCATTTCTGAAGCCTGTATTTTACTCCTATGTTTATTTGTCAATGTCCAGGTTTCACTACCATAAAGTAATGTAGGTAAATATATCACTTTATACACACGGATTTTCGTATTTTTGGTCACTAATGGATTATTTAGGAAATTTCTCTTTAGCGCATTAAAGAGTCTCCCTGAGGCTTGGGATCGAGCTATAATTTCACCATCTATTCTACCATCTTGCTGCACTATATCCCGAGGTATTTAAAATCTGTAGTCTGTTCTAATGTCGTTCCATTATTCAAAGCAATCTGATGTATATTTGGCTGTCGTGCCATCATCATGGTCTGAGTCTTTTTATCATTTATCTTCATACCCCTCTTTTTTAACTCTTTTTCCCAGATTCTCACGTTCTTTTGTAAATTACTTTCGGAATCTCCCAATATTAATATGTCATCGGCGAAGGCACAATGGTTTATATATATTGGTTTTAAAAACCTATACCCCAGCTTGAATTTCTGTACCTTCCCATTGCATAATTTAATAACATCATCCATTAAGGTGATAAAGAGGAGTGGGCTAAGGATACATCCTTGTTTAAGTCCTACTATAGTCTCAAATTCTTGAGACTCTGCATTGCAGGTGCGGACATAGTTTCTACATTTCTTATACAGACTCTGCGTTGCTGTAATTAATTGATTGCTAACCTTTCTTTGTTTTAGTATTTTCCATATTTCATCCCTCGGAATGGTGTCGAAGGCTTTCTCTAGATCTATGAAAGCCATATGTGCCTCTTTTCCATATCTCATCAGTTTCTCACTGATCTGTCTGATGGTAAATATGAGGTATTGTGTGCTTCTTCCTGGTCGGAATCCGCACTGTGCCTCGTCTAGCTGTGGCTCTACCACTTTCCTTATTCTATCTTCTAGTATCCTCGCATATACTTTCCCCGGCACACTCAATAGCGATATCCCACGATGGTTTTTGCAGTCTCTATTATCTCCTTTTTTAAATATTGGCACAATGACACTACACTCCCATTCAGCTGGTTTCTTCTTTGCTTTCCAAATTAGATTAATAATCTTGAGTAGTATGTCTTGACCACTTTTGCCCATGAATTTAAGCATCTCAGGTGCTATCTGGTCATGTCCTGCCGCTTTGCCTAGTTTCATTTTCTTTAGTGCTCTTTTTAGCTCCTCCATAGTTATTTCTTCTTCAGTTTCTCCCTCCTCTTGGTGTTGCTGTTTTTCTTCCTCAGTCTGTTCTTTCTCCAATTTCCATATTTCCTCCAAGCAATTCTTGGAAATATTCTTTCCACCGCTCCATAATGTCATTTTCACTTCGGAGGAGGTTACCACTTTTGTCTTTTATGA
Organism: Lepisma saccharinum; assembly: GCF_977018435.1. NCBI lineage: Eukaryota > Metazoa > Arthropoda > Insecta > Zygentoma > Lepismatidae > Lepisma > Lepisma saccharinum. Next base: position 14,366,632 of record NC_139232.1, on the reverse strand, counting down.
ACTTAAGAGGACATTGCTTCTCTGTTCGCATCGATTTTAATACTTTGTAGAACAGCTTTTGGTTATTTTGTAGGTTTCCTTCCATTGCTTCTCCAAATTTTTCCCATGACTGTTGTTTTGCATCTTTCACTATATTCTTCACTACTAATCTTTGATGTTTATAAGCTTCATAGTCACTTAAATGTTTTGTGAGTAGGTATTTTTTCCACCGTTGCTTCTTTTCCTTTACCATTTCTTTTATCTCTTCCGTCCACCATGCTGTTCTTCTCTGTTGTTGCTTTCCGCTGGACTTTCCGCAGATTTCGGCCGCTGCTCCTAAGATTGCCTCTTTATATAAACTCCATATTTCTTCCAGTTTATCTTCTCTCATAGTGGGCCATTCCAATGTTTCCACCCTTTGTTTCACAGCCTCTTGATAGTCTTTTTGTCTTGCCTCTTCTCTCAATTTATATACCTTTATTCTTTCTTTAGGTTTCATTTTGTTATCACCAGGGTCATTGGTCTTGATATTAACATGTAACTGCATAATTACTAAATAGTGGTCTCTTCCAATCTCGTAACCTCTATATGCTCTTGCATCTAAGATAAATCTCCACTGTTTCCTCTGTGTCAATATGTAGTCAATAATAGATTTTTCCTTTCAGCTGGGGACTTCTCTTGTATATCTATGTGTTTCTTTATGTGGGAACATTGTGTTCGTAATTACAAAATCATATCCTGCACACATATCCAGTAATCTTCTCCCATTATTATTCTGGTGCGTCTCGCCGTATTTCCCTAACAGCCCTTCCATTCCTTCTATGTTATTTCCAACTCTGCCATTAAAGTCACCTAATACAAAGACAGCTCCCATGGTGTCATCCACTGTCCTCTGCAGCTCTTCGTAAAATCTATCTTTCTCTTCTGCTATATCATCTTCATTTGGTGCATATATAGCAATAAAAGTAGTGTCTTCATTTATGCTACTGTTAAAGGTTAAAATTACCAAGATTATTCTTTCATTGATGAATTTCCAGCATTTAACATAATGTGTGTAGGCCTCGGAGATTACTATAGCCACTCCTCCTTTTGCTCTCTGTTCTTTGCCTACGCCTGAATGAAACATTAGGAACCTTTCACCACTATTTGGTTCTATTATTTGTTCATATCCATTTCCTTTTTTCTTGGTCTCTGTCACCGCCAATATATTCAATTTTGCTCTCACCATTTCCGTCATTAATTCAAACTCCTTTCCAGCAAGTCCACGTACATTCCAGGTTGCCACTCTCATTATCCTTTTCCCTCTCTTGGTCGTCAACAGTTTAATCAGTCCGGTTTCTCCTCTGTAGTTTCTTTTAATAATTTCATCTCGGACACTCGGGTTATCAGCCCTAGTTCCAAAGCCTTGTGGGAGGGGCTGCCTCCCTTATAGCCCTCTTTTAGGGTTTCTTCCCTTAGCCTTTGAGGTTTCTCCCTCTCACTGCAAGGCAGCAGTTTGCCTCTGTCCGGGACTGCTTATTCGGGTTTCCCCTTATTCGCAGCTAACCCCCATATCTGGGGGCCATTCGCTATCCGCCACCTGCGACCCGCCCAGTAGCTGAGGCTCGCCCTGGGATCATGAAACAAGCGGTGGCAAAATGTCCCTTTTTCGAATTTTGTGGCAAGACGTCTGGTGGCAAAAAGTCCGGTGGCAAACTGTCCTACACCCAAATCAACCAACCAACACAATTATTATGAAAATATAAAATTTTCAAATCATCCAGTAAAAAGTCGCATACCATATCTTGGCACAGTTCCGCCACATAGTGAGTACGGACATAGAATTTAAAATCGGATCTGAACGAGTGTGCATTGTACAGCCACAGGTAATAAAAATGGGACAGCTAAATACTGAAAATATCCCTTCTGCAAGGCGTTATGTGTGTTGCCTAAATATACGGTGGTTAGTAAATTTTAATAGCAAATTTTGAATGGCAACTTCTGCCACCGCCGTAGAGTTAGGCAACACGCACAACGAACTGCATGAAGCGGGTATTTCAGGATATAGGTGTCCCACTTTTATTGCCGCTGACTGTACCTTCACCGGGGATGGTACCCGGGACCTCTTCATGCAAGTCAATATCTTTAGCCACCACGCTCTTTGGCGATTGTATGGATCGTTCGTAACGTATTCCGACCGCACGCAGGATCCATTCCAGAGCGGACCAAAACACTCCGGATTCACTACTTCCGTTCCGGAGAATCCGGGCATTTCGTGTGCAAATCCGGTGTTGACTCCGAGCCCGGACGCGGCTGCGTAAATAAGTCGAGATAATTGAGAGAATTCAGCACGGAGACTTAATTAGGCGAAGTCAATTAATCTTTGCACCGTTTCGGCCGCGCAAACAATGCTACAATCGTGTAATTGATCAACTGTTTGCCAATTGCTCGTGTTACAGCCCACCGGGTGCAAACACTGCCCGTAACAAGACCGCCGAATCGGTTTTTTTACCTCGCCGGTGCGAATCCGCTTTTGTGAGGTTAAAATTAATAATCTGCTTCGACAGATTCGATTTAATACAGTACCTATGGGGAAGGCTTTATTTTTTTCCCCCTTTAGTTACTGGTAACCGACTTCAATGCAACAAAGCGTCAGTAATATTAATTATACTATACTCTGGCCCGATAATCTGTGAAGCCGAGCATAACGGCAGGCAATGGGAGAAAACGAGAGCGCGAAGAGAGGTTAAGTGGTAGGACATAGGCGGTTAGACAGATTCCGCGGCAGGTGAGATTGGGTGGCATGAGATTGCGCGGCAGGTGAGATTGGGTGGTATGAGATTGCGCGGCAGGTGAGATTGGGTGGTATTAGAGATTTCGCGGCAGGTGAGGTTGGGTGGTATTAGAGATTGCCCCGCGGCACATGAGTTTAGGTGATATTAGAGATTGCGCGGCAGGTAAGATTGGGCGGTATTAGAGATTGCGGGGCAGGTGAGGTTGGGTGGTATTAGAGATTGCGCGGCAGGTGAGGTTGGGTGGTATTAGAGATTGCGCGGCAGGTGAGATTGGGCGGTATTAGAGATTGCCCGGCAGGTGAGATTGGGCGGTATTAGAGATTGCCCGGCAGGTGAGGTTGGGTGGTATTAGAGATTGCGCGGCAGGTGAGATTGGGCGGTATTAGAGATTGCGTGGCAGCTGAGATTGGGCGGTATTAGAGATTGCGCGGCAGGTGAGGTTGGGTGGTATTAGAGATTGCCCGGCAGGTGAGATTAGGCGGTATTAGAGATTGCACGGCAGGTGAGATTGGGCGATATTAGAGATTGCGCGGCAGGTGAGATTGGGCGGTATTAGAGATTGAGCTGTAAGAGAGATCAGTTACAACAACGGCTCGAAAGTTCCAAGGCTCACAATTTTTAAAATTTTCCTAAACACACACACACAATTACATAACATCATCTGACACCATGTGTTCTATAGAAATAGCTAAACATGTACTATTATATTGTTTGAGGTCTGCTGTATGATTGATGATACAAGGTCACTATATACTCTGTCCCGGGAATTCTGGAGCGAGAGGACGAAAGCAAGCCTCTGCGCAAAAAGTGACTTGCGAGGGCTCGGCCTATGAACGCGTGATTGCGTGTAGGGGAAGAGTGACTACAGCTACCAGCCTTTGTGTGTGTACTGCTTCTCTCCGACCACTCGCTTTCTTCCCTTCTCTACCGCTATACGCGGCCTTGGATAGAGCATAGTTATTAGACTAGATTTCAGAAAAGTGTTCTTGTGTGATTTGGAGGTTTATTGTAAAATTTGCTCATTCTCAATCACTGAAGAGTCGAATGAACACTTCCCCCCACCCTCCACACGTTCATTGGTGAAGCCCTCTCCAATCGGGTGCGGGGATTTTGACAACCCCACTTACACTCCTTTTCCTGTTCTACTATTTGTTTTCTACGAATAGAATAGGGTAACCCAATAGAAAAACAGCTGTCACTTTTCCATACGAATAGAATAGAACCACACCTTTCATCTTCCCTGCGAATAGAAAAACTCCTGTCACTTTTCCATACGAATAGAAATACACCTTTCACTTTTCCTACGAATAGAACAACTGTACTGAAGGACATTGAGTTAGGAGGAGGAAAGCGACGAAAGTGTACCGCCAGTTTGGATCAAAAGAAAAGGAACATTCTACAGTATTATGAAAAATCAGGGAACTTGAGGAGTTGTCTTCGAAGCTTGAGGTATGTTCACAGACTTGGATAATGTTTGTCATGTGTTTCATAATGTACTTTCTGTAATTGTAGAATGATCAATGTTATGTAACGAAATTATGTTAACAAATATGATTTCTAATGTATGTAACTTGGAAATATAAGCAACAAGTATGATTCCGCATTGGTATGTGTTTATTTATTATCTTCGACGATTTGGGGTATTTGATTTCAGGTTGGCAACAATGCGTCTTCGGGGCAAATTGCCCATTCATCACGGTGTTTCCACGGTTTTTCTTGTCGGCGGAAGTTACACCGGCGCAAGTTCCACGGATCTCTTCAATCTCTACTTGTGCAGCTTCAAATATTCTCGGGCTCAGACTATGATGCAGTTGCGTTTTTCCATCCATGCAACCGTTCATTGGTCGAGCCTCCTCGAGCCACTACTTGCGCAGAGATTTTTCGTTTGCTTGCTCCACTGGTTCCCTGGATACAGTATGAATTATATTTCCTTCAGGAACAATTCTCCAAACCAGTTTCATCTGTTCTATCATCGTCAGGAGCATTTCCTCTGTTCTAGGGTCTGAGTTTCAGTCCACTGAACCACTTGTGCCTCCACCGGGTAGCAAACGCGAGATATCATGATTACAAAACGACGACGATATACTTATGTTCGAGGGGTCCGTGGAGGAATGGAACGAAAGCAAATCCTCTGGGCAAGGAGATACCAGCCGTTTGCGGCAGCATGCACGGCTTTTCTCCACCCACTTGCTTTCTCCCCTTCTCTACAGTTATGCGCGGCGTTGCTCCACAGACTTCTGAGTTGATGTTATCAGCACTTTATCTGCTTATCCTCCTCAGACACAGACGTAAAACATTTGGTTTTTCCCAATTTTCAACAAATAATGGTTCTACACTTTATTGTGATTACGCAAAAATATTTGTTGAATATTCAGTTACTGAAAAACACAATATGTTGTCCTACAGGAAACTTAGGCTACGAAAAATCCCTTCATAAAACATGAATTAATTTGACATTTCTTTTGGATCATACTGTAGTATTGTTTTACTAAACCTAAATTACAATGAATATTCGACCTAATACGCATTCAATTATTTATTATTTCTTGTTTGTTGTAGGGCGCAATAGGTTCGGCCTGATTGACTGAAAGATGCTTGCCCCCACTGAGGCATTGTTATCGGATGCGCAAGAACTTCGTTTAGGGTCATCATTGGTAACATTCGTACATCAGATCAGATAACCTGCTCCGAGAATCAACCCTGGGCCTCCTACACTGTTGGCCGACATTTTACCTATCAAATTTCAATTTTTAATACATAAATACAATATATATAAAGTCCCAATCCCACCACTCACTCATTCACTGACTGTCATAAATGTTCTCCATGAATGAGGCCTCGGAGGCAAAAAATGCTCGATTACGAGCCCTTACTTTGAAGGGCTAAAAATGGCCATGCGTGCAGACGAATGCAAAACTTTTAACTCATTCTTCCATTCGCAATTTCCGAGTGCAAAACCGTGCACTCTAGGATAACACTAACTTAATAACAGTGAATATTTCAATTTACCGTCCTACCTTCCGCCTGGTGGTTGATTCCTGCAACTATCACGTCCAAAACCTCTCTTTTCCGGTTGCAAATAGCAACCCTCGAACGAACAAGTCACAGTAAAAGCGAGAGGGCATCTTCCTCATCGCTGAAGGCGGTGCAATTTTCCGATCGACGCCCCGCAACAATTAAGCAGAGCATAGTGGGTGCGTCGAAGCGCAGTAAAAGGATTACGGAGTAAACAATGCCCGGGTCCCCTGGAGTGCGCTACGGGGCTGAGTGGAGGATTCATCTCTTCTAATGAAACCTCTTTTTTTTTCCTGTTTTTCTCTACTACCCCGAGTATAAGGGTGGGGTGCTGCATTAGCCTTCTATTCATCAAGTTAAAGTCCGCCGCTGCGTCCCTAGGGCTGCTTCGTTACCTTCGGTGTCGGAGGTCTCCGCACAACGTCTCGCTTGACGGCCCGTCGCCCGCGGCGACTGTCAACAGCGACAAAGCCAGACACGAACGCTCTCGCAAGTTTTCAACAGTGGATAAATTTAAAGCTCTTTCGATGCTGACGGTCGCGCAAACTTGTAGTGAGATTCCAGACCGAAGCGACGCGTGTCGTTTGGAAACGAATCCTCAGTAATGGATGCAACATTTCGAACCGAGGAGGCGCGACAAGCTGCACGTTTCGCTCGGGCTGAGCCATTTTCTCAATAACTTGTCGCCTCGGTCTGTTGATCGCGCAAGCTCGGTGAATGAGAATTCACACCTAAGCAACACCAATCGAACTAAGGCTTGTACGGCCTGTCATGCCGCTACGGTGTGTAACGTTGCTGATGATTGGTGGGTTTCCAAGCGTTTCTTGTCGCTTCGGTCTTAAATGTTACGCTGAATGGGCTCGTGGCACTTGTTTCTTGCTAATTTGGTGTGGGAATTTTGTGTGTAGTTTGTCGGGTGTCGCCTGCCACTTGTCGCTTGCCGCTTTGTCGGAAATGTCCCATTGTTGTGATCTAAGGCAGTGCTGCCCTTACATCTAATGGAGTTTTCACACCAGTCGACAGACTGTAGGTGGTAGAATTTGATGGCACTAAACTCGAAACCTAAAGTAGCAGCTACATCCATCCTGAAAGCATCTTACAACTCCTGAATTTTGCAAAGAAAAGTGGTATGTTTCTTCAAAATTCTGCAATGTGCGATTTTTCACGTCTTATATCACGCTAATTTAAAATACATGATGCAAAATTAGCTTAACTAACTACTTCACTGTGATATCTCTAAACACAAAGGTTCATTGCCGCAGCAACAGGTGTCTTCCATCTGTTCCCGCTGTTGACAAGATCGATCCACTCTTGACTGAACTGCCCTCTAAGCCCCAAGGTCTGCCAGAGTTACTTTTTATCAGTTGGCGCGTCCTCAGCACATCGAGCCCCATCTCTCTGTTTCTGGCTTTAGAGACCGAAGCTCGATACTTCATTTTTTTTTTTTACAAGTAACTCCACAATTGGCCACACATCGCTGACTCATCGTCGAAATTTTAGGAGCCCCTACCGGCTATCGAACCCGAGACCCCTTGCACCAAAGGCGAGAGCGCTAACCATTTGGATACATAAGAACCTTCCACTCTTGACCATCCTCACCACTTTCCTTTAGATCCATCTTCTTATATCGGGTGTTCAAAATTAAATTCTCTCTACTCAAGAGCCCTCTGGATTACGGATTGCGCTGAAACTTGGTATAGAGACCATGGGGAAGCTGATGCTGGCGAAGAGAAATATAGTTCAAATTTTCACCACCAGGTTCAAATGTGGCGCTGAAATCTGGTGCTCAGTGAACCTCATTACGGGAAACGGTTTGTCACACTGTCTTATGCTTCCAAAGGGTCATTCGTGTTGACAAGGGCGTATATTGAACACTGCTGTACCGATATATACTCAAATTAATGGCTGTTGTTACTTCAGCGCCATATTTCAACCTGGTGGTAAAAACTTGAACTACTTTTTTTTTATCAGCATTCGCTTATCAATGCTCTTCATAACCTCTATATCAAGTTTTACCGCAAACCGTTTCTTCGACAGGGCTCCAAAGGGCTCCGAATGGGGGAAATTTAATTCTAAGCGCCACATTTGCACCTGGTGGTGAAATTTTGAACTATTGTTTTCCCCACCAGAATTCGCTTCCCCGTGATCTCGATAGCATCTTACCAACTTACCAAGTTGCTTCGAACGGGCTCCAGACGGCTCTAAGTAGAGAATTTTTTGTGGACACCCGGTATATATGGTTTATGCCCTATTTATATTCAAATAGCTAAATCTGGATTGGATCTACAGTTTAAAGTGGGACCCGAATCACTGTGTATCACCGGATATCAAACCCTGGACCGTGATTGGTTGAGTTGGTGTTTTGAGTCTACTTTTTTTTTTACAGTAAGGCCAATCGGCATTGGACCTACAGTTTAAAGTGGGTTCCAAACCACTACGTGCCTTCCTTCACCAGGTATCGAACCCGGGAGACCCTTGATTACAAGTCGATGACGTTACCACTACACCATCAGGAAAGGTGTGTAGAAGGAAGGGATTTGAGGAATGATTTTTTTAAAATGTAACCTTTAAATTTACATTATTAATATTAACCTCGGAACATTCGTGCAGTTCTAACAATTAATGTACTTATTACAAACTAAACACTTCAATGCTCATAATTATAACTTATTTAATTTAATTTAGTTCTACGGTTAATCCTGATCTAACCATCTCCCCCCGTGGTGAAGAGCTAACCATGAAAACGTTGCAAATCCACGGGAAGTAAATTGGAAACTGCGTTTTGTTCCTCACTGATTTCATTAATGTGTTAACGAACAAAATACAATGAAACGGAAAAGAGCAAAGCTACTTGTTTGAGCGATATCTTTTCATCGTTTGTACTGTATGATTAAAATATATTTTGTTTAAACTCTTAATTATCCAGTAGTTATAACAATAGAAAAAAACTCCATATATGGGGGATAATAATATTATCATATATGCGCTGGATTTCAGAACATTGATTTCAGAAACAGGAAATATTTTAGGTGTTTGACGTATGGATTTACTCTTTCCACAAACTCGTAAATGAAACTGATAATTATGATCTTTCTGGAAAAATAATATTTTCCCCTTTTCTAACACTTATTCCTACTAAGAATACTAAAGTTGAAATAGATGAGTTATTTTTCTTACTCATAATATTGGTCGGTGGCTGTTGTCTCACTATACCTTCCACAAATCGCGCTTCTGGATACAGTCATGGACACTTCTAGGTTGTAACGAACCTATTTCAAGAAAATTGAATTGCTATAGTGAGGAGACAAGCAAAGAACCTGCGCAGAACCGCTTGTTGTGTGTATCGCACTCGCGCGTGTAGGGGAGGGTTGGAGTTGAGCATGAGCACGCTTCCCCGTAGTCTGATCTGAACGGATGGAGGGGAAGATGCGCGAAGGCTTCTGACCGAATGATATTTTGTTTGTGGTCGCTCTATATAACCTACCCAAAGTGTCCGTGACTGCACGCACAAGTTAAAGTCCCAAGGGCGTCCGCTGGATTATTTTTCTCGGTGAGGGGGTCACAGAAACTATTATTATTATTTCTATTATTACTGCTATTATGTTTGTTTAAATTTTTGTTATTATTATTATTGTATTACTATTATTACTACAACTACTACTACTACTTATATTTTTAAATTGCACACATTTGTAATTTGCATATTCTGTATATCTATATACAATTTGCAAAACTGTATGTATACTTAACATTAATCCATGTAAGACAAAAAGCTGTTTTATCAGTATAAAGCAGACTATAAGCTTAAATGTAACCCTACTTCAAATAATAATAATAATAATAATAATAATAATAATAATAATAATAATAATAGTTGCTGTAATTTACGACCTGTAAGTCACAGAAAACAAAACTTTTTGTTATAAAATATCTCTACAATTTCACCATTCGAATTTCGTTAACTCTTTCCAGGAATCTGAGGGGGGTGGGCAACCGTCTCCCGCCCGGCCACTCCATACGGGCGCCCATGACTACTGCGCAGGAATGATTCCGAGAAGCACGTAGCATAGCTTCTACATGATTTATCCACCTATAGGACGTAGCATGATGTGTGACGCACTGTTCTACTTCGTTATGAAGCCTTCCATTTGCTTCCTCTAGTTTTGAAAATAAATGGTGTGTTTCGTGGTTTCTGGAAATACAATGCATATTTTTTTGCACTTAAAACATCAATAAAAAAATGAGAACCTTTCCACTTACGTTACAAGTTTTCAGTGTGAATGCTTTCGTTTGTTTCTACGTGCGTTAAAAATGTAAGCATATGGATACTATTCGGTGCAGAGTCAAATTACTTTCGGAACATTTCCAGCGGACTGCGCGAGTCTGTCTAGCGAGCCTAGTGGGCGTGTAGAACCTGAGCAAGGGGCTTAGCGATAGGTTCTGTTTTGAGATGACGTCAGTGGCTCGCTTGGTTAAATTGGCTGCTTCGAGAGTTGTAACTCGTTCCGATGCTTCAAATGCATAACAGCCAAATTTGTTACGGAAATAATAAGTTACTGCCATCAGTTTCATTGGAAATGTCAAAGTACAGGAATATACTCATTATACACCAGATCAAAATTAGCCCGTGACCATAATTCCATTATCCCATGCACATAAAATTAAATCAACATTGGTTTTGGAGCAGCAATATGGGCTTGTACAGAATGTATTATTTAGTGTTGAATTATTAGTTTCCTGTGTACTGTAAACGTTAGAGATGGGCAATACTTCATGGCCATTGTTTCATGTTTTCTCCGGAGGTTACGAAAAGTCATCCACTCGGATTAATTTTGCGGGAGCAGGAAAAATTAAGTCGCCGCGTGTCTCATTCAATGGTATTGCTTGGAACGTTGGGGTAAGTGACAGGATGCTACGTTATTGGGATGAGCTTTGGAAACGTTGATTTTTTTCCGTCTTACAAACCATACCTCCCAATATCTCAGAGTTTTCAAGTTGAGAATTTGACCCTAACTCTACATGTTAACAGGGACTGCCCGGGGCGCAAAAACCTTAATTTTGATTTACAAGTATGACTATTTGTTTCAAATAAAATTATTAATAACAGAGATGGAAACAATAACACATGGAAAGATGTTTCAAAAAAGAAACATAGATGGCAGAACTAGATCAATGAATATAAATAAATTGCTGAAGAATAAATATCAATTTATTAAGAGTAAATTTACCATACAAATATGGAGTAAATGTGAAGTCAGTATGTAAAAAATAGATAATAGATGCAAATGAAGTAGAAGTGGTTTTCATCGTTCAATATGTTCAAGCCTACAGATCGATTTACCCATCTTACCTTAAAAGGTTCTGTTGACTCATCCAAGTGGCATGGGCAAGAGGTTGTTTAATTCTGAAATTCTGTCGATGGTTATGAACGTGAATAACTTAAAATGACACGAAAATGCTGTTAATATACTTTAAATGAGAATTATAATAATTTTGGTCTTCTCCGTGGCTTACACTATCGATTTGTTATAGTAGTGGGAGCATATATCTGTGGTACTTTCGTTCAATTTAGGTTATTAGTACTACATAACTTTTCTACTTCTTAGTAGGTTTATCACGAGGATGCATGATGGACCCTATACATTGATGATAGGACTATCGCATCTTCTTACAAGCAAAGCAAAACGCTAGAACGTAAAATAAGATAGATTTGGTTTATTTTACTTCGCATTTCTGCCACCTTTGGCTAGTCGTAAAGATAAGGATGAGATGAGTGATGATATGATGAAATTGATGAAGAGACACTCACAAACAAACCCATGCCAATGCCGGGATATGAACCCGGGACCCCCGGCGTCGAAGCGCGCTGTGCTAGCCACTACGACACGAAGGTCGGCGTAGAATAAGTTTTCTAATTAACATATATATTTAGCTTCATATCAGCTGAATATAAAACACTAACAGACTTCACAAGTACAGAGTTTCACAGCTCATGAACATTAAAATGCAGCCAGTATGAACATTAGTAAGTGAGAAAATAAATAAATTGTAACAATTGATTGATAAAGTGTATGAGGTTTAAGCGTATAAGCACTATGACATGTCCATACCTTACCCATTGTTCGAACCTGCAACTTCTGGTTTTGTAGAGCTTTATGTCCACCACTGCGTCACGGAAGCCTGAATTTCAGAGGTTCGGATCCCACTTTAGGCTGTAGGTTGTCTCCCGCTTAGCATAGCTGTGTGTAAAGTGTACTTAAAACAACAACTTACACCTGAACAAAAATTCTGGAACTGGTGTAAGCTTTGTAATGCGATATAATGTATTCTGAAGCAAAGTCTCTTGATATAAAAGTCGTAAACAATATCTCTTTCTCTCTGCGTATGACTTAGTGGATATGCTCAGGTCTTCGTTGCCAGCCCACTGCTTAAAATTCTTTGTATTTACTGTCCTTTCTGTCACTGCTACTAAATTTAATCCTCCTTGTTATTCGTTCCGTAAATGCACGTGGTTTGTCTTTTCGTGTTCTACAAATTCTCAACGTCCGTAACGGTAGAAAGGGAATTTGCTATTCGTTTGCTAAATCTTTCGAACCCAAGTTGGACTTAATGTTGTGTTTAATCCTCAAAGGTGTGTTTGATTTCGCGCCCGCAAGTAGAGGCGCGGGAAGTCACGTGATATTACGAGAAGAGCGGGCGTTGTTGCTTTGGCGCCTTTAATGAAATTTTCAAACGCCTACTCTTCCTGAGATCAGAACTCCGAATATTTTGCTTTTATACACCTCGTCAAAGCAAAGTTCTTATTTACGCGTTTGCCTTTTATGATCAAGCGTTTGCAGAGTATACTAAATAGATAGCTTAATCGTCGGAAGGGTATTTTGTAAAGTCTCGCCATGGAAACCCTCACAAAATTTTACGCTGTGGGCGGCAAGTCTCTGATAAAGAACAATTGAGTGCGTTCAGTTCAAAAATGGAAAACGCTCAAGTAGTGAACAAAACAACCGGAAGAATGTGTTTTGGATTTAGATTCGATTGATTTAGTTCATTTTACAATATGGCCGGGAAAAAGTTGGCAACACTGTACATCGTTGGCATTGTCTGTAGTGGGGTTTGCACGACGCTAGGACAACCTTGTGTTCTGACGTCAGACGAGGAATGCCTGTGTTGTTAGGTTAGGTCTGTTAGGTTTGTTTCACTTAGCATAAACATAATGTAAATGTATTATTTATGCTAAGAGAACTACACCAACCAGGCCTAACCTAAGAACTTAGGCATTTAGCTTAACAATGAAAGTATTCCACGGTGACGTCAGAACGCAAGGTTGTCCTAGCGTTATACAATAAGGGAGACCCATTGTGTAGGAAGTGCAGATGCAATGTGACCAGGGATTGGGGGAGGGGGGATAATTTGCCAAGGGGCATCACAAAAATGAAAACGAGACGCTGAAGAAACGGGAGTGACAAAGATCATCGACTATACTCTGGATACAGACTTGATTACAATACACGCTTTGTCAACGCCATAGAGAATACAACAACATACCCTGTCTCGGTATGGAGCAAGCGAACTGCAGAAGTGGTGACGCGAGACAGCTCTATCAATGAACACGCGAGAGAGAATGTGGGGGAGGGGGGGCGACAGAAGATCCCAGCCTTAGAGCAGCTTGTACCGCTTCACTCTGCCCACTCAATTCCCCCTCCCCTTTCTTCCACTAAGTGCGCCTTTCTCTAGAGATACCCGAGACAGGGTATAGAAATTCATTTTTCCAAGGAAAATTATGAATATATATATATATATATATATATATATATATATATATATATATATATATTTAGAGAGAGGAGATGTCGGACGATAATTGTTAGTGGAAAAAGTTTAGAATGAAGTTTTAAAGCGTAAAAATGATGTCTATACTATGTCATATTTTTAAAAAATTAAAAAAAAATGTTCTAACGGACTAATTCTTCAACAAGTGGGTGTGTGCTTTTAAAAAAATGAACGTGTATATATCATAAACCAACTGAACGGTGAATACAATCAATTATTACAAAGCTTTTCCTCGTTTCGAAACCCCATTCCCGTCATATGAAGGGGGAGGAAGAAAAAAGAGAAACAAAAAAAAAAAACGAACACACTAATTTACAGGTACAAAGCGAGCAATTAAAATCGCTACAAATTCGTAGCTTAGCCCTTCCTTTGATAGCAAAGCAACGTTGATGGGCAAAAACCAGACGTGCGGGAAAGCCAAAGTACCGTTAATAACGGCAAATGAATAATTGACGAGCGGAGACAACTTTTTTTCCCTACCTCTCCCCATCGACGCTTTTTAATTTTCTGGTCTGGAGTTCGAAACTCGCGCTGACAACTCATTTGTGACTTCCATGACAACGGCATACAAGCAATTATGTAGTCTCTTGATTTTTTCTAGGAACTTGCAATTCATTAAAATTTAATAAGTAGAATGGGCGTGGCGTATTTTTCGTCTGACCGGTTCGAACTGTTTTTGTTCAACGACTTGTATCTGTTTTGTGATTGAATCACTGAAATTGTTTAGGTCACTTGCTCGGTTTAGTTACTGCGTGTCCTCCCGCACGCACAATTCTTTCTCGTTTCAAATGTTTTCTGCGAGAGAAAAAAGCTTGAGTCGCCCACGCCACTTAGCTCTAGAGAGGTCCAAGTTAATCGGAAGTTGAGGAAAAATCCTTTTTATTCCTAGTCTCCGAATAGGAGGCCCAACATAATATATGTTCATTTTGAGTCATTGTAGGCCAGTAAAAGGTGGGTTTTATTTGTCCTTTTTTTGCATTTTTCGGTGTTTTTTGGCTTATTGGTCCTTTTTTAGCCTTTTTTAAGTCTTAACGGCTTTTTTTGGAAACTTCACCTTCTTTCGACTACGTTGTTAATGCCCATTCTCAATTCGAATCATCATCAGTTCATCACCTCCTTTCTGTTGTAAGGAAATTTATTAAATATATATATATATATTCATTCATTCATTCATTGTTTTCTGCCTAATTGGCAGGTTTTTCACTGCAATCTCCAGCTTTCCCTGTTCTCTGCCTTACGCTTCGTAATAGCATACGACCCAGTTAATTTAATATCATCCATAAGCTGATATCTCTTTCTTCCACGGACTTTTCTTCCTTCAACTATTCCCTCCAAGGCATCTCTTAGCAGGCAGTTTCTTCTTAGACAGTGTCCTAACCAGTTTCTTTTCCTCTTCTTGATGGTCTCCAGTATAGATCTTTTTTCACCAACTCTTTTCAGTACGGCTTCGTTTCTTACCTTGTCCGTCCATTTTACACGCTCCATTTTTCGCCATGTCCACATTTCAAAAGCTTCGAGTCGTTTCTCTTCATTTCTTCTCAACGTCCAGGTTTCTGCACCATATAGTGCTACACCCCACACAAAACATTTCACTAATCTCTTCCTTAGACCATTGTCCATGGGTCCACAAAAAACATTTTTTCTTCTATTGAAAGCTTCTTTTGCTATTGCGATTCTCATTTTCACTTCTTGGTTGCAGCTCATGTCACTGCTTATAGTGCATCCGAGGTACTTGAAGCTATCCACTTGCTGGATTCTTTCACTGTTTGCTCTCACATTAATATTCCTTGGTTTCCGTCCTATAACCATTGCCTTTGTCTTCTTTACATTAATCTTCATCCCATACTGCTCACAGCTGCTGTTTAACTCTTCTAACATACTATTTATGGTTATTTCATCCTCAGCGAATAATGCCATGTCATCAGCAAATCTTATGCAGTTTATTCTTCTTCCTCCTAATTTGACACCTCCTGTGCCCTGGAAACAAGTTTTCACTATATCTTCTAAATAAATATTAAACAAAGTAGGCGATAGGCAGCATCCTTGTCGTACTCCTCTTCCAATTTCACAGCCTTCTGTCATTTCGTCTCCTGTTCTCATTTTAACTCGTTGATTCATGTATAAGTTGCTTAGAAGTCTTCTCTCTTTCCAATCTACACCAATTTTCTTCAGAATTTCTAAAAGTTTAACCCAATTCACTCTATCAAAGGCTTTCTCCAGGTCTACAAATACTACAAACACCTCCTTTCCTTTCTCTAAATATCTTTCCGGAATGGTCCTCAGTAAACCAATTGCATCCCTTGTACCTCTTCCTTTCCTGAAACCAAACTGTTCTTCCTCTAACTCGCCACTGACCTTCGATTATAGGCGTCTGTTCAGAATTCTTAGAAGAATTTTGCCGAGTGAGATATCAAGCTGATTGTCCTGTACTCAGAACATTTTCTGGCATTGCTTCTCTTCTGCAGAGGTACCAAAACAGTCTCCGTGAAATCTTGTGGCCAATCCCCTTTCTCATAGATTTCATTGCATAAGTGCAGTATTTCTCTTTTTCCATCTCCCAGGCATTTGATAAGTTCAACAGGAATTTCATCAGTGCCCGTTGCTTTCCCATTCCTCATTTCTTTGAGTGCTTGCTCAAATTCTTCATTCAGGATATAGCATCCTTTCTCATCGTCAGGCACGTCGTCTTCATTTTCTACATTCAGACTGTCTGGGCGATTCTCTTTCTGGTAGAGCTCTTCAACGTACTTTCCCCACACATTCGATATTCCTTTTCTGTCTGTGATTTCACATCCTTCCTCGTCTTCTATCATCCACATTGTTTTCCATTTCTTCTTTTGGAAGCCCAAGCAGTTTACTTCACGATACATCAAGTCATACCTTCCTCTTTTTTCCAGTTCTTCAATTTCTTCACATTTTTGTTTCATCCATTGTTCTTTTGCCCTGTCAGTTTCTCTTCTTAGCTGGTTATTCAGTATCTTGTAATTATGTCTTCCCTCTTCTGTATTTACATTCTTCCATTTTCTCCGTTCCTCCATTTTTTCCAGCATACTTTCAGTAATCCATGGTTTCTTTGCACATTTCCTTTCCCTGTAGCCTATTGTTTCATCCACTGCCTTCTGTAAGCAGCTCTTTATTCCATCCCACATCTCATCCTTATTGTTACAACTAGCTTTAAACTTATTATAGTTTCCTTGGAAATGTTCTGCAAATTTTTGTCTTTCGTCTTCTTCCCTTAGCTTCTCTAAGTGGGGTTTCTTGCTCACCTGGTTTTGGGTTATCTTCTTCAATGTAAGATTGATTTCTCCTATTAGCAAGGTGTGGTCTGAATTAATGTCAGCTCCTGGCAATGTCTTCGCATTTTTCAAACAATTTCGAAATCTTTCTTGTACCAGTATGTAATCTATCTGGTATCTTTTACAATCTCTTGGACATATCCAGGTGTACCTCCTTCTCTTATGTTGCTGGAACAGTGTGTTTCCAACAATTAGGGAGTTTCTTTTACAGAAATTTACCAGGCTTTCCCCTCTCTCATTTCTCTCGCCTAATCCATATCTTCCTACTGTACTTCCATCCTGCCTTTCTCCTACTACAGCATTCCAATCACCCATATATATATATATATATATATATATATATATATATATATATATATATATATATATATTTGAACCATCCCTGAAACGAGTGAAAAACATTTTTGGATGACTGAAGCAGGTATGGTACGAGGTCCTTTAACCGTAACTTGTCTGGAAGATCGCTCTGTAAGTGGTAACTTTCTCTTGTTTTGAAGCTTTTATCACGGTGTATACGACCAGACAGCATGCGCCTGCAAAGATCTCAAGTCAGATAAGGAGGTGCCGCGCATATTCATATAATTAAAACTGAAGTTATTAATTAGGAACATAAATTGAGAGTATTTGAAAATAAGATCCTTAGGAAAATCTTTGGACCTAAAAGGGATGAGGAGACAGGTGAGTGGAAAAGGTTACATAATTTAGAACTACATAATTTTTATTCATGTCCAGATATTATTAGAATAATTAAATCAAGAAGACTTAGGTGGGCAGGCCACGTGGCACGAATGGGAGAGGAAAGAGGAGTTTACAGGATTGTTGTTGGGAAACCTGATGGTAAGAGACCTGTAGGAAGGCCAAGACGAAGATGGAGGGACAACGTTGAGAAGGACCTAAAGGAAATCGGTAGGGATGGAAAAGAGTATATAGAACTTGCTCAAGATAGGGAAAGATGGAAGGCCTGTGTTGCTGCAGCCATGAACCTTCGGGTTTAAGAAGGCTAGAGAGTTAGTTAGTTAGTTATTAATTAATTTGGATTACATTTATACGTCCTTTTTCCGTTTTTACGTCCTTTTTGTGACATTTTTAGGTCTTTTTTTAGGTCCTTTTTTGGCAATTTATAGGTCTTTAACTTCGGAGTCCTAGTAATGTATTATTTAGAAGTTTTTGTTTTTATTGATTGATTGATTTGCTATATTTTACTTTGCTTTTGTGCCACTTTTGACTAATTGCCAATATGGGGATGAGTGATGATATGATAAAATTGATGAGTGGACACTCACAAACATCCATGCTCAGGCCGGGATTCGAACCCGGGACCCCTGGCGTCGTAGCGCGATGTGCTAACCACACCGCCAAGGGGCCTTTGTAGAAGCCAGTTATATATTTATGTTAATACTGACAAGGAGCAGACAATAATGTTTATTGTTGTTGATGTTACTGAAGAAATGTCCTGGTTCCTGACGTTGACGATTTACAGGTGCATCCACAATACGTTGAGAAGTCAGCTTCTTGTTGACAATTAATGAGAAAGTGTAAAATAGTGACAATTTGTAAAATTTCACTCGTTTTTTTTTTTTTACCACAACCCAACACGTGGTAAGATACTACTTACGCTTGACTGATTTTTGTTTGTTTTTCTCTTTTTGACATAAACTCTAGCTCAGACCAAACGTTTAAGCGCATCATCCAAAAAGATGCAGGAAGGTGCATCGAGGAACATCAACTGATGCATTGAAGTGCATCTCGACTGAAAGAAATCCTCACCTGAATCAAATGATGCACTTTGATGTTTCTTTCATGACATACAAAAATACACCCAAATGCATCAAATGTGAATGTGATTCTTTGAAGAAGCCATAAAACACACTTTAGTGCATTAATCGATGGATTCTGGTGCATCAATCGATATGATACATTTAGTTTCCTGTGTGTAGAATGAACTTGGAAGAAAATTCAGCGAACTGCGTAATATTCAAAATCGTGCATGAACACTTATCATAGCAGTTATCGTGGTTGCAACGATTGTCGTTGATCACAAGTTCCGATAATTAAGTAATGGAATGAGACAGTCGTTTTCAACTGAAAAGGAAACAAAATATTTTAACATTGCGAATTGATTACTCAAGGCACATCCCTCCTTCATCAGTCAATTCATCAATTGGCACGGTTGGCCAACGATCAAAACGACATCTGCAAGTATTCATGTGGTATGAGTTGAAGAATGGACGTGACATCCTGTTGGATGTTCATGTGTTCATCAAAAGTGCGTAATTTCAGCAGCAGCAGCTTCACTTTCGAGAAGAGGAAATCATCACAGGGGGAAAAATGTGAAGAGTATAGAGGATGATTCAGAACACTAGGTATCTGGACAACTACTGTCCGCTGGCACCGTGCTCTACGTATAGTGGAGAAGGAGTCAACTGTCCTGTTTAGGATACTAAGGTCGGATACAGTCAGTTCTATTTCATAATCTTTCAGAACACTACGATAGTAACAGTTTCACCCTCTGAAACAAATACATGATGAATAATGCTGTCATAAAACACAACAGTGTCTTCACCTTTGTTCTTTGGAGCTGCGTGTTCTTGCGTCTTGGTAAATTTACCAACTTCCATTTTGCGACGTGCCTTTTCCTAGATGGACCGTATTGAAAATGCTCTGAATTGTCCTCCACAACAAAATAATTCAAGAAATGTTTATTTCTGCAACCAGTTTATCGAATACCTTTCATGAAACTTGATTTTTACTTGCTGCACCATAGCAATTACGTAACGACACCCTTACACTTGATTTGATTTGATTCTTGTTATTTAATGTCGTTTTCCTGCCACTTTTGACTAATCGCGACGAGACACCCTTACAACTCCCGTACGGCATGGCGGCATAATTCCCTGCTTGCACATCGTAAGTTCATGAGGTGTTAGCAAGTTGCGGATTATGAACAACACTACACCATGAACACGTTATTTCATGGATAGAATCCACACGTGGGTCAACATAAAAGCATTCTCATTATTTAATTGTCGGACTGTGCATGTGCGTTTTCCATTTACAGAAATCCGATATCCAAACACTGAACGTGCATTAAATGCATATGCACCATACTGGACGGAATCCTTGTTGATATGTTTGCTTGCAACAACATGCTGAACCTTTCACTTTCCCCACTGCAGTATCCAATAAGTTTGGTCGCCGTAAAATGGCGACAATTTCTGCGGAAGCGAAACTGCCTGTTTGTGTTCGCCGCTGCTGATTTCCCTGGAGGAATCCTCTCCTTCAACAGCCGGATGTTTGTTATTGTTTGGTGTTTCGCCAACGGCTGTTTGTGTTTTGGATGCTGCAGTTTGAATAGAGAGCTCTTGTCGTTAAACTGGCAGACTTTGCCTCTGGAACTGAGATCTGTATCACATCGGCCCCCTCAACCATATGAGATACGCCCCTGAGCTCTTGGTGAATTCAGAATTTGCCATATGAAATAACACATTCCACTCATCATTCCATGTCTTTACCTACTTCTCTTATTTTCTTGCAATTATATATAGGGTGGTTATCAATTATTTAGCACATTTCGAGGATGAATAAAAATAGAACTATGTAAAGTACCCATATTTAGTTTATTGTGTTTATAGACCATGTTGAAGAGTTTCATTTGGAACACGTGTGACGAGTCGATTTACCCGGACTTCTAGTAAAAGTGTCTCGCACTCCATTCACGTCTTTTGAGCCATCACCTTTGCTATGTTCGACACTTCCTGCCTCCTTAAATTGCTGATGTCAACGTTTTATGGAGTCCTTGCTAGGGGGACTACGCTTGTACTCTAAGCGAAAATGTCTTTGAACAATTTTTGTAGATTTATTGTCATGAAAACAAAGAACGCACATAGCTTCCTCTTCCACGGTAGCCATCTTGGTATTGAGGTTCCCTACCTTGCCACCACGACGCCACGTACGTTGCGTCGATGTCGATAGAACTCTTACTGCTGCTCTATTGTCTGCAACAAAAAGGACGTTCCTTTAATATAGTTGTGTTTTAATTCATAGATCAAATGAGCACAATAATTTATAACCACCCCCTATATATTTAAAATAAAAAGTACAGCTGTCATTGTGCATTCCCCATGCCACACGAAATAACAATATTGGTGTTAGCGCGGCAAGCAGTGATTTAAGAAAGTTCACACAACATTTTTGTAAATTTTCAACTTCAATGGTGTACTCAACACCATTTTAACATCACTGACGTTAAAAGTTGACCACGATGAGGTGTGGACTTTCCGGGACCATTACTTGTCGCTTGAACACCATTATTTTACAATGCATTAAGTCACTTTTGAGATGTGTAGGCAGGATTATACACAGGGTTTACCAAAAGTCCTTCCCATATTTAAATTCACTATAACTTTGTAACGAACAGAGATATTTCGGTGAAATTAAGTTTGTGCTGCACAGTAGTCTCTAAAGTTGTACCTGGCAACACTGCGCGTTTAGAAGATCATGTGACTGCTAACGATCGGGTGATTCCAAGATGGCGTCAATTCAGGAGGCAGGTGGATTGGCCGCAGGGAACCCACAATATGGCCCGCAAGGTCACCAGACCTGGATCCGTGTGAATTTTGGCTGTGGGGATATGTCAAGACGGAAGTGTACCCGGAGAAGCCCAAGAGATCTGGATGACCCAAAGCAAATATATCTGCAGTCATCGTGGGTATTTCGCATTCAGGACGAGATTGCACGAATGCATCAATATGAATGGTGCTCAGTTGGAGGTGTGGCGATGAGGACAACAGACATGCAGTGTTGCCACGTAAAACTTTCAAAGATTGCTATGAAGTACAAACTTCACTGAAATATCGCTCGTTACAAAGTTATAGTGAATGTAAATTTTAGAAAGACTTTTGGAAAACCCTGTATATAATATACAGGTAAAAAGGTAAAAAAAAAGGTAAAGTGCTCCCCTGTGCTTAGCACCACGCCATGAAGGCGTATAGGGGGTGTGGGGGTAACGCCCCACACTTTCTTCATCCCGTCATGAGTGGGGGTGATGTGATCAGCATTACGCCACTGACCGCCTTTACCCCCCAGGGTTTCCCCCAGGTACCCATGTCATTCGACGCTGGGTGGGCGCCGAGGCCGCTTGCAACGTTAGAAAAGTTCCCGGATTTGAACCGGCCGGGAATCGAACCCGGGACCTTGAGCATGGTAGTTACATGGACGCGTTACCGACTGAGCCACTTATACAGGGATAAGTATAATTAGCTGACGGTTTTAAAACAGCAGAAAGACGAACAATTTTTACTAGAGCATATTATGTAAATTCAAAAAATTCTACACTTCTTGGGCATTAATTAAGAAAACAGAAACACACTCACAGACTGATACTAACCAGAAATAGTGTATTTCAAGGTTCCACCTTGCGATGCTACACAGGATTGGAGCGAGCGAGCAATTGGGAATATTGGGAACGATATCTTGAAGCGTGTGGTATTAAACTTCAGAAAACGTCCCCAATACTGTTTAGCATCACAAAGTGACCACTAAATAAAATATTTCTGGTTACTATATGTTTATGTTTGTGTGTGTGTGTGTGTGTTGTTTGAATTAATCTCGAAGAAGTGGAGAATTTATTCCATTTACATAATACCTAGGTATGCTCTTGTGTAACGTGTTCGTATCATTTCTGCTAATTTAAAAGCGTCAGCTAATTATACACATTCCTGTATATATAGAATCCTTCTCAGAATCAAAATTAATTATCCTGGCAAGATTTACCCACGTCCATGAGTAGTGTAGTGGCACGGGTTCTGCGGCAGAAAATGAGGCTCGGTGAGGCTCGCCTTAATGGATTTCTCTCGTAAGGCATGAGCCTCATTTTCTCGCAGTGTTGCCAGCTCACCCCAAGAATATTTCACCATGATATTTTACAGGCGAAGCTAACCTACAAATGGGAGTTGGCAACACTGGCAACATCAATTGCGGTTTAGTGTTGCCAACTCACCTCAAGAATATTTCACCATGTGATATTTTACAGGCGAAGCTAACCTACAGAGTAGTGTAGGTGCACGGGTTCACAGCCCGAAAATGGCGCTCGGTGGCGCTCGCAGTGTTGCCAACCCCCTATTCGAAAAAATCACCAAGGTTTTTGTTTTTGGGTATAACCTAACCTCAAGCAAGGAGCTGGCAACGCTTGAGGCTTTCTCGCAGTGTTGCCAACTCACCTCAAGAATATTTCACCATGTGATATTTGACAGGCGAAGCTAACCTACGAATGGGAGTTGACAACACTGACTAGTGGAGGTGCACGGGTTCTGCAACATCAATTGGCGTTCAGTGTTGCCAACTCACCTCAAGAATATTTCACCATGTGATATTTTACAGGCGAAGCTAACCTACGAATGGGAGTTAGCAACACTAGCAACATCAATTGCGGTTCAGTGTTGCCAACTCACCCCAAGAATATTTCACCATGTGATATTTGACAGGCGAAACTAACCTACGAATAAGAGTTAGCAACACTGATTAGTGTAATCAGCTCAGTTGAGCGCCATCAATTGACGATCAGTGTTGCCAACTCACCCCAAGAATATTTCACCATGTGATATTTTACAAGCGAAGCTAACCTACGAATGGGAGTTGGCAACATTGACTAGTGGAGGTGCACGGGTTCACCAGCATCAATTGCGATTCAGTGTTGCCAACTCACCTCAAGAATATTTCACCATGTGATATTTTACAAGCGAAGCTAACCTACAAATGGGGGTTGGCAATACTGATTAGTGGAGATGCACGGGTTCAAGAACATCAATTGCCAGTGTTGCGAACTTACTCTAAGAATATTTTACCATGATATTTTACAGACGAAGCTAACCTACGAATGGGCAATATTGACTAGTGGAGGTGGCCGGGTTCTGCAACATTAATTGCCAGTGTTGCCAACTCACCTTAAGAATATTCCACCATATGATATTTTACAAGCGAAGCTAACCTACGAATGGGCAACACTGACTAGTGGAGGTGGCCGGGGTTGCGTCCGAATCAGCAGCAGATGTCACCTGCACCGTTACATCCGGGGACTCAGCCAATTTTTGTTGTCCGAATTTGCGGTAGACGTGGAGTCGGAGGGAAGAGCAGAGAGGCGCGACAGATGCACGCTTGAACTCGCTGTGATGCTGCGCTTGGCAGCCATATTCTAATTTTTATTTTGTACAGGCAACATTTACTGATTAGAGGATGTAAAACTCAGTTATATTTTAATATTTTATCGATAATGAATGCAGAAAAATTGAAAATGATAAAATAGCGTGTTATATTTTTAATATGAGTAGTTAGGTGGAAATTATTTGTTTGTTTGCGCCCCACGCAGTGGGTGAAGTTCGGACTGTCACCTGGCGGGAAAAGTGACAGGCGTACTACAAGGGGACATGCAGATTCGGACGACTTGGACGTGACTTCGACGGCACGCGAGAGCAACGGGGAGAGAACGGGATGGAGCGCTTGCCAATCCGGACACGGCTTTTGCAAACCTCTCTCGCGGGAACGATGTGCCACACACACGTGCGCGCGCCTATCGGCAGATTATGTTTCGCGTATTTATTCGTTGCGCTGACACAGCGTGATGAGTAAATAATGCATTTTCTCATTTTTGAAGTACGAATGCACTTTATCGTAATCTTCCAAGTCCCGGGGACACTAATGTTTGTATATCGCGACCTTTGTAAACCTCTCTCGCGAACGATGTGCTGCACATGTATACGTGCGCGCGTGCTTATTTTTATTTTCGTATTGTGAGGCAAACAAACAAATAATAATTGTTTTTTTTTTTTTAGGATGCCTGGCCCCTACAACCTCGCCAGGGTGCGTGGTGCCCAACCCAAAAAGGTTCTAACGGCTGCGGTTCTAGATAGCCGCACCTCTGTAGAGTTTCACGTGTTTTTTTTTTTCCCCTAAACTTCCATGAAACCCTACAGAGGACCTCCGTAATGCATGCAACGTGTACTAACGACTCTAGTGTTATTTGATGTTGTAATATTTTGGATATAGAGTTTTATTGTGTGATAAATAAAAATAATTATGTTTATTATAATATTTTTTTGATGAAGATGGAGAATGTGTGTGTGTTACAAATAAAGTTGCATGCTTATTTTTTAGTGTGTTTGTGTGTGTATGTGTTTTTTTTGATGTTCGACAGCATCTGAAACGATAAAAAAAGAATTTTATTGTTAATTTTCTCATGTAAAAACAACAACAACAAAATTTTTGTGCAAAAATTTCTGATTGTCTCGTGCTATAGTGCAAAAACTGATGGGAGAAAAGATATTGTAACTGATAACTGATGAAATTGATATTGTAACTGATCTTGAACTAGTGAAATTTTCGTATTGTGCTATTGAAACTGATTGTGCTAGTACAAAAATTTCTTATTGTGCAAGAAAAAATGTAAAAACTTGTTAAAACTGCTCTGTGACCCTCTCGTTCTTCACGTCGTGGACGAAGGACTTCTCGGCGACCAGGATCACACTGCACACGGTGTCCTCGGGCAGCGCGTCGTGGAACTCGCAGACGACCTTGATGTTGGTTCGATCGTTGACCACCACCTGCTTCCTCTTCGTGGTATTGATGACGAACATGGGTCTGCGGGTTTTGAATTCGCTGGGCGTGTAGTACATGTCCATGCTTCCCTCGGTCACACGTTTGAAAGAGGTGTAAGCTTCGTAAATTTGAGGTAATCGTTTTTGGTCATGTCGAGGTTGTAATTCTCGCGCGGGAAGACTTCGTTGCGTCCATTCTTCAGATAAATGTTCTTGATCTTGCAGTCGTCGAATTTGCTGGAATCTTTTTCCTGGTTGTTATCGCGTCCGGTTTGAAAGAGCACCACGACGAAATCTGGCATGTCGAACTGTATGTTGTTGAACTGCGTCGTCACGTCGAATTCCATGTGACTTCCCGACGCCATCTTCTGCACGCACTGGTAACCGTGAAAGTGAATCGGTACCTGCGGACTCTTCAAGATCTCCGCTTTGTACTTGAGGGCGTAGTTTGTTTCGTATTCCACGATCGGCATTCTCAATTCCATGCTCCGGATGACGCACTTGGCCGCTTCAGGTAATGTGTTGCCTATCGGCGTGCCGTCGGCGTTCAAGTTGGTGTATCGCATCAGTGCGTTGTTGTCGTTGGCTGCTCTTCGAAACGTGACGCGCAATCCTCCCTTCCACATGATCTCTTTGTAGTCCGAGAAGAATCCCGGCAGCAGACGCATGGGAAAAAGCACCGTGTGATTTCTCGTTGATATTTTCGTCCCTGCTTCGAATCCTCCCGCCTGGTAGTACGCTGCGTCTGTTTTGGATAATTTCAAAGTTCCCACTGCCGTCGACGTGATGCCTGGATAGTCTATTCTGTCGATGACGGTGTTGTGTTTCCTCACCTCCAGCTGCGAAAACAGGTGAGGCACGAAGTTGTCCACGAGTTTCAAATTTGCATTGGGCGGAAACGCGTCTCCGCTTTCTTTTTTCACCACGTCGAATTGAAGGTAGAGGTCCGCTCTGTGAGGATGAACGAAGCCGTCGCCTACGTCCACGTCGTATTCGATCTCCCTGTTCGCTTCGTTGAGATTGGCGAACGTGCGACGGTTGGGAGGAAAAGATTGCAATTCGTAACTTTCGATTTGCTCCATTTTTACTATGCGTGTTATTTATTATACGTTGATCTCCACGATGGCCGTCGTAGTGGCACCTGCGAAATCCACCACGTCTCCTTTCTCGTTTGTCACCACCAACTCTATGTCGTCTATGCGGTTGCGGCATACTGGAAAATAGATCGGCGAAGAGGGTGTGTAGATGATCGGTTCCATGAATTCGGAACTGGGTTTGAACGTAGCTATGATTCCCGTCTGCTTGTGACTTCCTAACAATCCGTCCGAAGATTTAGTGATCATGCCTTCCGCCACGTTGCAGTGAACGTTCAGAGTCTCTATGGCCAGAAATTTAGGAATGTTGGCTGCCGTGTGCTTGATGCCAGCTTCGAGTTTGGTGTTGTTCTCGAAACCTAAAAGTTCACCCATGGTACCCAGGTCCACGGTCTCCGTCGCCGATAGGATTTCCACTCTGTGCGTGACCGAATTTTGAGAAAAATACGTGCCTTTGGGTAACTGAGCTTGCAAAGTGGAAAGATTGTATTGGCCTGGCGTGACGACGATGTGTTCGCTTCCGACGCTAATTTTGTTGTTGTGCTGCGTGACGTTAGGTATAAGGTACATGCTGTAAAATGCACGCAGAGCTATGGATTTAGGATAGACGATGTCGTCGTGCAGCGTGAGTTTCAAGATTGAAGATTCGCTCGTGAGATGGAACACGCCCATCGTGTTTAAGATTCCACAATGCTTTTTGAAAATGTTCCACCGACGGGTTATTTATTTTAGACATGTATGCGAGAACAGAAAGGCATAGGTGACCGCAGTTAACATCGGTGAAACCCTGGATGCGTTTGTCATTGTAGTAGAGGTTGGCAACACTGAGATACTTCACCAACCTGGCAGGTGGTGTGCCACCGAACGAATCGAAAACAAATGCATTGTTATCGTCAATTTTGAGGTAGCATATCCAATGTGTACCAGGATTTTTGTAACTGTCCAGGTTGACCACGCCATACTCTTTTTTCTTCACAGCAGAGGGTAGAGAATCGGACATGAAAACACCCCTGAAGTTCTTTATCCCCAACAGTTCGATTAGAGATTCAATATCGAAGTTGGACAGGGCTTCTTCTTTTTTTTATATTTCTTCAAAGCATCGAGGTTGCTTTTTTGTTTTTTGGTTATACCTTTCCCCTTCTTCTCCATAGCCAGGTTGTGACGTTTCTGTTCTTCCAATTCCGCCTTGTTCTTCTTCGAGTCGATGACGGTTTTCGCGATGGCGGCGCTACCGCCGGCCAAACTTCCAACGGCCCCCAATGCTGCCAGGATGGCTGGGATGCTGAATATGAAACCTCCGATTTTTTGCTGTTTCCGCGAACGCTGCAAGCGTCTCAATTGAGGTGTGCTGAGAAGTAATTTCATTCCGTGTCCTTTTGTCAAGCAAGAACGTTTCTTCTCACGTTGTTTCTTGGTGAGTAACCCATCGAGGGCACCTAGATTTTTTAGATTGGAGTATGGTATCTGGTACACGACACCCTTGGGCTTCATGTTGATGCTCTATATGTTATCTTCACGGTATGTTATTTATATATATGTTCTAGGATTTTTTTTTTGTGTAATTTTTTTTTGGTATGTTATTTATATATAAATGTTCTGAGATTTTTTTGTTCCGTGTAATTTTTTTCAAGGATATACTTCGCGCAGAGTCGTTACACAAATTCTATTACGTGCTTTGTTTTTTTACCAAAAAGTTCTTTTGTACCCTTGTACACGATTCGAGTTTTGTTCTCGATTAAAATAGCTAGCTTCTCGTCGGATAACATGTCAGCGTATCGATCTGGTAAAAATAGACTGTATTGTGCGTTGAGCAGCAGACGCGCCTTGGGACCATACTGGGTAGAAACAATTGAGCCGGAAGTTATCGTGTAAGGTTTGTCCTCTTCCAATTCCCGAATTTTTACATACTCTACTGACAAATTTAGCATTTGTTTTAATGCTTGGAGGTCACTCATTTTTTCAGTCGTCATATTGAAGAGAAATTTTCAGTGTGTGTGTTAGAGAAATTTAGTTTTTTTTTTTTCACGATGTGTGTTATTTATATATACCGAAGATTATTTTTTTCACGATGTGTGTTATTTATATATATATTTTTTTCACGGTTTGTATCGAAGATTTTTTTTTGTGTGTGTGCGTTAGAGGAAGAAAGTTCGTACTTCGGAAAACGCAATGATGTGCGTGATGATATCTTCCGTCTCTTGTTTCGACTTATACCAATCATCAGTATATCGTCTTCTCCCCTGCCTCGCCTCGTGCAGTTCGTCTATTCTCTTGTTTAATTTTTCCCCCGCAGCCGAAAGAAGAGTGTCAAGATCACCGCACCTCATTCCACTGATCTCCCGAAGATGGCTCTTGATAAGCATTTCACAAGGGATACGAAATTTCGGAGTTGTTCTTGCTACGTGTAAAAGTTTCCCTACATCCTCGCAAGCGTGTTTGAATATTTTACATAGCAGTTCGTGCGGCAAATCGGTTATGCAAGACATGTTGTTATTATTTCTTTTTTACTGTATGTTATTTATTTATACACACCACCCAAATTTTTGTTTCGTGTTCATGGCGATGGTGGTGCCCAGTGCTGCAACTCTTTCTCCCAGCGAAGCGTCTCTGCTAACGAATCTTTCGAAAGCTGCGTGCTCTAACTTTCTGTCTGCTTCGTGACGTACATCTAGATTGGTGCGAGTGGTGTTGTAGGCGATGTCGTGATCTTTGCATGCTGCGTCCAACGGATTCACACCCTTGTCTCCTCTCTTCAATCTTTTCTCGAGTTTGGTACCCGGTCCGCAGTACTGGTAGCCGGGTAAATGCATCTCGAAAGGTAACTTGTTGATGATGTCGTTCACGAGTCCCTTTCCTTCGGCCACGTTCCAGAATCTCGGAGGCAGCGTGTTGATGATTTTGATGAGGTAACCTATGCCTTTGTCGTCGTTCACGATGAAGTTGGAAAATTTGGTGCTGATCATGTCCACGATGCCAACCTTCTCGTTGTAGAAATTACGATTGCCTGCATTCTCCTCTCCTGCAATAACCAACAATCGGTCTATGAGCTTGCGCACGTCGTCCACCCACACAAACTCTTTGGGTAGGGTGTTGTAGAGTTTGACGCCGCTGCCTGTTTTCACCTGGTTCCATATCGGTTTGATGAGATTCCTGTACTTCTCACCGCTGCTGGATTTGACCCTATTCTGCGTAGCGTCGTTGTTTTGGTACAAGGCATCCGTCATGATCAGAATTTCCTTATAACTCTGGTAATCTTCGTCGGTGTAATCTTTCGGCTGCTTTTTGGCAACGAGTTCCCACAGTCCCACCGTACCCGGATACCTGGTCCAACTATCCTTGTCGCCTAAATTAACTTTAATGTCGTTGCCTTCGAAACTCACCTTCGATTTTCCAATCTTCCAAACCACACCGCCGCCTTCGTTACTCTCCATGCTCGGATACAATCCGAACACTTCATCTTTGTCGAATTTCCCCGTGCTCAGGTAGTCTCGTGCCAAAGGTCCCAACTCGATTTTATCCGAAGACGTGCTACCTATGGCTCGACGTCGTGCCGGTACGTCCTTCAGTTCGAACGGTGTCGAAGGAATGCTCGAAATGGGCGTGGGTACGGTGTAACTTTTAGCTGCAAGTGGTACGAGTTCGTTGATCAAATTTTTATTTTGTTCCGTGACGCCTTTAATTTCTTTACCTAGATCGCTGATGGCGTCGATCACAGGCTGATCTTGTCGTTTCTTCTCTTCGTAGAATCCACGATTCTCAGATTTCCAACCTTTGAAGCGTTTCGCGAGGTAGTTTCGCAACTTGAGATTTTCGTCTTCGATTTTTCGTTTCGTCATAATGTTATTTATACACGTCGTTTCTCACAACGTTGCAACGTTTAGAAAATCGTTGATTTTGTTTCTGTATTTTCCGTCGTTGGGTTTCCTCGTCATGTCGATCGTCGCGAATCCGAAATCGTCACTGTTCCAACAGTGGGAGCAGCAGCGTTCCGAAAATTGATTGTAGTTCATGTCTCCGCCTACGTAGTCATCGTACGCGTGCTTGAGGTTGGTGTGATCTTGACGAAACAAACATATGAAATTAGCGTTGTCGCGTACTAACTGTTTTGGAATTTTGGAAAACGTTTGAGCTAGGAAGAAGCAATCTATTCCTTTGTGACGACCTTGCGTGAAAAAATTGCGAATTTCATTTTGATTTTCCAGGATGACATCGTCGAACACAACGACTGAATTTTCACGACAATCGTCGAGTGGTTTTATTTCCGAAGCGAACGTTGCAATGTCTAGACCATCGTACAGTTTCATCAGTTGCAGGTATTTGGATTGCTCCAAACTTTTCGAGAACACGTACAGGTGCCTGTTCTTCCAATCTAACCAATTCGGTGCGAGGAGAAAATTGTCCACGAGCAGTGTTGTTTTCCCACACCCCGAAGGACCTACGATCAGACAGCGGATGCTGTCGGGAAGCAACTCGCCGTTCTTTTTTCTCGTTTGACTTTCCGAATCAGGTAGACGTTTCACGACATTCCACGCACTCATAGAATCACTTCGTTTGAATCGATCCAACTCGTGTCCGGAAGTCCCAGCCATTTCACCAAAAGTTTGTCGCCTCTCTTACGCAAAACTTTTTCGATAAGGTACGTGTCGGGGTATTTCGTTTTAGAGAGTTCCTCCTCGTAGAAGCGCCCCAATAAAATTTCACCGCCACTGTCCTTTATTATATACGTGTGACGGTTTCCGGGCAGAACTCGAACCACGGTAAAAAGTTCCGTGCTCCAGTTTCGTGTGAAACCCCTGTCGAACGTTCGCTTCAATTTACTGACCCTCACCTGGTCTCCAATTTTATATTTAGGTTTTTTTGTCGTGGGCGTGTACTTTGGACAGTAAACTGTAGAAATTAAACGCTGCTCGTCAGATTTCGTAACGTCAGCTGGCTTCATGCCTATCGTTCTGTGTACCGTGTGATTATAAGTATCGACGAGTTTCGGAAGAATGGTGACCCACTTGTAGCTTCCCTGAAGCGTGAAGCGTGACCACATGCGCGATTTCAGAGTGCGATTAAATCTTTCCACGATGCTGGCTTTGATGTGACTGAAGGTCGAATAATGTCGAATGTCATGTTTTTGAATAAACTTTTGGAATACGGCATTGTAAAATTCTTTACCGTTGTCTGTTTGCAAAAACCGTGGTCGTCTGCCGCCGCTTTCGCGAAAAATTGTCTTGAATGCTTCCGTGACGCACGTCCCCGTTTTGGCTTTCAAAGGTAGAGCCCATGCGAATTTCGAAAACGTGTCTATGACGGTGAGGAGGTACTTGTTGCCCTTGTTCAATTTATGCACATTTTTTAGATTGCCGCTACTCATCTCCACAAGGTCACTTTGCCAGAGGTCGTCGATTCCCTTGGTCACCACCGCCAAACGTTCGTAGTTGCGGCGTGCAGGTTTATGCAATTCTTCGACGATGGCTTGCCTAGACATTTTTTTAGAGATTACGTTTGAAGAGAAGCACCAGCGTGATGGGATTCAAAGAGGGTGGCACTTCGCTCGTGTTTTGAATGATCAGCTTATCGCCGGCGCTCACGTCAAAAACGGTGAGATCTTCGTCTTCGTGTATTTCATATATGTTGCGCGTTTCGTTCCAACGTGCCAGAGGAATGTTTCCTGCTTTCTGGACACCACGATTCGATATCAGGGTCATGGTAGGAACGCCAGCTTTTCTGCCGTGAGACCAGTACGAAAATTCGTTTATCTGAATCGTGCATCGAGGAGAAACTTGTAGTACGGATGAAAAGGATGTAACATGTACAGTTTGTTACCTTCGACGAACGTGGAGATTCTCTGTTGATTGGGTACGCTGTTGATTTCGATGGCTTGCAGAGAATGCAGTTTAGCGAATTTAGTATCGACGCTAACGAGTTTGCTGTGAAGCTGCCCCAGTGTATTTTGTACGGGCAACAAATATTCGACTATAGTATCCGTTACGGAAGAAAATGACGGCTTGATTTTCACTTCCACGTTCAACTGCTTGAAGTTTTCGTTGAGTTCTTGTAATTTGGCACCGAAAGAGGCCAGCGTCGATTCCTGCGTGGATTCCAGCACTCCAACTTGATCTCTGATGTTAACGACGATACTCTGAAGGTTCTCGACTTGATTCAATTTCGAGCTCTTCTCGGTAAGATCGTTCACGATGTTTCGCATCTCGGTAAACTGCGTGTGAAGGTCGGCGACGCTCTGCGAAGTGGGCAGCGTCGACACCAGCGAAGTAAGTTCGTCTCGAATCTGTTCCACGTTCGCCGTTTCCGTTTCCAGTCGTTTCAGCATACGTGATATGTTCCTTTTCAAAGCGTGTAATTCTTTTGAGGTGGGGAGATTGGCCACCCTACTCTCAAGATCGCTCAATGAACTTTTGATGTCACTCGAATCGGATAGTGCCGTCACCGCCGTTTTCAATTTTTCCAAATCTTCGCTTGAAGGTACGCTCGTCCGTAACGATTCCAAGTCACCCTGTATGTTGTCCAGTACGTGATGAAAATGAGCAAGATTCGTTTCGACGTTCAAATTTTCTAAATATTCAATCTTCTGCTGAACCGTGCTCAACGTGTCTTGTATGCTCGTCAACGCGTTCGCTTCAGCGTGAATATTTTTAATTTCTTCGTTGATCAACTCCAGAGACGCCTGAAGCGTAGCGATGGTGGTTTGAATGTGTTCGAAATCTTGATAAGCCTCCAATTGAATTTTTATGTTCGCAACGCTTTTGCCGATGACCTGCAGTTCGTCTGACGATGGTAGGTTCGTCATGGTATCTTCCAAAGTCTGTAACTTGGATTTAATTTCTTCCAACGTGCCGGCGAATTCTTCTTGTAATTTGGAAACAACAACATGCAAGCGTTCTACATCAATATCCTTCACGACGGTTTGAAGTTCAGAGAAATTCTTTTCGATTGCCGAAGTTCGTTCTTCGATTTCGAGTTTCAATTTTTCCAAATCTTCATTTTTCGATTGAAATTGTTGTAATTTGGCCAAATCATTTTGAAGCTTATCCACGCTCAACTGTATATTTTGAACGTTGTCGTAAGAAGGTACGTCGACATAATTTTTTATGAGCGTTTTCAGTTCGGAATCGATTTTCAGAATGGGGTCGAGACATTGCGTTTGGAGTGTAGCGATCTCCGACTCTAAACTTTTGTTTAAGGTCTCCTGCAAAGCGATCAAATCGCTCCTCAACTTTTTAATTCGGACGTCCAACATGAGAATCTCTTCTGCGTGGTCTACACGCTTAGTGTTGCCGAAAATATCGTTAGGCATTTTGGTTAACGGTTATTTATAATAGGATAGACGATTCGTAATTCTACGAAGAGAGGAATGAGTTTGTCGTAATCTCCTAGGAGTTCCACGTATAAACAATCTCCTGCAGAAACATCGTACGTAATGTTAGAAAGCATCTTGTCGTGCTTGATTCGAAAAATGTTCTTGCCGGTAGAAATTTTGATTTCGCCTACGTTTTCCGGATTCACGCTGATTTGAAGTTTCCCACCGATCGGAATTTCGTAGAAATGTAAATTGTTGTTGAGGACGTAAAACATCTTGCCCACATCGTCATCCAATTTCGTCCAAATGCTGTTAAGATGAACAATCAGTAGACCGTTGAGTTTAGTTAACATGGAAGGTAGAAATTCATGATCTGTCGTCGCGCGGTGTACGGTCTCCATGTTGGTTTGTTTTCGGAAACCAAAAAGATTCATAGGTATGCTGGTTATTTAAAATACGGTCAAAGTTTTTTTTGTAATAACAGTCAGTGTTTTTTTTTGTAATAACTAACAAAATGATTTTTTTTGTTTTTTATGAATCTTCTGTTGAAGATGGGCATATGTTGCAGGTTTTGCTTTCTGCTAAACGATAGTGTCCCCAAGGCAATGTGTGGATTCCACATTGGAGAACGCACCTCTTGTCGTCGTTGGGATCCAGGGCAATCTTCCTCACTTTGTTGGTGGTCAACACATGGTCGACGCTCTGGATGCGCTGTTCTGCTCTTAGAACCGACGACCTGGTCTTGAGGCAATCCACGAAGTCCTCGAATGTGAGATGCTCCCGAACCACCTGTCTGCCGACACCCTTGGCCTTTTTGGTAACGCTGCCCTTGGCTTTGATGGTATAGGCCTTGGCGCGAAGACCTGCAAACTCGAGAATCACGTCTCCGTCCTTCTCGTCTTTGAGTTTGCCGGGCACCTTCTTGTTGCGGGCCAGGATACCGTACCGGTTCGGCTGGGAATAGCCTGACGTGTCAAAAAGCTTAACCAAAGATGGAACTTTGACTATATCCCTGTATGCGTCGGCTGTGCGGACGTGGTACACCAAGCTGTCCGTGTCCGTGTAGAGAAGCGAGATGTTGTGGCCGTAGTGTGGACGTAATATGTCGTAGTATGTCTCGAACATGTGGAGCTTGCTCAGATCCAGAACAGTGGCTCCAACGTAGATGGGCTTGGTGAGTTTCACCACACCTTGCCTCATGTGAATTAGAGCCAGCTGCTCGTTATAGATTGTTCGAGACTTGAACAATGGACTCGCGACAAGCTGACGACATCGCTCTTTCCTCGTCACCAATTTTATGTCCACGCGATTCCGTACATTCTCCATGGTCTTGCCAAACACCGCATTATTCATGAGCTTGAAGAAATCCTTATCAAGCTCGGACGTAGCTGCGGTGCGGTGTTCAGTGTTGACTTCGATATATGGGCGCAACCATCGAGAATGCTCGAACTTGAGGATGTGGTGAACTGCGTGGACCGTGACTCCTTGCTGCATCAACCACCGGAGATTCTGGTAGTGAAGAACGTAATTCTTTTTGGGTTCGAAATCCATGACGAGCTTCTTCTGGTTGGAATCGGGTGGACACTTGAACTCGGGTGCAGGGGGGAGATCGCAGAACAAATCCTGCAGCTTCTCGGAGAACTCAAGGTCCACCTCGGCGAAGAACCCATGTTCCGAATCGTCGAAACCTTCAACGTCGAAGTTGGAAGGGTCAGCCCACTCGATCCCTCTAAAGGGGAGTGGCTGCATCATGGAGTGCCCGTACAAGTTATTCACGTCCGTGTGCATGATGTAGCTCGACGGTTGGGTGGAGTCGTAGCCAGTAGCCATGTGTCGGTTGTTGGCGCGCGCGTGCCGTTGCGACACCTGGACCATGCCACCCCGCACGGCGCGTTCCACAAACAGCATCATGTCCACGTCCGAAAGAAGCTCCAGCTTAATTTTCGTCACCAGAAACATGGCTGACCACGCCAGTCCGGGGAGACTATAGAAGTAGGCGGGATCCAGGTGGTAGATGTTTATTGCAGTCGCCCGGAACGTCTGGAACACGTCGGCGAGGAGCGTCACATCAAGTCTGAGGTAGGCATCGTGGTAGTCTCCGAGAGTTCGACAACCTAGCTCGCGCCACATGGACTGGGCGTGATGATATTCTTCGTCGGTGATGTTCGAGCCTCGTAGCTGACTGTAGAACTTCGCCAGGGGAGGTAGCGACGTCTCCGCAAACTTGGTAGAGTCGGTGATGTATTCGTAGGGGTAGACCCCCTTACGCCTGAAGAGACCGGCGTCCAAGTTCGGAAAATTCGCAGAGGTAATGAGCATTTGCTCGTTGCTCAGCTTCCCTGCAAGGGCATCGAGGCTGGCCGGGAGGAACCTCAGGGAGTCGAGGAAGCGAAGCTCGACGGTAGAGTCTGCTCCCGGGATTCGAACCCATTTGCTCACACTGATGTAACGCTCCTCGTTCTGGGCGAGAACGTTGATTCGCATGTCGTCGTACCCAAGGTGCTTGATCAGGTGGTGAAAGTCGTACCCCGAGCCGTTGTGAAAAAACACAGGGATGAAGCGTGGGTCCCGGGCCATACGGTTGCAATCATTGCACCAAGGACCAACGTACCTACCGTTAAAGTGATCGTGGTGACGGACTTTACGGTTTTTGGTAGTGTACTCCTCGACGCAGACAGGGCAAGCGATGGCCTCGTCGTGTCTACGTTGATCGTCGGGGGACAGTGGGAGCATAGACTTGGGGGTCAACAGCACCTTCCCTATCTCGATGGCCTCGTCAACCATCCTCTCGAGGAAGTGTTTGGCTGCGTCGGGACCGCGATACACATAGGGCTCGGGGGCGATGTGTTGATCTCGTCGCACCACAACGTAAGCGAAACTGGATGCCTCGTGGAGTTGGTAAGGGGTGGTGGAAGAAACTTCAGGATCGGGGTCGCAAGTGGACAGGGGTTTGAGGAAGGCCTCGAAATCCGCGATGATGATAGCAGGGTGCTCCACCATGGCACCGTGCATGTGGAAACGCTCCACGGTGCCAGGTTTGGGCAAGTCTGCCACCCCCGGTTCGTTGGCTTTGCAGTAGAGCTTGTGGTTAGCGAGCTTCTCGACAGCGATGTTGGGACCTCTGATGCGTTGATAATCCTGCCGTTTTTGATTACGAAATTTAGACAAGCACCTGGGACACACCTCGACGTGGGTTTTGTCTTTGCTCAGCTGGCTTGAAACAAGCCGAGAGAGGGAGCGAATAAGAGTGTAGTGGTGATGGGTCTCGTTCTTGATGAGTAGGAGATGAATTTCTTGCACACCATCATCGTCTACGTCGCTCACCCGGATAGGGTACACCATATTTTCGTCGGTGAGGCCGTAAACGTTGATGGCCAACCGAGGGTTGTGTGTACGGGCCTCGAACTTACGAATATCCGAAAGCGCCACCGGGTAGTCAATCCCAGCCATGGCATCTTCCAGCTCTGGCTCGTAGGGTAGGTAGTGGTTAACTCGGTCTGGGCGGTTTTTTGGCTCAACAGGGTGTAATGCTGCAAGCACCGACCAGAGAAAGCACTTGGCGTCACTGTTCTGAATGTTCAGGACGGCCTTCTTTGTCGCAATAGCAGATGGTAAGCGGACGTAGCTGGAGGCGGAGAGAGGCACAAACTTGCAAAGTTTGACGCGCAGTTCGTGAGGCTCACCACACAGCGAACCCCCCGAGCCCTTGGCTTGATGTTCCTCCTGCTTTGCCGCCAGCTCCTCGACAAACTTGTTGTAAATATCCTCGAGGTTGTCGACATCCGCCAGATGCAACGTCTTTGCCTTGGTGTTGTGGCAGAAGCTGTAAATTTCATCAGACGGTTTTTTGTACCAGCAACGAAGCGATGCGTAGAATTTGGTGGAGTGCGTTGCAAGCGCATCGCCGAGGATGGAAATAATTTGGGCTTGCACGTTCTCCAAAAAGCTACGCACGTCGCATGAGCCCTCCGAAGTAAGAGGAAAATTCTCTAATAAACGCTGGAAAGCAGACTGGTTCGCTTTTATCGCACGCTTGACGCATTTGGCGGGTGGTGCATTGATGGAGGCTGCTTCTGCCTTCCTCTTGGTGGAGGTCGAAGGCTGGGCCCCAGATGTATTTTTGCTTAGGCAAGTAAGCTTATGCTTTTTGACATACGCAATTGTAATATGTTTATTACATCCGGAACACAGTTCGGTGGCAGCCAAATGCTTGCCTGGCACGCAGGTGCGACAATGTCTTGCAAAATTTTTGCTCGATATAGTTCTTTTACACACAGGGCAACTTTTCATGGAGCGCATTTTTTTCGGGGTATGTTTATTTATATGTGATCTGTTGGTGGCAGAGTGTTGTCTTCCTCAAATATGTGCTTTAATCAACCCTATAAAAAAATTAAAAAAAATATATAAGAAAAATATGATTGTAGATAGAAAAAAAATAAATATTGTATGCATGTATAATTCTATTTAGCTTATTTTTGCTAGACACAAATCTTCTTCAGATTTTATTGCCCACTAATGTATTTTTCTACCAATCTAATAGAGGTGTGAAACTATGAAAATGTTCTGAGACAATCTTCTCTAGAACATTCCCCCCCCCCCCGCCCCCCAAAGCTAATGTTAACAACCTGTTGTAACCTAAGCATCGTGTGTATTGCATCCGGCGAAGCCACGCTAACGCCCAAGCAGCTCGCTATTATGTACCTGCACGCTCCGGATGTGCTGACGATCTTCCATCCCAGCTCGCTGTTGTGTGCCTGCATGCTCCAGATATCTAATAATCTTCGGGCATCTCACCCGCTCTGAAACAAAATATAAACAAAACAAATTGTATACGCCCAAGCAGCCCGCTATTATGTACTTGCACACTCCGGATGTTGGGGGTAGGTGTACTGACGAGGCTTGCCGTTGTGTAACTTCCGTCGTCCCAAAGCCTACGTATTGTTGAATTTGCGTTATTGTGTCAACATTGATAGCACACGCAGAGAGGAGAGGGAACAAAATTGTAGTTTTTCTAGATGTGTTTGCGCCATAATACAGAAAATAAAAAAGAAGCACGCGCACGCGTGTGGCACATCGTTCGCGAGAGAGGTTTACAAAGGTCGCGATATACAAACATTAGTGTCCCCGGGACTTGGAAGATTACGATAAAGTGCATTCGTACTTCAAAAATGAGAAAATGCATTATTTACTCATCACGCTGTGTCAGCGCAACGAATAAATACGCGAAACATAATCTGCCGATAGGCGCGCGCACGTGTGTGTGGCACATCGTTCCCGCGAGAGAGGTTTGCAAAAGCCGTGTCCGGATTGGCAAGCGCTCCATCCCGTTCTCTCCCCGTTGCTCTCGCGTGCCGTCGAAGTCACGTCCAAATCGTCCGAATCTGCATGTCCCCTTGTAGTACGCCTGTCACTTTTCCCGCCAGGTGACAGTCCGAACTTCACCCACTGCGTGGGGCGCAAACAAACAAATAATTTCCACCTAACTACTCATATTAAAAATATAACACGCTATTTTATCATTTTCAATTTTTCTGCATTCATTATCGATAAAATATTAAAATATAACTGAGTTTTACATCCTCTAATCAGTAAATGTTGCCTGTACAAAATAAAAATTAGAATATGGCTGCCAAGCGCAGCATCACAGCGAGTTCAAGCGTGCATCTGTCGCGCCTCTCTGCTCTTCCCTCCGACTCCACGTCTACCGCAAATTCGGACAACAAAAATTGGCTGAGTCCCCGGATGTAACGGTGCAGGTGACATCTGCTGCTGATTCGGACGCAACCCCGGCCACCTCCACTAGTCAGTGTTGCCCATTCGTAGGTTAGCTTCGCTTGTAAAATATCATATGGTGGAATATTCTTAAGGTGAGTTGGCAACACTGGCAATTAATGTTGCAGAACCCGGCCACCTCCACTAGTCAATATTGCCCATTCGTAGGTTAGCTTCGTCTGTAAAATATCATGGTAAAATATTCTTAGAGTAAGTTCGCAACACTGGCAATTGATGTTCTTGAACCCGTGCATCTCCACTAATCAGTATTGCCAACCCCCATTTGTAGGTTAGCTTCGCTTGTAAAATATCACATGGTGAAATATTCTTGAGGTGAGTTGGCAACACTGAATCGCAATTGATGCTGGTGAACCCGTGCACCTCCACTAGTCAATGTTGCCAACTCCCATTCGTAGGTTAGCTTCGCTTGTAAAATATCACATGGTGAAATATTCTTGGGGTGAGTTGGCAACACTGATCGTCAATTGATGGCGCTCAACTGAGCTGATTACACTAATCAGTGTTGCTAACTCTTATTCGTAGGTTAGTTTCGCCTGTCAAATATCACATGGTGAAATATTCTTGGGGTGAGTTGGCAACACTGAACCGCAATTGATGTTGCTAGTGTTGCTAACTCCCATTCGTAGGTTAGCTTCGCCTGTAAAATATCACATGGTGAAATATTCTTGAGGTGAGTTGGCAACACTGAACGCCAATTGATGTTGCAGAACCCGTGCACCTCCACTAGTCAGTGTTGTCAACTCCCATTCGTAGGTTAGCTTCGCCTGTCAAATATCACATGGTGAAATATTCTTGAGGTGAGTTGGCAACACTGCGAGAAAGCCTCAAGCGTTGCCAGCTCCTTGCTTGAGGTTAGGTTATACCCAAAAACAAAAACCTTGGTGATTTTTTCGAATAGGGGGTTGGCAACACTGCGAGCGCCACCGAGCGCCATTTTCGGGCTGTGAACCCGTGCACCTACACTACTCTGTAGGTTAGCTTCGCCTGTAAAATATCACATGGTGAAATATTCTTGAGGTGAGTTGGCAACACTAAACCGCAATTGATGTTGCCAGTGTTGCCAACTCCCATTTGTAGGTTAGCTTCGCCTGTAAAATATCATGGTGAAATATTCTTGGGGTGAGCTGGCAACACTGCGAGAAAATGAGGCTCATGCCTTACGAGAGAAATCCATTAAGGCGAGCCTCACCGAGCCTCATTTTCTGCCGCAGAACCCGTGCCACTACACTACTTCCATGCATCTTATTCGACAATAATTTTACTCTCAATGGAATTGCATTAATTACATCCGAAATGTCGCTGATAATTTTCACGATTGAATTCTTGCAGCATCCAATTAAAATTGGTAATACCGATAATATTGGAAAACCAATTTGTTTGGTTTTATTTCTAAATGAGAATACTTGTTTGTGTTTCCATGCCTTCATTTTTAATTCCTAAGTGGAAACCACTAACTCTAGTTCAGGGAGTCTCAGCACCAATGTGGCACGTTGCACACGGTTTCAAGTGGTATGCCACGCGATACAATACTGCCACTTCAGTGTAATGCTCCATGGCTGGCTAGTAGATGTTGAATACGCCAGTGGCTGTTTGTGCCCTCGGGCGTTTAATATTCGCAGTTAATTTGCATGTACTTATAACTAATTTGCACGGGTTTTAATTAATTCGCGCGTACTTAGAACTCATTAGCATGTACTTAGAATACTTTACATGTATGTATTTGCATGTTTATAACTTTTTATGAATATATAATTATTTATTTTATGAAAAATATGTATATAGAAGGTAATTAGAGGTACTAAACGCTATGCATATGGTTTTATATTCATTACTGCAAAGTATGTAATGTATAAATCGATAATATTAATGTTTATAATATTGAAAATAAGTTTTCTATGGTTTATGAACCGCTATGAACGGTGGTAATGGGTGTAGGTACAGGTCCAATTACGATTGGGGACGGTCCCGGTACTCGAACCCGCGATATGCAACGGTAATAATTATAGTTCACTATGCAATAATTGCATTATATTATGAAACACGGTGGTGCAACACGCTAGACAGAATAAGGTCTTCGAATCTCGACTCCGCTCTGATGCCAGACAGAGAGAATGAATTAATATTCCGCCCAGGTAGACGAGAAAGGAATTTGGGGAGTGTGCGTTCAAGGTCAAATGACGTCAGAACGCCAGGACAAAGAAGGAACCCGATTGACCAATCAGAGAACGCGTCGGTAGGTTTTCAGAACCGGTTTTTTTCCCAAGGTTAACCAGTACGCAAGAACAGGGGAAAGCTATGCAATACTGTAGGGCCGGGAGGGATTGAACCAGACAACAAAGGATGTCTGGAAATGCGGAGCAAGGGTCAAATTTTTTGAAACTGCGCGTCGCTTGCATGCTAGAACATGTTTCTGTCAAAGTATGCCAAGGTTACCGAGAACACTAGAACAAAGGATGATGGGAAGAAGTTCAAGGTGAACTAGAACGCAAGAACAAAGAAAGCGTCGGTTTTATTTCAACCAATCAGAAAACGCGTCGGTTTTATTTCAACCAATCAGAGAAGGCGTCAGTTTTGTTTATGAAGTATAAAAAAACGCGTAAAAGCGAGAAGATGTTAGTTTGAGAAGAATTTCTGAACCATTGTGTCAGAAAAGGTATCAATTTGTGATTATTGTCTGAGTTTTGAAGACAAAGAACTCAAAAGAAGCTATAATTAAGGTAAGTGATTTTTATTATGTATTGTCTTTTTAAATAATATGTAAACCAAATATTGAACCGAAGCAAGAAACAAATATGCGTAATGTGAACAAGTACTACAACTATTTTTCTATTTTTTACAGGTGATTCTATTTTCTGTGTGCGTGCGACTGGAAGGAACTGTTACTGAAAGATGGCGTCTTCAAGCTCAACTAACGAGGCTAACCACACTGCGGTGAGTACTTCGGACGAAATTATATGTAATTTTCATTCTGGAAAGTATACTTCCCCACTAGAACTTGTTAACGCATACTACGATATGTGTGACAGAGTTATTTTCCACGACGATATCCCTTCTTGTGATCCGACTTTTTTCTGTGAGACAGTGCAAACAGCAATGTGTCAATTAGGGGTGGGGGCAAATCAGTTTTCTATTGTGGATGAAAGAGAAAGATATTTTAGACGATTTGGAATGGTAGGACGGGAGGTATCCATTGAAATACCTAATCAGGTTGTGGGGGACCCTGAATATTTGGTTGGGTCCATGTTTCAATTTCTAATGAAAAAGATTTTTTTTGATGTGGCACCGGACAGTCAGGTTGGTTTGATTATTTTCGGCAATGAAACCAATAAGGATATTTATATCCCTTGGCGCCGCCTTTCGGCATTAAATCCTAAAATTATTCAACACTATGTGACCAAAGTGCTGAACAGTAATGAATCCTTTTTTGTAGATAACTGTTTGAAATGCATGGCGCATATTGTCGAACCCAAGCGCGGTAGAGGGAAGAAAAAGTACCCCCTTTACAGAAAGTACGCCCCTTTACTATCAATAAACAATCCTAACCAGAGACAGACTGCTTTTACTATTATGACTAACGATGACAATTTATGCTTGCCACGCGCTATTGCATTTGCGCAAGCCAAAATTGACAAGAATACTAAGAAAGTCGACTCGTTTCGAAGATATGACAATAAACTCAAAGAAGCCGCTATGCGGTTATGCTATGAAGCAGGCGCTGATCCAACCAATGGATGCAGTGTAGAGGACATTGTTAAATTTCAGAATCATTTGGGACCAGAGTACCAAATTGTTGTGTTTTCAATGAAAGAGGGGGAAAGGGAGTATGAAGTTCTTCGGTCAACACCGTTCGCCCCCAAACAGATTAATTTACTGTATCACGATCAACATTTTGATATAGTCAATTCTGTCCCCACACTTATTGTGAAAAATTATTACTGCCCCAAATGCCAAGTCGGGTTCGCTCACAAGTATCAACATACTGAATGCACTAGGTATTGTTCATTGTGTGAATACACTCATGATGGCAATGAAGCCACTAACACTATTCCCAGAAAATGCACTGCATGTAATAGGAAGTTTCTGTCCCCGGAATGCTATGAAAATCATTTGCGCACCGAAGGGCGGAAATCAAGTGTTTGTCAAACTATACACCAATGTAACGTTTGTTACAAAGTAGTGAACAAGAGATTGCGCAAAACACCACACAAATGCGATGAATTTTTTTGTAAAAGCTGTAATGCTTTTGTTGAGCCAGCACACAAATGCTATATTCAGCCTGTTAAGCCCGAACCAAGTGCAAAGTTTCTTTATATTTTCTATGATTTTGAGTGTATGCTGGTAGAGGGCGAGAATGACCAGAAACACGAAGTTAATCTGGCAGTTGCTAAGCAAGCCTGTCATGTCTGTAAAGACACTGATGTAGATTTCTGCGAGACGTGCGGTCCCCGTGTCCATATTTTCCCTAATATTCAAGAATTTATGCAATATATTCAAACTCCGAGAGAAGGGTTTGATAAAATTGTGTGTATTGCACATAATGCAGGGCGATATGATTCACATTTTGTTTTAAATTACCTGATTACTAAAGAGAATATTACCCCCTCCGTAATTATGCAGGGCAGGAAAATAATAGAAATGTCTATTACCAAGAAAATAGTGTTCAGGGACTCGTTAAATTTCATGCTCATGAAATTGAA
This sequence comes from Lepisma saccharinum, assembly GCF_977018435.1. Lineage (NCBI taxonomy): Eukaryota > Metazoa > Arthropoda > Insecta > Zygentoma > Lepismatidae > Lepisma > Lepisma saccharinum. The sequence goes on along the minus strand of NC_139232.1, from coordinate 14,322,263 downwards.
AGACTTGCCTGCAAGTCTGGGACTAGCGGAAGATTTGCAGAAAGGCGATTTTCCGTATTTGTTTTCCATCCCTGCAAATCAGAATTATGTAGGTCCATTCCCTGATATTCAATATTATGATATAGATTCCAAGTCCCCCAAAGAAAGAGAAGAGATGCTAAAATGGCATGAGGAAACTGTCCAAGCAGGGAAAATTTTTGATTTTCAAAAAGAGTTGCGCGAATACTGTATTAAAGATGTGGAAATTCTTGCTGCTGCATGTATTAAATTCTCTAATCTGATCGAAGATCTGACTGGAATACAGTGCTTTGTTCGCTGCGCGACTCTTGCGTCGTTAGCGTCTTTGATATTTAGAAGTAAATATCTGAAAGAAAACACTCTTATTAAAGTTCCGCCATTTGGATTTCGGGAACAAGACCAACAGTCTCTAATTGCATTAAAGTGGTTAAAGTGGGTGGAAAATACTGAAAAAATCACTCTAAGACACGCAGGGAATCTCGGGGAGGCTAAAATAGGACGTTATAAGTTGGACGGGCTCCATGAAGAAAGCAAAACTGTTTATAGTTTCCAAGGGTGCTACTACCATGCTTGCAGGATTTGTCTTCCTGACAACAGAGATAAGCCTCTTAACGAGACTGGCGAGACCCTAGACCATAGGTACGAACGTACTGTTACCCGTAAAGAAATGTTAGAGCAAATGGGGTACAAGGTTGTAGAAAAATGGGAATGTGAATTCAATGAGGAAATTAAAAAAGATCCAGAATTACGCAAATTTATTGCTGAGAATTGTTATTCCCTGAATAACCCACTTATCCCAAAACAAGCTTTTAATGGGGGACGCACTGAACTTTTCAGGGCAGTTTATGAAAAACAAGAGAATGAAAATACGAGCATGAAACTGCTAGATGTAGTTTCCCTTTACCCTGCAATGATGAAGCAAAGAAAAATGCCTACAGGGAAACCAGTGATTTACACGTCAGAGTTTCCTACCTTGGATAATGTGTTTGGGGTTGTAAAATGTGATATTCTCCCCCCTAAAGATTTATATTTACCAGTACTAGGCATGTCCTGCAATAACAAATTAATGTTTGCTTTATGCAGGACTTGTGCACAAAGCGAGAATCAAGAACAATGTTCACACGCAGATAAAGAAAGATACTTACATGGCACCTGGGTATCGGAAGAACTGAAACTGGCTGTAAAAAAAGGGTACAAAATACTCAAAATATATGAAATTTGGGATTTTCCTTCGGCTCACCAGAATGATAATGTGTTCAAAGACTATGTAGACACATTTCTTAGACTGAAACAACAGTCTTCAGGATACCCTTCCGGCTGCAGTTCAGAACATGACAAAGACAAGTATATTCAAGATTATTTCGATCGTGAGGGAATTCAACTTGTAAAAGATGAAATTGCACCTAACCCTGGACTTCGTTTTATTTCCAAAATTCTGCTAAATTCAATCTACGGGAAATTTGCCCAAAATCCTTTAAAAACTAAGTCTATTTTTGTAAATACAGAACAGAAATTCCATGACATAGTGTTTAATCCACAGTATGAAATCAGTAATGTTGTCCCTATTTCCGAATCTTGTTTGTTAGTGAATTATATTGATCTGGAAAGCAAAAATGAACCGTTAGTACTCTCAAATGTACTTGTCTCTGCGTTTATTACTGCTTATGGAAGAATGCACTTATATTCTTTTATGGACAAAGTCAAGGAAAGTATTCACTACGTGGATACGGACTCTGTGTTCTATGTAGAAAGAGAACATGAAAAACTTATTCCTACAGGCTCATTTCTTGGTGAAATGACGGATGAGATTAAAGAGCCCTACCAAATTACATGCTTTTTGGGTGGTGGTCCCAAAAACTATGCATATAAGATGGTGAACAAACATGATCCTCAGGATGAGAAACATGTTATTAAAGTAAGAGGCATTACTATGAATTACAGAACTCGACTCCAGATTAATTTTGATTATTTTAAGCAACTGGTCAAAGGGGAAATTGAAAAGCGAGTTGTTAAGAACCCACGTAAAATTAAACGAAAAGCCAATTTTGAAATTGTTTCTGAATCTGAGCAGAAAACACACCAAGCAGTCCACACGAAACGAAGAAAAATTGAAAATTTTGAAACGGTTCCATATGGAATCTAAATAAAAAACGAGTGTTTTGTTTTATTTTTTATTGCTTTTTACAGTCCCAAGATTCTCTGCAAAATTTCAATTTGGGTCTTTATCCAGGGGCACTCCCCATCGATCCTCTGTCTTCCACAATACCCGCATCTGTCAGATGTTCTTCGGCGCCTCTGGCGCGACGAGGGAGGGGACACCGGGCGCAGGCGGTGAACGGTCCGTAGGTGATAGATGAGGGCCTTTTTGCCCCTGAAGCCCGTTCTCCAACAAATTTCGCATTCCTGTTTGATCTCATCCTGAAAAGAAAAGATAAAATTAATATATATATATATATATATATATATATATATATATATATATATAATAATATATATAAATGGGCCATTGTGTGTCTGCGCTTCAAGCAGAGAACGTGTGTTGTTCAACATGGAATTGCGTTTTACACACCCGTTTGCAATGATGGTTTGTGGGCCCTCACAAAGTGGAAAAACCACTTTTGTGGATAAGCTTCTATTTTATAAACATAAAATGTTTACACAAGTTCCAAAAACAGTAATATGGGCGTATGGTGCGGTTCCTCCCAGATTAAAATTAAGCCAAAATACAAATATTCAGTTTATTGAAGGAATCCCTGATGTAGCAAATATGGATATTGAAACTCCTGGATTAATAGTCATTGATGATCTAATGAATGAAAGCAGCAAAGATTCTGCTGTTGCAGATATATTTACGAAATATTCTCATCACAAAAATATAAGTGTTATTTTTATAGTACAAAACTTTTTTCACAAAGGTGCTAAAATGAGAGACATAAGCCTCAACTCACACTATCTTGTGATATTCAAAAATCCACGTGACAAACACCAAATATACCATTTTGCACGACAATTCAAACCTGACAATAGTAAAAGTGTTTTGGAAGCTTTTCAAGATGCAACTGAAACACCACACAGTTATTTAATGTTCGATCTAACACAAAATACACCTGAAATTTTACGTATGAGGGCGCATATTTTCCCCGATGAACAAATGGCTATTTATGCCACTGGAAAGCATGTCAACAAACCATTTCTTGTGCGAACGTCAGAATGACATCACAACTAAAAGAACATGCTCCGGCACTTAAATTATTGTGTAAATTAAAACCTATTCAACGGAAACGCCTTTTGCAACGAGCAACACCAGGACTAGTTCGTGTACTAGGACAATGTGCAGCCAATACAGTACGCGGTAATATTCCGCTTTCAGGGGTACAAAAAACTAAGCTTCAAAAGTATAAGGCCAGTTTGCGTAAACTAGCGGCGAAGGGCACTTCGCTCAAAAATAAAAAGAAAATATTAATTCAAAAAGGCGCCGGCTTTTTGCCATTTTTAATCGGTCCGATTATATCAGCGTTAGGTAGTGCATTGTTTTCACAATGAGCGTGAGAAAAATGATTCTTGTTCCCGAGGACTTTGCCACTAATATGCATGCCTCCGTTGAGAAAGCTCAGACACGAATCAAGATTAGATTCTAATATTCGTACAATATTAGCACGTGAAGATATAGGGGAAAGTGAAAAATGGAAACTTTACCAACAGGCACTTCGACCATTTGTTAATTTTACTAAGCCTATTCCCACACACCTACCATTGATCGAAGAAGAAAATAAGCTGCCACAAATAAGTGAACCAGTGCAACAAGACGACCCCCCTCCTAGTGTTACTCTCAGGGAAGAAATTCTTGCTTCAGTACCGAAAACTGTTCAGAAGAAAACAGAACTTTTACTTAAAAGACTATTCTCTTCTCAATATATAAATTGGGACACATATGGAACAGTGTACATAAATGGAAAAAGAATTCAGGGTTCAAATATCATAGATCTGATAAATGATTCTGTTCGCCCCCGTAAAAAAAGTAGAGATCCTGTCGGGAGAGATCAGTTCCAATCTATCCTTCATTCTCTAAACATACCCAAAGAATATATAGTTACACGCACGCCCCCACCCCCTTCAAGAAATAGGAAAGCTGAGTTTATATGGGAAGATATATAAAATATGGATCTTAAAACATTGTATTATACACATGAACTACCGACTTCATTTTCCAATACTGAAAAATTATCCAAACATTCTACGCAATCACGAAAGAATATTTCTGAGTGGCTATCAAAACAAGATGCATATACTTTACATGTTCCAGTTAGAAAAAAATTCCCACGTAAACGTTACGAAACCACTTTTCCCCTGGAACTTATGCAAATGGATTTGGCAGATATGCAGAATATCGCCAAGTACAATGACGGTATGCGCTATATACTTTGTGCAATTGACGTGTTTTCAAGGCAAGCGTTCTGTATACCAGTGAAAAGCAAAACGGGTGAAATTATGGCAAAAGCAATCACTAAAATTATAAACATGTTAGAATATCCTCCTGTTTACTGCCAGACAGATCAAGGAAAAGAGTTTTATAACGCCCAAGTGCAAAAAGTGTTTGACAAGTACAATATTATTCATTATAGCGTTTATTCAGAACTAAAGGCAGCAGTAGTGGAACGATTTATTCGTACTTTAAAATCAAAATTGTATAAACACTTCTCAGCCAATAATACATATCGTTATGTAGATATTCTCCCCCTTGTAGTAAAATCATATAATCACTCGTATCACCGTTCTATAAAAATGGCTCCTGTTGAAGTGAGCGAAAATAATGCGCTGCAGGTCTGGTCTCAGTCTAGAAACAATACAAGTCAAAAAACCAATAATATCAAATTTAAATTTAATATCGGTAACTACGTAAGGATAAGTAAAGCCAAAATGAAATTCGAGAAAGGATATCTACCTAGTTGGACAGAGGAAATTTTTATAATTAGCGATCGTATGAGTACTGATCCCCCTACATATCGTATAAAAGACTGGAGTAACGATCCTGTCAAGGGCATTTTCTATGAACCAGAATTACAAAAAATTACACTTGATCCAGACAAGCCATTTACTATCGAGAAAATTCTAAAACGAAAGGGAGACTTTGTCCTAGTAAAATGGAAAAACTACCCCCTCGCATGTGCAAGTTACGTACATAAATCAGATATTAAGCGTGTTTAGGTTAGTTGCCATTATGCCGCTGGACGAATTCTACGTTACATTACCTTCCAATGTAAACTTGAACTTGTTTCCTGATAATAAAATAGCACATTACCGTACTAAGCTGAGCGAACCAATAGAATTAAATGAACAATGGGTGGTGGCGGCCACAGAGCTTCATTTAACTTGGAGTTTTTATAATATTGTTTCCGATACAAATAGCATTTCATATCAATTTAAACCGAAAAAGAAGGACCAGATTTTTTATAGTGAAAGTATAGTTCCTAAAGGTTACTACTCCAATATTCAATTATTATTAAACAATATTCCCCCTTCAAAAAGAAAACTGCTTGCTCAACATGTCCGATTTGGCTATACTTTGTCCACGCATAGTATGTATACACAAACAACACTAGAGGAAGATGAAATTATGAAATTGTATATATCTCCACAATTAGCTCCAGTGTTTGGTTTTTCGTTGGATACTCCTAAGTCAGAAATATCTATACATTCGGTTATTGGTCCAGGTACGGCAAAATCAAGTTCTATTTATCCTTGTAATTTAGATTATCATATCCCCCGTGAAATCAACATATGCACAGATATTGTCAAATATCAAGCAAATATAGGTCCCGTAATACGAACAGTTAGTGTGGTTGATTATGAATATGGAGCAATAAAAAGTTATATATTTGAGCCCAGGCAGTATCTAAAAGTAGAGAAGCGTTACTTTGAAACAATTGAAATTATATTAAAAACAGAGCATGGAACTTTGCTTCCATTTGAGTTTGGAGCGTCAAGCGTTACATTACATTTTAAAAAAGTGGAATAATGATTTCTGAAGGCAGTGATAATGATTACTATGTAACTTTGGTTTCAAATGCATCCAAAAATATTTTTCCGACTAATACACCTTCTCATTTTTTAACTAAACTTTCTAATGCTGTTAAGCTCGAGTCTGGAGGCTGGTTAGTGGGTCTGTCTGAAATTCATTTCACAAACAGTCTGTTTAATATTCAAAAAGGACAAAATGAAATTATGTGGACTTATTATAACCAAGACTCGGATCAGTCAAGTAAACAGAGCGGTAAAACAATCGTTCCCCCTGGATATTATTCAAGTGTGGACTCTGTTTTACAAGTTTTAAATCAAGATCATATTGGAGAAGGGCTTTTTCGATTCGGTTATAACTCGTCCAGCAATATTGTTGAGGGAAAATACAATGCACAATTATCTACACTGAACTTCTCTGATATTTTGGCTCTGCAGTTAGGATTCGAACCAAATAGAAATCTTGTTAAACAACAGCATAGTTCGAAACAAACCAACCTAAATATTGGTTATCCCCAGCAGGTTTTAGTATACACTAATGTACTCAGTTACCAGTTTGTAGGAGATACAAAGGCACCTCTTTTAAGAATGTTTACATTTTCTTCGGTACCTTATGGCCGGTCACAGTCTATAATATTTAACCCCGTTCATTATATGCCTGTATCGAAATATTTATTTGATACAATAGAAATAGTTTTAAGAGACAACACAGGTCGTAAACTCTCATTTGCCTTCGGAGATCTGAGTGTTAAACTACATTTCAAGCGACAATGAGATACGATAGACGTCAGTTGTATCGAGATTATTATCTCAACCAGGCGGGAACAGGTTTACCTTATTTTTCCGGTCCTCCCTATCAAAAAGGCCACGGAGCCCTCGGTTCAATATTTAAAAGCTTGTTTCGTTTTGCGGCCCCTTTATTAAAACAGGGTGCTAAAGCAATTGGCCATCAAGCATTACATTCGGGAATGGAATTTGTTGGGGATGTTCTACAAAACAGGCCTCTCAAACAATCTTTCAAAGATCGTGTAAATCAGGCGGGACAAGCTCTTCGTGAAAAAGGTGAGAGAAAAATTTCTCAGATTCTTTCAGGAAAGGGGAGACAAAAAAGAAAGGCTAAAAGTATAAAATTCGAACCACCTTTTATTACCTGCCAGTCACGCAAAAAAAGGCGAAGGGTACACAGAGATATATTCGCTAATTAACTACCATGTCGTTAGTAAACTGTAACTCATCGGAATGCACAAATACAGAATTGGATTTGTTTTCTCTGCCATTAACTCAAACTAGCATTGAAAATTCTTGTTTAGTGGAGTATCGTCCCATTTCATCTTTAACTAGTAACAGTCCAGTCGAGTTCGCCATTACTGGAGACAGTGGGGAATACATTGATCCAGCACACATTTATCTGTACCTAAAATGTAAAATAACTAAACCAGATGGTACGGCCTTAGCTGCCGATAACCTGGTTGCCCCCGGAAACAATTTTCTACATACAGCATTCAGTCAGGTCGACGTTTCGTTAAATGACAAATTGATTTCGTCCTCTGCAGGGTGTTACGCTTACAGGGCATACATTGAAACATTACTCAACTATTCTAATGAGGCTAAAAAATCTCATCTCACTGCTGCTCTCTGGTATCGCGATACGCCTGGAAAATTAGAAAATCTAACTGAAAATAAAGGAATTGAAAAACGAATGAGTCTTGCTGCGCAAAGTCGGTCATTCGACATGTACGGGCGACTGTATTCTGATTTTATGTGCCAACCTCGTCTTCTCTTGAACAATGTGTCCATGAGAATTAAATTACATAGATCAAACGATGCATTTTCATTGATGGCCGCCGAAAATTCTTCTTATCGTGTAGAAATACAGGACATTTCTCTTTATGTAAAAAGAGTTACTGTATCTCCAGATATAGGTCTTGCTCATGCAAATGCTCTTGAAACTACTACAGCTAAATACCCAATTACACGCGTGGAAGTAAAATCAATAACTATCCCTCAAAATATTACTTCTTATAATCTAGATAATATATTTTTAGGCACTGTTCCTAAACGTGTAATATTAGGTTTTGTTGAAAATTCAGCTTTCAATGGTCAAATACATAAAAACCCCTTTAATTTCCATCATTTCGGATTGAATAAAATTCAACTCCAAGTTGGAACTAGAACCATTCCAAACCAACCTCTCTGCCCCAGCTTCACAGACAAAAATATTATCCAAGCATATTACAATTTATTCTCTGGAACGGGAATACATTACCAGGATACAGGAAATAGTCTCTCCCGAGAAGATTTTGATAATGGATTTGCTTTGTATCCCTTTATTCTTTCACCCACAATGGAAATTGACTCTACTTGGGACATATTACGCGATGGGAGTGTAAGTGCTAAACTGTCATTCTCTGCGCCGTTGCCTACGGCGGTCACATGCATTATTTATGGGGAGTTCGACTCTCTTCTCCAAATCGACAAGCATAGAGGTATTTTCCCAGATAATACAAAATAATAATCAGTTGAGTACCAGCCAGGAAGGAGTACGGATCACAATATGAGGGCTGTCGTTGATTTTCAAGGATTCGGAGACAATTCTGGCAACTTTATTCCTAAAGAACTAGCTATAGTCGATGCAGAGTCAGATAGTATGCAATCATGGATATTTCTACCACCTTACGAATGGGATACTTTAGATATTGGAGCAAAAAACGAAAATATGTGGCAAACACAAAACAAGCATTCTCTCGAATGGCCTATCGGTGAACTTTGCTATTCGAAATTGGTTTCTGTACTTTCCCAGTACACCGAAAACGCATCAGTTATTTATTCTTTTGGAGCTGACAAATGCAAGTTTCTGATTAAAGTACTTCACCGCACTGTGGTTAACCTCGAGGACCTAGGATGCCCTAAAGCGTCACTGTTAGCCTTCCCTGCACAAAATTGCTGTCGCAATTATCACAGATTAAGAACAATCAAATGTGCTCTTAGAGACGCACATTTATACGCATCTTATCTCCGTAGCTTCATGCTTCAACAGCATATTATAGGAGAAGCCACAAGGACTGCACCTAAACAGAACACCTCAACATCGGACAGTGGATATTCTTCATTAGCTTCGTTTTACAACGACGCTTCAAGTGTGTATTACTTATCCGACCAAGGTTGCTCTTCCAAAAATAGTGCATTTTCGGATAGTGAACAATGAATAACATTGAAATTGAAAAAACTGTTCAATCAGACAAATGTCTGTCTTTTATTTTTCGAGGTGTTTTTGCTAATAATACATTGCCAAAGAGTGTGCAATTGCCTGCTGCATTGATTATTAACACCGACAATGAATCTGGACCAGGGATACACTGGACAAGTTTGTTTATAAACAGTGATAAGGAGGCCCTGTACTTTGATAGTTTTGGTCAGCCTCCTAGTGCAAATGTACTAAAATTTATAAAAAAGAACTGTATTTCATGGTGCATCAGTGAAACGGTGGTTCAAAACCCGAACTCATCCATGTGTGGAATTTATTGTATTATGTTTTTACATTATATGTGCCGTGAGTTACCCCTAACCTATTTTCTGTCATTGTTTGGAACAAACTTAAAAAAAAATGACAGAATTGTATGGACAAAATTCTCAAGTGCCTTTAATTAATTTACAGTGTGCCTGCAGTGAATACTGCATCGAAGACCAGTGTCTTATTTTCTCTATTGCACAAGCAATAGTAGAAAATTATCCCAAACCTACATGTTCTGAATGTGAACTTGGCGAACCAAAAGAAGAACTTCACAAATGTCTAAATCTTGAGTGCATAGAAAAAGAGAAAATGGAACAGTTGATCAAAACTTACAAGGGTGTTATTTGCTGCTACTTCCAGCAGGCTCATAAAAGAATATTTATACGTGACAGAAAGGCGTTCGATGCAAAAGTGGACAGTGTAGATATCGAACTAGTTATGAAACTGTATACTAAATTTCTGCATAGTACATTTTTCTACAATAATCATCATATTGCATATACATGCAATGATTTGTGGGCTCCAAACAAATCAAAAACAGAACAAAAAAGTGTAATGTATATAAATGAATATATCACCTGTAATAATAATAAAGTGTACTTTTCTGGGGCGCCAGTACAGACATTACGCAGAAGAGAATTGTACGGTAATCCCGTACGTCACTGTGTGTTTAAATATAATGAAAAGCTAACAAAAAAGTTTCACTTTTGTGGGCAGGGATATATGTATATACCAGATTGTATATGTGCGTTGGATTCGCACCGGTTTCACTCATATGATTTTTCTTTGGAGAACAAGTTCTGGGAAGCTATTTGTTCCACAAAGTAACAACTTAAAAGCATTGTAATTTAGAGTAATTATAATGTATAAATATAGCAGCGTAGTGTTAAAGCTGTATGAGTTATGTAAAACTCATTATATATAAATGTATATGTACAATTTTGCTTGAGAAAATATAAAGCATTGTGTGAACGCTATGTATTACAACATGTGTACAAAATGACTTATAAAAAACTGTAAAGCGTTGTATTAACGCTATGTATTCTGTATATGTATAACCTGACTTATAAAAAACTGTAAAGCGTTGTGAAAACGCTATATATAAATAATTTGTAAAATTAATTTGACTCTGTATTTATTTTGTAGTAGATTAGTTTTAGAACAATAAACTTGTATGTAGTAGACTTGTGCGTTTTATTTCTTTTTAAAAAAATAAAAGGTTTATAGTTATATAAAAAGGTAATATTGTTGGTGCAAAGGGTCCTAGGTTCGATCCTTGTTAGGGATCTTGCACAAATCTCAAATACATTAATCGCGACTGTTACTAGAATTCACTTTTATTCCGTCTCGCCACGCTAAACACTTTGCCGGTAAACAAAAAAAAAACACAACCGAGATAGAACTTGACAAGTTAGTTTGTATTTACAATAAAACACTAGTCAAATTCCATTCTCGTATAACACTTGTACTTAGATAAAAAAATGCAATACTTACAATATGGATCATCATGGTGAAGAAAAACTCAGAAAACAAACACAGCAACAAACTCAATAGAAAAAAGTAGAAATCTGAGGACAAATTCGGATTCCCAAGTTTAAATACCCCAAAATTCGGGCCGCCCCTATTTTCCATACTGGAAACTAACATTCCCTTTAAATTCACGCTGCCTCGTTAACTCTACGAGTAGAAATTTAAAACCCACATCCTCTCTTTCCATTAGATAAATTCCTTACATCCACCCGCCTTGAATTATATCACCTTCAACTCATGTCCTTTTAACTTAAAATCCTTTCTTTCGTCCAAATTCTCTACCTGCTTTGGCGATTACTATTTTAAAGTCCGTATCGCCCCACCTCACCCACACAGAGAGGGAGTTTCCGCTTAGCGGGAGACTTTTAAAATTAGCATTTTACAACCTTTTGTCTTTTTCAAGGGACACAATCACCCCGTGATACATTTTCTTTTTCCACCTGAAATCGAAGCGGATCGTTTCTCTAATCAATTTATTTTCTCCAAAATGACTTGGCGTGTATTTGCCCCGTCACAACAACAACATCCCGTCTCATCCACAACCCTTTCGCCTTGACCTACATTAACAAAGGCTTCATTCTTGATACCTGGGCGGAATATTAATTCATTCTCTCTGTCTGACATCACCCCACTTCCCCAAATTCCTTTCTCGTCTACCTGGGCGGAATATTAATTCATTCTCTCTGTCTGGCATCAGAGCGGAGTCGAGATTCGAAGACCTTATTCTGTCTAGCGTGTTGCACCACCGTGTTTCATAATATAATGCAATTATTGCATAGTGAACTATAATTATTACCGTTGCATATCGCGGGTTCGAGTACCGGGACCGTCCCCAATCGTAATTGGACCTGTACCTACACCCATTACCACCGTTCATAGCGGTTCATAAACCATAGAAAACTTATTTTCAATATTATAAACATTAATATTATCGATTTATACATTACATACTTTGCAGTAATGAATATAAAACCATATGCATAGCGTTTAGTACCTCTAATTACCTTCTATATACATATTTTTCATAAAATAAATAATTATATATTCATAAAAAGTTATAAACATGCAAATACATACATGTAAAGTATTCTAAGTACATGCTAATGAGTTCTAAGTACGCGCGAATTAATTAAAACCCGTGCAAATTAGTTATAAGTACATGCAAATTAACTGCGAATATTAAACGCCCGAGGGCACAAACAGCCACTGGCGTATTCAACATCTACTCTGGCTTCTCGTCATAATTGCGTGGAATGTAGCCCAAGTTTCTTAAAGTGTAGTTCCACTTAGTTTGTGACGATGCGACAGGGTTCTGACACTTACAAAGTGGCTGCATTGAGGCTATTCAGAACGTAATGTAAATGAAAACGTTGATGATGTGTGTTTAACTCAAGGTTTATTGAAACCTGGTTATTGTTTTCATACGTATAATGTCTTAATGGGCTAAAGAATGAGTTAATGGTTTGTTTTATTTTACGTCGCTTTTCTGCCACTTTTGACTAATTGCGAAGATGAGGATGAATGGTGATTAGATGTAATAGATGAAAAGATAATCAGTAGCACACATGTGTAGTATACACCACAAGTATAGTAGACCACAAGTCTCACAGGATTATACTGGCTATGAGTCCAGATGCCAGAGCCTCGTTTGTCTGCAAAATGCATTCAGCTTGTTGGTACTACCGGGTGGGTGGAATTAACGTTGTCTAGCTCTCTGGAGAATGTTTGAAGCCAGGAGCGTATATTCCAGTCTAGCTAGGCTATCTCCGAAGCCTGAAGCCTAGAAAGTAAAATATTGAAGAAAAATGTATTAGAAACTGTGAAGTAACCTGATTTCAAAAAGAAGATAATGACGATTCTGAAGTTGGCAACCTGAATTCTTAGGAGTTGGCAACCTAAATTCTTAGGAGTTGGCAACCTAAATTCTTAGGAGTTGGCAACCTGAATTCTTAGGAGTTGGCAACCTGAATTTTTAGGAGTTGGCAACCTGAATTCTTAGGAGTTGGCAACCTGAATTTTTAGGAGTTGGCAACCTGAATTCTTAGGAGTTGGCAACCTGAGTTCTTAGGAGTTGGCAACCTGAATTCTTAGGAGTTGGCAACCTAAATTCTTAGGAGTTGGCAACCTGAATTTTTAGGAGTTGGCAACCTGAATTCTTAGGAGTTGGCAACCTGAATTTTTAGGAGTTGGCAACCTGAATTTTTAGGAGTTGGCCACCTGAATTCTTAGGAGTTGGCAACCTGAATTTTTAGGAGTTGGCAACCTGAATTCTTAGGAGTTGGCAACCTGAATTTTTAGGAGTTGGCAACCTGAATTCTTAGGAGTTGGCAACCTAAATTCTTAGGAGTTGGCAACCTGACTACCGTTGTAATGGCAACGTGGCTTCCTTGAAGACGTCAAGAATGACCCTAGTGTTCTCCTTTCCTCCATAGCTAGTCCAGGTCTTAGACTCAGCATACGCCACTGTTTGAAGCATTGGATTGTGGTGAAACTTGGTACAGAGGCTAGGGGGGAGAAGTGAATGCTGACGAAAAAAATAGCTCAAACTTTCACCTCCAGGTTGAAATGTGGCGCTGAAATCTGGTGCACAGCGAACAACAATCCGGGAAACGCTTCGTGAGACCATTCATAAGACTTTCTTATGCTTCCAAAATTTCATTCACATTTATGTGGCACATACTGAACGTCATAAATTCAAATTACTAATAGTTGTTACTGCAGTCCCTCAGTGCTACCTGGTAAAAATTTGAACTATTTGATTTGTCCTCACTTTTTGCTTCCCTGTTGTCTCCGTAGCTTATCTACCAAATTTCGCTGCGAACGGGCTCAACAAGGATTCGAGTAGGGGAATTTTAATTCACACTGCCACATTTAAACCTGGTGTGGAAAATTTGAACTATTTTTTTTTCGTCCGCATTCGCTTCCTCACTGTCTCCATAGTCTCTCTACAAAGTTTCGCTTCAATCTGTTGCTTCGAACGGACTCCAGACGGCAACTTTATTGTGGTCAACCATTACGTGCAATGGCGTACGCTGGGTGGGAACTTAAGAAGCTACAGTCCCTCTCGAAGTTTTAAGAAATTAAAAATTTTCAAGTGAAAGCGGTAAAGAAGAAGGCAAAATGCAAAATGGCACATGCTGAAAACAGATCATTAAGTACATCTCATAAAATGGGCAAACATAGCGAGTGTTATAATTTTTTTTGTAAATTACGTTACGTTCCTTTGCACCACGTGAACATTTTAGAATCCACAGTAATTCTTTCATAAAATTACTGTATATTGTATCTTCTGCCGATTGCTATACAATATTCGTACATACACACACACACACACACACATATACATGCACAAGATTGATTGATTTCGCTCTTTGCTTCCCTATTATGCTACTTTTGACTAATTGCGAGGATGGAGATGAGTAATGATATGATGAAATTGATGAATGAACATTCACAAACATCCATGCCCAGGCCGGGATTCGAACCCAGGCCATCTAGCGTCGTAGCGTCATGTGCTAACCACTCCGTAACGGAGGCCGGTGCACATGCACATGAGTTTAAATAAACTCTATAATGTCTAAGATCAAAAGGTATTTATGAGAAGATAGGTTTTATTTTATCTGGTTATCTGATCAAAATATTACGACGTAGTGACTTTTTACGCCACATTACTAAATTGAACAACTTTTTTCATTTTATTCATTTATTTACTACTGCAATTGAAGCAAGATTTTTAAAGTGCATAAAAGACTAGTTCGTATCTGCACGCGAACAAAATTGCAGTTAGAAATCAATTCTTATGCTTCTTTGACGATCGATAAAAGATTAGAGTTTCCATAGCGACCACAGTGGCTCCATCCGAGGTCTTATTCGTTTCCATGGTGACAAACCCATAACGACAATCTTTTGTCGAGGTTTGTTTTCTTGTTCAAAAGGTAGAAAATAGCTGTTACACTGTCAAGAGCTCAAAAATTCAAAAGCAGAGCGGAGATTAGTATTATTTCTCCCGGCGCATACGCTATAAAAACAGCGCTCTTCTAACTTGTCGTAAATTCGCACATTCTGAGTTGTATTTATGGGTTTTTGGCAAGAGCGAAAAGCGTGTGCCTTCCTTTCATTCAGTGATCAAGAACTGCAGTTTTCCTGAAAATGAGAGAGTAATCGTTCTCTGTCTATCCTAAACCTTTTTCACCCCGATTGATTTGGTTGCTTTTACATCTCTCTTCTGCCACTTTTAGCTAATCGCAAAGATGAGGATGAATCATGATGACATTGATGACGGGACACTCGCAAAGAACACCCACGGCCAAGGGCGCCCCTGGAGGCGGAACAAGGGGGTACGATATCTTCTGGGGACGTCAGACCTATTAGTATTTCGTCTTTTCTCATTTGGTTATTTTACGTCGGTTTTCTGCCTCTGTGACGAGGAGAAAGTATAATGATCTGATGTAACTGGTAATTGGACAAACCCAATGATACCTATGCCTCAAACCTGGAATCTCCGGCCCCGCAGCACGACGCTAACTACTCAGCCACGCAAGCAGATGCCTATTGATTGATTGATTTGGTCTATTTGACTTCGCTTTTTTGACACTTTTGACTTATCGGGAAGATGAGGATGAGTGATGATATGATGAGATTTATGAAAGGGCACTCCCAAAGAACGTCAATGCCCAGGCCAGGATTCTATCCCGGGACGTCTGGCGTCGTAGCGCGCTGTGCTAACCACTTCGCCATGGACGTCGGCACAACTGAGAAGAGATAAAGAAGAAAAGGCTCTTCTGAATCGTGACATGAAGATAGACATATGCTGGCTCAATGACCGAGCACGATGAGTGAGCGGGTTTCGAAGCTCCGACCTGGTGATGAATGGTTTTTGAGTGCCCATTGCTATGATGGCTGTTTCTTTCATTGTATTTGGATTCCTATTAGGTTCTTAGTGGCTATGGCTGAAAACCCTATGAGATATCCCAGTGTAGAATTCAAGCATATACAGGGTGTGGCACGAACAGTTGACACATGTAACAATTGAATAAAAAGGCTAAATTGTGTAGTAAGTTATTTCACCTTCACGCACACGTCGACTGTTTTGTGAACATGCGCACAGAGTTTACATTGTCTCTTTATCTCCCTTTGTTGTGTTAAGTAGACCATTTAAACTGTTAATGCTGTCCGATATAAGGCTATGCTGGAGAATGAATTTGTGCCTCATCTTCTTGCCACTAATCTTCCAATGAACACCCAGTGGTTTATGCAAGACGGGGCCATAGCTCATACCGCGAACAATGTACTGGATTATCTGCGGGGAATATTCGGTGGTCGCGTGATGTCCCACAGGTAGTCACAGCGCCATCATGATAGATTCCTTTGGCTACCCTTAAGCCCAGACTTAAATCCTTGAGATGTTATTCTGTGGGGCTATTTGAAAGAGAGACTGTTCCCTTTGTGGGCTAAAAGTCCTATGGACATGCGTGCCCGAATTGTGCAACTGTGTGGTGAAATTCATGAAGACCTGTGCAGGAACATGTCTACTCGCCTGCAAGAGGTTGTACACATTAAACATGTGATGTAGTGCAGTGTATTTTGAAAGGACCAAGTTACCTGTGTATCAGGTGTTATTTATTTCCCTTCTACAATAAAGGTGCTGTTCAAAGGTTATATGTGTCAACTGTTCGTGCCCAACCCTGTATGATCCCCTCTCCTAAAAATTAGAAATAGCTGCATAAATGAAACGATTAGTACATAATCCCGGTGGGTAGTTGGTAAGCTCACCGGTTTGGCAGTAAAATCACAGATCTGTCATAGGTTCGGTACTCACCACCGGCAAAAAGAAATAGTTCTTCTGAAGACGAGAGAAGAAGTGCTCTCTCGAATAGTAGTGTTAGTAGTATAGTTTGAAGCACTAGATAATGGACAATGTCCATTCATGCTAATGTAGAACCATTTTCACTATGGCTATTGTGTAGACTTACGGTGGGCGGCCTACATGCTGGCAAGGGAAATGGGGAATACGCAGCAGACCAACCAGACAACAGCGGTGGCGCTGAGAGTTACGGCGTGGCGGGAGGAGGTGCTGCGCGCACATCGTTCTACAGGCTGCTGCGTTTGTTATCGCACTGGATTGATCGCTTCCCAGCTCCCCAATTCCCTTGCAGCATGTAGGGCGCCCGCCGTTAGACTGGACAAGAACTATAACATTCAGAGAATTCCTAACTTCAACTTCAAAATGTTTTCCTAGATCTACACTCAAGAGTTCATTTCCACTGCGGTTCCCTTAATTCTTGTACGTTTACGCACTTTTTTCCATTTATAACCTCCCCGGGCCTTCCGAGTTCGTTTATGTACCCTTGCCCACGGGAAAAAGAAAGAGAGAGAGGGGGAGGGAGAGAGAGAGAGAGAGAGAGAGAGAGAGAGAGAGAGAGAGAGATACTGTATCGAAAATTTCATTCAAGGAAAATGGAAGCAGAAGAACTGGTTGTTGGAAAATGACTCCATAACTGCGTCTGTCAAGTTCAAGGGGAAATGACATTTCAAGGAGAGATATTTATTTTTCTTATAACTTTTGCAACGATTGACTTTCGTTGTAGGAATGGTGGGTTTCTCCTCTCGAATTGCTGATGTTTCCTCCGCAAAGTTTTCTTTTCCTTCTACGAGAGGAAGTTATTTCTTTCTCGGCTGAAATGGAAGACGAATTTCATGTTGTATTTCCCTGGAGCCGAAAGCGAACCTTTCCCCATCAACCCGTTTCAGTTTAAGTTGAGTAGTCAACGTACGTATTCTTTCCCCCTCATCTTTTTTTTCGTCTATTTCTTTTTTGGTTATTTCACGTCAGTCTTAGGCTATACCCCTTCATATTAATTGCAATGATAATGGTGAATGGTGAACTGATGAAATAGATGAGAAATACATGCATCTATAACTTATACCGGACGAGGCCAGTATTTATATATGTGGAGACCAGGGCCTAGTAACATCGCGACACCTCTTAGTGTCAACTTGTGTGTGTGTATGTGTGTGTATTTGTTATTATAATATTAAGACAGATAAAACCAGACTGCTATTTCAAATGGTAAAACTATTTAGCCTTGTTTCTATGTTTAATAAAACATTCAAAATGCAGAAATTATTGTAAATAAAATAATAGTGCGAATCTTTGAAGAATACACTGTTAGAGGGTGGAAACGTTACGTCTATAGTGTTTATTGTACAATTAATTGTGCCTTGTAGAGCATTTTGAGTGTGTTATTTCTGATATTTTATGCAATAATCTAAATATATTGATTGGCCTCCTCGTTGGCATAGTGGGAACGTCGTCATCTTGTTATCAATGAGTTTCGGGATTGATGTCCGATGGAAGCACAGTGATTCGGATGCGACTTTAAACTGTAGGGCCGATACCGATTAGCCTATTTGTGCACAAAGTGGACTCTTTTTTGAATTCCCTTCTATTTGACAAAATAAAACTTTCCAGCACAGGTTTCTTTACAGATAGAAGCCCAAGGCTGAAGCCCCATAAATCGATTCCCTCTCCAGAATCCTAACCTATAATTTCTGTACTAGCTAGTCACTGCAGAGGTTCTTTGCACCTTTCCACACACTAATATATCGCCATATATTTCAAGGACATTGCTACAATTTTACTCTATACTGACAAAGTCGAATCAGGAATTCTGATACGTACTGAATACATTTTTATTACTGATAGAATGAGTTTCAGGTTCAATTTCACTGAACAAATGCTTAACCCTTAACTACTGTCGTGAAAAAAATGTTACACTACTAATGTCGTGGGTCCACTGCATCCATATTTTTCGAAGACATACAATTAACCTCCTTGATTTTGAAAATAAGTTTAATATATCTATTTAATGTTTGGACCTTATATACTTATATTATATATACAGTCTTATATTGACTCTTATTGAAATGTATGCTATAAAACTTTGATCTACATAGCATATTCAAAAAAAAATCTAAAATACTACAAACAAGTGTCTACAAACAAAATATAAACTTTTCTAAAACTTATAACAATGAACTCTTAAATTTTGAAAACAAAATGAAAATCTCTTATATGCAAAAATTACACTTGTTCAATTTTAAGAACTTACGTGCTACACATATTGCACGTATGCGAGCGCTTGTGTGTATTGAACACTTCTGCTAGACAGTCTACACCACTTTTTGTCCATTACAATACAATATTATTTCTCGCTTTTTGGTCACATAGTCGATATTATTATTGTGATCAATGGATGCAAGGAGAATCACAGATATCTTTCTCTTGGGTACATAAGTTGACATTGGTCATATCTTTGGTAAACCCGAACAAGATGATTCAACTTCTCTGTGCTTTTTGGAAGAAAAATCTTTAGGAACATTTTTTAGTTTTTTTTCAAATGTTCCGACCACAAGAAGTCCCTTAGTTTTCATGTTTTTAATGAAATAAGGAAACAGCTATTAAAAAATTAATATTGAAAAATGTAACGTATCTGGTGTCGTGGTTCCACTGGACCATTGCGAGTCTCACAACTCAACCTTGGAGTAGCGAGAAAAACATGTCCGCCCACAAGCGTTGGAATATTCGATATGGGTTCAATGGACCCACGAGACTAGTTATGGCTTAAGCAAGAGGCCAGAGTGACATAATAGGTTGAAATGCTTCAAGTAAATGTTATTTGGTCGCTCCTGTTGTACGACTTGGAAGTTCTGGTACCAATCGACAAGGAGTTGAAAGCAGTTGCTGATCCAGAAGCTACAGTTTGGAGTGGAGAATTTCAGGCGGTTCCCTCAGCTCGCCGAGAATTCTAACCTACACTTGCACTGTAGTATGTAAACAATAGAGCTACATCGTACTATAAAAAGGTACCAACCTGACTTCCATGTTCTACAGATTAGAGTAAAGTGTTGTAAAAATATGGATCTAGACCGAAACAGATGCTTGTTTTTGTCTGTCGTTATCATAATTCCAACTGGCACGGAAAATTGAACAATTAGATATGGGAAGTAAAGTGAATCAACAAACAACATAAAAACTTATACTCTAAGGTCTCTCCGGTTCTATCCTCTTTTATGGCATATTTCATATTGATTCGAATCCAAATTTAAACTGTCGGCCTCCATGGCTTAGTGATTAGCACAGCGCGCAACGCCAAAGGTCCCGGGTTCGATTTCCGACCTGGACCTGTGTATAGGTGTTCCTTGTGAGTGTTCCTTCATCACTTTCATCATATCATTACTCATCCTCATCGCGATTAGCCAAAAGTAGCAGAAAACGTAAAATAACATATTTTATTCATTCTTATCTCATCCTCAACCACGCGACTAGCCTAGTGGCAGAAGAGCTTAGTGAAATCAACGAAACCAATCAATCTCTTTTTACCTTGCTTAAGAAATCAGAGGAACAAATATTTCGTACTTAGGTATTAACGTTTCGATCTTGCTCCTTTTGTGGATAGGGTGGGATTAAGATTTAATTATTATGGACTTTTACTTTTTTGAAAACAAAATTGTAGCAAAGAGAGAACTCATATGAGGTTTGGTAGAAATAGCTTTCAAATTTAGAGAACACACCACACGCTGCTGGAATTTTTTTGTCAAGTATTTTTTGCACATTCGGTACAGGTGTCGTCGCGCTAGTTAGTTGGGAGTTTAATTTGAAGACACGTCCACTGAAGCAATAAGTCGAATGTAGTAGGGAGACTAAATTACTGTTTAGGCGGTAGCGCCTGCCGTATATTTATAGATTTATCGTAAACAAATAATATCGGTATATAAAATCCAACCGATAATTTCCGATACCGATACCTGTGGAATTGCCATCGGCTCAGCCCTACTGACAACCAGATAAAGGAAACATTTCTTAGAAAGTAACCTTTTTGTTGTAAGATAATTTTGAACACTATGGAAATCTGTAACGAAAAGTATCCTTGTACTTTACACCTTTCCAAAGAATAGTTCCTGCCCCTTTCTTGAACTTCCGCAAGTAAGAAAAAGCGTCTTTTTTTCATTAACTAAGTCGAAAAGTGGGTACGATGTAAAATCTCGTGTACACATTTCTAGGAATACTGCAGAAGGGCAACCGGCCAAAGAACCTTGGATTGAGTGGAACGTTTCCAAATCACGTTGGCGACATTTTCAACCGTCCAAGACATCTGCAACTCTCGAATATCACGCGCCGCGGTGTCTGCAGTGTGTCTTCTGGAAATCTTCTCTATTTCACCCATCTCCATCCGCCATAAAACTGTCAGGACACTTGATCTTGATTCATCGGTGTGCGTCATGATGTCCCAAGAAAGGAAATATTTTGTGAATTTTTTGTGTGACGAAAATGAACATTTTCTGACTTAGAATTGTTAGAAACTAGCCCCCAAATTTAAAAAGCACATCGATTTGAATAATTACTTTGTCCTGCATTACAGATTTTTTTTTTCTAATTGAAAAGAATCGTCCAATGTACTGAATAAATGTTATTTGACGTTAATTAACATCATAAAAGAAATGGGATTCTTTTAAACCTTAATGCATTGTCTGCATTGAGATACAATATTTGTTTTCCCTCAACATTTTTAACCCAGTGTACAGTCGCTGACACTTCTGAGTTTTACGAATCCCATTCAAAGTAAATTAACCCAGAAGTGTCCGTGACTGTACAAGATGGTCATATAATTAAGGTTTTCCCACTCAGTGCCCTCTGTAGCCCGTTCGAAGCAACGGATTTCGGTGAAACGTTGTACAAAGGCTATTGAGACTATGGGGAAACGAATGCTGACGAAAATTGAAATAGTTCAAATTTTCACCAACAGGTGGAAATGTGGCGCTAAAATCTGGAGCAACAGTGAAAAACATCTCGGGAAACGCTTCGTGGGAACGTTGATCACGCTGTCTTAAGCTTCCAAAGGGCTATTCACGATTATAGCATGCACTGCTGTACTGACATAATCTAAAAATTAAGTTTTGGATGTACCATTTCTGGTTATTTTAAAGCCACATTTTCACCTGCTGGTGAAAATATGAACTATTCTTTATATCAGCCTTAACTGAATGGTCATGAATATTTTTAAACTATTCACAGACCTTTGTGGGACAGCTGTCATGGCGATATGGAACCTTGCTTGTAAGCCATTGTATCATGGCAAAAACAACTCCCAAGCTGTGACGTATTTATTAATGAATTTATTTTTCAGCTTGATCCATCACATTGTTCCCATCATGCTTATTATTTACGGGGATTGATTCTTCCGTTAATATTACATTGTTAGTCAATAAAACAGAGATTTGTTGTACCGTTTATTATTCCAGCAGTCGCACATGTGTATTGAAAGTATTGTGTGCATTGTGCAATCAAATCGCAATGGTATTGATTGCAGTTAAATATTCAAGTCAGCCATATTTTCATGGTACGAAAAGCATTTCCGGTTTCATTATCTAAAAGCGATTTCCGCTATCTGATAATTTCAACGCGTTAATATCTAAAACGTGTCACATACTAATTGAGGTTCGGGACACCAGCAGAGCTGAACCCTGCTCATTATTTTTGTAATGCTAATAACCAAGGTGGATACAAATCATGATTTTTATTTAAAAAATCAGTTTTGATGATTTGTTCTATTTAAATACATTTTTATATTTAAAAAAACACGCTTGAAATTGCTTATATGGTTTTTAACACCATACATATATCTAGTATGTGTCGTTTAATAGAAAGTTTATTTTTCTGGAAAAAAATCTCCTGTCAAATATTTGAACAGTTTGATTAAAGCAAATATAAGAAATGTATGTAAATATACATTTTTCTGTTTAAGATACTGTCTGTATACATGAACCTACTACGGAAACCATTGTTGAGTGTGTGTTAATGAAAGTAAAGTGTAAATCACCAACCCTGAGAACTTCTGTAAGCAAACCGT
Source organism: Lepisma saccharinum (assembly GCF_977018435.1). Lineage (NCBI taxonomy): Eukaryota > Metazoa > Arthropoda > Insecta > Zygentoma > Lepismatidae > Lepisma > Lepisma saccharinum. The sequence continues at coordinate 14,299,280 of NC_139232.1, read as the reverse complement.
CTCACCGATTCGATGTATAATTGAACACGGAAACCTTCCCGCAAGCATAGAACTCGCTCTGTTTAAAATGGCACTAAAGTTCAAATCACAAACCCTGAGACCTTCTGTAAACAAAACCACCTGCATGCAGAAAGCATTGCAAACTCTTAGAAGTAAAATAATCCACACGAAAATCCAGCGTTGTAAGGTAAAACAATGGCCAATTTGTAGTATGGGATACGCTGCAGCAAATGACGTCTTTCTTTAAACCCAATGCTCTTTCTTTTTTTACTTATTGCTTCACCTTTATGGTTAACTCTTGCACCAGTAATCATTCCCCATAAATTTGGCTTCTTTCTTGCATGCGAATTGAATATATTTTACTTGCATTTTTTTAGACAAAATTATATAACATGGTAATGTAAGGATGATATAGAAAGGAGTGTATTTGAAATTTGTTGTAGATTTTATGTAAATTGTATCTTATGTAAAAGAAATATATAATGGGCATAAACAGCCATATGCATGGCTGTAAGTCCAATAAATATATTGATGATGATGATCAAAACAAGACAAAGAAAGTTCGTAAATTTATTGCGGTTGGAAACTTTGACAAGCATCCTAATAACGATTTTTGTTCCGCCAAATATAGTGCACTTCGTAAAGTAACTTGGTGACATGGCAAGGCAAAGATAAGTGTGAACATTTTGTAGTAATATTCATTGTAACTTTCAATGAGCTTAAGAGATTTGTGTACATAATGATATTTTATAACATTGGTTATTTTCTACAAATAATCATGTGAACAGCAAGGAAGTAGTGCAACTTAGTAATATTGGCTGACTTATCCTTAGAAAAATAACATACCGAGTTCTATGCGTGCGGGAAGGTCTCCGTGTTCTCCGAGCTTGTTTTCAAAACACCAGCAAGGACAGCCTTTGAAAAGGGGTGAGAAACAGATTCTACTCAATATTTATGTAACGTTCTGTCAGTGGTATCCTGAGAAACCAGTAAATGAAGTGGTTAAGTTCGTATCCCAGTGCAGTGGTGTGTCAGTGTGTCTGCAGTTTTATGGGTTATGAAAGAGAGAATGACCGGGAGAGTAACAATGTATGCGGCTGCATATTCGTCTGATGTTTTGAGAGCGGGTTCTCACATTCAGAGGCTCTTATATAAAATGAGTAGGTGCGGCGAACTATGAGTGTAACAGCAGATGATTGCGGTCATGAATCAGCTGACGCGGAGTGATACATCGAATCGGTGAGACCGTTTGTTTACAGAAGGTCTCAGGGTTGGTGATTTACACTTTAGTTCCTTGCTGTTCACATGATTATTTTTAGAAAATAACCAATGTTATAAAATATTATTATATACACAAATCTCTAAGCTCATTGAAAATTACAATGAATATTCCTACAAAATGTTCACACTTATCTTGCCTTGCCATGTCACAAAGTTATTTTAGGAAGTGCACTATATTTGGCGGAACAAAAATCGTTATTAGGATGCTTGTCAAAGTTTCCAACCGCAATAAATTTACGAACTTTCTTTGTCTTGTTTTGATCATCATCATCAATATATTTATTGGACTTACAGCAATGCATATGGCTGTTTATGCCCATTATATATTTCTTTTACATAAGATACAATTTACATAAAATCTACAAACAAATTTCAAATACACTTCTATCTATATCAAACATTCGAAATATACATTACCATGTTATATAATTTTGTCTAAAAAATTGCAAGTAAAATATATTCAATTCGCATGCAAGAAAGAAGCCAAATTTATGGGAAATGATAAGTGGTGCAAAGAGTTAACCATAAAGGTGAAGCAATAAGTACAAAAGAAAGAGCATTAGGTTTAAAGTGAGACGTCAGTTGCTGCAGCGTATCCCATACTACAAATTGGCGGTTGTTTTACCTTACGTAATGAATCCTGTAACAACGCTGGATTTTCGTGTGGACTAATTTACTTCTAAGAGTTTGCAATGCTTTCTGCATGCACGTAGTTTTGTTTACAGAAGGTCTCAGGGTTGGTGATTTGAACTTTATAATAATTTCAGTAACTTTTCTTCCAGTGAAAATAAAATTCTAATTTCTAGTTGTAACTTAAAATAGTCTTTGTAGCTGAATTGTCACCCTTTTTTATGATAGTTTGCAAAATATCAGCTGCCATGTTTATTTACATTTCAATGATAATGACACTATTTACGGTTTAAGATTACTATTTTGTATGATATTCTACACTAAATATTTGTTATTTTTGCCTATAAAAGTTATTGAATTTTAAATCAAGAAAAAATTAAGTGTGTTTAAAGTTTACATATTACATTTCCTTTCGTATGTGCTTCACCCCATGAGTACAAATATTTTGTATCCTTTCTTTTCCTTTCGTAGAGCCATATGAACACCATTAAATGGTTACGAGGTTAATGTATTTTCACTACAGTGATTCAAATATCTACAAAATCCTTATGAACATTATTCCATAAATTATTTCTATAAAATGATTTAAATCAGTGATTTTTTTAAAAAAAATCAACTGATTTAAATCTATATTAAAATCGCGATTCAAATCAGCCTGATGTAAATCAATGGACAACACTACGAGCGACCATCGCTTCTTGGGCTATTATACAGGGTGTCCGAAAAGTTACGCAACCTAGCTTTTGAACGTACGTAACTTCTGCACAAGAAGCGATAGAGACAAGAACCTTGCACGGGATATAATCTTTGTCTATGAGGATATTTTTGAAACAGTAAACACCGAAGAAAAAGATAGGCAGGTTACGTAGTTTTTCGTAAGATAAATTTCAAATCATTTCATTCACCTGGATACTTACTGAATAACATGGGCAAACCTTGTACTTCCCTCTCACACCACCAATATTGCCAGTACAGCTCGTAATTAAAGAACATACATTTTTATGAATATGTCCATTGATCATCTGTAATGTATGAAATGGGTAAATATCTATCGTTTGTTTATTTTACACCTGAGTATCTCAGGAGGTTATTGATTTCAGATGGGCAATTTCTCCAACAAAATTCCTGCATGGATCCAGTGTAAGGTTGACACAGGTTAAGTCAAACAGGCAAAGTTCCCCGTGCATTTAGGGGATCTGGGGGTAGAGCCCCACACATTCTCGACCTAGGTCATTTTAGATGTTATGTGATCAGCACCACGCTCGGGCCGCCTTTACCCCAACCCCAGGTTGTCCCCAGGTACCCACTGATTTGAAGTTGGGTGGTCCCCAGAGACGCTTTATGCAGGGACAAGGCCGGAAAAATTCCGACCTTAGATCACCCAACCCTGGAGTTGAACCTGGGTCTCCCGCGTAGCAGTCACACGCCCTACCGACTAGAACACTGCGGCTCAAATAATAATATTGTTACAGTGTTACATACATCCTAAAGTGCGTAGACGCACACAACACAATAAAACTAACAGAGCAATTGTTCCATATTCGACTACGTTCTCCCTTGTATAGTTTCCAATCTACCTACTTTTCATAGCTGTATCTACTTTTTATAACCTAGCGACCTACATTCTTTTTCACCTGATCGCATTCATGTATGTACAAAGTTCGCCCATAAAAAAAACCTTTTTTAGGAAAGAAAACAAATAGGCTAATTACCTTCAAAAGTGACTTTATCACCTTCAAAATAATCACCAGAGGACGCAATACACTTTGACCAGCGTTTGTACATATCTTGGAAACACTGTTGATAGTCATTGACAGTAAGTGTTCGCAAAATACGCTTAACATTTAAGTTAATGTCCACGACGTCGTCAAATCTTCTCCCTTTCATAGCCATCTTAATCTTGGGAAAAGGAAAAAATCAGCAGGCGATAAGTCCGGAGAATATGGAGGGTGATTGATCACTGTCACTCAATACTTAGCGATGTGTTGTTGTACAGAGAATGCGGTATGAGGCCGATCATTATCGTGTAACAGAAACCATTGGTCAGAATCACATAGGTCCTTCCTAACCCGCTTCATCCTGTTTCTAAGTCGACCAAGCACTTCCTTGTACTACCACTGATTGGTTGTTTGGTTTTCAGGGACAAATTCATGATCTATCACCTCTCACCAGTGCACGAACTTTCCCCACATTGTTGTCATTCCTTGAGGTTGAAGGGCGTCCTGATCTTGATTCATCCTCAACACTTTCACGTCCACCTTTGAAACGATTGTACCAGTCATACACCTGGGTTCTTGATAATGCTGCATCACCATATACTGCCCGTATCATTTCGGTAAACGATTTACCCAATTTGTAACAAAACCTGTAACGTTGTTCCCTCTTGATGCGCGTATTTTTTTACGCGGCCTAAACACAAGACCTGCATCTGACGCACGCTTGCCCCGATACCGACTGCCTGTAACAGGTTGAAACATGCACTGACGGGAAGTTTAGATATAGCTCTTTGCAGTGTTGCCAGAATACGATACATTTTTGTTTCGTTTGGTTCTTTTTTTTTGACAGTTCGGTTTCTTTATTTGCGGACCTTGTATGTATATTCCATATCATTCACATGAAAATAGGATTTGCTCATCACTGGAGCAGATAGTCACTACAGAAGTAGGTCATTCATATTTGAAAACCCCACATAATTATGAAGCTAAATTTTCGAAAAATAGATAAATATTTACGAAATAATTGGCTACCGGGTCAGAGTTAGCACAGCGCGCTACGATGCCAAAGGTCCCAGGTTCGAATCTTGACCTGGACATCCCATACAGCACAAATCTCCCAGGGATGTCCATTGGATATGCACAATGTCCAAATCAGATCCATGGATATTATGGATATCCATTTGATGTCCATTAGATATCCATTTCGGGACATCCAATTCTGGATATCCATTGGACATCTATAGGATATCCAGAACTGGACATCTAAAACTCGACAAATTCTTGATATCTAATACACATCCTAAACGTGTGTAGAACTGGTTGTAAGAAACATTGTTCAATTCCGAATATCCAATACGTCGCCAGATCTCTTACAAAACTGAATATCCAAAACACGTCCAATTCTGGATATCCAAAACATATCCAGATATTGTCCAAAACTGGATATCCAAAATACATACAATTCTGGATATCTAATGCAAGTCTACAACTGATTTAGAACTTGTTATCCAACAATGAACATAAATAGGATATGTTTCAAATATTAGAAAATGGTAGGAGTGTGCGGGATCCCGGAAAGTCGAGACCGGGATCGGAAAATAAATCCCATCTCGATCACGACTTCGGGAAATGAATTCCCGACTTTTCGGGATGCCGAGCAGTCTAGAAATACCGAATGGTCATTTTCAAAAGTCGTTAATTTTCTGCATTGTAAATGTCTGGAACTTATCGAAAACTGTTCGTTTTTGTACCAGAAATGCGAAAACAATCACTTTAAGTGAAAATGACGTGTAGAATTCGAGATGTCCAGAGCTTCGGGAAATTTTGAACATTTTCCGTTCCGAAAATTTCCCTACTTTGTCAGGAAATTGCGAATTTTTCCCGTCCCGAATGTCGGGATTTAAAAAATTTCCCGTCCCGACCCAAAAAATTCTGTCCCTCACGCCGCTAGAAAATGATCATAATATTCCCGTTGTGTATACTTTTTTATACTTTATCTGGCAATTGAAATAATAATTGCATTGAAGCATTAGCGTTTCTGAACTTATTTACTTGTTATATTTAGCGATTTAATATTTTTCTTTCTTGAATCAGAAAATTTCGATTTAGTCTTATTAAACGCTATAATACAATCGAGACTAAAATCGAGTAAATCTTACTTAGCTCAACCGGGAAAACCCGTTCCTTATATATATTTAGCATAGACAGTAGCTATACACATCCGTTCAGTTCGTGTGTTCTACGCCTGAGGCCTGACTGAATCAGAAGCTTGTGACTGTTTTTCTTGTTGGTGAGCGTATTGTTATTTGCTACTATTTGCGATTGAAACTTTTGAAAATCTTAGAATCAGAAACGCTACAATACACTGCATACAAGAATCGGGCCAATGCTTGCTTATAGCATCACAAATATCCAAGGAATATTCCCAGATAGCACACAAGCTTGCGGAAAGCTTACGATAGCAAGTTTGATATGGCAAGCTGGACGCAAGCTTGAAGTAATTAAAGTGGTATTTAGCGTGGGTGGGTATATTTTGAAAAATATAACGATAGACACACCCCTTTAATATAACAATAGAGATACTCATTACACATAAAAAAATAATGACAAAATTAAATAAAAACCGAAATATAGTCTTATGAAGTGAAATGTGGATACATTATGATGTTTATGCTACCTGCAGTCGCTAGATGGACTGGCAAAATGGATAAAAGAAACTTAAGTTTTCGTAACACAAATAATGGTATGTTTGATTATAAATATAAGGAGAAATTGTGTTTTAATACCCTTCGAAAGATGTGTGTACATTAAGCTACAAGGATGAGAAGAAAATGTAATGCAGTGAATAAAAGTGAATCTCCCATGACCAACCCTTCTGATTCATGACTATATAATCAGGCGCTATGTGTGGTCAAGGCCATCTCTCTCGGTTGGTCCCCCTTGACACATTCACTGTGGGTTTGGTTTCAGCACGTTTGTTTGGAACGGACGGCTGTAGGAAACTGAATCCTATACAGTGGTTTGGTGTGTTCGAGGTGCCTTCGGCAGAACGCCTTGCTGTGAAGGGACATACAACCATTACTGCTTACTTTGGAGCAACTGTTTGCTAATCACGTTTGCAAACACTGGTAAGAACTCTGCTTATTTAGAAGCAAAAACTGTGCTACAATTCTCGTTTGCAGCACTTTGTACTCTGCTTAATTAAAAGCAAACTGTGCTACAATTCTCGTTTGCAGTACTTTGTACTCTGCTTAACTAGAAGCGAACTGTGCTACAATCCACGTTTGCAGCACTTGTACTCTCTTTATTCTGAAGCAAACTGTGCTACAATTCTCGTTTGCAGCACCTTGTACTTTGCTTATTTTGCAACACCTGAAATAACTCTGTCTCCTAATTGTTTCGTCTTCGAAAAAGATTACTAGGTTGCCTCCCTTCGCTCACCATGCATAAAGGGCTCCCCCAACAAGTTGGGGGTGCAAACTCTCGAGACAGGATAATCCAAAAACAAGACCGAGGCAACTCAAGAAGCACTTCAGCCGATTCAAAAACATCCAGGGATCGCTCTCGATCTCCTCTTCAACTACAAAAGAAACAAAAATATCAAGAACAAACACGCATATCAAAGTTCAATTCCAGAGATACTGAACAAACCGATGGTCGCACTGAAGTAAATTCCACTGTCTACAACTTCCTACTGCAACACTACGACCCCAAGTATAGAACTTCTAAGCTACTTCTTCAACAGTTGCAAAAATACCTCCCCCGAGCACAAGTAGAACAAATTATATTCACCAGAAATGGCATCATTATAAAATCAAAAGATCCACAATTTCTCTCCACTCTGAGAAACAAAGTTTCGTTTGAAATTTTTGGACCACAGGCTGCTCTTTCCCAACTGACACCCAAAACCACCAAACAACCACCACCTCCAAACAAACCACCACACATGTCAGTGGTTATCAGAGGCGTAGATCCAGAACTCGCTGATCAAGAAGTATTAGAAGAACTGCGTTTGGAAGGCCATGAAGTCATAAAATGCGTTCGAATACAGAACAATAATGGTCCAACTTTCCTGATGCGAGTCATAACAGATTGTTCCAACACAATCGATCGCTTACTTCATGAAGGGGCTTATATATATCGCCAAAGACACAGGGTTGAACCTTCACATTCTAAAGCATCCCTTCCATTACGATGCGAACGCTGCCAGAAATACAACTCCCACAGTACGGCAAATTGCCCCGAAAAACCTATCTGTGGCTATTGCTCTGGCCAACACGCAACTAAAGATTGCACGAATCTAAATGCACCACCCAAGTGTAACACGTGCAAAGAGGCTCATCCCTCATATAGTTATCGCTGTGCCGCCCGTCCAAACCCTGAAGCATCACGACCCGACCTGACTGTACCATTAAGAACAAGGGACTCCACAACTCCACCACAAAACTCTTTGAAACAACCAGTGACGGTTGAAGATCTACTTCGATTCCAAACAATAACTCTACAAAATATCCACCCATTCCTGCGCCAACATATATTACAACAGATAGTTCTGACAGCTAAAACTCTTTTTCGTGTCCACCTGTTTGCTACTTATTCTGGTCCACACGTACATTTTCAAATTGTACCACTGGAAACAGAAGTCTAGGAACCTAATTGTTATTTATATCATTATGGCAGGCTGTATACGGTATAATTTTCTATTTCTAAATATCCGATCATTGCCTAATCGAAAAGTTATATTGCAACACCTACTTCTGGAAGAATCTGTTCACTGCTTTGCTCTAAACGAAACCTATCTCGCTCCAAAAATAAGCTGTCATATACCACCATACAATATTTTACGCCACGATGGTCCACCGGGCTTACGAGTAAATGGCGGCACAGCAATCGGAATAGATAGAAAATTACCATATCGAACAGTTACCTTCCCACCAAACTTCAACCTACCAGAACATACTGCTAGTACCATTTACTTTCCATCCCGGGTCGTTACATTCGCTAACATCTATGTAAGACCAGGGGAGACTATTCCATACGAATTCTTTCAACATATCCAAAACCTCAGTAAACATTATATAATAGCAGCGGACATCAATTTTCATAGTCGCAGCATGCAAGACAAAACAAACTTTTTACAATTTCTGGACCAAAACACCACAGCGGAATTCCATGTTCTGCCCAGAGCCACACGTCCCATAAGTAACACTACCCCTGACGTTGTTATAACATCAACTTCTCTCAGTGCCTGCTTGAACATATCTGTGCTGGATTCCATTGGCAGTGATCATGATCCAGTAAAAATCACCCTAAATCTTGGTAACCGCAATATAAGAAGTAAAATACAACCCCGCAAAATCTGGTGTTACAACCACGCAAATTGGGAAGCATATAGTGCACAACTACAGCAAGCATTTTTTGACCCACTTCCACCACCAAACAATTCAGAGGAACTCGATACGGCGGTGGAACATCTCACGGCGCAGATTACCAGTGCGGCAACCACTAACATACCTACGACCACTCTCAATAGTTACAAACCAAAGCTACCTCCGCAATATCTTCATCTAATCACAGCATCACGACGAGCATACAGGGACTACCTCCAGACCGGAAATTTTGAATCCCTTAACTTACACCGTCAATGGCTGCGTACAGTTCAAAACTATATAAAAGCTTATAAACAACGTCGATGGATTGAAACGTGCAACCAATTGAGTGACGAAAGCCATCCCACAAAATACTGGAAACGTTTCAAGGTGCTCACTGGACAATCCAGTAGTACTCCTTATCCGATAACAATCAAGGACGCAGCCCTAAACACCGACACTGAAAAAGCTTAAGTCTTCGCAAATGTCTTGCAAGACACTTTCACTCCAACACCACAACTAGCTCCAAATCTCCGCCTCCAGACCAAACTTGACAGAGTCACCAACCCCAATAACAGGCAACTGCAACCCAGTAATACGCACACTATTGATCCTACAAATGCTCTAACTGTTCCTATCACAACAGATGATATTATAAATACTGTGCGTAGGAAGAGAAACACTGCTCCCGGATTGGACAATATCACATACGTATTGATTAAACAGGCCCCGCTTGCATTGCTGTCCCTTCTGGCTATTATCTACAATTTTATCCTCCGCACAGGACACTACCCGACAGACTGGAAGATTTCAAAGGTTCTAATGTTCCCAAAGCCAAACAAAGATAGTACCAACCCAACAAACTATCGACCTATTCAGCTCACATCAACCTTTAGCAAAATATTCGAACGCATCATTGTTCGACGCATACACATGCACTTACAAGCACACAGTTTACTTCCGTCGCACCAAGCAGGCTTTAGATCTCAACACATTGTCCTTGATAATTTATTAAAACTAACGACTCGCATCACAAATCACTTCAACACTTCCAAACCATCCTGTCTAGTACTTTTCGACCTGGAGAAAGCATTTGACAAAGTATGGCATACTGGGCTCATCTACAAGCTCCATAAATTCCACCTACCGCTTTCCTATGTCTGATTAGTACACAGCTTCCTAACAAATAGGGTCGCTTATGTCACTGTAAATGGAGCGATGTCATGCCCTATTTTCCCTTACTCTGGCGTTCCACAGGATGCTGCTTTTTCACCATTACTCTACATACTATAAGTTGCCGATATGCCAAAACCCCCACAAGTTTCTATCTACCAATTCGCTGACGACACCGCATTTCTCGCATGTTGTTCAACCATCCAAGCTATAAACAAAACTCTCCAACCAGTTATAAACTTCTTCCAAAGATGGTGTGACACATGGAGTCTCACAATTAATGCTCTCAAAACACAAGCATTGGTGTTTCTACAGACAGGATGTCGCTCGAAGATCCAAAAGAACTCAACATTATTAAACATCAAAATACGGGGAACTCCAATTCTGCCTGCCACCACTGCAAAATACCTGGGAGTCATATTTGACTCCAAGCTAACCTGGAAACCTCAATTGCTCAACATCGTCCAAAAAGCTACAAATCGTCTGAGCTTGCTCAAACGGCTAATTGGAACATCCTGGGGACTCAACTCCCAGGTTGTCCTACATACCTACAAGGCTTTCCTTCGACCAGCAATTATTTACGGCCACACTGCATGGATATCAGCCCCAGACTCATTCTATCACAAACTACAAGTTCTGGAAAGACATGCTCTTCGTTTGGCCTTCAGAGTAGTCCTACCAAGTCCTACACGACTACTGTACGAGCGAATAACCTTTCCCGAAATCACAACCCACATCGAAGCCATCCGTCACAAATATATAACTGGCCGAATGAACTCGCACCATCCACAACTTCTTAGCACAATGTACGAAGATGCTCTACACGATTGCCTTCCCACATACCACTGCACACCATTACAGCATCTCTTAACCATGTACACCTTCCTGATAGATCCACAGCATCCTGACTACCAGATGTATAATATCCATTATCCTCCTGAACTACCGCACGTGATATATCCAACACATGCCGTACCATAGCAAATTATTACTTTCCTAACTGAAGTAAATTTCCACTACCGTCACGGAATAAATAAGATCTAAATGAACTACCCTCAGAATAAGTAAATATGTACCACTTCAATACTGAACAACACTTAGACCATCACCTTGCAAGGGAAAACATTTATGAAAACAATTCACTTACCAAAGAGAAGGTGTACCCTTCTAAATGGAAAATGAGGACAAAAAAAAAAGTGGTCAAGGCATCAAGGTATAGGTATTCGTAAGTCGGTCTCTCTTGTGTCACGCATCGTGGGCCAATTACTCCAGGTGGAAGCCGTAAGTCTGGAACGGACAAACGGTACCAATTGTACCTATACGGTGGTTAGGTGATTGCGAGGAACCTTCTTTTGGTTGAACACGTTGAGTGGAGCAGACATACGACTTACACTATTTTTTGAAACTGTTTTCCCTTATTACCTTCATGCTTCCTCTTCTTTGTTGTCTTGGGCTCTACAATTAGTCTGGAATTGCTTCATTGGATTGAGCTGTCGGTTGGTTTGAGTTTGTGCGCTTTCCCACAGGTTTTTCGTTTGTTCCATTGGATCATATAACAACTCACGGTTGTGGTCTTCTGATATGCATCATGGTCTTCCTGCAACGCTGCTACGACAGCGAGAAGGAGTGAAAACCTTCACCGGAGGTACTAAACGGACGGACGGTCCAAACTCCGAGACGATGCTCGATTCACGAAGTACCAATGATCCAATGCAAACGTCCAGCTATTCCACCAAACACCGACGTTGCAATTCCTATGAAGGATTACCTCAACGTCAACGATCTCGAACACCAATTAAACGAGATGCAGCAAATACAGTACATGCAAACCAACTAGAATCCAAATAACAGGGTACCAGCTTATATAACTTCCTGCTCACCAACTACGACACCAAATACAATACAGCAAAACATGTATTCCAACAAACATCTAAATATGTGCCAAGGGCACAAATTTCACAAATACTGTTCACCCGTAATGGCATCATATTGAAATCACCAGATCCATACTTTGCAAAACTAATTAGAAACAAAGCTTCTTTTGAAATTTATGGAGCCAAAGCAAACATCCAAACACTGAATGCTTCCACTCAAAAACAAACACCACCACCACATAAATCCCCACTACTATCAGTAGTCATCAGGGGTGTAGAACCTGACTTAACAGACGAAGAGATCTTTGAGGAACTGGAATGCGAAGGTGTACAAATCCGCAAATGTATCCGTATTCGCAATAACAATGGACCCACATACATGGTGCGGGTCCTAACAGACTCACAAAATGCTGTAGATACACTACTACATAGTGGAGCATACATATACAGACGCAGGTACAAAGTTGAACCATCCCGTTCTCAACAACCTCTTCCATTGCGGTGCGAAAAATGCCAACAGTATAACAAGCACACTACTGCTGCATGTCCAAACCGAGATAAATGCGGATACTGTTCAGGACCCCATTCAACCAAAGAATCTCAAAACCAAACTGCTCCACCAAAATGTGTCACATGTACGGAAAACCATCCTACATACAGTTACAAATGCAAAGCCAAGTCAGATGCAATACCTGAACACCCTGACCTAACAGTCCCCCTGCGCACCAATGACACTGCTACAGAACCTAACAACTCACTACGACATCCAGTAACAGCGGAAGATCTAATACGTTTCTTCACACTGACTCTCCAAAATGTGCACCCATTTTTAAGAACGCACATATTAACCCAAGTAAAGGCATCTGCAAAAACCATTTTCAACTTGCAACTCCATGCAACATACTCTGGTCCTCATGTGCATTTCCACATATCCCACTTGGAAACTGCGGTTTAAGGTTTTGAATATGGCAGTACGGAATATGTATAATTTTCTATTTTTAAATATCCGATCCGTTTCTAAACGAAAAGCTTTATTGCAACACCTGCTCTTGGAAGAATCTGTTCACTGCTTTGCGCTAAACGAAACCTATCTGGCTCCAAAAATGATCTGTCATATCCCACCATACAACATCTTACGCCACGATGGTCCGCCGGACTTAAGAGTAAACGGTGGCACAGCAATTGGAGTAGATAGAAAATTACCATATCGAACAGTTACCTTCCCACCAAACTTCCACTTGCCAGAACATACTGCTAGTACCATCTACTTTCCATCCCGGGTCGTTACATTTGCTACCATCTATGTAAGACCAGGGGAGACTATTCCATACCAATTCTTCCAACATATCCAAACCCTTAGCAAACATTATATCATAGCAGCGGACATCAATTATCATAGTCGTAGCATGCAAGACAAAATAAACTTTCTACAATTTCTGGACCAAAACACTACAGCAGAATTCCATGTACTGCCCAGAGCCACACGTCCCATAAGTAACACTACCCCTGACGTTGTTATAACATCAACATCTCTTAGTGCCTGCTTGAACATATCTGTGCTGGATTCCATCGGCAGTGACCATGACCCAGTGAAAATCACCTTAAATCTTGCTAACCGCAATACAAGCAGTACAATACAACCTCGAAAAATCTGGTGTTACAACAAAGCGAACTGGGAGGCATATAGTGAAAAGCTACAGAATGCTTTTTCTGACCCGCATCCACCACCAAACAATTTACAGGAACTCGATACGATGGTGGAACATCTTACGGCATAGATTACCAGTGCAGCAACCACTCACATACCTACGACCACTCTCAATAGTTACAAACCAAAGCTACCTCCGCAATATCTTCATCTAATCACAGCATCACGACGAGCATACAGGGACTACCTCCAGACCAGAAATCCTGAATCGCTTAACTTACACCGTCAATGGCTGCGTACAGTACAAAACTATATAAAAGCTTATAAACAACGTCGATGGATTGAAACGTGCAACCAATTGAGTGACGAAAGCCATCCCACAAAATACTGGAAACGTTTCAAGGTGCTCACTGGACAATCCAGTAGTACTCCTTATCCGATAACAATCAAGGACGCAGCCCTAAACACCGACACTGAAAAAGTTTATGCCTTCGCAAATGTCTTGCAAGACACTTTCACTCCAACACCACAACTAGCTCCAAATCTCCGCCTCCAGACCAAACTTGACAGAGTCACCAACCCCAATAACAGGCAACTGCAACCCAGCAATACGCACACTATTGATCCTACTAATGATCTAACTGTTCCTATTACAACAGACGATATTATAAATACTGTGCGTAGGAAGAGAAACACTGCTCCCGGATTGGACAATATCACATACGTATTGATCAAACAGGCCCCGCTTGCATTGCTGTCCCTTCTGGCTATTATCTACAATTTTATCCTCCGCACAGGACACTACCCGACAGACTGGAAGATTTCGAAGATTCTAATGTTTCCAAAGCCACACAAAGATAGTACCAACCCAACAAACTATCGACCTATTCAGCTCACATCAACCTTTAGCAAAATATTCGAACGCATCATTGTTCGACGCATACACATGCACTTACAAGCACACAGTTTACTTCCGTCGCACCAAGCAGGCTTTAGATCTCAACACATTGTCCTTGATAATTTATTAAAACTAACGACTCGCATCACAAATCACTTCAACACTTCCAAACCATCCTGTCTAGTACTATTCGACCTGGAGAAAGCATTTGACAAAGTATGGCATACTGGACTCATCTACAAGCTCCATAAATTCCACCTACCGCTTTCCTATGTCAGATTAGTACACAGCTTTCTAACAAATAGGGTCGCTTATGTCACTGTAAATGGAGCGATGTCATACCCCATTTTCCCTTACTCTGGCGTTCCACAGGGTGCTGCTTTATCACCATTACTCTACATACTATACGTTGCCGATATGCCAAAACCCCCACAAGTTTCTATCTACCAATTCGCTGACGACACCGCATTTCTCGCCTGTTGTTCAACCATCCAAGTTATAAAGAAAACTCTCCAACCAGCTATAAACTCCTTCCAAAGATGGTGTGACACATGGCGTCTCACAATTAATGCTCTCAAAACACAAGCATTGGTGTTTCTACAGACAGGATGTCGCTCGAAGATCCAAAGGAACTCAACATTATTAAACATCAAAATACGGGGAACTCCAATTCTGCCTGCCACCACTGCAAAATACCTGGGAGTCATATTTGACTCCAAGTTAACCTGGAAACCTCAATTGCTCAACATCGTCCAAAAAGCTACAAATCGTCTGAGCTTGCTTAAACGGCTAATTGGAACATCCTGGGGACTCAACTCCCAGGTTGTCCTACATACCTACAAGGCTTTCCTTCGACCAGCAATTATTTACGGCCACACTGCATGGATATCAGCCCCAGACTCATTCTATCACAAACTACAAGTTCTGGAAAGACATGCTCTTCGTTTGGCCTTCAGAGTAGTCCTACCAAGTCCTACACGACTACTGTACGAGCGAATAACCTTTCCCGAAATCACAACCCACATCGAAGCCATCCGTCACAAATATATAACTGGCCGAATGAACTCGCACCATCCACAACTTCTTAGCACAATGTACGAAGATGCTCTGCACGATTGCCTTCCCACATACCACTGCACACCATTACAGCATCTCTTAACCATGTACACCTTCCTGATAGATCCACAGCATCCTGACTATCAGCTGTATAATATCCATTATCCTCCGGAACTACGGCACGTGATATATCCAACACATGCCGTACCATAGCAAATTATTACTTTCCTAAGTGAAGTAAATTTCCACTACCGTCACGGAATAAATAAGATCTAAATGAACTACCCTCAGAATAAGTAAATATGTACCACTTCAATACTGAACAACACTTAGACCATCACCTTGCAAGGGAAAACATTTATGAAAATAATTCACTTACCAAAGAGAAGGTGTACCCTTCTAAATGGAAAACGAGGACAAAAAAAAAGTGGTCAAGGAAAATTGACACAGTTAGGTTCGTTCATATGAACTTTCCAACCTGCTCATTACCAGTGCGTAGTTGCAGATCGGTTAGTTTATTGGACTATCCAACTTGACGAGTGCCTATTTCAAGGGGGAGCAAGTAAATTATCAAGAAACATTGGTGGTTGACTGTTGTATGCATCCTTTCATATCGAAATAATATCCACATGAGATCCAAAATTGTACTTTTCGTGTCCATACAATATCCAAAGTACGTGCAAAAAATCTAAATCAAAGCATAATGTCCAGATTACGTCCCACTTGATGTCCAAAACATGTCCAAAAGTGATCCGAAAATGTCCAAAACATATCCATTTCTGGATATCTTTTGGATATCACGTATGCGGACGAATGGATATCCAGCAGATATCCAGTTGATGTCTATTGGACATTCCTGGATATCTTTTGGACATTTGTGTGCTGTGTGGGATGGGTGTTCTTTGTGGGTGTCCCTTCATCAATTTCATCATGTCACTCATCCTCATCTTCGCTATTAGTCAAAAGTGGCAGAAAATCGAAGTCAAATAAACCAAAACAATCAAGAAAATCAGTAAATAATATTCCGCTTCCGTGGCAGAGTAGTTAGTGTAACGTGCTTCGAACCCAGGTTTGAACCCTGGTAATTCATGTCCAATCACCAGTTGCATTATATCATTATTCATTCTCATCGTCACTAATAACCCTTGTGGCAGAAAACCGACGTAAAACAACCAAAATAGAAGAAACAAAATACTAATAGCTGTGACGTCATCTGAATGTGTATATAAGTCTTCCCAAGTGTAACTCAACCCCTATTCAACATGGAACATCGTCTATTTTTCTTCCGAGATGCTGAAACATAGCGACAACTTCCACGATTACACCGTAACTGCAGCTCCAACTTCTAATATAAACATAAATATTATATTACCGTGGTATTCGCCCGGCAATTCCTGTAAAACATGCTTTCTTGGAGGAAACATTTTTAGGGAAATCGTTCAGTTTTATCAGAGTATCCATCATCCCTTGGAAGAAGCATATACTTTACCTTGTCTTTCCTTCATCCCAAGAAAGGAGCGAAGGGAGACTGAAGGGAGAGATGCACTGTGGCCCTGACACCCACTATTGTTTCCATTCCCAGGATCCTTGCCCTTTGTGTGCATATCGATTCACCCACCCCGCTCCAGGTCCCTGTTCTCAGGGCTTGCGAGCAACAAGGGCCTCAGAGAGTATTGGTCCAATTCAACCTTAGGAACTCTTGTACTTGGATATCTCTCTTCCGTATTCTCATTTTCCTTCTCTCACTCTTTTCCTGTCTCACTATTATCTTCCCCTTGTCCTTTTTCCATTTTTTTCCTTTACTCTCTTTTCTTATTTTCTCAATTTGCTTTAATCTGTTTCCTTCTCGATAGATTTTCCATTTCCTTCTTTTCGATTCTCTTCCTCTTCCCTTCTGTGTTCGTTTTCCTGTTCAATCTCTCTTCAGTTTCCAATTTTCTCTCTTTCCATTATCATCTCTCCTTTCCTAGTCTTCTTCTTACGCTTTCCTTTTCCATTGTTTCTCTTTTCTTCACTCTCTTTCCTTATCCATTTCCTCTCTTATTCTCTCCTTTTCCTTCACTCTCTTTCCTTATCGCATTAGTTTCTTATTCTCTCGTTTTCCTTTACTCCCGTTTTTTATCGCGTTCTTTTCCTATTCTCTTTCTTTCCTTTCCTCTTCTCCCTCTTTCATTTACACTTCCTTTTCTCATTCCCTCTATTTCCATTACTGCCTCTCCTTCTCTTTTCCTATTCTCTCTCTTTTCTTTCCGTATTCTCTATTTTTCCTTTACTCTCATTCCTTCTCACTTTGTTTCATTTTTTTCTCTCTCTCTCTATCGTTGCTTTCATCCATTTCATTTGGGATATCTTTTCATATTTTTCCTTTCCTTCTCTCTACTTTCCTCTAATTCCATTCACTCTTTTCCTACTCTTCCTCTATCCTTTACGCATTCTTTTCCTATTCTCTCTTCTTCTCGATTTATTTTCCTACTATCTATTTTCCTTACTCTCTTTTCTTGTCGCTATCCTCTCATACTCTTCCTCTCCTTTTCTACCGTTCCACTTTTTCTTTTCTTAGGTATCCGAGTGAGCTGAATGATCGTCTCAAGATATGGCAGCCACAGGTTCCAGGTTTGAGTGCTGACTTACACATGAATGTTCTCTGCGATCCATTTAATGTAATCATAGTGTATCTTTTAGCCGAAAATGGGTATAATATATCGCGACATATGAAAATACTTATATTAATTCACACCCTCTGTGATTTCTTCAATCACTCCATCCCTCTCTTTCGTTCATTTTTTCTTTCTCCCTGCCACCCTCTTTTTGCTTCACTCCCTCAATTTGTTTCATCTCACTTTCTTTCTCTCTCTCTCTCTCTACTCCCTTCCCATTTCTTCTCTCTCTGATAGACTGCCTCTCTGTTATATTGCCTTTGACGAAACCCTTCGTCCTTGTATCTTATGAGCCTGTCGGTTTCAAAAGGACGGACCTTGGAGCAAGACGCCTACTATATTTCGCAATCTCAAAGAAACTGAGATAAATGTGTCTTTTCAATGCTGCTGAAAGAAACTGGAAAGATTAGTTTATCCCAGTTAGGGTTTAGAGACCTGAGGTCGGTAGCTTCTAATGTCAACCTTCTAGTATAGCAACACTGTGATGTGTGAAAAGACCTTAATATATTCAACCTGTAAGATGGATTTGCGTTATTGAAGAGGGAACAATTAGAAATATGAATCGTGTGACGCAAGCTGCTTTCTATTAGCTGCCGAGAAGATAGCTCATCATAAAGAAAATTAAGAAATCTGCAAATAAATTGAATAGGAATCACGACGTCGGATCACAACAAAAGCCCAGGACAACTACCAGGAATCGAAAGCAGGACCGCTTGCACTAAAGGAGAGAGCTATCCATTCATCTACGCAGGATATAATAAAGACATAATGAAAAATATATACTTCGATATTGCTCTTAGTTTTTTTATTTCAATATTGAGAGGATTATTATTTAGATGTTGTATTATTAAATTTGATATTATGTCGTTGTATTCTAACTAACTAACTCCCTAGCCTTCTTAAACCCGAAGGTTCATGGCTGCAGCAACACAGGCCTTCCATCTTTCCCTATCTTGAGCAAGTTCTATATACTCTTTTCCATCCCTACCGATTTCCCTTAGGTCCATCTCAACGTTGTCCCTCCATCTTCGTCTTGGCCTTCCTACAGGTCTCTTACCATCAGGTTTCCCAACAAGAATCCTGTAAACTCCTCTTTCCTCTCCCATTCGTGCCACATGGCCTGCCCATTTAAGTCTTCTTGATTTAATTATTCTAATAATATCTGGACATGAATACAAATTATGTACTTCTAAATTATGTAACCTTCTCCACTCACCTGTCTCCTCATCCCTTTTAGGTCCAAATATTTTCCTAAGGATCTTATTTTTAAATACTCTCAATTTATGTTCCTCTTTCAATGTAAGGGACCAAGTTTCACATCCATATAATACTACAGGCAAAATTACTGTTTTGTATATTTTAACTTTTAGTTTCTTAGATATTAAACGAGAAGACAAAAGTTTATGAAGAGAGAAGCAACATGCATTTCCTGAATTAAGCCTACTTTGTATTTCCTCTTTAATATAATTTTCATTTGTTAATATTACTCCTAAGTATTTGAATTTGGAAACTGGTTCAAACGAGTTGTTATCAATAATTAGATTTTGATTATTACCTAACAGTTGGTTTCGGCCTGTAAGCATATATTTAGTTTTCTCTTTGTTAACTTCCAAACCTATCTCTTTAGCAGTTTTGAAAAATATTTTAGCATTATTCTTAATTGTATTTATATTATCCCCCAGTAAGTCTACATCATCTGCATATGCTAACAACTGAGTCACACCATTTAATTTTAGTCCTTCTTTAGTTTCTTTTACCTTCCTTACAGCATATTCTAAGGCAAAATTAAAGAGCAATGGAGATAATGCATCTCCTTGTTTTAACCCATCATGAATTGTAAATTTGTCAGACATATTATTACCCACACGAAGTTTACTTTCTGTTTCACTGGTACATATTTTTATCATACTAACAAGCTTCTTAGGTATTCCAAACTCTACTAATATATTATATAATTTATCTCTTTTGACCGAATCATATGCTTTGTTTGAAATCAATGAATAGCTGATGGACATTTTGATTATATTCCCACTTTTTTTAAAGTGTCTGTCTGTCGTTGTATTATACTTATTAATAATAACTCAGTAATACTCAGCGGTGAACGATGAAACTCGGCGAGGTACACAGACTCCTCTCAGGTACAGGGGTAATGTTAGGCAAAGGCAATGCTTCACAGTACAGAGAAAAAAACCACATTACTGCAGTAGATAAAATGAAAGGGTTTATTCTTTATTTATTACAATTATAATACAAATATACTTAGTACGAAGGTGAGGATTTCGCTTTGACGATGACTTGACTCAACTAAAACGCATAACCTCATTGCGTGGCTATCGGCATGCCTATGATCACATAGGTTTAGCTTGCGCCCCGAACTACCATCCCAAGATGTATGCACAGCACCGAGCAGTTATTTTAAGTTCAAAATCTTCGACGATCCGATCCGTGGCGAATGTGTGTTATTTCTTACGCGATATCCTCGCTTTTATACTATTTCAAGATCACAGATCAAGTACAGATGACTCACGTGCTATTTACAACAAGATGCTACCAACAAAACTAACATCTACACAAGTTTAGAAATTCAAATCCACACAGTGCACTCTCTCCAATATAAAGATACATTGAATTACTCATAATAGAGCATAAAATAGAAGAAATATTAAACAAAAGATATACATTACAAACAAGGTGCAATTTACATATAATAACACAAAATGTTCGTGTTCTTTCATAACAGAATATTTAAGTGACTTACTTTGAAGTGATGACGCCAACAAAAATATGGATCATATCAATATTTTGGTAACTGTATTTTCCACATTTTGGTATAGCAATAATTACTATTCTACATTTGTCGCTGTTTTATAATAATATTCCACACTTCGATTTTTCTGTAAAAAACTGGTTGATTCCACTCACTCATCCCTAAATTTTACAACAGATGGTGGGCTTTGGTCGCTTAAGAAGTCTTCACCATTAGACAGGGGCCATACACACTCCATGCTTATGGAAGCTGTGTGTGCATTGGTCCCGTCCTGCTGAAAACAGATTATACGTAGATCCGCGTTCTGCTGGTTTGTTGGGATGACAGAATCTTGCACATGGCCACGTATCGCTGCGATGTGACAGTGACACAGTTTCCATCCTCATTCTCAAAGAAGTAAGGACCAACAAGCATGTCAGCGCAAATTCCACGCCAAAGAGAACCTTTGGTGATTGGAAAAGTATCTGAAAATTGGAAATCATGCTTCTTTACGAATCCTAGAACGGACACATGACACTCGTCAGAATACACATCTGTCTTCTGTCAGCTACTTCCGATATTTTTTTTTCGCAGTATTGGAGACGGCTTTGTTTGTCTGTGAGACAACTTCTGGAGAACAGATGCAGTTCCTGTCGAAGTATTATTCGTAACGATCTTCAGAAATGCCTAGCTGCATGGATCGCAGTCGAGAAGATCTTTCAGGGCTCTGTACCACACTCTGTGTCCCACTCACTCCATATTTTAATCCCACACCACTGTTCTCGGGTTACCCGCGCTTTCCTTCGCTGATCATTCACACTTCCCATTTCAAGAAACTCCTTTCACAGGGACAGAAATTGTCTTCAAATAAGAATTCTCTGTCCAGGAAATCTTTTTCGGAACTCTCATTGCACGAAGATTGGCGATTTACTCTCCAAATACTTTTCGACAATGAACACACAATGCACCCTTTCGTACTTGGTTGCCATCTTGAATTGACGTTTTTCCAAATGTTTTCGAGCTAACCTGTAAAGAAAAAACTTTTTTTTTGGAATTATTCATTACTAAAGAAACGGTATGCCTTTAGGATTATATTAAAAGCTTATAGCATCTCAAAAGTGTTTTCCTAATTCTGTCCTGTACATTTCTGTGTGAATGTACTAATTATACAGCGTCTGTGTGCAGTGCACCGAAAAAATATTAGTTCCGTGTTATTTATCGTTGAAAATGGTATAGATTTCACCGTTACCAGGCCATTAGAGCATATTAGCTATTTTATTCCTCCGAATGCCATCTCTCGAGAGATTTTAGAACTACATGTATTTAGGTTTCCTTCAGTATATTGACAAACGTGGAGGAAAGAATAATAGCACGCCATGCACTGAAGAAGTGTTGATATATAGACGGTTTCAAAACGATATCAAACTTAAAAAATAAATAATTAATAACAATGAAAGCAATAAAAATTTACGAATAAATTGACAAAAATAGAAGTAATATTCCAACAAAAAATAGTCAAAGATTTCAAATCAATGAATCAATCATTGCAGTAATAGCATGACAATATGTTTTCCAGACACTGAGCCATAACTGAAATATTCTTAAATAAAGAACGGTAAAGTTCCCCGTGCATAAAGCACCGTGTCATGAAGACGCATTTAGGGCATGTGGGGACCCCACACATTCTCGATTTCGGCCATTTTCGTGGTGATGTGATCAGCACCACACTCCGACCGTCTTTACCGCCAGAATTGGCCCCGTGTACCTGACTTGAGACTGGGTGAGCCCCAGAGTCGCTTAATGCTGGGACAAGGCGAGAAAAGTCCAATCTTAGCTCACCAACTCCGGGAATTGAACCATGGTCTCTCGTGTGGCAGTCAGATGCCATAACGACTAGACCACCACGGCTCTCATATTGTTAAATATGCTATACGTTTTTTCAAATCATAAATGCAAAATACGAATCCTTAAATATAGCCTATTTTTTAATGAGGTTTTCTTTGTTTCCTCATTTCAAAATTATTAGGACTTAAATATCACAAACCAGGACGTAAGAAGAAAATACCGATGGACTCACATAAAATATCGGTGCTTGGACCGCAATCCTGCCTACGGCGCCAAACTATGCATAGATCCAGCAAGCTTTCTGAAACCTCGGAAAGTATGCGAACTACAGGCTGTATTAATTTGTTTCAATTGTTAGCGGCTAAGGAATGCTTTCAAACTAACACTGATTCAATGAAGGTGGTACAAGGTTTGTCCAATAAGATCGGGATTATTTTGTCCGGCCAATGGGAAGGGGTCGAGGGCGGCCTCTGTGGGTGGGATGTGTGTTGCGGGATGTCACGTGAGCTAGAAGACCAAGCTCAGTTGCCTCCGAGCCTTTGGAGTGTGTAGGTCGCGCCTGAAGTGAAAGTGTGTTTAGTGCTCGCGTCGAGAGTCAAGATGCAGAGAACCATCGAGCAGCGTTGTGCCATCAAATTTTCCGTTAAACTGAACAAATCTGCTACGGGGACTTTTGATATGATCCGTGAGGCTTACAAGGACGAAGCCATGTCCAGAACGCATGTTTTTGAGTGGCATAAAAAAATCAAAGATGGCCGGGAAAACGTCGAAGACGAACAACGCGCTGGACGTCCGACATCGATCCGAAACGCTGAATATGTGGATAAAGTGCGAGAACTTCTGAACAGTGATCGTCGGTTAAGTTTTCGTTCGATAGCACAGGAGTTAAATGTGCCTTCTGGACAAACAGTCAACGGAAAATTTTACGCAGAAGTGCTCGAACTTTTTAGGATTAGGATCCACCGCGTCGCCGATTCCTGGCTGCTGCATCACGACAATGCGCCCAGTCACACGTCGCTAATTGCGAGGGAGACACTGGCCAAACACAAAGTGGCAACGCTGCCGCAAGCACCCTACAGTCCAGACACGGCTCCCCCCGACTTCTTTTTGTTCCCTCGGATCGAAAGGAGCCTGAAAGGACATCGTTTCGGGACGACTGGGGCGGTCGAAGCTGCTTCGACGGGGTGCCTGAACAGCCTTGCAGTTGTCGACTTCCAGGGGGCGTATGAAGAGTGGAAAAAGCGCTGGAAGTGGTGTATTGATGCAGGAGGGTCATATTTTGAGGAATATTAACACACTGTACATACATCTACAATAAATTTATTTTTATGACTTCAGTCCCGATACTTATTGGACAAGCCCTGTATTTCTATTTCATGTTATAAAGATTCTGATATTGAGCAACATACATTCATTTAGATATGCATCCACATCACAATCATATTTCTACATGCAGTAATCCACAAAATACTAAGTTACTTTAGTCATGCAGCAGCATGAAAATAATTATTTTTATTTTTCGTACAGAAATTTAACAATATGAGATACTAACGAAACGAGAGAAAATTATATTGAAAGGTATTAGTTTTTTACATTTTGTTGCCATTTGTATTTTGAAATAAAATAAATAATGGTAATTTAATGTCTAAAAGTGTAAAGAAGTAGTTTTATAATTATGCAGAACTCTTGTTGAGTCTATTGGAATTTGCTTTAATTTAGTAAAATAACATTTACATGATAGTAATGTTACTTCATGAGTTGGACTACGAATGAACTATGTATATGCCCATGGGCGTATATATAGTTCACGTAAGGGAGGAGATCAACTTTTGGGGTTGCTTTATTCCATAAATGAAAATTCAGGGCACTGCTGACGGGAAGCTTTTTGAGGAGAGGGGAAGGGGGGGTACTGGGTCCGACAAAGTTGTGGGTATGTAGTCACGGTCACGCTACTTAGTATAGATACTTTTATGTTCAACTTGTGTCAAATAACTTGAGAATGTTAACGATGTTTATCTGATTTTCTTGCACTGCCTTTTAAAAAAAACATATTTCTTTAAGAAGACTCGAGAAGAGAAAATGACAACTTATTTGACAGTGCCCATGTAGTTACTTATAGAAGAAATTCCGAAACTTTCAGAAAATTGCAGACATTTGGTCTGCAGTCCCATCTGGTGTGTGGAATTACGTAATTTCCTTCCCATCCATATCTAATTTTATACGTCTCGAATTTAGGAAAATAAAATAAGTTTGAAGAAATTTTTATTAACAATCGGATAGAACAGGAAATCTGGTAATTTTACTGAACCGAAACGGTGGGGGCAAATGTTTCGACCCGTTGCTCCCCCCACCATTAAATACGCCTATGTACTATATGCATAATGCATAGATTGTGATGTAAGTAATTATAAATGAAAAGCGGACTAATATTGATGGTAAAGAAGTAGGAATAAAAATTATGCTAGTTATGAGGCGGAAAAGCTGTGATTTCTTACAGTTTATCACATTTCTTCAAAACTGTGATTTTTGTCATGGTCACGTTTCACATTCAAATATCAACAGCAAGTTTATGTGAATTCAGTCACTGTGACTTTTCTTCATGTATATTGTAGCATGAGCAAATTTCAAAGTAGATACTTCGGGATTTAAGTGGACGTGGAGTAAAGAAACTACTTTTTAATATCCTTCATTAGACACTGTTCTTTAACACAAAATGACAGGTAGATTCCTGTTAACTATGAATTTTAAGATTATTTGTGTTTGTGATTTCTGTCTCATCGGTTGCAAGAGGTAGAAAATGACAGATAAACACTTGGTGACATTTTTGTATGCAGCCAGAAGAGTTTTGAACACAAATTTTAATTTCCGTATTTTTCAAACTTGTTTAAAAAAAACCGTTCTTATCAATTTTCTAAACATCGTGTGGAGGCAGGGAGAGTAGTGTGATGGAATTCTCCCTGCAGAAAAGCACCGTTTCTGCACTGCAGTGGGAAATATGGTTGTCAAGGATGAACGAAACAGGGTAATCTTCACTAGGTTACCAAATTTAACAGTGTGCTAGCCATTCTAAAAAGAGTTCTGTTTGTTTTCCTAAACCAAGAGTCCGAAATATTAGGAGGGCTCCCTTCAGGTTATCTTGATAGAGATCCACATTGAGCCTTTTGGGGGGAAATACCATGGATGGAGTCACGTAAATCGCATTTGAAGACATTCAACACCACTGTCACCCCTCTTTCACCTGACACAACTTTTGACACACGGATGAAAGTGCACATGGAAGTCCTCCAAAAGTACGCGCGTCCTCTTATGGTACACTGCGTACTCTTAAAGGAACAAGACAATGTTCAGAATTAATCCGCTAGGAGCAGCTGCATGCAGGGAGGTGGTTCTCACATTTGTTTGATGTTCAACGGTGTGGTATATACTAACACTTGTTGCCAAACTTAAAACAAATTATTACCATTTCCAGATGATAACATTTAAAATGTGAGTGTTTAGTATTACAGTGAACAGGCAAAAAACAGGTACTTGCCGATAACTTCACGGCAAACACAACAATATCTACCAGGTACGACGTGCACACCAGTGTTGCCACATGAAAAAAAAATCAATTTATGAAGGGAAAATCGAATCAAATTTTGAACGAAATGGGATGAAAAATACCAAAATATCATGGACATTTTAAGACACGAAACTCAAAAATAGCACAGATTAGTACAGATTATGTACTATTTATTACTATTATTTTTAAAAGTTTTTAGTGAAGGGAAAAACTGAGTGCAAAAAGGGAAATTTTGCCCTCAGATTGTGGCAACACTGGTGCACGCTCAACTTGTGAAGCCTTCTGCTGACTAAATGGCAGCGTCCTGCAATGCTGCCAACTTTCAAAATTCAAGCTGCGTACTCTTAGAGGCCGCGCGCTCTTAGAGGAACTTACCCTACTACAAAGACGTTGTTTCGCAAAATTGATAAGAACGGTTTTTTAACAAATTTAAAAATCCGAAATTTAAATCGTATTTTTAAAACATTTGTGGCTGCACTGTACAATCAAACCACCCATTTTATATTTATACAATTTCAAAGAGAGCGATCATTTGCAAAACTAAGAAAAAACTGCACTTTTTTGTTCGCACGACGATAAATAATTTATGGCATATTCGAAAAAAAATGGTTAGCACAGATTAACACAGAACTAAATAAGCAAAATTTTGGTGTAACTCGTTTTTATGTAGGTCTACTGGTTAAGTTTTAATTGAAGTTCAGACTGGAGTACCCATAATTTTTAATCCGACAGTAGCAGAGGAAAGCTACCAAAACTAACAAATCTCATGAATTGACACACCCCTATTTCACAGCCGATAAGTGCTGCCGCTTTGCGGTAACAGGGTAACTCTATTCTTTAGGCTCTCAAGCAGTCAGGTCGTCTGGAGATGCGGCGATGACCAAGCAAAATAATAAAAATATTGCATTTTATATACAGTGTGTCCGTAAAATAATGGCGGGGTTTTAAACGTTCATAGTTTTGGGACAAAGCATGGTAGAAAGATGAACGATACGTCAAAGCAAAGGGAAACTCTCCAAGTTTCTTACCTGTTCAGTAGACTTCGATGTGTGAACCCTTAGTTGCCCTGCAGATGTCAAGACGATATTCAGTGTCTTCCCATACACGGCAGAAAAGGTCCGGCGTGATAGACGAAACAGCTTCAGTGATCATTGCTTTTAAATGGTCCAGATTTCGAATTTGACAGGAAAACACTTGTGTTTTGACATAACCCCACAAATAGAAATCCATGGGTATATGGTCTGGAGACTGTGGGGGCCAGGTAATTCCACCCTCCTCGTCCGACTCATCGCTGAGGAAATGTTTCGTTAAGAAATTCCCGCACTATTGTGAAAAAAATGTGGAGGAGCACCCAGATGGTGCTGGAAAATGGAATTCTCCGGCATTTGGGGCATTGCATACCCTTGTAACATATCCAAGAAGGTGGTCCCCCGTTATTGTTTGTTCAGCAAAAAAGAGGGGGACCAATAACTCTGTCCAAAATCTTGCAACACAATGCGCATGCGCTACCCCCCATACAGCACACCAAGTTTCGGACATATTTCAGAAATATTACAATCTCTCATTTATGTTTCTAACATTCTGGTTTCGCGTTGACGTTACAGAAAGCATCACATGAAGTCCCAGTTTTGTTTCTGAAACATTGCAATGTTATAGTTTCATTGTCTAGTTTCTGCAACGTCTCATTTTTCTTACATCTCTGAGAAATGTTTCAGAGACATTTCAGCAACGTTGGATTCAGTCATCATGCATGCGTGGCGGCTATCCGGGACATTTTCTGCGGCGGCCATGTTGTTACCTTCAACGCTGACCGGGAGTCGTGCACATCTTATGAAGAATAATGTTGTTTATTGAGTGGTAAGTTGAATATTATTAATGCCAAAGTGTGTTTAATTGTGTTATACTTATGCACGCTATATATTTAATATGTGTTGTGAAAAAGTGAGTGGAAACAAGGCAGTTCAAGCCAGTGTTTAAAGAAGTATTTTGTTTTGTTTGTTTAATTAAAATATGTGGACGTAAAGAAGCACTGAACTTCTCCACCTCATGAAACTATAATCGCGAGAAATAAGTTGCCTGCGTTGTGTGTAGTGAAAAAGTGAATGGTCGAGACGCAAAGTATTTCCCTGCATGTTTTCTGTTAAAAATAGCTATATAGTTTTCGTTTACGGTATATGACCCCCCTAAATTTTGCACAAAATTTGTCCTCTTTTTAAAAAATGTTGTTTCTCACTTCCCTGTGCGTAGTGAAGAGGCGTAGAATACCACGTAAGTTGTTACGTTCAGAGCCTCTATCTAATACAGATTACGAATCAACTAATTTGTTCTGTGACATCGTTACGTAATGTAAGTCTACGGCAGCACCACAGCCACGGTCATACTTGTTAGATCAGCTCTCGATTGGTTGCACAAGCTATCAAGAATAAAATTATCCTATGAAAAAACCTTTAATAATAGCTCAAATGAACATAGCAGTCATAATCAAAATTCTGTTTACAATGAAGTGCAATTATAAACAAAACAAACATGATACTGACTTTAAAAAAAAAAAACACAGCCCTCTGAAAGTGACAGTATGCCATGACTACTAGTAGTGTCACAGTGCCATGACTAGACAGTGTATATTATAAACAAATGACTAGCTATGCCTGGCTATCAAGCTAGTGTTCATATAAGTATTTTGACCTGTCTCATTATCCACTATAATGTGAGACATTCTTGTTATGGAATACATGTAAGATCAGAAGAGATTTTGTTGGTTACTCACTGACGTTAATCATCTCTCTCTTTCTCTCTCATGTAGTCTTGTATAGTTTTGTTTCTCATGAGGCTTGTGATGCCCTCCATATACAATATTCATAATTTATTCGTGATTAGGTAGGTAGAATTATAGATTATTGACAAAAATGTTAAATAAAATGTTAAAATGTAATTATGATGCTGCATGATTGCACAAGTTGCAGATGTTGTATTTAACTTGACATGCTAAAAGAAAGATGAAACATGTAATTTTTTCTGCGGAATGCCGAGGAATTTTCTAAAAAAGTAGATGGAAACACTGATTATCACTAATATTAACGATTTGGATGTTACATGACATATTGAGCATTCACTAAAAATCTTTATGCTAGTTCTGAGCAAATAATATGAAGTAAAAGCAATTTTTCTTGCCAAGATGGAATTGGTTTTACAGGGTTCTCCGAGGTTACCTTTATAAAAAAACTGAATGGTGCTGACATGAAGAATGTAAATTCTTGATGTTGCTTTGCAATTTTCTTCAATGCTAAGATGTTTATGACTCCAACAGTTAGTTTTTATGCAGATTTAGCAGTAATTGAGTATTCTATGGCTGATTTAAGATTAGTTTCTTTCGCAAGAATGATCATTTTTGGACAAACTTTGGATTTCAAGTTACAATAATTCAAAACTATGAAACAATACAAGTTTAATATACTATATTTAGGACATTTGTGGTTCAATTGTTATTATTATGTTTCAAGAGGTAAAAAATTGGTAATATTTAGTTGTTTTTATGCTAAAAATCCATTCAATCATCGTTTCTTCGTAATTAGGTAGGTAGAATTATGGATTATTGACAAAAATAAATTAAATGGGTAAAATCTAATTATGATATTGCACAAGTTGCAGATGTTGTATTTAACTTGGCATGTTAAAAGAAAGATGAAACATGAAATTTTTTTCTGCGGAATGCCGAGGAATTTTCTAAAAAAGTAGATGGAAACACTGATTTGCATTAATGTTAACGACTTGGATGTTACATAACATATTGAGCATTCACAAAAATCTTTATGCTAGTTCTGAGCAAATAATATGAAGTAAAAGCAATTTTTCTTGCCAAAATGGAATTGGTTTTACAGGGTTCTCCGAGGTTACCTTTATAAAAAAAACTGAATGGTGCTGACATGAAGAATGTAAATTCTTGATGTTGCTTTGCAATTTTCTTCAATGCTAAGATGTTTATGACTCCAACAGTTAGTTTTTATGCAGATTTAGCAGTAATTGAGTATTCTATGGCTGATTTAAGATTAGTTTCTTTCGCAAGAATGATCATTTTTGGACAAACTTTGGATTTCAAGTTACAATAATTCAAAACTATGAAACAATACAAGTTTAATATACTATATTTAGGACATTTGTGGTTCAATTGTTATTATTATGTTTCAAGAGGTAAAAAATTGGTAATATTTAGTTGTTTTTATGCTAAAAATCCATTCAATCATCGTTTCTTCGTAATTAGGTAGGTAGAATTATGGATTATTGACAAAAATAAAATAAATGGGTAAAATCTAATTATGATATTGCACAAGTTGCAGATGTTGTATTTAACTTGGCATGTTAAAAGAAAGATGAAACATGAAATTTTTTTCTGCGGAATGCCGAGGAATTTTCTAAAAAAGTACACTGCTGTTTGTGAAAATTGCAACACCCAGAAATAATGGCCCAAATGAATCCAAACTCGTAGGATGTGTAGAACAGTGTACCAGCAATAAGTGATTAGGATTGCAGAGAGATGGCGTGCATGTAGGCCCAGCAGCGCCCTCTCTTGTGTAACCGGAGAGGTCAGTGTTACGCCAAGCTCAGTCTGTGAAGAGCCGTCAAACGAAGTGGAAACGTGAAAGCAAGTGCTGGTATGCCTCGTCGACGTCAAAGGGTGCAATATCAGCATGTGAGTGTGTTCGAACGGTGCAGAATGAGCGATCTCCGGGAAGCGGATTTGTCATACCGTGACATTTCGGCTCGTACAGGGCATGTTGCTACGACAGTGATGCATGTGTGGAGCCAGTGGATAGAAGAGGGTCGTACACAGCGACGAGCAGGTACTGGACCACGCAATGTAACCACAGCACGGGATGGCCGCCATCTTGTCCGCATGGATGTAACGGACCGTACAGCTTCGTCCACAGTGTTGGCTCGACGCTGGAGCACTACAACGGTTGTGGACCTGTCTGCGTCGACGGTACGACGATGTCTGCTGCGAGTTGGGCTGGTGGCACGCATGCCATTGCGTCGGCTTCCATTGTCCAGAAACCACAAACGCCTCAGACTGCAATGGGCACGTAAATGCCGTCGCTGGCTTGCTAAGTAGCAAAATGTAGTGTTTTCGGACGAGTCCCGCTTAAACTTGTCGTACAGTGATGGCCGCATAGGTGTTAGACGCTACCGGGGTGAACGCAATCTGGCAACCTGCATTGTTGAACGGCAAAACGGACAAACGCCAAGTGTGATGATTTGGGGCGCCATTGGACACAACATGCCATCTCCCCTCCTATGTATTGAAGGCAATCTGAACAGCAACCGCTACGTCAGGGAGGTTTTAGAGCCTGAGGCACTGCCCCTCCTTCAGGCAACTCCACATGCCATATTTCAGCAGGTCAATGCCCGGCCACATGTGGCGAGGAATGTGCAAGCCGTCTTCGAAGAACTACACTTACCACTGCTTCACTGGCCTGCACGTTCGCCTGACATTTCGCCCATCGAATATGTCCGGGATATGGTTGATCGGCAACTTGCTCGTCATGGTCCTCCAGCAACCACTGTTGATGCTTTGTGGACTCGCATACAAACCGCGTGGAGGGAGATTCCCCAGGAACATATCCAGGCCCTCCTTGATTACATGCCACGACGTGTAGAGGCTCTGTTTGCAGCACATGGGGGCTTCACACCATACTGAATTCTCAAGGTCAGATATCATATACAGGTCTGTAACTCTAATCGTTTGTGTATTGGCATGTACCTAATCTGTGGTATAAAGTTCATTTCAATCATACGTTTCCTTCTTGGTGTTGCAATTTTCACAAACAGCAGTGTAGATGGAAACACTGATTTGCATTAATGTTAACGACTTGGATGTTACATAACATATTAAGCATTCACAAAAATCTTTATGCTAGTTCTGAGCAAATAATATGAAGTAAAAGCAATTTTTCTTGCCAAAATGGAATTGATTTTACAGGGTTCTCCGAGGTTACCTTTATAAAAAAACTGAATGGTGCTGACATGAAGAATGTAAATTCTTGATGTTGCTTTGCAATTTTCTTCAATGCTAAGATGTTTATGACTCCAACAGTTAGTTTTTATGCAGATTTAGCAGTAATTGAGTATTCTATGGCTGATTTAAGATTAGTTTCTTTCGCAAGAATGATCATTTTTGGACAAACTTTGGATTTCAAGTTACAATAATTCAAAACTATGAAACAATACAAGTTTAATATACTAGATCTAGGTCATTTGTGGTTCAATTGTTGTTATTATGTTTCAAGAGGTAAAAAATTGGTAATATTTAGTTGTTTTTATGCTAAAAATCCATACAATCGTCATTTCTTCGTAATTAGGTAGGTAGAAATATGGATTAATGACAAAAATAAAATAAATGGGTAAAATCTAATTATGATACTGCACGATTGCACAAGTTGCAGATGTTGTATTTAATTTGGCATGTTAAAAGAAAGATGAAATATGACATTTTTTCTGTGGAATGCTGAGAAATTTTTCTAAAAAAGTAGATGGAAACATTGATTTTCACTAATGTTAAAGATTTGGATGTTACATAACATATTGAGCATTCACTAAAAATCTTTTTGCTAGTTCTGAGCAAATAATATGAAGTAAAAGCATTTTTTTTTGCCAAAATTCAATCTGTTTTACGGCATTCTCCAAGGTTAATTTTATAAAAAAAACTGAATGGTGCTGACATGAAGAATGTAAATTCTTGATGTTGGTTTGCAATTTTCTTCAAGGCTAAGATGTTTATTTTACTTGTGCAAAATATTGTTTTTTGAAATGGAAATTCTGACCAGAATTGATATTATGACATTATTTACTTTCAGGAAAAAATGAATGTTACTGCACTCCAACAAGAGGTTATAGCGGAGAACCTGCAATGAAATACTTCTTAACAGAACAGAAGCAATTGTATTTTGACAAATTTAGACAAATAAAGAATATATTTTATGAAAAAATATTATTTTTACGTATAATAATTTTTCTTTCAGGTAATGCATGTCCAATTTTTAGAGTTCAATGGTGACATGGATACTGTCTGATCACTCGCTGTTGTAAAAAAAAATGTATCAAAGTATGCTTATTTATATTTATTTGGTTCTTTGAATTGATGTTTTAAGTCCACTTTATGCACAAATAGGCTAATCGGGACTGGACCTACAAATCAAAATGGGACCCGTATCACTGCAATGTGCCTCTACCAGAGTTTCGAACCAGAAATCCCTTCATTACAAGGAGCTTAATTCAATTTCTCAGTGTATTCTGAAACTGACCAATCCATCCTAATCACCATAACAACGTTGAAAGTCAAACATGGGTGAAATATAAATGATTAAAAAATAATAGAAATGAGAACATATACACTACCGACAAAAAGTTTAAGACCACCAGGAAAAAGTGCCAAAAATCAGTAGAAATGAATCCATTTCGTAATTAATGTACAAGAAACACATGTAAGAATCTGCTTGGCAATGTACAAACATAGGTACATCCACTATACATACTAATGTCACCTCATATTTTGCTTTCATCAATATGTCCGCCATGGGCCTTAATGACAGCAGCCCAAACACGTGGCATGCACTCCAATAGTTTGTCCAGATAGGATGGTTGAATGTTGCGCCAGGCATCGTTGATGAATTCCCATAGCTGTTGAGTGTTGCTGGGTACCTTCTTTCTGATGTCCCTATCAATTTGGTCCCATAGCAGTTCAATTGGTGAAAGATCAGCAGACTGTGGTGGCCACGTCATAAGAACTAATACCCCTTGTGTAGCCTTGCTTTCCAAATACCACGTGCACAATTTGGATGTATGTTTGGGATCATTATCTTGTTGAAAAATAAACCCATTACCAACAAGACGACGACCAGAGGGGATGGCATGATTCACCAATATCTGATGATACTTTTCTTATACCAATGGTCCCTGAATTTTATGAAGGTCCCCCATCTGGTTTCCGGCAAAACATCCCCACACCATTACACTTCCAGCCCCATGTTTCACTGTGGAAACAAGACAATGTTCTTTCATTCTCTCACCGACCTTTCGACGCACAAAGGTTCGCCTATTGCTGCCAAATAATTCACATTTGGATTCGTCGGTCCAGAGTACCCGTTTCCAGTTATCGACAGTCCAACCTTGGTGCATTTTAGCCCAGGCCAATCGTTTCGTGTTGTTCACAAGTCCTAACAATGGCTTTTTAGCAACTACTCTGCCATGCAGCCCTTCTTCACGCAACCTATTCTTCACCGTTGACACAGACACAGGCGTCACTCTGCTGTTATTCAGGGAAGTAGCGATGACTGGTGCTGTTAGGTGCCTGTTCCATTTGCTAGTTAGTGTAATATATCTATCGTCAGTTGCAGACGTTACACGAGCTCTTCACTACGTGCACGGTCAGCATGACTGTTGGTTTTACGGTATCTGTCCAATGCACAATGAACACCAGTCTTGGAAATATTCAGTTTTCTTGCTATTTCGCGTTCCGAAAAACCTTCATTTTTCAGTGCACATATCACAGCATGCTTTTCAACCGAAATTGCCTGTTCCCCACGATGACGAGCCACTTCACACAGCTCCACTTACCTTGCACACCTGACACACAATAATGGGCTCGCAATGTCGCCTGCATGAACAGCAACTGACCGTGAGCCACTGATTAGGATGCACATGAGGCTGGCTACCGTACTGACTGGTTTCACGCACACAGCTGCAATGTTGCCACTTTCAGCAACGTTTTTGTCACTTTCCATTTTGCCAACCACATGCTACACCTTCGGAAAAAAATTGGTTTCTCGTCTTGCGAGGTTCAAACTAGACTACATTGCATTTTCCATGTGCATCATCGTCACGTCTTTCTTGGACAGGAACCGTTGGTTCCATACAACACTCCATACTGATTTTTTGGCCGTTTTTCATAGTGGTCTTAAACTTTTTGTCGGTAGTGTAATTATATCTTTGAAGTAATAATTCAATGTAAATTGCTTACAAGTAACATTAAGAGAATTAATTTTTCTAGCTAGTAACTACAACCTCTGATACACACTACACATTTAATATTATAGAGAATGTCAAAACTTTTCATTGATTTATAAATTTTTAGTTATTATTCAATTATATTATTCGTATTGTTACTGTCTAAATTTGCTAAAGTTTAGCTTGTCTCCACTTTGCACTTGTGAATTTATATTTATTTCCCAGTTGTGGTTACTGGTTCATTTACTGAATTTATTTTGTGGTCAAAGTGTATCTACATTTCTCCAATTATGTAAGTATATAGGATATTATTACATTCATTTTGAATTTTTATTTGAGATACGTAAAAGGTGAGGATGTCACATAGTAAATTTTAGTATCCGAAAGTTATATTTGAAGACATGTGCTCAATTTGTGATGTTTGAAATTAATTTGGAATATTGCTGTGTAACTCTGAAAGTTCGAACACCATATAGGTTGAAAACCATACATGTGGAACATGTATTCTGTCCAGGAAAAATGTTTTCATTCATACAGAGACATTATAGTAGAATTTTCAGATGACCGTGACTCGTAGAATCATGAATGAATTTCATACAACACTAAAATGCTTCCAGCCTCTCATCTATTAGTAGAGGGGACGGGAGCATTATGCTGATCACATCACTCAAATCCCACCTTCTTTGTGACAGGGTGCAAAAAACCACGGAGAGCTTATTATTGCATGTAAAACTTTACACACATTTGAAGGTAGTTTAGGATTTGGTGGCGAAAACGAGTATTTTTCTTTTTTTAGTTGTAACTGTTGTCTGGTGTGAATGAATGTGTATTTCGTAATTTTATGCATTTCCCCCCCCCCCGAGAATAATTGTAGCAATTGAGATACGTGGTCATTTGAGGAGAGGTAAAATAAATATCATTCCTAATTAGGTATCAAACATTGTGAATTTTATTTTCAGGAAATTATTTACAAATAAATATTGAAGTAAAGGGGCTTAACCCCAATAGGCCCCCTTAAATATTTCACTCGTGAATACAGTACTGATTCCATTCAATATAACCGTAATGTACAATTATATCACTGTAATGTAGCTGAAATATCACAAAACCTTACGGAAATGTATTTGTAATGTTACACTGACATGTTTCTGCAATGTTACATTGACACCTGTCTGTAATGTTGCACTGATATGTTTCTGTAACATTACGAATGTTATGTTAGATTCGCGGACATTTTTACATTGCTGAAACATACCTGAAACATCACAGCAATGTTTCGCAATGTTGCTGCAATGTTACAATGTTTCACGAGTTACGTATCCGTAACATATCTGAAACCATCTTGTGCTGTATGGGCCCTCGCCCCTGTAGGTGTCAGCGCGTAAGCTTTCGCATACATGAACTTGGGAGAGTTTCTCTTTGCTTTCTACCATGCTTTGTGCCAAAAATATGACTGTTTAAAACCCCACCATTATTTTTCGGACACACTGTATTTTAGAGAAGAAGTAAAAACAATCAGAATACTTGCATATTTGTGAGAAATAAGGCAAGCGACAGCATGAAACAGCTCGAAATACGCAAGAGATTCGCTAATCTTTGCGCATCGAAATGAGGGCCCAGTACTACCCCTCGCGCCGACGGCTCAGCCAATCGCAGAATGGTGAGACTCTCTCTGGTCTCTGCCGGTACCGAGAGTAGCCGAACGCTTCCGAACAGGCAGACACCCTACGAGATCCAACAACCTGTACTTTCCCCTCACTCTTGAAGGTCTGGGTCATAACAGGCTCTTTTTTCAGCCCCATCTCCATGTTTACAGCCACGCAGGGTTACTCTGGAGTTATCAAGATTCTTCCGAGTGTCCAGTGGCGTGCTCAAGGAGGGGTTGGTGAGGGTCATAATCCCTGCTTAGGCTCAATATTCTTTAAAGAAAAAAAGGAAGAAAAAAAAGACAGGAGAATATGGCAAAATGAGGAATTCAGGAATCACTACTGAAAAGTACACGTAACCCCTTCCCCTTCGAAAATCCTGGGCACACCACTCGAATGTCTGCTATGTCCACTTGTTAAGAGGAAAAGTACACATTGAACGATATGAAATCTGCTTTTCATGGTTCGCGTGGACCTCAGCTTCGAGGTGAGCTAAGCGTCACCGTGCTCCAGTCGCGTCGGGTGCGAAAAAACGGGACACTCACCACTACGCTTGCCTTCACCTACCGGGGAGCTTAAACAAGTCCCAGACGCATGGCACGTTGACAGTAAATGAAGCAGAGCTCGGTGACGCTTACATCAGCTGGAAGATGAGGTCCACGCGAATTGCGTGTACCATAGCTTCAAGCTGAAGTAAGCGTCGTCGTGCTCCAGTCACGTTCGGTATGAAAGAAACAGAAAAAATTCATAAAAAGCTGATTCTTCTTACCTTTAAAAGCGACAATTGAGGGTCGTGCATTTCAGTTTCCGTCATATTTAATAATTCTCGTAGTATGGGATAGAATCATATGTCTGTTGGAGTCGCAAGGTCTGTGGTATGAGCTTTAACATTGAATTGGCAATAACCTTGGCGTTTATCGCAGAGAAATATTGTGACCCCTCCCCCTCCGTTGAAAGATCGACCCTGACGTTTGGCAAATCTTGCGATGCCACTGCTCTCAAGATACTTCTCGAACAGCGAAACGTACATTGGTGACCGTTTTCTTTGTGTTGGGAGAGATTTTTGTTTTTTGCTGATTTCAATACTTTTGTTTGTCTGTGAATAACACTATATTTTTCATACTGGAAAGTTGAGTAAAGTTTTACAATTTCATCACTTGTCAAATTATTTGATTTGATTTGATTTATTTTACTTCGCTTTTTGTGTCACTTTTGGCTAATTTGCAAAGATAGTTATGAGTGATGATATGATGAAATTGATGAACGGACACTCACAAACATCCATACCCTCTGCCACATTATTGAGGATAAAATATGGATTTTTGTTGTTGTTGTGAAGGTGTGGTGTTAGTTGATTTTTGAGGTTGTTGTTATTGATGGCGTAGTTCCATGAACCAACTCTCAATAATTTGGTTCCCTGAAGCAACATACTGTTAAGTTATACCTGTTGCATTGAATTAATTGGCCTAGCAAGAGCAATATTTATGAATTTTATTTCATTACCACCACACTCGACGCACAAGCGTCAACCTTTGATAAAATTTTATGTGCGCTGAAAAGGTTTATAATGCTGAAGAAATTAGGCAGTGGCTGAGGTCAAACGCCTTTAGCTGGCTGGGGCACGTAGAAAGGATGCAACCGCACAGAGCAGTATATAAGATCTACCAAGGGAAACAAGAAGGCAAGAGGAGTGTTGGCAGACCCAGGAAGAGATGGCTCGACCAGGCGGAAGAAGACCTCAAACAAATGTTCATAATATGACGGAGAACGAGGGAAGGAGGCCAAGGCCCTGCGTGGGCTGTAGAGCCGTGGAGTAAGTAAGTAAGTGAGGATAAACGAAAGGCCAGGCTGTCAGTATGATATAGCAGGAAATGGATTTCAATGAACTAATCAGTGTCAGTGAAACAGAAATGTGTTTATTTATGCTGACTTCATTGAGGTTGGTACAGACAGAGATACCCAGATTTCTTCTCCTGGACATGCAAAACATGTACTTCCATCCCCACCAAGTTCTCTCCGTATTTATTTGTGTTTCATTGTAATTTAATTCCTTATTTAAACAGGAAACGTAGTCCCTTAAAAAACGAACATAAATTAAGAGTACTTTAAAATAATATCCCTTAGGAAAATATGTGCACCTAAAAGGGACGAGAAGACATGTTAGAGGAAAAAGCTAAATAATTTAGAACTGAACAATTTGTTTTCAAGTCGTAGTGTACCTTACATTGCTGAGCGATCCTGGCCTTCGTAAAAGGTAGGATATACAAAGAATGCGTTTACGACAGCAGTATACATTTCCAGTATCATGAGTTGTAAAAGGGAAGTAGGGGAGAGCGAAGGTAGGAGATCGGAGGTGAGAGGAGAGGACATTCGGTGTTTGGCTTGGAAAGAAGGAGGAACATTGAGAGGACGGACTGATGAACTATTTAAGTCTAGATATTATTAGAATGATCAAGAAGACTTAGGGGGCAGCCATATGGCACGGATTGAAGAGGAAAGAAGAGTTTGCAGGATTCTTGCTGAGAAACCTGATGTTAAAAGACCTGTATGAAGGCCAAGACGTTGAGATGTGTCGGTCTAGAAACCCATTTTCTCAGATGGTAAAAAGTACTTTTCGTGAAAAAAGAACATTTTGTGAAACAAAATGTGTAATAGAGACCGTTACACAGCTTATACTTAGGAATGGGATTTATGTATACGTTGATGTATTCCACTTCGGAAAATTCCTCATCCGCTCTTAGGGAAGCGTAAAAGACAAAAACAAAACGTATGTCGGTTTAGGTGACTTTCCTCTAATTATTCTTTGTCTTCAAGAGATGAGAAAGGGTTGTGCTACTGTATTATCCATGCGCGATAAGTATTCTGGCAACGAGGTGCTTCGTCCCATCTGACGTACTTTTTCCAGGAGTTGGTCTCGGCAATATTTATTTCCCTCATAAAGTTTCTCACAGGGAGGCCATGCCGCCACGAGTACGTTTCATAAAGCATTCCGCGGGGGAACGAGAAACCTCTCCAGCTGAATAAAACGAAAAGAACAACGAGAAATATATGCTTTAAAGAAATCCCCTTCAACGGCGCCTGCTGAGTTAAACGAATACATAAAATTTTTATGCGCCGATACAACTCTTAAATTAAAAGCTGGAGGTAGTTTTGGCCGAAATGCATAATACAGGGACGGTTTCCTTATATTGCTGCTTTGCTTTCCTCCAAAGTATCTGTCCAACTGGTGACATCTTCAGATATACCCTGTCCCATCTATCTTTGGAGTAAGGACGCGCATAGCGGCAGAGAAGGGGGGAATCGAGTGCGCAGAGCAAATCAATACACGCTGCTGGGAAGGTTGGTAACTGCAGTCGCTTCCCCTCCCCTCCAGGCAATTCCCTCACACGTGCTCATTGGCGGAGGCGTCTCGCGTCACTACTTGTGCAGAAACTTGTTTTCGTTCGCCTGCTCCAAAGATAGCTGGGACAGAGTGTACAATGTAAGTCAGTAGAAAGCATAGACACAAGGAAAGTCAGGAAGGAGCCCTATCCACAGTAACATTTGACGTCGTAGAGGCATGACAGGCCGCACAAGCCTGCGTTCGATTGGCAAAATATTCAAGCAACACGTGTCGTCTGTCGCTTCTCGCTTCGTTGAGAAATCTCCCTAAGGGAACTTTCACACCACAAGCGACACGAGCCCATTCAGTCAAAAGCAAAACATTCACCGCACAGACCGAAGAGTCACGATGCACGGTATTCAGAAACGGCCCAGTCTGAAAGACACGTGCGGCTTATCGTGTCTCTTCATTTCGAAATGTTACTCGTGGTTTGCTTCCAAGCTTCTAAAGTCTCACTAAGACACAAAATTTGAATCTTTTTGCCATTTAGCGTCGCTATTCTGACACTTCTTGCTAATCGCCACGATGAAAATTAGTGATGATGAAGGTACGGTCGGCAGGATCTCGAACCCGGCAACTTTTGTGGCAAGATTGAAAGGCGACCAATCAACGAGCTTCGTCATCCAGGTCGCAAACGTTTTTACTTCCTTATTTTGCCACCTTCTGCTGCTTTTGGCGCTGTTGTTTTCTTAAAGGTAATGTTAGCCTGATTTGGGAATAATGCACATACAGTGCTACATTAGTTGTCGGAAGACCCGAAGACCCGTGGTTCGTTTTCAGGCCATATTACGTCTTTTTTGCAATGGAAGCTGAGAATCTAAACCTATATCGTATTTGTATTTGGCATAGTTTACGTTGCTTGTCTGTCTCTCTAGGTTAATCGCAGCTATGAAGATTTGTCGCGAATTAACGAAATAGATGAAGGATCAGTGTCTTACCCAGGATTCAAGCCTAAGACCGTTGGTTTCATAGAACGTTTCACTAACCAGCCAGCTATGGGCGTTGACTTAATGCTTGACAATTCGGATGAGTCTTGCTGCAATATTCCTGAGGTGGCTGGTTCATCTCTCACAAAGAAGAAAATTAATGGCGCCTGAAGACGTCAACTCGCTCTCTTGAAATCTAGCATTATTTACGCTGATGATGTAAAATTATATAAAGAGATTACTAGTGTACAAGATACATTAAAACTTCAAGAAGATCTAAATGCATTATGAGAGTGGAGTTGTATAAATGATCTTAGTTTTAACATAAAGAAGTGTTGCTTTATGCAGTTAACAAATAAGATAAATACTATTCATTATACATACTCTGTAAATAGTCAATTGCTTCCTCAGGTGTTCGTAGTAAAAGACCTTGGTGTTCTTATTGATTCTTCCTTGACGTTCAAACAGCATATCTCACATGCTGTTAATAACACATACAAAATACTAGGCTTTGTTATTAGAAATACTAAGAATTTCAGAAGTATAAACTGTATAACAACTATATGCAACAGTATTGTAAGAAGTAGACTGGAATATGCTTCTATTATCTTGTCACCAATCTACAAATCACATGAAAATACCGTGGAGAGAACACAGAAGAAATTTTTGAGGTATTTATATTATATAAAATATAAAAAGCCAGTACAATATAATGTGCCATATCAAAATTTGCTGCATGAATTTAATTTTAAAAGCCTTTGTAATAGGTGGAACATTCTGTATCACTTATACTTACATAAAACTGTAAGTGGTATGTTAGACAATAGTTATTTCCTCAGTCAACTACAATTCAATACCAGAAAAAGTAATTTACGTGGGCGAAACTTACTGATTCCGAAAATTCCCAAAACTGAGAAATATAAAAGCAGCCCATTAAGTAGAATGTGTGATTTGTATAATACGCTTTCAATGAATAACCAGGCCTTAGATTTATCATTGCCATTCACACTATATAAAAAAAATGATTGAAACAGAATTATGACAAAATACACTGTAATCATTCCGGTATCACTATTCTCCCATTATTTTTCATTGTATTCTACAATTATATATCTATAGGTATTTTATGTATGTAATTATTGCACAAGTCTTTGTTCTTGTATGGTGAAAGACAAGAGAAAGCGTCAGATTGTTTAATTTAATTATTGATTATGTTATTGATTAATTGTATTATCGGTGGATGTATGTTTATATATTTGCTAATTGTATTGTTTTCTTTGTATTTTTTTTCCTGCCGTCTGTAATTGGAGGTTTACCTCTGTTGAGGGCAGTAAATAAATAAATAAATTAATTAATTAATTAAAAACTGTGGATAAATATAGAAAAAATATAATGTCCTATGAAAAGCACACGAAAGAATGATTGATGATGTTATCCTCTATCCACAACTCATACAAATGTAGTACTATTTTCCCAAATCATCTGCATATACATACATACATACATACGTATATATATACATATCTTCTACATATATAAAATAGATGTATGTGTGTGTCTATATATGTTTGTTCCTGCATAACTCTCGAACGCCTGGAGCGATATCAACCAAACTTGGTACACGTATCACTTGTAATCTCGAAAGAAATACTGTGGGGGTAAGACACCCTTGGCATCCCTAGGGGTAGGGGTGGGAAGAGGGTGACATATAAAAATAATCCAAAACTACCAATATTAAATTCCTCACAAAACTCAGCCGCGACTCTATGCATCCCGCACAACGATGGTGTTTCTCGGGTTGTCTAACATTCAGACTGATATGAATTTGTGTTACGAAAACGACCGATATGAGTGTGGAATCAATAGTTTTCGGAGTCGCTAAGGTAATTGGTGACATTCAGGATGAAATAAAATTACTTACATTTTACACTATAGTTAGAATTCATTATTTTCCTGTCTAATAGAAGATTGGGATAAATAAATACCCGGGCAACGCATGGCAATCAGCTAGTAATAATATTGTATATATATATATATATATATATATATATATATATATATATATATATATATATATTAAAGTGATCCTTATAATGGTAAGAAAAAATCAACAATGTATATACTCTGAGCCCTCACAATTGTTCTGTGATGTAAAAAAATAATGTGTTTAAAATTTTAACTTTATAAATTTATATTTAGGGGTACCTCAATACGTTCAAAGTTTTACCTTATACAATTTGTGCAGAAATATTGCTGTATTAATAATTTTGATAAATTCCACACGAAAATCTTTATCAACATCAATTAGGTCTGTAACAGATAACAGAACATTGTTGGCGCTTGAAATAATATGAATTGTTATTACTGAAATTACTTTATTCATGGGAGATTAAGTTTTCTTCTTGTTGTCGGGCTAACAATGCCCATGTTGTTCCACAATTTGTAATAAATATTGTTTCTGGTCTTCATTCTTAGTTATAAGTTCAATATACTCTTGCTTAAGTGCCACACCCCTTTCAGCGTTCTCATTAACAACTCTTAAATGTTTAACTGTTGCCTTTGCTTGTTTATAGTCATCTCTGAGATGCAATTTTTTAGGATCAAAATCTAAGTAATCTCTTGGGATATTAAGGCGTTGAAAGAAATTCATGGTGCTTTTTGTCACAAAACCTTCAATCTTCATATCACAGGAACTCCTGCCACTCACCTGGATACGCTTAAGAGGTTCGTGGACCCCATCCCTTTCTTTAAGGAAATGAAGCATAGCTTTTTTTGAACTTGTGGACACAGTATTATCAAAAAAGGCCAAACCCACAAGCTCCTCACTTAAATTCCACAGATGACCTTCAAGTTTCTTGCTGGCAACTTTAGATATACCAGAATTAATCTTTTCATAAGCACTTAAATAGGAAGATGAGCTGTAAACCAACCTCTCATATAAATACACACAAGAAAAATGCAGATGTTACACAATCCGTTTTCTTCCAACATAGAGAGTTTGAATTGATGACGAAACATCCATATTTTAAACTAATACAACGCCTTTTAAATCCATCTACAATGATGGAAGACCCCAGAGGATATAAAGTGTATCCTACGTGGAGGAACGCCACCCAAGAAGCTAATTGGAAGCTCTAGAAATTCTCTGTAATCATCCCTGACTTAAGTTGCCTCAAGCTGGTTAACTTCAAATTGAGTCACAGTTTCCTTGTCATCTCCCAATGCTGCCAAAACTGTTGCAAGTGTTGCATTATTGGTTGCACTTTCGTAAGATGATTGATCAATCTTATTCCAGGACTGTTTCAAACGTTTAAAAATTGCTATATCGGGACCAGATGATGAATATCGCATAGTCTCGTTGAACATACTTGCAAGAATGAGTTCTAATATGTG
Organism: Lepisma saccharinum; assembly: GCF_977018435.1. Lineage (NCBI taxonomy): Eukaryota > Metazoa > Arthropoda > Insecta > Zygentoma > Lepismatidae > Lepisma > Lepisma saccharinum. Next base: position 14,254,482 of record NC_139232.1, on the reverse strand, counting down.
GTGCCGACATGCTAGGTAGAGAAGGTCGTTTTGCAACTTCTGTTCTAGAAGTATGAAAGCTCCATTTCTGTGACCTGTGTTGCTGGCAGTAGTGTCGAAGCACATTGCGCTAACTTGGCTAACTAGTTCCCACTCTTCAAGCAAAGTAGCCACTGCTCCTGCCTGCGCTTCTCCAGTTCCTGACTGCACCTTTGGTACGCCAGACACAATTACTGGTAGTCGGTCTACCTTTTCATTCCCAGTCAGGTCTGGAAGAAGTTTACCATCCCAGTGAACAACAAGGGATGAGTTTGTCCGGAAGGCTTCCTTTAAATTCTTTGGACGTTCTGCACGTGTTTTTTCTCGATATCTCCGAATAGAAGCCCTGTTAATATTAAGATCATCTACTTTGTGGCCAAGAGCCTCAGCAGTTGCAGCTAACAGACATGTGGCTTTCCTATCACTTAACTTTACTCTATCTAAGGCCATAGCGACAGATGGTGTGATAATGTTCATATGTGCCCTTTTACGGCTGGATGCAGTGGAAGTGGAAGGTGTAGCTGTGGCCATTGCTTGTTCAGTGCTTGATTTTGATTTCTCCTGTTCCGAATCATCACTATTACTTCAACTGTGCTCATCACTGGAGGGAATTAGAGCAGAACTTTCAGTCTGAGTCATATGTTGCTTCTGGTACTTCTTATGGAACTCTTGTTTTTGTCGTTTCCGTTGTTCGGCTCTAGTTTCTTTTAACGCTAACACTTTATCGACTTGCCCAAAGCAACCACGGCGACCGAGTCCTCTCTGTGCAAGAAGAAAATCCTTGTCGTCTGGGATCTTGATCATCTGCAGGGCTTCCTGATGAGCAATATCAAATAAATTGTCAAGGTCTCGTAAAATTAGAGACTCATTGCTTTGCTGCACATCTGTTTTCCTATTGGAATTTTTTTGCAGCGTAGTCCACTTTTCATGAAGCTTCTCCAGTTTTTTGATACAGTCCTGTTCATGACGAATGGGAATACAAACCTTTTCCCAAAACACAGAAGTTTGCTTCACAGCGAATTGTTTTTTTCAAGTTTTTTTTGCAGAAAAAGACAAGTAGCACTTGTTTATTTGAAGGTAAGTTGGATCCTTTAATTTCACTTTCTTAAGAGCCAATTAACCAAATTGTAGAGACCCGTCTAGTATTAGCTGCTGCTGCCATGTTCAGTTTTCACCATTCCAGGAAAAATGATATAAAAATGAGAAAAAACAGGAAATTTAAATTGATTGAGCAACGTCTAAATATGGTCTGATCTGCAAGAAACTTTTCACAACATTTTTTTTACATCATAGAACAACATAGGAGGGTCAGACAACAACATTTCAAAACTTCAAAAATAAGGAGCACCAATTTTCTTCTCCATGGGAAGAAAGGTTCCAGTGCTCTTCTTACGTTTGTTATTGTGGTCATTGTGCGAACCATTCAAAGTATTGTATTATGTTCATAAATGATCGTGGATCAAAGTTGTAACACACAACTTTTTTGTTAATACGTTAAGGTGCCGATACAGCGTTCCGTTGCGTACCGCCAGAAGAGCCTTGTGTGAGGGGGGCGTGTGTATATATGTGTGTGTGTGTGTGTGTGTGTGCGTGTTACATGGCAATAATAGAAATGGAGAAGTATTCAGGATTTCTTTTGTGGGAAACATGTTCTATTTTCACAATCAAGCTTAAACTTTGACCCCCGCAGCGACCAAACGACTTCTCTACAAAAGCCAATAGGCAAGAAAATACAATGGGAAAAGATTTCTTTTGAAGGAAAAGGCGAGGAAAGTGGTGAAGAAACATGGTGAGGGAGAGAAGCAACGTCCTTTAAACAGCTCTGTGACAAATGGTTCTTCCAGGTTAGTGTCTCCCTTAACGTTTTGCTTTTACGAGATTTGGGGAAACAATAAAACGAAGAAATGTTCTTGTTTAGTTTTGCATAAAAGGCACAGTTTTCCTGCACGTGGGGGAATAGGGTTAAGCACAATCTCAAGACGTCATTCGCACGTAACTGCACGGTAGAATAAATCCCTTTTTTATCCATGTGTCTAAAGTGCCTCTGCAAACATGTTCAAAGCAGTTAAAAAAGAATTCGGAGCGACGCAAAGTTGTATTTCGGGGCAATAATGAATATGATGTGGTCACATACCCGCATGGGGGTGGTTCGGTAGCTCTGAGAACTGTGGTGAACCATTTGCAGATCTGATTGGCTTTCTCGGACATGCACTTGTGAATACGTCCGCAAGTTGTGGAACTGGAGCTTTCCGAGAAACCAGTTTTACGTCTGTGCAAGAGGGGTTGCATACGTTTCAGGCTGAAACTGCTAGAAAACCGGTGGGTGTGTCGCGGTACTTTAGGATGCAACGAGATCATCCCAGAGATGCCGCAAGATACCTGGTATTTCATAAGTAATTGAGGGGTTACAAAAATTTATTGCAAGTAAACTATTGAACTTACGTTATTGAAACCAGTCCAGAATGATCGAGGAAAGCCAACAGTTTGTGCGTGTCTTTTGTTAAGCTGAGAGTTCAGATCCCTGCCGCTAGGTGACACTCAAAGCACCTACATTGCTCACAGTATTTTGGACAATGTTTTGGTCCTCCAAATCAGCGGACCTAACAACGTGTAGCTTCTTTTTGTGGGGTTTCATCAAAGACAGGGCATTCGTCTCACAGATGCCGCGTGATATCGCAGCCTTAAGGGACCGTATCATCGAAGCAATGGACACTATCGACAGGCCCATGTTGATGTGAGTGTGGCAAGAAGTAGACTGTCGTGTTGATGTGTGCCGTGTCACCCGTAGTACACACATTGAACATTTGTATGTGTCAATGGAACTGTTTGAGTTCCTCATTCGTTCTGGACTGTTTTCATTAAAGTAAGTCAAATACTTTACTTGCAATAATTTTTGTAACACCTCAATTATACCCGGTATTTTATGGATAAATGAAATCAAACAAAATACGAAAAAAAATATTTTTAGGAAGTAGGCAAAATAAATATTAAGTCAAATTAATTACTCTCGCGCCCAACAGATGGTGACACTGATCGACACACTCCTTCCTGCTGATCAATTAGTTACTCTTATATAGTTCCTGATATAAAACACTTGGCATATAACCATCAATCACAAGTCCCGCATAAACAAAACAAAACTCTTTTGAATGATTTACATTGTAGTAAACTTATTCTATTCTGTTGTTTGTTCCTTATATTATCTTTCAATAAATTAAACACATTAATACTGGAATAGGTATTTATTTGACAATAAATATAACTTTCTTCTGATAAATTACACTTGGATTCAAGATTAAAAATTGAAAAGAAAATATACGAAGGGTGCCCTAAGTTTTTAATCTCATTCCCAAGAGCGTCGCGAATGTAAAAATGTTTGTATGTATTTACCGGGGTTGCCAGAATTAAAGTTACCCAACTCAGACCCCTCTGTAGCCTGTTTGAGGCATTGTAGAATTCTGAAATTTGGTGAATCCACTATGCAGACCATGTGGAAGAGGATGGCGATAAAAAGATAGTTCAATTTTCCGCCACCACGTTGAAATGTGGCGCCTGTATTTCCAAGATGGGTTTTAAATATGACGTAAACTGCTCCAGTTGGGTATGGATTTGCCTTTACCTTGCAGTAAACGAGAGATTATTTTCTCGCAACTTCCAGCCACTAACAAATGTCTTTCTAATTAATAACTCAGCTAAATCACTTAACGTGATTATTTGAACAACCCATCATGGAAGTACATCGCCACATTTCAACCTCGTGACGAAAAATTGAACTTTTTTTATTTCTTATCGCCATCCTCTTCCCCATGGTCTGCATAGTGGATTCACCAAATTTCAGAATTCTACAATACCTCAAACAGGCTACAGAGGGCTCTGAGTTGGGTAGCATGTTGGTGACATTTAAAATGATCGATATTAGTGTGTAATCCATTGTTTTCGGGTCGCTAAGATGAATAGTGACACTCCTAATACCGTTCAACTCCAATATACCTCTGGTAACCCTAGGGCAGGGAGGGGGATGACATGTAAAAATAATCGAAAGCAACCGATATTAGTGTGTAATTCATAGTTTTCGTGGTCGCTAAGATGAATACCTTGCAACTCCAAGACACCCCTGGCACCCCTATGGGTGGGGTTGGGAAGGAGGTGACATGTAAAACGACCGATATTAGTATGGCATCCATAGTTTTCGGGGTCGCTAAGATGAATAGTGTCACTCCCAATACCGTTAAACTCCAAGACAACCCTGGCACCTATAGGGGTGGGGGTGGGATATTAGTTTGAAATCCATAGAATTCGGGGTCGTTAAGATGAATAGTGACACTCCCAATGCCGTTCAACTCCACGTTCATTTTACACTATAGTTAGAATTCATTATATTCCTGTCTAATAGAAGATTGGGATAAATAAATAAATACCCGGGAAACGCCGGACAATCAGCTAGTATTATTATAAGGATTGAATATGCATCCATGGACTGAATCGGCCCTAATTTTAATTCATATGTTTTTGTTATCGTTATAACTTGCTGTGGTTTATTTGTTGCATGTTGAAGTTTTTTTATAAAATCATGAATCCATGCATTTAATATTATGTAAAAACGCAATGAAAAAGGAGAGATAATGATAAGAAAGATTTCAATCTACCAATATGCATCAGAAATAGATTTGTTGTCGATTATACACGTGTACAGTGAGATCCATAAGTATTACCAAGTTTACTCCCTTTGTTTTATGCAATGAGAGCTTCAAGAACTGACACATAACAATCTGCTTACAACCTCTGAACCAGTATACGTAAAAATATAGCCCTTAAAAATACGTACGATGAAGATAAAAACCAACGAAAATATTCATGGACAATTTGCTGAGCAATGCTTGTGTATCCCACTGTACGTGAGGCAAGCAAATGATACACTAAGCTGAATGATTTTCTTCGTTCAGTCTAGGCAGGTTGAACATATTCACCAAGAAGAAAAATGCACCTAAGGAAGGAAAAGGCAATTGGAAATGTGGAGGGAAGGCAACATCGATTTGTCCAGGACCACGGAGATGACCAGAGAACAGCCGGAAGTCGAATCAAGGAGGAACTCGACAGTGAACGAGAGGAAAGGAAATACTTTCAGTTGGGATGAGACAAAATATGAAGACTTTGGGGAGTCGAGCGACAACAGATGAAATAAAGTAAAGCAGAACGGAGAAACAAAAATCATGAAATTATGGCCGATTCAGCCCATAGCTGCATACTTAAACTTTATAATAATATTTGGGCTGAGCCGATACTGATTCCGATATATCGTTATCGCCCGATACCGTGGTATAGGAAAATATCAGTTGGGTTTTGTTTACCGATACCGGCCGGCTACTTTTTGAACAAGCGCGGTGTCCACAAAAATGCCGCGGGACACTTTCGCTGAATCGAATTATCCTTGAAGTTATGCAAAAAATCGAAGATTCTGTTGATTTTGAACCAATACTATGCGAGAAAACTACATTTTGTGATTACTTAAAAGGAATTTTTATATTTTGAAGCAAAACTTTGGTAGTGATGTTTATAATTGAAGTGGAATATTTCACTTACTAATATTAATCCACATTGTGAACAATTTTTAATTCTTATAACTTTCAATCATCGGTATCTGTATCTTTGGGGTTTGGTAAGAATATCGGTATAGGTATAGTTCAAAGCGGTATCGGAACAGCCCTAAATAATATATAAAACACATCCTAACTCATTTTATGTCATTTTGGCTATAAATTAACATTTCGTATCACGCCAAAGGCGTGACTTGAACCCAGGACCCCCGGCGTCATAAGACGATAGACAAATCTCTTCGCCAAGGGGTCCTGCTGAGGCGCTGGAAGTAGCTTCTTAAAAGCATAGTTACAACAGCAACCTTCAGTGCATCTGAAATCTCCGCTGATAGGGAATCCACAGGAAATCAGTTGAAATAACGCAACGTCAGCCTTATGCAAAAAGCACGGTTAACGGCAGGATGGAACTGCTTCAACGGCTTTAACGATCGGAAATTTTAATCTCCCTTCAATAGATCAAGAGACCATTTCTCATCTCCAGTTATAGTCCGAAAGCTTTAGAGTGAACAGTTGTTGTCTCCAATTAACAGTCAGATCGATTGATACGTAAGGAGTTACAGCGGAAGTTTTGCTCCCGAAAGAAGTTTCATTTCAAAACCGTGCTTTGTCTACTAAATCAGCGGGATGAACATCTCTACAAGACACCAGTGGTATACGAATATTTCTTTATTCCTTTTCTATGATTCTCATGACCCTGTCAGACCAGTCAATCAAAGTGTAAATATCGAATGTTAAAGTGTTCTCCTTCTTACAACGGGGTGAACCCCCTTGCCTCTACACGCGTACGTCTTACATAAGCGAGTGGCTTCAGGCTGGTATAGCCGGAGTTCGATCCCAAAAACCCTATGGGGTTTTATACTCCCCATAAAAAGCTCTTACACACCCTTCGGAAAAGAATTCTGGATAACCCCTGCACTAGGTTCTGACAAGTAGAAGAAGTTGCTAGCTAGGGTGGAAATTTGATCGCGTCTTCTGTATAATTGGGGATGCTCGTGTGGTTTGAACATGACAGCAATGAGACAGCTCGGGGTGGCCTTTCAGAAAATTTTGCTAGCTGAGGAATACCATCCAACGCATCCACCCTCATTTCGCACACTGCGAATGGAGCATATCGTGGTTATTCCGTAAACATAGCTGGAGGCCTGTTTAAGTTTGTGGCCCTTTTACAAGTAAATCCCCCACCCCCAAAAAAAAATTGCAGAGGAAGATTGGAGACTGTACGTGCATCGTCATATTGCATATTTCGTTTCGATGTGATCCGCGCCGAGTGCGAAATCCTAGGGGTCAGAGGTGATTTCCACCCTGACCAAAAGTATTGTCCTAAAATTCCTCCCCACCAAAAATTTCCGAGAGGAGAGAGATTTTGTTATAATTACTTAGATAAGCAAATAGTGGTAACTTTAATATTTATCTTTCTCCACACCCTCTCTCTATCTCTTTTAAGGGAAAACAGATCCACACCAATAACAATACATGCACAATAACAGTAAAGTAAGAATGCAAGACAAATATATATATATGAAATCTAATTGATTTGCATTAATATAAAGCAAAAACTGAACAAAAACTTGGCATTCTTAAACAGTTGCTAAATAAATCCCTTTATACATGTTTAATAATATATACTTAGATATCTAAGAATTTATTTTTATACATAATAATATGATAAATATTTATATAATATAATAATTCACACACTCACACAATATACAGGGTGTCCCAATAAAATATATATACTCAATTTGAATGATTATGACGTCAGTTATTATGAAGATACAGTTCGCTTTCAAAATTTAAAATAATCTACAAGTATGAGTAATTTTCTTTGTCAAACGCTTATTTTCAAACTGATTACCGTTCTGGTTCAGCACTGCAGGAAACCCGAAGCAATGGAATCCAAAGTCCAAGAACCATCATTTATTTCGTTATTTGGAAGGATCCTCCTTCAATGGTTCCCTTCAATTCGTCAACTGTTGCTGGTTTTGTAAAGTAAACTTCATCTTTTACGCATCCCTATACAAAAAGTATAGTGGCGTGTGATTTGATTCTTCTAAACCTTTTCATTAAATTCATCTCTTTGGCACATTTTCCAAAGTACCACTCAGAAAACTACACTCTTCGGTCCGGAACATCTACGCTGAGAGCATAGATTCTTTCTTGTAATGTACCTCTTCCAATTCCAGTGCCTTAAAATGCAGTGGAAACTTGATTTTGATATTCCTGGTAATGTGTGTATACATTTTTATGGGACACCCTGTACATAAAGATCTTCCACCACCACGAGACGTCAATGATTTCACACCGCGGATCCACGTTTTTAGGGGAATCTTTTAAGCCAATATTTTCCCTTACTTTTTTTCCTTTGCTAATCGTCCACAGCCATGTTGACTCATCTTTTGTTGCCCGCTGCTTTGGCGTTAAGGGCGCTTAACGAACGGAACAGTTCCTCCGCCACCGCGAAGCAAGTTCCATTAGAATAACAAGTCCCCAGACTGGAGCCCCAGAACCTAATGAATTTCACATGCCCGCCGAGAGAGGCTGTTGAATTTCATCGTAACGCCGCGAGAGTTCGCCACCATCCTCTTTCATCAACGTCTGAACCAATTAGAGAAATGGGCTTCGACATTCGCTGCGCTCGGAGGCTGATGGGAAATGTTGGTCGCGAGGCTCGCCTCTGATCCGACGGGGTGCCAAGCGTTCCTCTTGACACGCCGTACTGCCGGCGGGGGTTAAAATTAACCCCCTTTTAATATTTGAACCCTGACGTTCGGAGTCAATTACAATAACTGGGTAATGTGAGCCACTGTCGAACTGAGATTAGGAAGAGAAAAAATTGCAAAAGTGTTCTTTCAAATTTAGGCCGAACCGGAATTAATTGGTGATTGCAACATATCACTCGGCAGTAAAATGTGTGAGGGTGGAATCGCAGAAGGAAATTTCATTTTCTGTATTTGTAGTTTATTATTGAACTTTTTTTTTTGTTCCATTTTTTACTGATCGCCCCAACGAAGATAATTAAGTGATGTCAGGACTGTTTGAGTAACGAACCCGGGACGCATATTTCACATGTGCACATTGAAATAGAGATTGGGGGCGTGGTTTGTGTATGAATGCTCTCTATTGGCTAGCAGACTGCCTCAATGATATAGGATAGGACACTGGCATTTATTTCATTGACTTGTGCGAACACTTTCTGTAGACTACAGACTACAAGCAGAACGATCTAGTGGGAAAAATACAACGCAATCGGGTAGTAATCAATACTCGAAAAGCGAATAGACTTTCTTATTGGAAATAAAAGAGGCAATAATTTTTAAAATGTTGCGTTGGATAAAAATTCTTATCCAATTTAATATATTGGGTCATTTTCTGCTTTTCGTCAGATGCAAACAAGGAGCATTTTTAATTCTTATTTTAAAAATCTGTCAAAACCTTGCGTAGCGCCAAAAACTGAATTTCGACTATATAAGCGCGCGGCTATTTGTTTTGTAAAAAGTTGTTACAAAACAGATATTACATACTGGAAACAACACAAGATGAAAAGAGAGGAGTTTCAAAAAAGAAAAGTAGATGGCAGAACAAGGTGAAGGAATATAAATAAATCGCTGGAGGATAAGTATGAATTTAGTGAAAGTAAATTACAATAGAAAGATGTAAAAAAGATCAAAGCAATATATAAAAAGTATTAAATAGATGGAAAACGAAAATATAAGTGGTTTACATCATTCAACAAGTTCAAGCCTGTAGTCAATTGTTAGGCACGCCATAGAAGTACTCAATAAAGAAAAAATTGACCAGCCAACCAGAAACTTCTCCATTACAAGCCACGCCCCCAATCTCTATTTCAATGTGCAAATGTGAAATACGCACCCGGGACCACTTGATTACAAGGCGACGACGCTACCACTGCGCCATCGGGGAGGCCCTAAGTCAGGACTGTAGTGGAGGGTTTACATAGGTAAACGCTGTGTATCCTCTGGTTAAGCTTACTAATTACTAGACATCGGATTTTTAGGTTTTAAAATGTATACTTTTAGGTCCCTAAAATAGGCTCTAAAATCCTAAAATAGGCTCTAAAATCCTAAAATAGGCTCTAAAATCCTAAAATAGGTCCTAAAATCTTAAGTTAGGCTCTAAAAATCCTGAAGTATGTTAGAAAAAAACTTAAATTAGTTCAAAATTCCTGAAAAATGCTTATTAGATAGAGTCACCGGCAATGAAAATGGGGCACCTATATGGTGAAATCTGCACTATCATGCATAACGTTATGTGTGTCGCCTAACCCTACGGCTATGGCAGAACTTACCATTGGAAATTTACTATTAAAATCCACTCTTCGCCGTACAGTTAGGCAACAATTTGTTTTTTTCATGTTATCCACAATCAAACTCCGCAATTTTGTCTGTGAGGATCATCTTATATGCTGAAAATAATATTTCAACAAAACATAGTCAGTGGTGCAAACTTTAATGCTGAAATGTTAGTTTGCAAGGCGTGAACGCTACAAAGCACCGAAGTGACGCGAAAGTGAGCAAGACCACACAGATCAGACCACCTTGGATTGTACAGGTAACAGTGGCACCAGACATTTTGTTTTGAAAAGTCACCATGGACTTGGAGCAAGGGAAATCGACAGAGAGTCCGTTTCAAACACGTTCGTCATTGAATTTTTCGTGATCAAACAAAGCAAATGCCTCTGTGTGACATAAAAGAACTGTGAAACCTTTGAAAATATATGGAAACCTTAAGAAAGACTTGATTTAGGCGCAGAAACCTAAAATAGTTTCTAACAAGCGAAATAGGTTTTTTTAGGCCTAAATACTCTAAATATGTACTTTTCAGATATGTTTAAATAAACTCTTCTGGAGATATTCCTCCGAATACATGATTTCCTCTCTCCTATAAATTTTATAAATTGGAATTACTTCCCTCCGGTTCTCATACGACGATATGATGAAATTGATGAAGAAGTAACTCCTATTCCCACACCAGGGTTCTAACCCGGGACCCCTGGCTTCGTAGCGAGCTGTGATAACCACTTCACCACGGAGGTTGGCAAACATATATGTGTACCGACGAAGAATTAATTTACAAATTTTAATAAAACTGCAAATTAGGGGAGCAGATGCTCCCCTGGCCCCCACCAAGTTACGCCAATGGGGTGTGGAAGCAGTAGGAATTCAGCTCAACGTCGCTTGAATTTCAAGAAAGGACAAGAGATGGCGCGCACGTAAAGGAAAAAGTCCTGTTTCCACGTAACCATAAAACAGGCTTATCCTTTCCTCGGCGGGTTATTTCAGAAAAGACGCGGAGGCTTCTCGCGGAAGTAAAATACGGCGTTTACTTCCAAACGGAGCACTTATTATCTAATGTGATATTCTTGTCGGTCCCCGGGCGCTGTCTCCACTCAGGGCCATAAACAACTCCGCCAGTCTATTAGCCCTGTCTTGACTTCGAGCTCAACCCACGCTCGCTGAGCACAGACTCTTTTCCTTCCGAGGAAACGCATGAGAGCTTTCCTTAAAAACTGCGCTAAAGAGTGCGTTTCAGGCGAGGTAAATGGACCGAGGACTCTGCCCAGGGTTCAAAATGCAGGTTCGCGTCAAGGAAAACGTGCTGAGGTATTCGACCAGGCGCTAAACTAACTATGAGTCTGCAGCGAGGTGAATGTACTGACGAGTTTCAGAATGGGCGTTAAAGAGTGATTTTACAAGGTGATCGTACTGAGGTATTAGAATGGACATTAAACAGTTTATATCAAGTGTAAACTTACTGACAAGATTTAGAATGGGCATTAAAGAGTTTACAGAGTTAATATGTGATATTAAAACAAGGTAGACGAACTGCCGAGATTTAAAATTGGCGTTAATGAGTAATATTACAAGGTAAAAGTACTCGGTATTAAAATAGATTGATTGATTTGGTTTTCGCATCGCTTTTCTGCTACTTTTGGCTAATCGTGTATATGAGGATGAGTCATGCTATGACTCATGATGAAGGAACACTCACAAAGAACAGTTATGCCCTGGCAGAGCTTCGAACCCGGGACCCCAGGTATTAAAATTGACATTAAGCAGTTTACATCAAGATAAACGAATTGACAAAATTTACAATGGACGTTATGGAATAATGTGGTAAACGAACTTAGGACCTTCGTCCTCAAAAGGCTGTTTTTCACATTTACTTCTTTTTTTAAAAACTACTGTTCGTTTTATTCAGGTTTTAAAAAGTAACTGAGTTATATTTACAGTTATAGTTACAGTTAAAAGGGCCTCCCCGATGACGCAACGGTAGCGTCGTCGCTTTGTAATCAAGGGGTCACGAGTTCGATACCCGGTGAAAGTACATAGTGGTTCGGATCGCACTTTAATCTGTAGGTCCAGTCCCGATTAGCCTTCCTGTGCATAAAGTGGACTTATAACAACAATTCAATCAATCAAGTTGCAGTTAAACTTAGTCTAAATATCAAATCAGCTACAGTTACTGGTAGCTACTTGAAAACAACTGTAAGCCACTGTAAAGTAACTTTCTCTTGAAATTTGTCTTGCAAATTGCATATAATCAATGATCATTCTTTGTAATAAAATAAATACAGCATGTGAAGAATTGCATATGTTTTATACGGGATGGTTATCAAAATAATGGAAGCACCTATGTTCAACAACACGGCATCTGTGTGGGCTGGCAACCTATTCAGTTTGTACACTCGCGTTAGAGTGTGAGTGTAGAAACAGGTTGGCAGATACTGAATGACTTCTGACGTCACTCGTGTCGCATTAGCTCGACGGTTCTTTGAGACAATCCTCTTCAATGTTCAGTGGTCCCGATCACGGAGGTTCGGGACCACTAACATCGTCAACGAAGGGTCGTTGACGATGTCTTGGCAAGAGTTGTGTATGCCGTCATCACCTTGGTAACCGTGCTCAACAATCTGCCCTCGTTGAAAGTCTGAGAAGTTCCTCATTTTATCTCACCTATGTCTGGCCGATTGCACGCACGCACTTCACCGCCTATTGTACTACTGACTACCATCCTTCACCGCAATAACAAATGGCGGTCGCAATGCATGACTGATCAGTGTTGCTGAACATGGCGTTTCCATTATTGTGAAAACCATCTGTATATGTTTCTGTTACATGTTATCATATAATTATATTATTACAGCAATTCTTTTTTTAAAAAAAGTATGAAACAAGATCCACTCCTTCGACAATGACTTCTTTCTTACTAGACTTTACCACTTTACAAATTAATACAGAGATCCACCCAAATCACTGACGTCTTCGCCCGTAATATTGCAATATAGCGTGACATGGAAGGAAGGATAGTGTCCTTACCTTAGGCGATTCTACGAAAATAGTTTCATCTCAGGATGCAGAGAAGACACATAGTTGGAAACAGAGTTGCCATATTTAGCTCTTCGCCCACGTTATAAATTTTCAGGTTAGCAATTTAAGTGTCTTAAAGCAACTGTTGATAACGTTACTAGCATCGCAAGAAAGTAAGTCGTTTACAGTTACTGCTACTTACGCAGTAACGCATTTATTACTTTTGACACAAGGGCCTCCTCCATGGCGCAGTGGTAGCCTCATTGCCTTGTAATCGAGGGGTCCCGGGTTCGATACCCGGTGGAGGTACAAGTGGTTCGGATCCCACTTTAAACTGTAGGTCCAGTCCCGATTAGCCTTACTGTGCATAAAGTGGACTTAAAACAGCAACTCAAAACAAACCAAACTCTTGACACACTGGTTATATTCTTCACCATTTGCATATGTAAATATCTCTCATTGTGTGTTCGGTCTGGTTATTTTACTCCCTTTTCTGCCAATTGAGATGGTAGAAGAAGATAAAGATAAAATATTAATTGGTGAAACAGATTGCGTTTGTACTAAACATTCGTACCATGGATTCCACCTCTGATACCAAAGTGTTCCGTTTATAATTTCCCCAACAGCAGTCGCCTCATATCCGTATAATATAAACACAGATTGCAATGCTATCATGTAATATGAGAAACTTTTGTTCCATATTGGACCTCTTATCGCTCCACAATTCTCGGTTTTCTGTTGGTTCGTCTTTTCTCTCTCAGACTTTAGTTGCGATTTACAAAAAAATAATACTTTCTTGCTCTTCGCGTAAGGCGCATTACTTATGTGTTCTTTATGCCGGGTACTGATAAGGAGAAAATACTCGTTATTGAACAAGCTTCCTTTCCCCTTCTCGGCATTTACCCACCCGTCACTGTTCACTCACCCCATGCGCTATCAGCTTCTAGGACTCAAGCATGCTTCCAAGTCATTCGCTTATCTCTCTACGCAGCCTTGAAAGGGCGTCGACGTTTTTCTTCTCCCTTGATTGTTCTTCAAGTCTACAGCCACATGTCCAGAATGCGATAAACTTTACTTTCTGGCATGCTGTAACAGTTGCAATATCTTCCGTTGAGTGTTGTTTGCATTGCAAATGTTTTTTTTTCCTTTCTTTTTTGTGTGCGAGATTCAAGGAACAAAGATAACAGAAAAGAGTAGAGAACAGATGTGAAGGTTTGCTTGCGCTTAATGACGCAGCAAACTGTGCAATATTCAAATGAAATGAGTGTCAGCTGCAGCTACGGGCACCAAATGGGTTATTGCGATTGTCTGCACTTGCATTGTTCTGCATTTTGTTGCGGACCTGGAAGGGGAAATTACTTATCTGTGGAACGCTAAAAGCACATGTCGACCTCCGTGGTGGTACGATTCCATAAGTTCAGGGTTCGAATCCCGGCCTGGGCATGGTTGTTCTTTGTGAATGTCCCTTCATCAATTTCATTATATTATCGATCATCCTTATCGTCGCGATTAGTCAAAAGTTGTAGAAATGCGAAGTAAAATATACTAAATCAACCAATCAAACCTGAAATGACACCAGAGATCTCGGAAAGAAGAGTAATATTTGTTGTTACCCAACACACAGTTACATATACAAAGGAGAGCAGTTTGCTTTCATCTAGACTTCTGCTTGTAAGATTGCACAAGTTTGCTGCATTTAGCATACTCATAGATCATCAACATATACTGTATTTACAAGTCTGAGTTAGTGCCTGTATACCTGAAGAAGAAGAATCTTTGGGATGCACATGCATAGCCCACTGTGAAGGTCTTTCCTCCCATCTGCTTGCGAACTGAGGCCATTGTGGAACTATCTACTCCATTCGGAAACTTACTGTTGTGAAAGCACGTCAAGAGATATTGAAGGCTTTCAAAGGGCAAGAAACCATTACTCTTCACTGGTGCAAGTGCGTCTGGTTTGTACGTGGAGGAGGCTCCATCTTTAATGTAACAGAAATAACATTTTAAAGCTCACTTGATCAGTGTTTCAGTTGATAACCTCGGGAATACTTGAGCTGTAGGCTTTTCTGTAACGTATTATTTGTTGTAATTATAGTGTAAAGGCCTTCAATTGGGTCTTCCTCTTGTATGCTATTTCCTGTAGATCTGAAGATATTTTCTCCTTCAGATGATCTAAGCTTTAAAGCCGCTACACTCAGACGATCTTTTTCACATCTCCCACATGAATAAAACTGTGAGGGGGTGAGATCTGGCGAATTTGAAGACCAAATAGTGCCGCGATGAAAAGCTCTTGCCGTGCCACAACCTCAATGGTGTTGGTAAAATTCAATTCGTTGGAGCTCAAGGATTAGCGGTGCTGCAAAGATCACTCTGTCTTTTTTTCCTATTATCCTTTCTTTCTTTCCATGTATCTGTCTTTAATTCCATCTTCTATTTATCTGTTTCTTCATTCTTGTTCTGCTTGTTTCACTCTTATTTCCTACTCTGTATATTTCTTTCTCTGTTTCTTCCTGTTTTCTTTTTATTACTTTCTTCCAATCTTTATTACTTCTTGTATTATCCTGCATTAATTCTCTTACTTTCTTCGTATGTGCATATCTCTATTCCTATTTCTATATTTCTTTCATTCTCTCTGTCTTCCACTGCTTCTCTATCTGTCTCCCTTATTCTCTGTAAATCGTATTTTACTGTCGAAAATTTCAAATGTAGTGTATCTGTGTCTAGTTGGGTCATTTCCTGCAGTTTAGGAACCTTCATCCTTCCTACAGCACTGGACAAACTTTGAGTGTTTCTGGACATTTCGACGCGTCGCGATATATGCGAAACACCAATCTTTCTTCACTAAACAGGCAGAACTTTGTACGGCTAAACTGTAGATTATGTTTATTGCACATTCTTCAAATGATCCATAACCAAACAGATCTCTCGGCAATGCTTCCTGTATCTCTACACACCACGCCAAAGTTCTTGCATTTTTTGCATTACCTATAAAAAAGCCTAACCATCACCATTATGAAAAGAAGCTTTTCAGTACTTTCCTGCGTGGATGCTATGACCCACGATATAAATACTGCAAATCTTTTAAAGGTAATGGCCATTTACGCCTAACTCTCTCACTGGAGAATTTCAGCAGATCCTTTCAGGGCGTCAAATAAAAATATATGTGCATTTAAGTGTCAATTTACGACGAACCACTTTATCTCTTGGAGTTTCACGAACACTTTATGCCTGTCCAATATCCTCTAAGTTGCCTTATCGCGCCGCCAAAGAAAGTGTTGAAATTTTAAATCATTTTTATATACGAGGGCTGGGGCATAAGTAATGCGCAAAATGTGCCATACCGTCGGTTTGGTTCGCCAAGTTTTCTCTCATATAAGTTTTATCGACTAATTGTTTTGCTTTATTTTACTTCGCTTCTTGTGCCACTTTTGGCTAATTTGCGAACATGGCGAAATTGATGAATGGACACTCACAAAGATCCATGCCCAGGCCAGGATTCAAATCCGGAACCCCTGGTGTCGTAGCGCGATGTGCTAATTACTCTGCCACGGGGGCAGACTCCGTTGAAAAGCATCTCTAACGTGGTCCACTTGTGCATCTGGTTTTTCCATTATGCAGGCACTCTGTCACCTTATACTGCTCATATTTCCGACATTGAATTTGTCGGCCAGGCTCGTAGTGAGGGGTAAGCCTGGAAAAATCGGAAGTCGGAAACATTTGCACTTGGCAGAGCTATTTTATAGTAACACACTGTTGGGATTTTGTTTTTCCAAAAGCAGTACTAAACAGTAGAACCATCTTGTAGAACCTGCCTCCTAGCGGCAAAATTCGTAACTTCAAGATACTGCCCAGTGCCCATTACGAAAGATAACTTTGAGAGTGTCTTCATCAATTGGCTCCCGAGTTCGATACACAGTGGAGGCACATAGTGGTTCGGATCCCACTTTAAACTGTAGGTCAGTCCCGATTAGCCCGGCAACTTAAAACACCAAATCAACCAACCAATCCATCAATTGGCATGGTTATAAATTGCCTGCCATATGTTTCCTGATCTGCTCAAAAACAAATATTGAAAGTCCGACAATAATTTTGAATAACCCTGTATGATATCTTCACTGTTTTGATATTTATAAATCCTCATTCCAATGAACCCATCACTTACTGTTTTGTCAATATTCTTATTATTTATTGTAAATTATAAACTTTTACCTCCATATCTCTTATCCATGAGCTCAACATTTTTCCATCATTTACTGGGATTCTTCTTGTAATTGAACTTTTATTCAATATAACAAGTTTTACTTCGCTTCCTGCATTAAAAATTAACGAATTGCTTTCGTATTGACTGTTTGTTGTAGCTTTCCAGTAAGCTCTAACTTTTCAAGCCTATTCAAATGGCAGAAACATTAAGTTTCTGATCGATGGTACTTGGGAATGTCAAATTGTTACTTTGAAGGACGCCATTAACTACATGCTTGTCAAAACGATGTCGCTCTACTTTTCACAATCAATGCTTCTAAATCAGGTTAATTGGACTATTTTTTTTCCTCTTCTGCGAACGAAAAAAAGTTGTCAGTGATTTGGAAACTGTTTCAGTAGCTCTTGCATGCGCTCTTTGGATTAGGCTTTTGAAGCGAGTCGATATGTTCATTCAGCAAATAATAACAGACGCCCTTGGTTTTAATTCGGGAATATTTTTTTTCTTTTTTGAGACGAATGAATAGCCGTTACTTGCTGAGAGAATTTGCGATTTTTGTCATTTTCCCCCTCCAAATCAGATAATTCTGTTGTTCCGGCAAGCGACGTTCCAATTGCTATCTTTGTAAATACACTAATTATGCAACGCAATTGCCACTAGCTCAGACAAATGGATTCCCCACACACCCATTCCTCATGTGTGTGTGTGTGTGTGTGTGTGGGTGTGTGTGTGTGTGTGTATGTACGGGGTGGGAAATAACCTTTTGCTAGGGGTCCACAGTAAAAAGTAACAACAATTAAGAAATTGTGGTAATACCAAATGTTTACTACGACAATTGTGGTTACAAAAACAAAATTAAAAGTTAGTATGTCCGCCGTTTGCTTCTCTCACAGCACGAAGACGATCAGGGTAGGAGCTCAGAAGATTCGCAAACAGTCCGTATTCCATTCCATGTCACGGAGGACTTGTTCCAGATGTGCAAGGAGTGTTGGCCGGGAATAGCGGTCCGGTCCGCGTTCCACTATCATCAAGGACTCAACTGCGTCCTTCAGAATAGCCCCGAAGTGCTCCGCTGCATTCAGGTCCGGTGATGCACTCGCCCATTCAGAACTGCTGAAGAAGTCAATGCCACTTCGCCGAAGAAGGTCTTGGTTTGCCTTGAAGCAAGGTGCTTTGTCGTGAACTAACTTTTAATTATGTTTTTGTAACCACAATTGTCGTAGTAAACATTTGGTATTACCATAATTTCTTAATTGTTGTTACTTTTTCCTGCAGACCCCTAGCAAAAGGTTATTTCCCACTCTGTATGTATGTATGTGTGTGTGTGTGTGTGTGTGTGTATATATATATATATACGTACATACATTGTGGAAAGACTCAAGGTAGACTTTGTAAAAAGCTAAAACTCAATTCAGACATCGGTAATCGGCCAAGCGACATTGCACTTCACATGACAACATTCCAGCAATAGCGGAAGCATATGACGTCAGGAGACACTGCATTCTTCTATAAAACCGAGTTCAAACCCGTCATCGACTGCCGAATCCGGAAGAGCTGAGCATGCAGCTAGGAAGTATGTGCCAGCAGCTTAAAAGAGGTATCCACTAGAATTCTGTATCTCAGAAGGACCTCAGGAAGATACCAGCTACCAGGCGAAGACCTCCTACACACTACAGGTCAGGTCTCAAGCTCGGCTCGGGATTCCGAGACGCCGCCATCGCCAAGAGCAACCGCTAAGTCTGCCCCTATATTCAGGTTAAATGGAATAATAATAACAAAAACAGATGGAAAAACTCAATGCGAGTTTCCCAACTTCAATACCGCGGCTTGTAAGGTACAGCCGTCGGGTCAGACCGTCGCTCGGACGCCTTCCCAAAAGGCATCCTGGCAGAACCAGCGTAAGCTTCGTCGCCTGCCACAGAACGGAAGACTGTGGACCGTCGAACTCAGGACTCCTTGATCTGTGACCTGACGTCTGCACACATCCGCTTGGCCGAGAAGTAAGATGTACATCAACGACATCCCTTGATTCCTTCCACTCTGCCGAGGGCTTGTTAGAGAGATTGTATGGGGAACATGAAACGTAACCTTGCTCATCCATCTGGTCCCTAAGGGTTCACTAGCTCGATCCCCGTATTTTATACTCATGAAACCAGTAAAAACAGTGAACGCATACATATATAAAGTATACCCTGAATGAAACAGTGAATGCATGTCCTTGTAAACATGGCATAAAGGGATCCCTGGTTCGATACCTGGTACAGGCAAGTAGAGGTTCAAAATAAACAACTTCTAAAATCAAACCTCACCAGCTTAACGCTAGTTCAAGAAGGACCCGAACAGATTGCAATTAAAATATTCAACTATCTACCTCACTTGCTCATACTTACTCTCTAGTATTCTGAAACCCGAAGGTTGATGGCTACATCAATACAAGCCTTCCCTATCTTTGGCAAGATCTTGTCCAATCTTGTCCATCCTTACCGACTTCCATTAGGTCCATCTCAACGTTATCCCTCCATCCTCGTCTTGGCCATCCTGCAGGTCTCTTACCACCAGATTTCCCAACAAGAATTCTGTAAACTCTTCTTTCCTCTCCCATTCGTGCCATCTACCAAGTGAGGTAAATCAGAGAAGAACATGACAAGGTTCGAGAACAAATTGAAAAATAAAACTTTTATTAGGCCAGGAACACGTATAACGTAATTGAATACTTAGATCATAAATTGTAGAAAGATTGTAATCATTTATATTTTTGTCTTGTAATGAAAAAGCGAGCATTACGTGAACCCACCAAATACCAATGTATACGGTTTATATGGAATAATGGATCCAAATTCAAATTCTGTCACAATATAACGTTCATATGACAAATTTATTTCCGTGTCTGTTTATATAATGTGTTGCTTATATTTGATTTCATTACTTCATTTTCAGTGCAATGTAATTCTCTCACTACTTCTAAAAACGGTACGGTACAATGTGTGTAACGTTACGATCACTTTTGAGAATCTTATTTGGAAATTTTCTACTTACGAGGGTTGCTATTTATGTATCCGGAATACCAAACCAAAACAAACATGTATAATTGAAAATGGTTTTATTGTTTTTCAAAATATTCTCCTTGACGATCGATGCACTTTTGCGTACGTTTGAACCAATTCTCATAGCACTTTGTCCATTCCGATTGAGGTATCTCAAAACATGCATTTTGAACGCATCAATCTCTTCTTCTGGCGTCGAAAATCGTTGACCACGTAGCTTATTCTTCACGTACGGGAACAAAAATAAATCATTCGGTGCTAAATCAGGGCTATACGGCGGATGGCCCATCAATTCAATGTTTTCACCGGCCAAATACTGAGTTGTTTGGACCGATGTGTGACAACTCGCATTGTCATGGTGAAGAATGATCCTGCGTTGCTGGTTGTTTTTTTTTCTGATTTCCCCAAAAACTTCTGGCAAACAAATGGTTGTGTACCATTCAGAATTGACGGTTCTACGATTCTCTAGTGGCACTGTAGCCACATGTCCATTTTTCCCAAAAACAAAAAAACAAAAAAAACAGGCGACCATTTGCTTCGAAGTGCAACGAACAACTTTTGTTGGGTTTGTCTCATCTTGGAACACCCACACCGTCGACTGCTGTTTACTTTCGGGCTCATATGCATAAATCCAAGATTCGTCACCTGTGTAGATGTTATACACGGATTTTGAAGCACCACGATTATATTTTGTGAGTATTTGTTTGCACCAATCGACACGAGCCTTTTTTTGAGCTATTGTCAAATTATGCGGGATTCAACACGAACAAATCTTCTTCACGGCTAAATGTTCATGCAATATCTTATGTATGCTAGTCATACTAATGCCCAGGGATGCCTCAATCTCACGATGTGTCACATGACGATCTTGCATTATCAGTTCTCGCACAGCATCAATGTTTTCTGGCACAACAACCGATTTTGGACGGCCTTCTTAAGATTCGTCCGTGAGCAAACGACGGCCACGATTGAATTAACTAAACCAGTGATATACAGTGCCTTTAGATGGGGTTTCATCGCCAAAAGTCGAAGTGAGTTGATCGATGCACTGTTGTTGAGTTAATCCACGTCGAAAGTCGTAGAAAATCATTGCTTGAAAATTTTCTAGAGTTAATTCCATTGTTGACCTCCGATGAAATTTTCAAGTCCCTGTAACAATAAAAAATAGCATCCGTAAGCACAACGTTCTGGGCCCATATACCATAGAAATGTCCAACTTTACGATGGATATATTAGATGTTACCTAGGAACATTAGTGTTGCCAGTTCCGGATACATAAATAGCAACCTATGTATTTCGAGAGCTATTGTCAGCCTTAAACATGTCGACATCATGTTACAACATGGATTGCATTTAGCTTTAAGCGGAAAGCAATTAAACAAATTGTAACATTTCCATCTCCCTTTTCGCAGCGTGCCGTGAAAGTGTATGAATATATCACATGCAGCTTGAGTGATAATCGCTACAATGCTTAATATGTGAGCCAGCACACAGAGTGGGAGAAAGCGCATCTGTCGCCGTCCCACTTTTTTGTTAGGAAAACATTACGAGTTGAATCACTGGCAGCCATATGTGATGAGCTTTGTTTTCTCCTGTTGTCTGGGCTTGAATAATAGTGCTTCAGTATTATTTTTTTCTTGTTTGTGTGAGAGTGCCCGACGGCATGTTTATTTTATTATATACTTTTTAGTAATTTCAGTGCCTGTAGAAAACAAACATTTTTTGTGCTCTCTGCAGTCACGTAGTACAGTCAAAGCAAAGTGGGCAACAGGTGTTCTCGGAGTATCAACTGATGATTTCCTGATTATGAGAGCATTGTATGAGTTCGAAACGTTGGGCACTAACATCGAATTAACATGGCTGATAACCGAGAACACCTGTTCGAATCATGTCAGCAAATCTACAACTCCTAATTGTAGACAAATTGTTATTATTATATTCATTATTTTTATTCTACATCCTGTGTTGTTTTAAAAAATGGAATTTCGTTGATGCTTGATTGATTAATTCATTGATTTTTATAATATGGGCACGTCAGCACGTGACCACTTTTGCACGTCACTCAATACGGGTATAAGCCCATTAACTAGAACAAAATTGAGATTAAAAACGTAAGAATATAATAAGATATTCCTGTTGCAAAACCTTTTATAACTAATAGAGCATAGCGATGTGAGATTGCGCACTCGGTTTTTGATTCCATATACCTAAGCTAACGATGCTTTTCACAATTATTTTTATTATTAATAATAATAAAAATATTTCTGTTATTATCGTCATAATGATTAATTTTATTATTATTTCATCTATTTCTGGTAATGTATTTCAATGTTCCAAGTGTATTGTTTAGTGTTACTGTAGTCACAAGTGTGTATTGAAATAGGTCAAAATTATACTTTTTGAATAAAACTGTAAATTAAACTCATGTCAATTCTGTTTGACTCAAAGTATCTATTATTTCTTTAAAATGCAAATCTTACATATTTGTATTGATTTAGCGAGCTCCTGATTTTTTCCGATTTTTTTTTTACATTCTGGATCACTGTACAGTGGGATGAAAGTTCGCATGTAAGAAGGAATTTGGAAGGAACGTTAGACTGAAAAATAGATTTAAAATTTAAATTGGAATTATTTGTAATAGTAACTTGCAACGTCCCACCTACACACAATTACCACACTCTAAACACTTCACTTAGGAGGACGGCAAAAGTCTACCCATAGGCGCTAACTTGCCGTAGAACATGGACTCAGAAATATCTCAGGGCTTGCTGGGTGTAAGGAAAGACTATACCAGCTTAATATATATATTTTTATATCTTTATTATAGTCTCAACACAAGGGTGTCCGTTTGCACACTTACACACGTGTCTTTACCTGAAACCCTTACTACGCGCGTGCATTTACTTGTACCACACACGTGCTTTTACCTGTACCACGCACGTTCTTTTACCTGTACCACCTTTGGTCTCGAAGAGATATGGGGGGGGGCAGGGAACATCCAATTTATTCCTCGCTGTGAGGCGCCAGGGGGAGTATGGGGACCTAATTTTATTAAGGGCCTTGGTCGCCGCTGACGTCACGGGTTTCCCTGTAAAAGAGAGTAGGTTGTGCGTAGTACCCCAACCACAGCCGGGAATTGGCCGAAATCAATCTGTACTCCCGAATAACGGGCGCAGGGTAAAGGATTAAAGGATGCCGCGACACCCCCGGCGTTAGCTGGGAATTGGCAAGCCAACCGGTGTCTCCTATGAAGGGACGGCAGGTTAGAAAGGAAGGTCCGGGTGCTCCCAGACAAGCCGGGCAGGTAGAACCTGGGCACCTATCAGCCTAAGCGAGCGGACCAGGTAGGTAGGTTGCTGCTAGGCTCTTCTTCTTCTTTCTTCTTTCTCCGTCCTTCCTTCTGGGATGGCTTCTAACGTTAGTTCTCAGGCTGGGAGGCCAGTTAACCCTGGATGTTTGCCTGTTGACATCAGGGAGCCAACTGAGCTCCGGGCCTCGCTGCGCTGGCTTTATACTCGCGGGGGCGGCGCATTGGTGGTGAAAATGTTAACTACAAGTACGCGTTGCTAACTCATTTTTTTACATATAGCAACCTTCGTACTGAGAAACATCCAAGAAGTGACATTAAGAAAACACTAGTGGGAAAATCACTAGATGCACGCGTTAATATAAAGTAAAACTGTGTGCATTCAGACAATACAATTTATAATGAGCCTCGCAGGACTCTGCAATTCTAAACAACGAGTTGAACAGTGTAAATGACAATAATTAATAACATTTACTGAATACAGCAACCACGCAGGGTCTAATAATAAGCAAAACTAATAAACATAGAGGTGGATCCGTTAACGTTTACAGAATACAGCGACCACGCAGGGTCAAATAATAAGCGAAACTAATTATCGTAGAGGTGGATCCGTTAACACATTTAAACTAAAAGCGTACGCCTCGCAGGGACATCTAGCATACATTCTTTATCCAAATCTTCTTAATAAAATATAATATGGGGACCACGCAGGGTCGTTAAATGTGGCGACCACGCAGGGTCGTTACAAACTAACCTAAAATTAAGTAGAAATGTATATGGAATATTACATTCTCAAAAAGTAAACTGGTTATCATTTCACACACTTTACCTTTCCTCCTCTTCTTCTGAGAAATCTTCCATTGGGGAGTAGGAGGATTTCGGCAGGGAAGACTAATTTTGATGCTCTAGTAGTATAGTTGATGAATCAGGCACAGAATCCGAATCTGTATCTGAAACATTTTGAGCAGATGCAGATAAAGTTTGCGCAATTCTTTGGGCGAACTTTTACTACACAACACCGATTTTTCTTTACCAGAAGGTGTTGTTAACGAAAATAATTTGAAACGTCTAATACATTTTGACACACGCCACTAGTGCATTACTCAAAACATGTTGTCAATGATTTACTGAAGTCCCTTTCTTGTTATGAAACACAGTTTACTAAAATGAAAATATTACATTAGAAATATGATAAATGAAACTTACTTCATGGTTTCAACGTTCTTTGTTTCAAATGCTTGTAAATGCATGTGATTACATTCCGCCATGACACCTTTCAGACTGTCTCATTGTTGTTAGTCTGACTTTCAAAGGATCATGGATATTTGCACTCCGAACTTTTACCCGCCGCTCATTCTTACACCCGTCTGCTATATACATATTACTTCATTACTTAACTAGAACTTAAACAGTATCCGAGGACAAGATGTCCATGCCCTAGTTGATTGAAATTGCAAAGGGGCACTCAGCACACGCAAGGACAAACACAGGACAACACGACCACACAGAGGATCATACTGATCTTGGGTACAGACGCCAGAGCCTCGTTTGCCAGCTTCAGAGTGTACTACGTGGAAGTGAGGCTGGCTTTTTAGTAACCTCATCCGAGAATCACACCTTGCACCCCAATTCTCTTAATTCGAAGCTGATGGTCTTTGCTTATTGACGATTTTTATTTCAATTCTTGATCATCGCATTGTGGAAATCAGAAAGGATAAAATCGTGTAGGAGAAAGTCGGCTACCATTTCTTTTGCTGTTGGGTGTACAAAGATATTAACAATCATAATTATAAATATCAAACACATTTTTATTTATGGGAGCGTCTACAACAATTATCTTATTTAAGTCAACGACTGATCGACCGCTAACTCGTCACCCTAGATTTGGGGCTTCAATGTTATTTATTCTTTATCCGAATGGTCACAATTATCCTAAGGAAATTAACAAAAGGGGTACAATATGAAAATACAAGCAACGATTACCTGGGGTAATCGATCACCTTTCAAAGACGATGATGAATAAAATTGATGAACGTACGCTGAGGTAGTCATTCCAACACACATGAGTGGATTTCCTGTCTAATTTCTATCTCTATTTTGGTTACTTTAATTCGTTCTCACATCACTTGGGTTATTGAGACGGATGCAAATAGCCTGTACTGCTGATACACCCGGATATATTTTAGAAAATAACCGAACCCATTTAGTTAATCGTGACGATGACGATAAGTAATAATGTGATGAAGCTGATGATGGAACATAGATGCAATATTGATTGATCGATTGAATTGCTGTTTTAAGTCCACTTTATGCACAATAAAGGATAATCGGGACTGGACCTACAGTTTTTAAAGTGGGATCCGAACCACTGTGACATGTGGCTCCACCTGGTATCGAACCCGAGACCCCTTCATTACAAGGCGACGACGTTACAAATACGCCATTGGGGAGACATAGTTGTAATATTGTCCCACCCATTATGAAATTCTCTACAGACACCACTGATCTCAATTCGAATTCTGAATCCAATATCCAAATCTCGAATCCTGTATCCCATACCGGAATTTCGATTCTTGAATTACATATCCGAATCTTGATTCCTCAATTGCATATCCGAATCAATATTCCTCAATTCCATATCCGAATCTCGATTCCTGAATTCCATATCCAATCTCGATTCCTCAATTCCATATCTGTATCTCGATTCCTGAATTGAATATCCAATCTCGATTCCTCAATTCCATATCCGAATATCGATTCCTGAATTCCATATCCAATCTCGATTCCTCAATTCAATATCTGTATCTCTATTCCTGAATTCCATATCCGTATCTCGATTCCTCAATTCCATATAGGATCTCGATTCCTGAATTCCATACAAATCTCTATTCCTCAATTCCAAATAGGATCTCGATTCCTGAATTCCATATCTGAATCTCTATTCCTGAATTCCATATCTGAATCTCTATTCCTGAATTCCATATAGGATCTCGATTCCTCAATTCCATATCTGAATCTCAATTCCTGAATTCCATATAAGATCTCGAGGAATTGAGGAATTCCATATCCGAATCTCGATTCCTCAATTCGATATAGGATATCGATTCCTCAATTCCATATCCGAATCTCGATTCCCAAATTCCATATCTGAATCTCGATTCTTAAATCCCATATCAGAATTTCGATTCCTCAATTCCATATATGAATATCGATTCCTGAATATCATATCCGAATCTCGATTCCTCATTTCATATCCGCATCTAAATGCCTAAATAACATATCCGAATCTCGATTCCTAAATCCGATGTGCGAGCCTTAATTTTCCACTTAACCCATTTTTTTAATGCTAAGGAAAACCTTACATCAAGGTAGATTCACTTTCTCGATTTAATACCTTAAGCGACTTTTACAGCGTGTGTGTGGTACGAAGGGCATATGGACATGACTTTTTAAACCAACAACGTATTTCATCCCGTCGGAAACTGGTGCGAGAATATTTTCATAAGATTGCATATGGGTGTTTTTTTCTTCCAGGGAGCAAAGGGAAGTTCAGTTGCCCAAAGACCCCGTGCACAGCAAACGGCAATGTTTGAATTGCTTCACAGAAACACACCTTCGAGGCTTACCACGGAATCCCTACAATTTCAACACGTTTGTTGACCCTTCAGAATGGCCAATTACTGCATCCTGCCAAAGCTCTTCTCCGTTTGTTGATTCTGATTCTGGAAATCCAGACCAAGGCCGCTCGAAGGATGGTGAAGGTATTAGAAGCTGGGCGAAACAAAAACACAGGAAATTTGATCTCCCGGAAAACCAATTGAAACAGAATTTTTGTTTCCAGATTTTGTCTGATTTCTCGATGTCATTGACAGTAGTGAGTAGCGGTCAAAGACTGTACAGTCAAGAGCAAAATTACGATAAAGTTCAGATAATATAATATTGAATATAGGGGTTTCAACCTCTTATAGATAGGCAACAAAAAGTACACGAGTTTGCAGGTTGCATGCAATGCAATGATTTCTTCTCCGAGTTTCATTTCGTCACCTATTAGGCAGACTGGTTAGCACAGGGCTCTATGTTGCCAGGTGTCTTGGGTTCGAAATCCGGTCTGGGCATGTTCTATATGAGTGTCTTTATCATTGTCTACACTTATCGTCATCATCGCGATTAGCCAAAAGTTGCAGATAAGCGAAGTACGATTAACCATTCAAACAATCTGAGGTTTATTTTCGTAATTATTATAATGTACATCGGAGAGAATATAAAAGAGATCAAGCGCAAAGAACACGTTTGTGGATATGATGTGATCAGCACCACGCTCTGATCACCTATACCACTTACGGTACCTATTTCTTAAAGGCTGGGTGAACTCCAGAGCGGTTTCATGCAGGGGCATTGCTGTTAAATTCCCCACCTGAAATTATCCACTCCGGAAATCGAATCCAGGTCTCCCTCATGGCAATCTGACACCCTAAAGACTGGGCCTCCGTAGTTCTCCCTCTCTGTCTCTCTCTCTCTCTCTCTCTCTCTCTCTCTCTCTCTCTTTCTCTATGTAATGGTGTTTGTTGAAATATACAACGTGGAAAGATTACGTTAAAATAATTATAATGACGATGGAATTAACATTCCAACGTCTTCCTTTACATAAGGAAGGACTTCATTTTGCTTATCCTCATGGAACGTGCTCCAGTGATTGCTTTAGAAATCTTTCTCTCAGCAGCTTTCTTTAGATTTTCTCGAAGCAGTAATCAATTCTTTTGAATACTTCTACAAATAAATTATATCCCGGATTACTCTCAAGGATTCTGAACAGCACACTAGGTTTTTGTCTAAGTTTGCCAGAGGAATGCCTTTACAGAAATGACTTTAAGATATTCTCTGGAAATAAGGGTCTTGTTCGTTGTGCTATTTTTTTACGATTCCATCCTTATTTCTTTGCCTTTTCTTTCCTTCTTCAGTTAATGGTTCCTTCTTCTCCTTCAGCCGAGATCCTTTGCAAGAGGCTGGGTAGTCACTGAAGTAGTTATCTTCCCTGGAGAACATAAACAGTCTGATGAAGGGAGCTGTCTCCGAAACAGCTGCACTTCCCAAGGAATTAATTTTCCTCTTTTTTAATCAATGGTCTTGTTGCGCAACGCCTTCTTTTTTTTTTCAACGTGTTTTTGTTTTTTTATTGTTTTGGTAAATTTTAATCCTTGTTAGAACATGTTTAGATTAACTTTGAAAAGCGGTGATTCTGTTTGTAATTGAATCGATACTAGCACCGATAGTTGTTGCAGTTGCGAGATCCACCGTCCTCGGTGGCACAGTGGTTAGCACAGCGTGCTACGGCCCCAGGTATTGGTAACTTAGCCCCGTTCCGTTTGTAATCCAATACTTTCGGTGATTTGCAGGCATGATTTTTCAATAACGCTCATCTTACTTGGTACGAATGCTATAATACACACAGAAACAAAAACATTCCTAGCAAAGAGATATGAAAAGGTATTGTTATACGTAAATTAACTACATTCACACAGCCTCTCGCCAACCCTTTTGGCAATTGAACTTTACAACAACTGTCCTCTCCACCATATAGACCCAACTACAGGGTGGAGCCAACACCAAGGATTCCGCCTTCGAATCCAGGCATGAGTGTTCCTTGTGAGTGTTTCTTCATCAATTACATATCATCACTCTTCCTCTTCGTAGCGATTAGCCAAAGATTGAAGAAAAGCGACTTAAAATAACCAACCCCCAATCAGTCAATCAACTTGAGAGATCCAAACGAAGACATGTTTGTTTGGAATAATAAAAAAGAAAAAAACTGATGAACAAGTGTTTGTTTAAATACGCAATATTGTTTGCACTCCTAAGATAATTTGAACAATTAATAAGCAATTTACTCAATATTATAAAGTTTTGTAAAGTCTGTAATATATTTTTGTACATGAATTTTAAAACTCTCACACAAAAGATTATGCTTATTTTTAAAAAGCAGTTTCCTTTGTGTAT
Source organism: Lepisma saccharinum (assembly GCF_977018435.1). NCBI lineage: Eukaryota > Metazoa > Arthropoda > Insecta > Zygentoma > Lepismatidae > Lepisma > Lepisma saccharinum. The sequence goes on along the minus strand of NC_139232.1, from coordinate 14,224,999 downwards.
GTTCACATTGGGTTTGGTATGAACATTGCACTAAGTTTATTTCTTCATTAACGTGCCACCCCGATGGGGTAGTGCTAAAACTGACGCCCACCAATGAAGGCCCTCGGTTTGATACCCGGTGGACGTTTGCATAGCAGTTCGCATATCATTTTAATTGTAGATCCGTTCCTGGTCAGCAGGTTTCAACCTCTTGATTTATTGATTTGGCTCATTTTACTTCGCTTTTCTGCCATGAAAATGAGTGATGATAGGATGAAGATGATGAAGACACACTCGCAAAGAACACCCCATGCTCAGACCGGGATTCGAACCCGAGACCCATAGCGTAGTATAGCGCTGTGCTAATCACACCGCCAGCGGTTTCTACCTCTTGGAACGTCAATGGTAGACAATGCAGATGCTAAAATTTCGTATGTTGGGCCGGTCCTGTAGGAAGCACACAGGACGTTCTCACTGTGAAATCCAACCATCTTCAGTTTCCTCCATTGTACGTCAGTGTAAGGTTGGAACGAAATCCAAGCGGGTTTCTAAGCTTCTCATTGTTGCATTCTCTCTGCTCCAATTGCATTATTCCGCGAATTAAACCCGGTGCAGGAAGTGGAGGGAATTTTAATCCTTTCCACGAGACCGTTCGTCGAAAGGGCGTTCGGCCGGCGCTTACGACCATATTTAGAGACAAAAAGAAATTGGCTGCAAAGTAACTCCCACGCATTAGGGTCATAAAAACTTCCTCTTTCTGAAAACCCACAGCTGCTTTATAATCACTGCAACAGTGCATGTATTGCAAATTGTTGCAACTTTCTCGGAACCATAAGTCGTTTCATTAATATGAAATGGTAACTGAACTGCCCTTCGCAGAGGAAATTGAGATGAAACGCTGGTCCTTATTATGGGTAATTTCTTTTAACTCGTTTAATGAACAGCGTTACGACTGTGGTGACTTCGCTTCGTATTCGTAGGGTCCGTTTGAATAGCATAGGACGAGGCATAAAGATTGGAACTTTATATGAGAATTCAACAGCCATTATCATCCTGCTGCAAGTATTGTCTACTTACAGAAACGTGAAAATTAATTCCTAGTGTTTATTTTGTCATTTGGAAAACGGCTATCCATATTTTAATGGTTCCATACGAGACGAAAGAAATTAACTATATTCTGTTCCTGGAATCTCTGGAGCTAGCAACTAAAACCAGAGTCGGGTGCATGTACGGGAAACGCGGCTGCAGCTACCAGCGCATTATCGGCAAAGCAAACTTGTTTTACTCTGACCACTCGCTTTCTCCCTTCTCTACCGTTATGCGCGGTCTTGCTCCACAGTTTTCCTAACCTGAATGTAACTCGCTGGCTTTCTAAACTCGACAGTTGGTTGCTTCGATCAAATATAGTTTCCATGTGTTCCTATCCTAGACAAGATAAATCCAAATTTGCTAATTTCCTTTAGGTCTTTTACCACTAGGTTTCCCAAGAAGCATTATGTAAACCACTCTCCTCTGCCATGAGGACATCTATAAAGATTAGCGATACTGTTGAACACATTACTAACCTACATTAAAAATAAAAAAAAATTATGGAGAGCTGTTTTTTTACTGGTAGCTTAATTACTACTGTGATAGGAATTGTTTTTGGATTGCACTTTAGGACCACGCAAAATATGCGGCAATTTTTAAGGTACGGTCAACTGCATGTTTATTATATATGCTTATACTGTAGTACAGTAGTCTTGTTGTACCGATATTCTTAAATAATACCCGGGTTCGGATCCCGGTTTGGAATAGTCTGGGTGTTCTTTATATGTCCCTTCATCAATCATCATATCATCACTCATCCTTATCTTCGCGATTTACCAAAAGTTGCAGAAAAGCGAAGTAAAATAAATCAAATCAAACCAATCAATCAATCTTTAATAATGCATGTATTGTTGATTCATATTTGGAATAATTAGAATTTTGTGGTGTACCCTTGAAGTTCGAATTAAAAAGAATTCACTGCAAAAAACAGGCACAAATTTACACAGCCCTGCATTTTGGGAAAATAATTTGAAATCAATAGGTGATTCTGGAAGTATTTTGAATGCTGTGACAGGCATGACATTATTTCTTTCCATTAAGTCAGAATATATCCCTACATTAGGATTCTTCTCCACATCATTAAGTTCAACCCATCATCCATACAGTTTTTCAGGCATTTTGTGAAGGAAAGTTTTATGAGGGATTTTAAAAATGGAACTTGTCTAATCAAAGTTTACAATTAAAATGCCAATATATCTTGTAAATATAAAAGGTGGATTAAATGCTTATAATTCTATGTGCATTTATAGTTCAAAATTAGAGGATTTGTAATATAGGAACAAATATTTTACCACCATCTAAACAGAGACATCTATTGAGCAAATGATGTAACTACACATTTTATTTTGAAATTAAGGCAGTTAATATATTGCTGTTTTCTGAAAGAACTAGACGTTCTAGATTTCATTTTTGGAATCAGCGTGCTGAAAATCATGTATTCAAGTAGTAGGCTTGTTCAGATTAGCTCAAAGTTTTTAGTTGTTGATTCCACATCTAGATGGCACTTCCGAGTTAATGCAATTAATTGACAAGCGGTGTGTTCTGGAGAAATTGTTCAGTGTTTTTTGAGATTTCAAGAGCTTAAATCAATTGTTTCGTAGATAATGTGGTGGTTAATGATGTCGCCATGTAATCCAAGGGTCTCGTGCTGTCCTTGTAGTTTTGCAGATGTCATTTAAAGATAGCAAAATTTAATCTTTTAGTACCGATCTGAGTGACTGAACGATCAATTAACTACTTTCTAGTTTGTCAGAAAGTTTGGTAAAACGCATTGCAACAGAAAAAAAGGAAACATGCAAAGCTTTTTGGAAGATTAAGTTGTCTGGAGGCAGTGAGTCAGAATTCTAGGTTATGATGCAGATGAAACTTCCGAGGAGGGGACGACATTTAGTGCAGCTTTTCTCTTGGGGCATGTTTCTAACAGAGTGTTCTCGCTAATTACAATTTCAGTCTCTATAATTGATTGTGCTATAACTTTTGTCGCTAATGAAGTCGAGCACAAGTTGTAATGTTACATTAACATATATTACAGTGTTCAAAAAGATACTTTTTAAAAGTAACTAAATTACAATGACAGTTACTTAGTTCAAAAAGAAAATTAGTTACAGTTGTGGTAGACGGGGAAATCGGGTCACTTTTCAAAACAATTGTTTTTGTTGGCGAAAATGATATTTTCTTGTACAAACTATATATCCAGTACAAAAAGTAGATTTCGAAGCTTCTAAGCAACATATAACACACAACTTTGATTAATTTTAACCCATTACAATACAGGGTAGCGCATATTGTATGTACCAATTTCAAATGACAACGGAGAGACGGTTAGTGCTTGTAGTAACTTTATATGGTTATGAAATAAAAATATACACATAGGCATTTAATACAGTGTGTAATATGGACAATACATATATCAATGTACCTTGATAATTTGTTTAAATGTCCTCCTCCTGCTTGGATGCGCTGTTCGAGGCGATGAGGGAAGATTTTCACGACCTGTGTCTCAACATATCCTGTGGAATACGTGTATTTTACGCCAACTGTTCACATTACCCGCTCCACTGTCTAATGTTACGATGAAGGACGTCTCACGGATATCTCTGTTATGTACACTTTCATTTACACCCCTACAGATGCAGTAACAAATACTCTAAGTTTCATTTTCCTCATTACAGAGGAATGCTCTTTTCCGGACTTCGGTCTACGAGCGCACTGTTTACCACAGCGCTAACCCGCCTCCGCAGTTTATCACGCAGAGGTCCTTACGTACGGGGAGCTCAGTCGTTATTTATTTATTTATTTATTTATTTCCTTCAACAGAGAAATTATCTCCTTTTACAAAAAAAACATAAACAAAAGAAACACATAATATGTATAATACAGTGAGACATAACACAGGTAGAACACATACACAAATATAATGTAATATAAATTACCAAACTATATTATAGAATATTATAAGACCAAATTAGTAATTTAGGAGCGCTTCACCCAAAACTATACAAAACAAGACCAAGAAACAAGCAAGATGTCATTTTTATTCATATGCAGTGATAATATATTGCTAGTATAACACTAAATCTGATAATTTATGTTGTAAACACTTGTCTTAATATTCTTTTGTACTCATTGATTGAGATACTAAAATCAAGATTAGATTGTAATATAGATATTTTGTTGTACGCAAAGGACATTCTAAATAATGGAGAATTCTTGAATCTTTCTGTTTTAGGAATATCATAAGACATCAATTGTCGCAGCCTTAAGCTACATTTCTTTGCGTTGAAACATATCCTTTGAAGAAAAGTAGGGTTATCTATGATGCCAGACATTGTTTTGTACAGAAATATTTGTGTTATTTCGCTTCTATTAATAAGACGTTTATAATTAAACTCATTAAGTAGGCCATTGTATGATAAGTTATTATAATATGATGGTACATTATATTTTTGTAATACAAATATCTTAAAAATCGTTTTTGAATTCTTTCAATTACCATCTCCTGGGATTTAAAATATGTAAACCAAACATTAGAACCATATTCAAGCTTAGTTCTAACTATTGCATTATACAAGAAAGAAATACTGTCTACATTAGTTAGATTCCTCGTATTTCTTATAAGAAAATATAATGATCTAAATACATTGTTTACCATGTATGATATATATTTGTTTAACATCATATTACGATCCATTAAGTTTAATCTTTCAAGCTCTTCTCCACAAATAAAATAGGAGATTTTAGAGGTATTTATTTTACTTGATAACTCCACAAAAGAACACTTCTTAATATTAAATTTAAGGTCATTGTTTATACTCCACTCATGCACCATATCTAAATCTCTTTGAAGTTTCCTAATGTCTCCATCATTATTAATTTGTTTATAAAGCTTTATGTCATCAGCACACATGAGACATTTACAATATTCAATTTGTAATGGTAGATCATTTATAAACAATACAAAAAGTAGTGGTCCAAGATTCGATCCTTGGGGTACACCTGACTTCACAATATATTCAAACGACTTCGATTGTCTATAAGTCACATATTGTTTTCGACCATTAAGATATGAGGCAATGAGAGCAAGAAAATCACTAGTTAACCCGAAACTTGAAAGTTTGCGTAATAAAATATTGTGATTAATTGAATGAAAAGCCTTAGCAAAATTAAGATAGATCGTATGTATAAGTAATCGATTTTGAAATGCTGCATGAACATCTTGAACAAAATTAATTAAATTTGTTGTTGTTGACCTTCCAGGAATGAAATCATGTTGATATTCATTTATGTAACATTTACTGTGATTCCAGATTCTTGTGTACAGTACTTCTTATAATATTTTGGTGGGCGCACAGAGAATTGCTACAGGTCTACAATTTTCTATTTTACAGTTGTCTCCTGACTTAAAAATTGGACAAACTCGAGTTGTTTTCTAAATATTCGAAAAAAAAATGATATTTCAGAACTAAGTTGTATATAAAACAGAGTGGCTTCTTTAATATCTCTGCACATATCTTTAGTAAATAGGGTGGAATTTTATCAGGACCACTAGCTCTCTTAGGTTTCAATTTCTTTACAGCATCAAAATATTCTTTATGAGTAATTATATGATTTGAGATAGAATATGATACATTCATTTTAACATCATCATGAATATCATATGAGCTTATACCTTTCGCATATACAGATTTGAAGAAACGCGCAAAACAATTTTCTACACTTTGACTTGTTTCTAATTTTCAATTTTCAAAAACCATAGTCTGCTTAGTACAGTTATATCTCCCTCTTCTATTTTGCATAAAGTTCCAGAAAGATCTTGTATTATTTTTAATATTTTCTTCGGTTTCTTTAACATACCTAGAATAAGCCCTTCGTATCATTGTTTTAACTATTTTTCTTGTTTCTTTATTTAACATGTTATTTTCTTCAATGCATTTCATGGATTTCCCAGTGTCTTTCATACATTTCCTATTATACTCTTTTAATTTTAATGTTTCTATAATCTCTTTTGTAAACCAACAGGGATATTTATTATTCCTGTAAAATGTTCTTTTTGGTATTGTTGAATATAGACTTAGGTGGTTAAATAACTCTGATGATACAAATCTAAACAATTATAATAGAATAAAGCGAGAAGTTAACCGCACGTTTAGAAGTAAAAAAAGAGATTACTTGAAAAGCAAAATTAACGAAATTGAAACACACAGCAAAAATAAAAATATCAGAGATTTATATAAAGGTGTAAATGAGTTTAGAAAGGGGTGGCAACCTAAAGTAAACTTGACAAAAGATAAAGACGGTGATTTTCTAGCTGACCCAAGCGATATTCTAAATAGATGGAAGAACTACTTTAATGACCTTTTAAATGTCCATGTAGGAGATAAATCAGAAGTAAATGAAGTACACACAGCAGAACCTTTAGTTCCAGAACCTAACTTGACTAAAGTTAAAGATGCTATTAAAAGGCTAAAGAATAACAAAGCACCTGGCATTGATTTAATACCAGCTGAGTTAATTAAATATGGTGGAAATTCATTAATATGTCAAATTCATAAATTAATTTGTTTAATATGGAATAAACAAGAAATCCCTCAACAGTGGAAAGTATCCATAATTGTTCCTGTGTTTAAAAAAAGGTGATAAAATGAACTGCAATAATTACCGTGGAATTTCTCTACTCTCAACAACATACAAAATATTGTCTAACATTCTTTTAACAAGACTAACACCATATGCTAATGAAATTATAGGTGATTATCAATGTGGATTTAAACGTAACAGATCAACTACAGATCAAATTTTTCACATCAGACAGACACTTGAAAAAAAGTGGGAATATAATCAAAATGTCCATCAGCTATTCATTGATTTAAAAAAAGCATATGATTCGGTCAAAAGAGATAAATTATATAATATATTAGTAGAGTTTGGAATACCTAAGAAGCTTGTTAGTATGATAAAAATATGCACCAGTGAAACAGAAAGTAAAATTCGTGTGGGTATTAATATGTCTGACAAATTTACAATTCATGATGGGTTAAAACAAGGAGATGCATTATCTCCATTGCTCTTTAATTTTGCCTTAGAACATGCTGTTAGGAAGGTAAAAGAAACTAAAGAAGGACTAAAATTAAATGGTGTGACTCAGTTGTTAGCATATGCAGATGATGTAGACTTACTGGGGGATGATGTGAATACAATTAAGAATAATGCTAAAATATTTTTCAAAACTGCTAAAGAGATAGGTTTGGAAGTTAACAAAGAGAAAACTAAATATATGCTTACAGGCCGAAACCAAGTGTTAGGTAATGATCAAAATATAATTATTGATAACAACTCGTTTGAACCAGTTTCCAAATTCAAATACTTAGGAGTAATATTAACAAATGAAAATGATATTAAAGAGGAAATAAAAAGTAGGCTTAATTCAGGAAATGCATGTTACTTCACTCTTCATAAACTTTTGTCTTCTCGTTTAATATCTAAGAAACTAAAAGTTAAAATATACAAAACAGTAATTTTGCCTGTAGTATTATATGGATGTGAAACTTGGTCCCTTACATTGAAATAGGAACATAAATTGAGAGTATTTGAAAATAAGATCCTTAGGAAAATCTTTGGACCTAAAAGTTGATGAGGAGACAGGCGAGTGGAGAAGGTTACATAATTTAGAACTACATAATTTGTATTGTCCAGATATTGTTAGAGTGATTAAATCAAGAAGACTTAGGTGGGCAGGCCATGTGGCACGAATGGGAGAGGAAAGAGGAGTTTACAGGAGTCTTGTTGGGAAACCTGATGGTAAGAGGCCTGTAGGAAGGCCAAGACGAAGATGGAGGGACAACGTTGAGATGAACCTAAGGGAAATCGGTAGTAATGGAAAAGAATATATAGAACTTGCTCAAGATAGGGAAAGATGGAAGGCCTGTGTTGCTGCAGCCATGAACCTTCGGGTTTAAGAAGGCTAGAGAGTTAGTTAGTTATAGTTGAATCAAATACAAAATTTATTCTATCATAAAATAAATGAATAGCTGTTTCCACATCCTTTAATTTATATAGAGAACTCCAATCTGTATCGCGCAGCATTTCATACAATTTTGGAAAATTAGCTTTACAAAAATTATAGTCCAATACCAGTTCATTTTTTGTATTATTTCGTCTTTTTCTTAGATTTAATTTCATAATTAGAGCTGGATGGTGTAGATCTTCCTTAACAAGGGGTAGATCCTCTTTACTTACTACCATGGTACTATCATCATTAGTTAGTACTAAATCTAATGTTAACATTTCTAACATCATTAATAGAGTGTAAGGAGTACAAATTCAAAGAATCATCTAATGCCCTATAAAAAGGCGCCCCTTTTTGAAGTTCATATGAAGAATAAATTATTAAGAGAAGATTGAAATCGCCAGCAATTATTACATTACTCCCTTGCAATTCTTAGTTATTTTCAAAGAAATCATAAAATACTGTCTAATTATCAATACCACTGTTTAGTGTGAAATATACGGTAACTATATAATAAACCACATTTTTTAAATTTACTTTGACACACAAAGCATCAAAATTACCGTCTAGAATAATATTCTTAGACATAATATTTTGCTTAATTGCTATAAGTACTCCACCACCTCTATTCCGATCTAACCTATCATGACGATATCAGTAAATATCTCATTGCTATATACACCTTTATGTAGCCAAGTTTCAGTAATAATAACTATATCATATTCATTTGCAATATTATTTACATAAAATTCTTGTATCTTTGTGTTGAGCCCCCTTACATTTTGATAGTAAATTGTTACATCCCCAGATTTCGCCATTACATTAACTTCTCCACGTCTTAAATTGTTTTTTAGTAATATTATATTTTGATCATCTTGATTTTTCTTTAGTTTGATATTCCCTGCATAATCAACCCATAAATAAGCATAGTTCTTAGCATTTCAAATTTGTCTGGCCTCAATGAATATACGCTTCCTATAGGGAGTTAAAGATTGATTAATATACACCATTTCATTACTTGAGTAACCCATGTGAGAAGTGTTTAAATTTATTTTTACTTTTCTTTTCTGAATAAACATATCTTTGTCAATATGACGAACAAATTTGACAACTATCCCAATTGACTTTTGATGGGGGAATTTTTTTAGCCTGTGACAAACATCTATCATGTCGTTTGTGATATTTAGATCTAAGGCCGTCCCTAAATTTGTTACAACGTCAAAGGTATTTTCATTTGGTTGCTCAGGAACACCTTGAATTTCTAGGGTATTTCGCCTTCCATATTGGTCCAGTTCATCCAGATCCATCTTGGTTTCTTGAAGTTGTTTCCTTAATGTGATATTTTCTTGTGTTAACTGTTAAATTTTAGAAATGCCCATAGTAAGTTTTCATCTTGTTTCTTCATAAATTCTAAGTTCTCGTCTAATTTCTGATGAACATTGTCTAAGGATTTACCAAGGTCGCGTTCGGTTTCAATATTTGTTTTGCCGGACCCTATGGCACCGGTTAGCACATCGCGCTGCGACGCCAAGGGTCCCGGGTTCGAATCCCGCTCGGACTTGGTTGTTTGTGAATATCCATTCATCAATTTCATCATTTCCTTACTCATCCCCATCTTCGCAAATTAGCCAAGAGGCACAAAACTCGAAGTAAAATAAAATAAATCAATCAAATCAAATCAATCAATATTTGTTTTATTTAAGTTCATAACTTCTTCTTTCAAATCTCGGATCAGTTTGTAAATATCATCAAGAGTTGGCAAGTCTGTCTGCACCGTTTCGGGTTGTTGACTTCCTCTTCTTTTTTTGCTACAAGGTTTACAACGCCATGTTTGCTCTGTAGATTTCATGTATTCGACATCAGTTCCTTTTAATTGTGCGCATTTTAAGTGACATAATTTCACACAGTCAATACATTGAACTTTCACTTCCTGTCTTGACACAGCTTTAGTACATTCGACACAGGAACTCATTGCGATATCTCGAACGACTAGTGACTTCGCTCCACATAAATCTTTTTTGTGGCTGGCAATACTGTTTGTTTACATTCTGCTTATCTTATCGCAAAGGCAAATATTCACTGAATTGCTGGCTTAACTCATCATTATAATGAATAATTTATATTCAGTGTGCATTAGTAATACTTAGTGTTCTCCGTGTCTTACTTTTGTCGCCATCCCTAGATACATTTACACAAAATGTCGGAGCACAAAGCCACTTCACTTCACTCGTCCATCGCCACAGTCTAGTATGTATCCTTCTGACTATATGTAACTCTCTATGTATCCATGCGGCACTGTGTTTGTCTAATTGTGTCAATCAATCTGGCAGGTGTCTGAGAGCCTGTAATGAGCCGGAACCCGGTATTCATACCTCCGACAAACTGGCCCGCTCCCAAACAATGAGGAAAGCTGTTGAGGGAAATCAAACAGTTGGCTTCCTCGGCTATCGGGCAAAAAGCAACCAAGGCCAGAGCATTTACAAACATCCAAACTTTTACATATACGCATATTTCCAGCTTTGTGCGTTAAAACAACACAGCACTAACCCTCCTCAGAATGCTGTGTCTCTCTGTAACAAGTGCATGGCGATTTTCATTGTTCCGCCGCAGTGCCAGTAGTGTGATTTATGCTATAACAAGGGCGAGAAATGATGAGCCCCCCTCATGCAGATTTGCCTACACTTAAAACTTGCTCAACATGCCCATATGAGCTTTTTGCTCAAGTGTGGAACCCCGTCTAATCCAAGATTTTTGTAAAAATGCCCTCGGGAAGTTCCTGAGAAATGATGACCCCCTCAGATTGATTTGCCCACACTTACAAAAGGCACTTCTGTCAGATTGTTGTCCATAATCCTATCAAAAATATGCCCCTCTTGATATTTTTTTTGCCCACACCTAAAACTAAGCCAAAAATGCTCATAAGAGCCACACCCACACCCACCCACACCCACCCACATATTTACTTCCGGTTTAAGTTCAATTGGGCACCAGCCTCAACTTGTATATCTAGTATTAAAACAATGTATTGTGCAGAGCTCCTCTAGAATTTTTCTGTGACTCTCTCATTTCTTACATCATAAACATATGATTTTTCACCTATGAGAATAACACTACATATGGTGTCATCAGGTAATGCCTCATGGAATTCACAGATAATTTTAATATTTGTCCTGTCATTCACCACAACTTGTTTCCTTTTTGAAGCATTGATGACAAACATGGGTCTCTGTGCTTTGAATTCATCTGGTGTGTAATACATGTCAGTATTGCCAGTAGTGACCCTTTTGTATGCTGTAAATGCTTCATATAATTTAAGGAAATCATCCTTGGAAATGTCTAAATTATAATTTTCTCTAGGGAATACCTCATTTCTGCCATTTTTAAGATATATGTTCTTGATGTTGCAGTTATCAAATCTACTTGAACTTTTTTCCTGATTGTTGTGTCTTCCAGTCTGAAACAGAACCACCACAAAATCCGGCATGTCGTATTGTATACTGGAGAATGAATTTGTAGCATCAAACTCATAATAAGTACCAGCGGCAGGCTTCTGTACACATTGATATGTATAAAACTGTAAAGGAACCTGTGGATTTTTTATTATATCTGCTTTGTATTTAAGAGCATAACTGGCTTCATATTCAACAACTGGGATTCTTAGCTCCATAGTCTGAATAATGCATTTGCCTTCATCAGGTAGGGTATTGGGCAGAGCTTCCCCTGTACAGTTTAATGTGCTGTACCTCATCAAAGCATTATTATCATTGGCAGCTCTTCTAAATGTGATTCTTAAACCACCCTTCCACATAATATCTTTGTAATCTGAGAAGAATCCTGGCAACAGGCGCATGGGGAACAGCACTGTGTGGCTCTTGGTTAATATTTTATCACCAGCCTCAAATCCACCTATTTTGTAGTAAGAAGCCTCGGTTTTGGATAATTTTAGTGTGGCCAAAGCTGTGGAGGTAATGCCGGGATAATCCACTCTGTTTATAACAACACCATGCTTTCTGATCTCAATTTCAGAGAACAGATGGGGCACAAAATTGTCCACCAATCTTATATTTGAATTTGCCGGATAATCTGTTCCATCGAGCTTTACAACATCAAATTTGATGTATAGATCTGCTCTGTGGGGGTGTATAAAGCCATCCCCTACATCAAGATCAACCTCAATTTCTGTGTTGGGTTGATTTAAATTTGCAAATGTCCTCCTGTTTGGAGGGAATGATTGTAGCTCATAACTCTCAATATTTTCCATTTTTTGTATGTATTTTTATTTAAATACTAATCTCTATGATTGCAGTTTTTGTGGCTCCAGCAAAATCAACTAATTCTTATTTTTCATTAGTGACCATCAATTCAATATTATCTATTCTATTATGGCACACAGGAAAATATAATGTTGGGGATGGAGTGTAGATGATTGGCTCCATAAATTCAGAATTAGGTTTGAATGTTGCAATGATGCCAGTTTGTTTGTGAGTGCCTATGCCATTTGATTTGGTGATCATACCCTCAGCCACATTACAGTGAATATTCAGAGTCTCTATGGCTAAGAATTTATGTATATTAATAGCAGTGTGTTTGATGGCCGCTTCAAGTTTTGTGTTGTTCTCAAATCCTAACAGCTCTCCTATAGTACCCAGATCCACTGTTTCTGTAGCAGATACAATCTCTACTCTGTGAGTGACAGAATTTTGACTTAACACTACACCTCTGGGTAATTGAGCATTTAGAGTGGATAGATTATATTGCCCTGGAGTGATGACAATTTTTTGATCCCCTACTGCAATTGTATTGTTGTGGTGTGTAATATTAGGGATCAAGTACATGCCATAAAATGCTCTGAGAGCTATTGTTTTGGGATACACTATGTCATCATGTAATTTGAGTTTCAATATTGAATTTTGGCTGGTGAGATGGAATACCCCCATGATGTTTCAGATACAACAGGGCCTTTTGAAAATTTTCAATTGATGGTTTATTTATTTGAGACATATATCTAAGAACAGATAAACACAAATGTCCGCAATTAACATCTTTGAAATTTTGAACACGGGCATTATTGTAATAAAGATTAGCTGAATTTAGATATTTTATTAAATTTTCAGGTGGAACACCTCCAAATGAATCAAACACAAATGCCTCATTTTTTAAATATTTAAGATAGCAAATCCAGTGAGTGCCCTGATTTTTGTACTTATCCAAATTAACAATGCCACACTCTTTGTTGAGTGGTTGTTCTGGTAAAGAATCAGACATGTACACACCTCTAAAATGTTTGATGCCCAGTGGCTTGATTAAAGCTTCAATATCTTGGTTTGTAAGCGGCTCTTGTTTTTTTAAACTTATTCATGGCTCTCTTAACACCTTTGCCTTTTTTCTCCATGACCAGGTTATGGCGCTTCAATTCATCTAATTCTGCCCTATTTTTCTTGGCATCTATTACTGTTTTTGCTATGGCAGCTGATCCCCCAGCCAAGCTCCCAAAAGCCCCGAGAGCTGCTAAGATGGCAGGGATGGTAAATATGAAACCCCCCACATGTGATTTTTTTCTAGATTGTTGTAATTTTTTTAATTCGGGGGTACTAAGCAACAATTTCATACCATGTCCCTTTGCAATACAAGAATTTTTTTTCTTGCGCTGCTTTTTGGTCAAAGGGCTATCAATAGGCCCAAACGATTTGAGACCTGCATAAGGTATTTGATACATAACACCCTTGGCCTTCATTGTAGGTTTATTATATACATATTCACAACCCCCACCCCAGTTTTTGTTTGGTGTTCATAGCTATGGTGGTTCCCAATGCTGCTATTTTTTCACTTAAAGAAGCATCTTTGCTTACAAATCTACCAAATGCAGCCTCTTCTAATTTCTTGTCTGCAACATGTCTCTTGTCAAGATCAGAATGTGTGTTGTATGCTATGTCATGGTCTCTACAAGCAGCATCTAGGGGATTTACACCAGGATCCCCTCTGTTTAATCTATGATCCAATTTTGTGCCTGGACCACAATACTGATAGCCTGGAATGTGTAGTTCAAATGGCAGCTTGTTTATAATGTCATTAACCAGGCCCCGACCCTCAGAAATATTCCAAAATTTAGGTGGTAGAGTATTAATAATTTTTATAAGATATCCAATCCCCTTAGTGTCATTCACTATAAAATTAGACAATTTTGTGCTTATCATGTCCATAATTCCAACCTTTTCATTGTAAAAATTGTTGTTGCCAGCATTTTCCTCCCCAGCTATCACCAATAACCTATCCACAAGTTTTCTGACATCATCAACCCACACAAATTCTTTATGCAGGGTGTTGTATTGTTTGATTCCACTGCCAGTCTTGATCTGTGACCATATGGGCTTGATTAAATTATTGTATTTTGCCCCACTGCTAGACTTGACTCTTTTTTGTGTGGGATCATTGTTCTGGTATAGAGCATTTGATTTTATTAATATTTCTTTGTAATATTCATAATCTTGATCTGTATAGCTGCCAGGCCTTTTCCTAGTCATCAGTTCCCACAACCCAGGTGTGCCGGGATATTTAACAAAACCACCTCTTTGTCCAAGATGAGATTCTGAATAAACAATTATATCATCTCCCATAAATGTGACTCTGAAATTGCCAATTCTATGTATGATGCTACCATCACGCTCTGTGTCAACATATAAGCCAAAGACCTCATCTTTGTTGTCTTTAGGTGTGCTTAAATATTTTTGAGCAAGAAGACCCAATTCAGTAGGATCCTGTGTAGCTTCAATTCTTCGAGGAGCAACAGGACTAGGTGTATGAATACTGGAAAGTGGGGTGATTGGATAATCTAATATGTTCCTTGCAGCTACAGGTACAAGCTCTGTGATCAAATTTTGATTTTGCTCTGTAACAGTTTTGATATTTTTACCTAATTCACTAATAGCATCAATGATAGGCTGTTCTGTTTGTTTGTGTTGTTCATAAATTCCTCGGTTCTGTGATTTCCATCCCTTAAATCTTTTTACAAGGTAATCTCTTAATTTAAGATCATCAATGATTGGCCTTTTCATGGTTATTTATATATGTTTCAATGTCTAGAAAATTGTTGATTTTATTTCTGTATTTGCCACTACTGGGTTTTCTTGTCATATCAATTGTGACAAACCCATAACTGTCCTGGTTCCAGCACCTACTGCAAAACTTGGAAAAATCATTGTAGCTCAAGTCCCCACCTACATATTCATCATGTATGTGTTTGAGGTTGGTATGATCTTGATGAAACACACATATAAAACTGCTGTTGTCTCGGATCAGCTGCTTCGGAATTTTAGAAAAAGTCTGTGCCAGGTAGAAACAATCAATGTTTTTGTGTCGGCCCTGTGTAAAGAAATTTCTAACCTTGTTTTGATTATCCAGTATAATGTCATCAAACACAACAACAGAATTATCGAGACATTCATGAAGTGGCTTAACATCTGATTCAAAAGTGGCTATATCCAATCCATCATATAGCTTCATCAGCTGCTGATATTTTAATTGTTCCAACCTCTTAGAAAAAACATACAAGTGCCTGTTTTTCCAGTCTAACCAGTTGGGTGCCAATAAAAAATTATCAACCATTAGTGTAGTTTTACCACAAGCAGATGACCCAACAATAAGACACCTAATATTATCAGGCAGCAAGTTGCCATTTCTCTTATTCTGTTGTTCAGGTTCTGGCAGCCTTTTTATAACATCCCAGGTGCTCATATTATTATTTTGTTTGCATCGATCCAGCTGTGTTCTGGAAGTCCTAGCCATTTGACAAATAACTTGTTGCCTTTTCTGCGGATGATTTTTTCTATGAGATATGTGTCAGGCTGTTTAGTTTTGCTGAGCTCTTCTTCATAGAATCTGCCTTTGACAATTTCTCCTCGATGATCTTTTATTATATATGTGTTAAGGGTCCCAGGTTTAATGTGAATCACTGTAAATAATTCAGTGCTCCAGTTTCTTGTAAAGCCTCTTTTGAATAAGTGCTTATATTTGCTGATTCTTACTTGATCACCCACCCTGTATTTGGCCTTTCTTGTTGTTGGCTGGTATCTAGGATAATAAACAGTCCTGATCAATTTTTGCTCATCAGATGAAGTTACTTCAGAGGGTTTCATGTTGATTGTGGAATGGACCGAGTTGTTATATTTATGTAGAAGTTCTGGAAGAATATTAATCCATTTATAATTACCTTGAAGTGTAAATTGTTTATACATAAGATTTTTTAGGGTTTTGTTCAATCTCTCTACAATTGAGGCTTTGAGATCACTGTAACTCGAATAATGTTGTATTGCCTGGCTTTTAATAAATTGTTGAAACACTGAATTATAAAATTCTTTGCCATTATCTGTTTGCAAATAGCGCGGTGATCTTCCACTCTGATTGATGATTGTCCTGATGGCTTCTGTAACACATTTCCCAGTTTTGGATTTGAGTGGCACAGCCCAGGCAAATTTTGAAAATGTGTCTATTATAGTGAGTAGATACTTGTAGCCCTTGTTGATTTTGTCTAAGTTTTTCAACTGTCCACTTGCCATTTCAATCAAGTCGCTCTGCCATAAATCATCTATGCCTTTTGTGACTACTGGGAGTCTCTTAAAATTATGTCTGGCCTGTCTGTGTAATTCATCAACAATAATTTCTCTAGACATAATATGAAAACAAGAATATTGCAACTATGGGGTGTTCAGCAGCTGATACTACAGGATTTTCTAAATATAATTTGTCCCCTATTTGTATTTTAAATTCCAGAGATCCATCATCTTCAACATATGCTGTTTCTAATGTATTGGGATCTGTAAAATCCTCTAATTCTACACTGGTGATTTTTACTTTGTTGTCAGCATTTGTTATTGATAAGGTGGGGTAGTGGTGTGCCTGTGGTTGAAGCCAATATTTGATCTTGATTGGTCTCAATGTGCCCCCAACAAAAAATTGATAATAAAATTGTGCAGGGGACAGCATATATATTTTGCCACCTGGTGTAAATGGTGAATCATATTCTTTGTTGGGGATGCTGTACAATTCAAGAATTACTGAATGTTTTGGATTCTCGATTATGCCTGTTATTTCTTTTTCTGCTGTAAGCAATCTGCTTGTTACAGATTCAAGGTGCTCATTGATGGTCCTAACAACATCATCATGGCCTGGCTTGATTTTTATGTCCACAATAAGTTTCTTGTATTGTTGCACAATCTCTTGAAGCTGGGTGGCAAAAACAGACAGAGCATTTGCTTGATTGGATTCCATGGTTCCTAGCTGTTGCTTGATATTAGCTACAATTTGTTGCAAATTTTCAACAGCTGCCAATTTTGAATTTTGAGCAGTAAGATCATGGACCTGTCTTCTGATATCCTCAAACAGGGCATGCAGTTCATTAATATGTTGATTGGTTGGTAGAGTGGCCACTGTCTGAGTGACATGTTTGATCTCTGCTTGGATATTCTTGATATCTTCTGATTTCAATATCCTATTCACTGCCCTCTTAATATTTTTAAGTTCCTGTGATGTAGGAAGATTTGATACTGTATTTTGCAAAGATTCAAGTGCCAATTTTACATTGTTTAATTCAGAAGCATCAGCCACATTTTGCATAGCATTTTGGAGCAGGGCTATATCTGCCTGAGTGGGTGTGGATTGTTGTAAAATTTCAAGTTTTGTTTGAATATCATCAATCAAATGATGAAAATGAGATAGTTCAGATTCAGTGTTGAGGTTTTCAAGCTTTGTGATTTGGTGCTGGACACTAACAAGTGTGTGTACAATACCAGGCAGGCGGGATTCTAGAGATTCTTGTACATTTGTCAAATCACTTTGCACTGCTGCTATTGTACCTTCAAGATGGGTTATGGTACTTTGAATTTTTCCAAAATCTTCATATGTTTCAAGTTGCAGCTTAATATTTGCTACACTCCGATTTATTGCACTCAAAGCATCAGAAGATGGCAAATTGTTCATAAAATTTTCAAGTGTCTCAATTTTTTCTTTAACCTCGGCTATGGCATTGTGCAGAGGATCCAGATTAGGTATTTCGAGTGATTGAATCTGTTCTTTTAGAGTGGAAATCACTAGATCAAAATCTTCTTGTGATTTTTTGCTTTTGACAATTGTTTGGAGCTGTGCTTGGACATTATTTATTTGCTCTTCCAATTGTTGTTTCAATTGCTCAGAATTGGTGGCCTGGGTCTTAAATTTGGCTTGAAGAGCTGCTACAGCTTCTTCTAAACTTTGAAAATTATCTAATGTTGCCAGATCAGTATATTTTTGAATCAACAATTTGAGTTCAGAATCAATTTTAAGAAGAGGGTCCATGCATTGTGATTGGAAATTTGTAATTTCTAATTGAAGACTGGCATTGAGTGTGGTTTGTAAAGCTTGTAAATCACTTCTTAATTTCTTGACTCTGACATCAAGCATCAGAATCTCATCACTGTGATCTTCATGTCTTGTATGGCCAAATATATCATTAGGCATTTTTGTTTTAGTGGTTATTTATTATTGAATATCTGATTCTTAATTCTATAAAAAAGGGTATAAGCTTGTCATAGGATCCAGGGACCTCAATATATAAGCAGTCACCAGCAGAAACAGTATATACAGTGCCAGAAATCATGTTTGAGTGCTTAATTCTATAAATATTTCTCCCTACTGAAATCTTGACATCACCCTCAGGGGTTGTAATAAATTGCAATTGCCCACCTACAGGTAATTGGTAATGATTTAAATTATTGTTAAATATGTACAATATTTTACCTGTTTCATCATCAACATCTGTAAGTATGCTGTTCAGATGAATAATTAACAAGCCACTCAGTTTAGATATTATATCAGAAGAGGGTTGTGGTGTTGGCAGCTCCATAATAGCCTGTTTTTTTAACCCAAATAAGTTCATAGGCATGTTTATTTATTTCAAATCATGCTCTGTAATTGGGCATTGATTTCCATTTTTCAAATCACAATGCCCCCATGGCAGAGTATGTATGCCACATGATAAAATGCATCTTTTATCATCATGTGGGTCCAGAGCCACTTTTCTTACAATATTTGAAGTCAGCAAGTGATCCACACTCTGAATTCTGGATTCTGATGTTCTGATTGTGCTACATGATTTGAGGCAATTTTTATAATCTTCAAATTGGAGCTCTTCTTCAACAGTCACTCTGCCAATGCCCTTGGCTTTTTTGGCAACAACACCACTACATGTTTCAAAACTATACATCTTGGCTCTTAACCCAGCAAATGCCAGAATAACATCACCAAGTGTCTCATCTTTTAACTTGCCAGGCACCTTTTTGTTGTGGTGTTGAATCTCTGTATGTTCACTGGTATCAAAATATTCAAGCAATGCAGGCTGTGCAATATCTTGATAAACATCTTCTGTTTGAATATCAAGAACAAAACTATCAGTGTCCATGTACATCAATTTTACACAATCACCATAAAAAGGTTTCAACACATCATAATACAATTTTAACATGTGTAATTTTGCCAATTCCAATATTACAGCCCCTACATAAATAGGTTTATCAAACTTAATTTTTGTTTTTTTCATGTTGAAAAGTGCCATATTTTCATCATAAATTCTTCTATAATTGAAATTAGGCTTTGCAACCAATTTTTTGCTCAGGCTGGGGTCAGTAATTATTTTAACATCGGTATGTTTTCTGACATTTTCAATTGTTTTGCCATACACTGAATTGACCATCAATTTAAACAAGGCCTTATCAAATTGGCTCAATGCAGATGTTCGAAGCTCTGTGTTTGTATCAATATATGGCTTCAACCATTTTAAGTGCCTGAACCTCAAAACTTTGCCAATTTTGGTCACTTGAACACCATGTTTCATCAGGAACTGGAGGTTTTTGTAATATATGACATATCCCTGTTTTGGCTCCAGTGTCATCATCAATTTCTTCTGTTTAGAGCCAGGTGAGCACTGAACCTCGGGAATTGGGGGCAGATCAGAAAATTTGTTGTGTAAATTATCTGGAATTGTCAGATCAACCTCTAAGAAGAGGCCATAGTCACTGTCATCAAAATCCTTAAGATTCTCAATATTGAAATCTTCAACCCATTCAAGCCCTGAATATGGCAGTTTATCCATCATGGCATAACCATACAGGCTGTTTGCATCTACATACAGTATATAATTTGATGGCAGTGCTGGATTATAATCAGAAATATATTTGTTATTTGCTCTGGCATATCTCTGAGAACATTGCACCATGCCTCCTCTTATACATTGTTCCATAAACAGATACATATCTTGATCCTGGATCAGATCCAATTGCATTTTAGTGTTTAAAAACATTGCAGACCATGCTAGACCTGGGGCACTGTAAAAATATATTGGGTCCAGCTCATAATTTTGCATGGAAGATTTTCTGAATGCCTGCAGTATATCAGCTAAGAGAGTCACATCAAGTTTTAAATAAGCCTTGTGATAATCACCAAATGTCTTGCATTTTAAATTGTTCCACATCAATTGGGCATGGTGATAATCATCATCAGTGATTCCAGATGCTCTGATTTTGCTGTAAAACTCTTGTTGTGGTGGCAGAGAACACTCATCAAATTTAGAAAAATCTGTAACATAATCATATGGATATACACCCTTCCGCCTAATTAATTTCAGCTCCTGATTTGGAAACAAAGCACATGTGATTTTGAATTGATCATCAGATAATTGAGTGGCCAGTGTAGCCAGGCTAGCCGATAAAATTCTGTAAGAATCAAGAAATCTTATGTGAATAGGAACACCATTAACTTTAATTATTTTGTTAATGGCAATATATTTTTCATCATTTTCAGTTAAATATTTAAATTATGCTTCTCAAACCCCTCGTACCTGATCAGATGATGGAAATCATAATTGGATGCTCCATGGCAAAATATAGGGAAAAAAGTTTGGTCTCTTGATCTTAATATTACAGCTATTACACAGGGCCATTAAGAATTTACCATCTGTATGAGAATGGTGTTTCACCTTGATATTTGTATCTGAAAATTCAGAATCAATGCATTTTTCTGCATTGTTGAAATCTTCAATCTGTTTCTCTGTTAAAGGCAACATGGGTTTTGATTTTAATAAAATATTAGATGCTATGTCATTGCACTCATTTTCTATTCTAAGTGCAAATTCTTTGATGGCATCTGCTCCCATGTATAAATTTTCTTTACTAACAACACCATCCTGTACAACCACATAATAAAAACTGGAAGGTTCATGTAACTGGTATTGTGTAATTGAAGATTCTTCAGGATCTGGATTGCAGAATGCAAGAGGTTTGAGGTTTGATTCAAAATCACAGACAATATATGCTGGGTGTTCCAACAAGGCTTCAAATGTTTTGAATTTTGCTTTTTCACTTGGCTTAGGCATAAGCATATGAATAGGTTTATGATTGCCACAGTATTTCAGATGCTCAATTAACTTGTTTTTGGTAATTTCTGCATTCTTTTCACAAACACCATTCACCATTTTTTGACCATCAAATACAGACAAACATCTTCTGCACAACTTGAATATTCTATTGGATTTGTCTAGTTGTGTTCTGACTAAAGCTTCAAGATTATGTATCAGAGCGTAATGATTTGTGCCATCCTTTTCAATTAAGAGCAGATCAATCGGAACAGCAGATTCATCATCAAGTGTACTGATTCTGAGAGGATCTATCAAGCAATTGTCACGGCCACTAGAACAAGTAAATACATTAATAGATAATTGTTTGCCATTGATGTGCCTGGCCTTTTTTTCAAATTTATCAATATTCTGGACAGACATTGGATATTCTAAACCCTCCATTGCCTCATCGAAATTGTGTTCATGTTGCTTATAATAAGTTATTCTCTCAGGATTCCTTGAAACTGGAAACAAAGCAGCTAAAATACACCACAAAAAGCATTTCTCATCATTATTTTCAATATTAACCACGGCTCTTTTGTTTTTAATATTGAGAGGTAATGGCACATAAGTGGAACCTTGTAATGGGTTGAATTCAGAAATATTAACATATAACTTGTGTGGAGATCCGCATAGGCTCCATCCAGACTCTTTTGCAGCAAATTCAGAGTGTTTAATATTTAATTGATCTAACAAACTGCTTATTATTTTGCCTGAATTTGCATTTGAATATACCGGTACAGTTTCTGTTATGTGGGGCTGTGTAAATTTTGTGCCATTTGGCTTCTTATATTGTGCAAATAATTTGAGGGACAGCTTATAAGACCCATTTTGTGCATTTAGAATTGCCTGCACATTAGGATTTACACTGTTCAAAAAATTCTTAATGTCACATCTTGGCTCTGGTTTAAAACAGTGATCCCTTAATTGGCCATTAAAACTGCTACGGATAGGTAGTGCATAGCGTGGCTGCTTTACTGGTCCAGCATTAAGAGGTGTTTCATGCTTCCTTTTCAGAGCAGATGTAGATGGTTGGGGGAGCAATGTTGATAACTGTGCAGAGCAAGTACCTTTATGTTTATATGTGAAATATTCCAGATTATATTTTCTATGGCATTTAGGGCAAATTTTTGTGGGAGTTCTGCATTTGTCTGGATTACAATTCCTTTGATGCCTGGCCCAATTGGGGCTGGTTATATTCTTTTTGCATTGATTACAATATTTTTGATTTGGCATTTTTGTTGTTGTTTATTATATACAATTTCCTGGGGTCCAAATCAAAATTCTATGCTTAATAAAAAATATCAGTTGGGTTCAGCAGTGTGATTTGTATATTTTGTGTGTGTGTGTATGTGTGTGTGTTAATATTTTTGGCTTTGGTATTTATATAAAATTTCTTGGGGTTCAAATCAAAACTTTATACTTAATAAACCTATGACAGGTTGATAAAAATTCTGTATATTAAATCAAATAGATTTGTAATTCAATTTATACAAATCTGCAATATTTTTTTGTTTAAAAAATATGAGCAGCACTGCAACAACACACCCTTTCTCTTCAACAACTTTTTCAATACTGGCTGATATGCAATGCAAAATCTCTTTATATAGCCTAAGCACAGACCGCATTGAAAACATCTGAAACAATAAGCCAATCAGAATATAACACATCATTACATTATGTCATAAGCAACCAATCAGAAAACAACACATGTCTAATAATTTGTTGCAAAACATGATGCAATAGAAATAAATCAGAAGTAGGTCACAAGTGGGCCGGAAGTAGGCAAACCGGAAGTGGACCGGAAGTGGACCGGAAGTGGACCGGAAGTGGACCGGAAGTGAACCGTAAGTGGACCGGAAGTGGACCGGAAGTAAATATGTTTGTGTGTGTGTGTGGGTGTGGGTGGGTGTGGGTGGGTGTGGGTGTGGCTCTTATGAGCATTTTTGGCTTAGTTTTAGGTGTGGGCAAAAAAAATATCAAGAGGGGCATATTTTTGATAGGATTATGGACAACAATCTGACAGAAGTGCCTTTTGTAAGTGTGGGCAAATCAATCTGAGGGGGTCATCATTTCTCAGGAACTTCCCGAGGGCATTTTTACAAAAATCTTGGATTAGACGGGGTTCCACACTTGAGCAAAAAGCTCATATGGGCATGTTGAGCAAGTTTTAAGTGTAGGCAAATCTGCATGAGGGGGGCTCATCATTTCTCGCCCTTGTTATAGCATAAATCATTGGATTTACCTTCATTGGATGAAGGCATCCACCGGCACAATCCGTGTCTGCAACGGCCAACGCTCCATTGTATACTAATTGTCTGAATGTGAATCCAAACTCTCTACATAGCCGGCTCACGTGGCGGAGTGGTTAGCACATTGAGTCACATAGCTATTTTTATTGTCCGCACATACATATTCCACATACAAATTGTTTGCGTCCAAAGGCTTTAATGCATCGTTCATGATATCACAATCTATGTTTCTGACATTGAATCTCTTGACTCCTTTTATCACTAAGAAATTTTGCAGAAGTTTCAAAGTTCTGCTTCCTTCTGTTCTTCGGTTTCTTCTTCATTTGATTCTCTGGAATCTAATACAACCCTCTCTCATGTATTGTCTGTAGACAGTTCGCTTAGAAACAGTTGTGCCTGAGGCTGTTGGAAGGTCCGGGCAAGGGCTCTGCTGTTTTACAACGCTTCCATTTGGTAGTTGGAACCAGTGTTGTTTAAGGTCCAGGAATTTTAAATAAATTCAATTCCGGTCTAGGAGAGAAAACCAGCAAGCGTAAATGGGTTCTGGAGCATGAAGAAGCTTTTTATCTGTAAAGTATTTCAATTCGGTCCAGGAACCTTTTTACCAGATCAATTTCAATACGATCCAAGAACCTTTTTTTCAATCAAACAAAACGCAAGTTGGACCGAATTAAAATTGTGCGAGAAAAAAGCTTCCGGTCCTAAAGTGGAACCCAATAGAACCCATTAGAATTTATGGGTTCCTGGACCTATAACAACCCTGGTTAGAACCAGATATTGGTATTCTTCTCAAGTTATAGCCTTTGGACGTCCATTGCAAAATAGTCGTCCGACATTTTCATTTTATTGCAACCTTTTCCCGAGTGTGGAAATTACACATTTCTGAAACATTCAACTCCTTGGACAGGATCGTCCCTTTTTTTCCAGACTCGAGTCGGCAGATGATCCTACCCCACATAAAACCAGGAGCATGTTTGGGTTGAGCCATAGGCTATTCTAATGCAAGTATTCACTGTCGCAATCCACAAACTACAGAACTTGCCACGTGTGTGACTAGTACTGCATCGGACCACTTTCGTTCGAATCTCCCACGCTCGAGGGTGCTACGCTCGAACGTACCGCACTCGTAGTGGAATGACTGACAACGTCCCGTATTTCAGAGCCTAATAAGAAGCACTGTCAACCTAAAACACATACATGGAAGGAAACCACTCTATGCAATTACAATTCTAAATCATAATTCCGCATATTATTATGTAAGACTCAAATGCAGAACATATGAAAGTATGCAATACCTAAAGACCGAAACGTAAAATGGATACAGATGCTGACAGACCTGCCTAAGCAATTACAATATCGTATCACAGTGCAACAAGTACGTGTCATCATTGTTCACTTACCGAAAATTATAATCATATTCTGCGAAAATGCAGTTATAATATTCAATGGAACATCATTTCAATGTGAAAATAATCGTAGAAACATAAAATGTTAGTCAAGGTAGTTTTAGCCCATCATCATCCATTTCATTTTCACATATCTTCACAAAACTTCATTTTAACACGGAGATGATGACTATATTCACTTATTTTTCAATTTCACTTTGTCTTTTACTTCACGATCCATATTGGGGGGCCCACTACCATCGACAAGTTACGGAAATACGTGCACTAATAGGGTTCGAGTGTATTTCGCTCGTTCGGTCGTTTTTCGCTCGAGAGGAAGAACTATCAATTCGGTATGCCATCTAGCGTTGCCCGTGCGAACTATTTGCCGCTCGAGCGGTCCGGCTTATCTGTCATCTCAGGCACACGTCATTCCACTCTGCAACGCTATCTTATCGGAAAGTGAGGGTGCGAAAGATGAAGGCTCTCGAAATTCAACCTTACTTCCACGTAGCACATCCCGGTAACTGCAATGTTGCAAGCTAACGAGGCTTTGGCGTCTGGGACTACAACCAGTACAATCCTCTGCATCAATGTGTGCTGACGTGTGGTTTCCTTGTACGTGCTGAGTGCTCCTTTACAGACTCGACTTTTGACCCAGGTAAGGGGAAATTAGTATTCAGAGAGATGTGTAGATTTTAGCTGTGGTAAGCGGCTTTTTCCTATACATGATTGACGGTACTGCTATTCTTCGTTATTCCGCAACAATGTAGCTTGCTCGTCCATTGTTGGAATCGTTGAACTATGGATTTTTTCCTTGATCCAAGTTTGTTTGCCTTCAAAATCTCAACTTTGTGCATTGTTTCAATGAGAAGATGAAGATGAGTGATAATATGATGAAATGGATGAAAGGATAATCACAAAAGACACCCATGCCCAGCCCGGGTTCGAACCCGGGACCTCTGAAGTCGAAGCGTGCTGTTCTAACACCTTCTCTACTTAGGCCGGCGTTTTCCAATACATATAATGTGACGGGGGAAAATAGCCTAAGTGCTGACGCATCCACATTTTTCATTTCATTTCATTTAATTATCGGAAAGCGAAGGGAAAACAAGCGTGCTGTGCCAAACAGGGTACATGGATCACCTCTAATAAGGTTTACCACAGGCAGGTGTAGCATTAATCTCTCGCCAGCAATTTTTCTTAATTTTTGGACACAAGTGTATGTACAGTCACCGGTAATAACATTGTGGTACTTAGGTCCTGAAATACTCGCTTCCCTGCAGTGTGTTGTGTATATTGCCTAACTCAAAGGCGAAATCTGAACTTCCTATCGAAATGTTGCTGTTGAAGTTGGCTCATCGTCATACAGTTAGACAACACACATATCGCATTGCAGTGTTTCAGGATCTAGGTGTCCCATTTTTTTGCCGGTGGGTGTACATACGTACAAACCCACACTGTGGGTGGACGCATACAACATGAACATTTCTGTGGTCTTGCGTTTATCCTAAAACACTGATATGTGGATCCTGGAACCGAATAAACGATAAGTCATGGGCTTTTTCTTTTACTTTTGTCCTCCATCTCTCTTGTCAGTAGGGATTACACTAGACAAGTACAGGGTGTTTTAAAAGTTCTACAGGATTCTATAAAACTATAACTTTTAGATATATTACAATGAAATATTGTTGTTGTTCTTTACACAGAGGAAAATTTAAAATTTAGTTCGGCCAACGCCGCTGAATGACGTGTGTGCAGGTGATGACGATGGCATCGATGCAGGAAAGAGCTCAGTGCATGTTATGACTTGGCCTGCAAGACCACCAGACCTTACGCCTTGCGATTACTGGCTGTTGGGACATGTCAGAACCCAGCTGTATGCACAGAATCCGAGAGATCTTGACGACCTGAAGTTCTAGATACGTAGTGTGATTCTCAAAATTCTTGACGAGAACTATCAGAACTCAATGGTGAATGGTGCCCAGCTGGAAATCTGTGGATGAACCAAACCACATCAAAACATTAATTTTAAAGTTTCCACTGTGTAACAAACAATATTTTGAAGTAATTCTTAAAGCTTTCATCGCGGCGAATGATGAAGAAGTTTTCTCGGGCAATCAGCCAGGTGATTTCCAGATAGGATTAACGTGCAGAGAATAGTTAGGGTATGGTTATATGTATTTGATGTGGGAGGGATATGATGTAGGTGGCGTACAGAAGTGATGCAAAATAACAAAACTTACACCCACATGCACTTGGCTTTGGTCTTCTCGTTCCTTCCTTTCAAGACTCTTTATTACATCAAGCCTCACACGCGCTCTTTACAAACCGCAGAAGAATGGATACATAGGAGAAACAAAGGAAGTTTTCTCCAATCCCTGGAGGATAATCGATTCTTGGCAAGCCGAAGACAGTGACTGAGTGAAAGTGGAAGATGAAAGTTAGAGAAAGGGCGAGAAAGTTGGGCGGTCAGGTGTTGGCGATCGCCGAGGGAAGCGGAAGATGTATTATTGGCGAAATGGAGTTGACGCCGCGGTGGAAATAAAGTGCAAAGGTCGAGGATGCCTTTCCTGATGGGATACCAAACTGGAACGAACTGCATGGGGTAAGTTTCTCGGGAAGAGGAGAGGGGTGAGATTGATGGGAGGGGAAGTTTCAGTGATGTTTCGAAAGGTAACTTCTCCCCAATGATTGAAGGCAAACTTGCTGATGGGAGAAACGTTATTATTTTTTTTTTACTCTCTACAGATTCGGACGTTACAAAACTCTGAACCGTCGTCTTCTGTACGGCTGGGAAGTATATTGTGTTTCGTCCCATCAGAAGCAATCAAGTCTGGAATTGGAACAACAATACGATGTTGTCATTTTATTTTGTAGCGCGCCTATTTGGCTTACTGGAGTACATTGTGTTTTTGTTATCTGCATCTGCATTTCTGCATCTTTTGACTAATCGCAACGATAAAAATGGTTTAATTTTTGTTGTTCAGCTTCGTTCTTCTGCCACTTTCGGTTAATCGTTACGTTGAGAATAATTGAAGATTGATGAAGCGACACTCAGAAAGAATACCCACCCCCAGGTAGGAATTCGTGCCCGAGCGACTTTACGCGCTGTTCTAGCTACTCTGGCACGGAGATCAACCCAACGATGACGGTGGTTAGATGAAATATACACCTACAAAAGGCACCAGTGTCCAGGCAGGTATTCTATCCTGTAAACTTCGGGGGCGAGATTAACAGTTGAACAGCTAACTCGCTTGGCCACCGATCCCGCTTCAGTATCATATCAGATACTTCACTATGTTCTCATGGAGAATATACAAGGTCTGTCCCTTGCATTTGCGTCCATTCCAGGTTTCTCGTTCACCAGGCTCTACGAAGTCAACTACGAAGCTTCAATCATCTTAGGAGAATACGCCTACACTCCAGACTACATCTGCCCCATTCAACCATCTCGGTCTTCGTCGAAGAGCGCCATTCACCACAGAAGTCAAGCACTACTCCCATTTTGGCTGCACCTTCTCCCAGCCAATCACAAGCCTCCACATCGAGACCGATATCACCAAGCACCGACAACTTGGAGGAACTTCGTCGCCTACTAAACCCACCCACTCCAGCTTTTACGCAAATTGGTGGATGGACTCCAAGCCCTCCGCTGCACTCAAGACTTCGACTTCTTCAGGAGCTGATGTCTGCCATCTCATCTGCTTACATGTTTTTCGTTTGTGTTCGTTTTGTGTCTTTTTTCTCCCAGTCGCGGGAGTTTCCCTCTAAATCATGTAATGCCACTTTAAATCATGTAATTACCTTTGTATTGAGATTTCAGCCAAATAAAGAATGAAGCTGACAAAACCCAGTCCTGTCAACGAACTATGCAATGTATGCGCTCGAAATGTAAGAAGCAAATGCCGATTTAACATGACTGTTAACATGAGACCACTTGTTCAAATAATACATTTTCTTTATTAAGCGGGCGAGGTTCAGCCAATCTCTGCTATCTAACCCTTGTCAATATAATGGAGCAGTAAGCCAGATGTAAGGTAATACATATAGAGATACACCTGTAAGAAATACACAATAAATTAGATCAACATGAAACTGTGTAACTACAAATACAAAAGGCAATAGTAATAATAATATAATAATAATGCAATTCCATTTAGCGAGTGACTTGATACCTTCAGTGTGTGCCGCGACTCTGCAATTTGAGGACTTGTTTATGTATGCGATGTTCGCAGGCAATGTATTACATGCTTTTGGAGCCGAGAACGAGAAGGATGATTTGTAGGCCGTGGTTGAATGATTGGGTAAATCGAAATTATTCCGCTTGCAGGTTACATATTCATGGATTTCCCTACGGGAATGCATTTTTTCTGAAGATAATGCGGTTTACCTTATGTTAGTATGCGGCGGATGAAACAGAGACAGGTGCAACTTCCTTCTGCTTGCCATGGTAAGAACCTGATTATTATTTAAAAATGAAAAAAATATGATCAGAAGTTTTTGCTTGAAAAATGTATCTGAAGCATGCATTTTGCACCGTTTGTATTTTTTTACTGAGCTTTTGCGAGAGTTGAGGGCCGTAAACATTATCACAATATTCGAACAATGGGTATATTGATGATTAAATGAAACTTTGCATTCAACAGGGAAGAAGTCATGGGAACCATTTAGATTCCTGAGTGTTCCATAAGCTTTCCTACATTGCATCTTTACATATTCTGTCCCAACCAATATTTAATCAAAAATCAGTCCATCTGAAGTGCTTTTTCTGAAGTGACAAAATTCGTCCTTCTTTACACAATTCTGGAAAGACGTCACTGGAGAGAGAAGCAAGTTTGAACATTGTAGTGCTGATACTCTGAAACTATTTGAGCGTGTGCTACACATAGTTTTACGTACATCTTGGTCAGTTACTCCCGTAAAGTTAAAATATTGTTCACCTGTGGAACGGGTTTGGTTTCGAAATGCTTTTTTTTGTCAGGCCATGAATCCAATTTAATAATTTCAGATTCATTGCAAATTTTACTTCAATGAATATTAACCGCATCCAAAACTACAATAGTAGAAGAGTTCTGTCTAAACTGCAAATTGTTGTTATTAAAAATTAATTACACGTTACATTTTTAACAAATATCCTAGTGCTCAAGTAGCTAGCAATTACAAAGGTGATAAATAATTATCAACTTTGATTTGCACGTGGTTTTATAACCATTATGTGTTCATAATATTGTCCTGCCATCTATGAACGAAAATGCAAGTTTCGTATGTTCAGAGTATTTTTATTGTCAATCGAGATAGGATTACTGAATGCAAGGAATGTGTGTAAAATTTATAGGTTGTTCATATGACTAGTGTAGAGCGTATACGTCAATTCGCTGACGTAACAAACAGGGCATGCTGAGAGGGCTTATCGAGATCTTGCCCATCCTGCTCTGGAAGCAATGTTCTGTTTGATATCCGTTGTATCATATTGAGAGAACAAGATTCCATCTCAGATTTGTTACACACGTCTTCTGGAATCAGCTACAAATATTGGAAAGGTATCAAAGTATCAGTTATACAGGGTGTCCCAGTTAAAAGTAGCCCTGCTCCGATCAACAGTTACATGCCAAGGATCATGAAAATAAATTAAGTGTGTGTACTCATGGCCATGAGTTCTTACCACGGTTCACGTTACAATGGACTATTCCATTTAACTGGTGCAATGTAGCCGTAATTTGCTTCATAGACAATTGTCTTTGAGCCGAGCTACTTTTAACTGGGACAACCAGTATAATGATGCTTTCCTGATACTTCAAGTTAATCGCGGTGGTGAAGATGACACTGAGGTGGATATATTTTTTAAAAATACCAGAAAGGATCATGTCCACCTTTCCAGAGTTCTCTATTGTGCATTGAGAATGCGTATTCTGCTCTCTTTGGCTAATCGTGACGTTGAGGATAAATTGAAGATTATTAGATACAACTGATGATGACACACACAAAGAAACACCTATGACCAGGCCGGAAATAGAACATAAAACCTTCGGTAGCGAGATCATGTCTAGCCCTCAACGCTCTCGGTCACCTGAACTTTATGCTATCACAGTGAGGCCGACAAAACTGCTGGACATATAGAGGAAGTACAATTGACTTCAGTATGCGTTTCTGAATATGCAGTTTCATTTTTCTAAAAGAGTCACCTGGTGTGCATGGTTGCCACCGAAGCTTCTAGGTTCATGAACGTAGTTGAGCACATGTCTTGTTTTATCCCTTGATCTATTTTTAACAAAATATCATACTTATTCAGTGTTTCGATTAGCCTAAAAGAGATGAGAAAGGTACGCAAAATAATATTAAAGAACGTCGCATGTGTTATTGAGATGTGTGTCGCACAGGCATGCTATCTCTTAGCGGTATTGATATTTTGTATTTTATACTGATAATTGAAACCACTGGAACAATTCATAATGCGACGAGTAATGGTGCCATTCCTTGCTCGATCTTTATGTTTCAGGTTGGGGATAGTGTACACCCAGGTTTCATCTTCTGTAACAATTCATTCCAGAAATCCATCACCTTCGGCCTGGAAACAACGCAAAAGTTCCTCACAGGCATCGACGCGACTGTCTCTCAATTCAGCAGTCAACTGGCGTGGCACCCATCTCGCCGACACTTTATTGAATCGCAGCACATCATAGACAATATTGTGTGCTGAACCAACACTTATATCCAAAAAGGCAGCTATTACCTTCACAGTAATATGCCTTCACAAACTCTTCCACTGTGGCGATGTTTTCGTTCGTCACTACGCAGTGTGCCTGGCCCGGCCACGGGGCGTCATCCACAGAAGTTACGCCGCTTTTAAACTACACCACTCGTACACTTGCTGCAGGAATCACCGTACTACGCTTTCATCCTGCGATTAATTACAACTAGTTTAACACCTTCACTGCTCAAAAAAACGCATCGCAGATCGCTTCTCTAACGCGGTGCATGTCAACAATTGGGCGGCCATCTTTGCACTGACGCTGCTTCTTCTTCAGTGTTGCAGAATCATGTTGCCACCTGTTGGTCATTCTTTCAACCACAAGGATAACTCCTGGCAACTTACAATTCAATCGTACAACTTTTCGGAATTTTATTTCACTTTCAAGGTTATCATTTGAATCACCCTCGTACATCCCTAAACGTATGATGAGCAAATGAGCTGAGGGAATTTATTTTATCTCTTAACGTGTGCTTGAAGTACATGAAGTACTAGGAGAGTCTAATTGGGGTTACACCTGCCATTTAAATGGAATCCGAAACAATGAACAACGTGCCTCCACCTGTATCCCTTGATTAAAAGGCAACAGTGTTACCACCAGGCTTGCCACATGAGGGAACATATCTGTCGGTGTAGGGAAATTCTAGTAAATTTTAGTCTGACAATGGTAAAGAGGAAATTTTATGTAAAATATCCAAGTTGCAGGAAACTTTCAAGGTATCAGACTCATACAATATGTTTAAAAGGCATTAAAAACTTTTAAAAGACATTTTCTCGTTCATTCGTCGAGTAATTTATTCCATACAATGTACTGTAATAATAATTATTTTTTTAAATTTGGCTTGTGAAAAATAAGTACATTTCCATCATTTAACTTTACAGTTATTGTAAGAACACTTCTAGTGTTATTTGTTCTCATTTCGTATTTCGCACATTTTTCTCAATTTTCACTTGACATCAATCTTATTTTTATTCAATCAATACTAGTAATTTTGCAAATTTATATTTTCAGTAAGAAACAATTGATAAAGGTTTGTGATTTCGATTTCTAAATTTCGAAGATGAAGGGATATTTTTGAACAGAAAAGATAAATCTTTGTACTCGCTGTGGCAACACTGGTTACCACTACACCATCTTGCAGGCCCAAATGCGTGTGGGAAAGTTTAGGGCTTTAGGTTTTGGAAATCATAAAGTTATATGCGTCTCCTGTAATGGAAAACTTTCAATCCCCGTGTCCATCGGCTGGGTCACCACGATAACCTCTATTTGCGCCCATCAGACTTAATAAGGTTAAAACTTTCACGTCTCTGCGCTGTCGTTATCCGAAGAAAACCCCAGGAGTAGGTCGCCTGTGATATTGTCATTGGCCTTCTTCTTCCCAATTGTGTCGATGGCAATCCTCTTTGCCAATTGGCTGGCCACAATAATAGCGACGGTTCCATGCCCTGAGGAGGAAATTTCCGGATTGAAATCTTGCGTCGAAGCTTGTTAAAGCTAAAGCCATGAAAATAGTCCAGTCAATGTCACACCACCAATTTACAGTGTTGCCAATAGGCAACAATTTCAACCAACGAAATCAACCGCATACGTACAACGCGCGAAGTATCGACTGAGCAACTTAGACGAAGTGTGGCAACCCTGGAGGGCCAGGGGTATGGAGGAGCCATGGGGAAGCTCTGACCTTGACTGGTCTATTGTCTTGGAGAGAGCAATTCGCGATTTAAATTAACCGATTTGCCATCTGGTGGGATTTTCAGGAACTAGTCTATGTAGTATACATTGTGTTGAAGTCGTTTAAAGTATGGGGAATATGCAAAAGAGTAAGGTCTACTGTTCAGGTTTTTTTTTGTGCTCTAAATCGTTTTATTAGTCAGAACAAATGAAACGTTTTCATGGGTGTCCACCCTCTTGAATCAACAAAATTAAATTTGTAAATAAATCAGGGAAGACGTAATTGATTGATAGAAGATTGGCATGCGGAATAACACTGTAATTCGGCAAGAACATTACAAAGAATGCATGAGTATTCTCACTTGATTTTTCGAGAGATAAATATACGATATATTGCCATGAAAGCTAAGTTTTAAATTGTACTTTATAAATAAAACTTTTTTTTCTTTTCGAAAAGTCATGAAGCGTCTTACCCAATGCATTCATGTATTATGTATGTGTGAAATTTGGAACAGGTGGAAGTCGAGAGAAAATTAAAATAGTTTGAGAATGATTTAATGTCAAATGTAACCAGAAAAAGAAAATGGACATTCTAATGTTGCTGCTTCATTCAGTACGATGTCCTTTTTCAGTGAGGATAGCCTGGTCATGAAACCGTCAATATTATCGAGAAAGAACTGCAACGATATGTTCGCAATTTTCTCCTGCCAGCTTTTCATGTATAGGTCAATTTCAATTTCTTAATTTTCAAATAATTTCCGAGAACCCCAGTTACAACATGAGGTGCAGATGATACAGCACTACTTTGAAAAACCAGTGCGTATACATTAGTTTCGTCTGCGTTTTCCGTGTTATTTTTGCCTATCATAATTAAATGCTTCGTTCTCATCACAACTTCACCTTCGTTAGAGTTCTTGGCATTCACATCGCATTCACAATATTTAAAAATATCGCGTAATTTAAACGTTTTTACCATACCAGCCATGATAACACGCTGCTATTTCGTACTACTGCTGAATGTAAACAACGATTTATCCTACATAGAGCGGCCATATTGGAAGCGACACTAGCGCTCAGGTGGTAATTTTAATCGCGAATAGCTTTGCACAATACCGTCGGCTCTGAAGCAAATGTTTCTACGGAATTTCCGTTGTCATAGACCTGAAGGTTTATCTAAATACAATTCCCGCCACTAGGTGGTGTGTCGCATGCAACACGTAGCAAACACAAGTGGTATTTTTTACTTTTTCATTTCATTTTCTTCAAAATTCCTGTTTTCATTTTATCACAATTTACTTAAAATTACATCTTCATTGTGCTTCTGGCACTTAAATGCAGGATGGAATATTTCATTTCTTGTAAGAGGTCGAAGCTATTTTGATTGTGTGTAATTATTAATTATTATGCACACTGCCTGTGTGATACACTTTTAGTTGTTTTATAAATTGACTCACACCATCTATGAGTAAACTCAGAAACTAAGACTGCACGGCCATTCCAGAGGTCAGGGAAACTCATACAAACATTTGTTTTCAAAGGAGCTGTGTGTAAGAACTGTACAGTGGGATCCATGAGTATTACCGTGCAAATTGTCCATGACTATTTTCATTAATTTTTCTCTTACATCCTATGTGTTTTTAAGCGATGGATTTTTATGTATGCTGGTGCAGAAATTGTCAACAGCTTGTTTTGAGTTTCCTTTCAATTCTTGAAGCTGTTACTGGGTCAAATAAAGTGCACGAACATGGTGATGGACAATTTGCACGGTAATACTCATGGATCCCACTGTACAAGTTGTGTATCAAACTGATACACATGGCCTGTGAGGGAAGACACCCTGTGTATCAATTTGATACATGACAGTTGAAGTGTTAAACTAGTGTTTTCATGGTTAGGTTACATGACCTACGTCCATTTGTGAGAGTTTCATACGTTACAAACGAATTTTGAGAAGGAAATTTTCCACTATTTCTCGAGTGACAAATACCGATCTTACTACTTCCTTCTAACAGTTCGCTCTCGATCGCCGCCAAAATCGCGCCACTTCTCTCGGTGATCCAGAACGTTTTTTACCAAATTTTCAGCTACCGTGCGATTGTGGATAAGCACTCGATCTAGTCAGATCCCCGCAACTTCCCTCGGTCATGCAAAACGTTCACATACAAGATGAAAAATCGCTTGGTTTCATGTAGATGTTTTAATTATGTCCTACATGTAATACGCACCATAGTTTTCTTTAGGATACAAAATTCGGAAAACGTGCGTGTTATATGTACATGCGTAAATATACTACATTTTATTTTCTAAGCCTAAAAGACAAGAATGGTGGGTTTTCGCGGAATATTTAGTTACTTAAGAACAAATTATGTTGACTAACTGTCTACCTTATGTACTTTGCTAATTGTAAAAGTATATTGAAATTGATAATTGTATTTCCATTGTCTCCTAGTAAACAACATCATCTGCATATGTTGAAATTCAAGTTAAATAACGAAATGCATGAACACAATGAGGCCGTTCTTTCAAACTTTCTGAAATTGAAACTGCAGAGACATTTAAAAATTGACGATTTTCGTCCGTGATAAAATCTGAAATAACGCAAAGTTTGTGTGCACAGCAGAACTCCAAAAAGCTTCCCTTCCATCATTTTTTTCCTGTCATGTTCGAGCATGTGAGTAGTCCAGATAATGGAAGCTCTAAAGTTTAGCTATCGGTTGCCTAGCAACCGTTTGTATCCGAACTTGTTCCAGCGGCACACGAGAGCGTCAAATCATTTTGGTGTCGATAAAAACCTGTCTCCTCCATGATGTCCTATCAGGCGGATATTCTATACGTTTTGTTTCATACGCAGATAGCAGCTTAGAAGTTTATCTCTTTCCAATGAAAGACTTTAGCCTACATTGAGATTTGTAGAATTCATTTTGCTACACAGAAAATAGTGCGCCAGTTTATAGTTATACATGAGATATTTTCATATGAGGTGAATATTTTCTACATGTACTTTTTAATTTATCTGAAATGATATGTATTATGATTAGGGAAGGATTTTTAGGTCGATAAATATCATTCTACATGTATACTTGTGCTCGAACTAACTTATAAATTCTAATCATGGTGACTAGAGTGTAACCAATTTTACATCCCAGCACATATTTTCCAACGTTTCATACCCAAATACTTTTTTCTTATTGTTTATTAGTAAGTACAAAACACACATTTTTTATTTAAAAATCCAATATTTTTTTTAATTTTGTAAACCTTTCTTAATTTCATGCTTTACCAGAAAGAATTCGAAATTTAATTTTCATGCACTGGTATTTATTTTGGAGGCTATGAGAACTCGGCTACTCTTCTCAGATATGATGTAATTCATATATTTCTATTTAACCTAGTACATGACAGATTGAAATGTATAATATAACTCTGGTCTGGTCAATGAGAAGTGTTACTGCTCGAAAAATTCAACAGGAACAGACACGTTCACTCTGTCACGAGAATTTGTGGAGCAAGTCCTGACATAATGGTAGAGAAGGTGAGAAAGCGAGGCAAAGCAGTGCGCGCTGTTTCACACGGCAGGTAGCTGCAGCCGCGTTTTCCTCTCCATACAATTCCTTTATCTCTCACGCGTTTATTGGTCGAGCCTTTTCGAGTCATTACTTGCGCAGAGACTTGATTTCGTTCGCTTGCTCCACACACTCCCGGGACAGAGTGTAGAAAACTACTCTTCTCGGTCATTCCCTGTGTTTGCCCAAAGATTTTGCTTCTAGCAACAATGTGTGCAAGGACGTTTGTTTCATCTGATATTCTGCTACATAAAGTGAACCAATCAGATTTAAGGTACACGGAAAGTTTTAAGCTTCGCAAGTTGCAAAAACATTCTCTTACAAATACATTCAATTTGTTAAAAGAAATCCGTAAGCATAAACGAAATTTGATTTTTATATGTAGCATAAAGATGTAAACATGTGCAAATCAACTTTGAAAATAGAAAATTGATTTCAATATTTAGTACACATTTTAAATATTTCTAGCACATAAAAAATTAATCACTTTCAACATGTTTGACGCCTAAAAACTCGTGTCTTAATTATAATAGTGATAAGTTAAACTCTACTGATAAACTGCATTGTTGAAACCTAACAAGGCTGTAGCGTTTGAAAAATATCAAGGGGGAATACATCTTTGGGGGTTTTAAGCGACCTCCCGACAGCGCAGTGGTAGCGTCGTCGCCTTGTAATGAAGGGGTCCCGGGTTCGATACCCGGTGGAGGCACAAGTGGTTCGGATCCCAATTTAAGCTGTAGGTCCAGTCCCAATTAGCCTTACTGTGCATAAAGTGGACTTAAAACACCATATCAATCTAAGGAGGTATGTTGCTTTGCGTCTGTCCATATGTGTGTTCAGAGCTTACTAGATTTTCCCTTGGTATATAGGCTTCAAAAATGTAATTCTTGTTTACCTTTGTACTTATCTTTGATACAATATTTATTTCTTTAATATACCAACATAATTTTATTTTAGAAACAGTACTAGATATCTGCTGTTTAAATCAACAAAACTAATACACGGAAGTATCAATAAAAACAGTTCACTTTCAAAAAATTTACTGATTTGCTTAATATATGATGGAAAGGCATCGAATTAAAATTATTACAAAACTGATAATTCCACATCCCCTCGTATTTAACATGCAATCAAACTGTGATGAACAAAAGTAAACAATGAACGATATTCCGTGCTCAAACAAAGGAATTTCTGGGATATTTCTGAAATTCTATCTCGTTCACATACAAACAGTAACATGATACGCACCAATCATAGGAATTTGATATTTAGCTGCAGCCAATGGAAACTCTGATTAATTAGTGACTTTGCAAGTTACGATCTGAACAAGCACCGTGTTACATCCTAGCTCTTGTTACTACACATAACAAATAGCTCACAACATATGACAATCTTAATTCTTGAAAATAATTATTATAACCACAGGTTCTGAACATTTTTTTTAAGATTTCGAAAAATGAAAGAGTATGTGTTAAATTTGTTTCACGATGTCTTTGATTACATATATCAGCCCTGGTGGAGCCACTGTACTTGTATACTCTGTCCCAGGAATCTGTGGAGCAAGGCCGCGCGTAAAGGTACAGAAGGGAGGAAGCGAATTAGCGAGTCAGTGCGCGCTGCTGCAAACGGCTGGTAGCTGGAGCCGCATTTCTCCAATATGCATTCACTTTCCCTCTCTCGCGTTTATTGTTCGAGCTTTCTCTGTGGAGCAAGACAACGCATAGCGGTAGAGCAGGGGAGAAAACGATTGGGTGGAGCAAAGCAGTGCGAGCTGCTGCAAACAGCTGGTATCTGTAGTCGTGTTGCCCCTTCATGCTCCACATTTCCCTCTCACTTTCATTGGTCGAGCCCTCTCGAGTTTCTACTTGCGCAGAGGACTCGTTTTCGTTCACTTGCTGCAAATATTCCTGGGACAGAGTATAGAAGAATGTTCTCGTATACACGGTGTAACAGGACTGGAAAGGATGAAGTGAGCAAGGCAGGGCGCCGGTGTGGCGATCGCGTTCGTACAATGGTGACCTCTCCATATCTGTTTTATGGGTAACGGAGCCCCGTAGCATTGTAATCATGGCAGAAAAAAAAAGACATCGGTGGTTTCATGAAAAACATGTCCTGCCTCCATAGTACAGCGTGTCTAGATATTACCCACCCCATAAATGTTGCCCATAAAACACTTTCTATGGAAGTGAAATAGTGGTCGTTAGTATTAACATGAAGAACATCTGAAAAATTTTATTCCATGTACTTGGCAACACTCGATACCATCATGCATTGCGGCAAAACAGTAAAACAGTAAAAATGGCGACGATGCAGGAAAAGGCGACGTGTGTGTTGTGGTTGTGGGAAACAAATTCTCCTGTAGCTTTTCAGTGTTAGATTTCTTTACGTTGGGTTACGGGAAGGACATCGTCTACAGCAAGAAAATTACGGACTCTGTAGAATTGAAGTCCAGGATCGAGAATGCCGTGACATCAATCACCGTGTATATGATCCACAACGCGTGAAGGAATGCATCAATAGACTTCATATTGTGAAAGCCACTCAGGGTGCTCATGTAGAGGTTTATTAGTAATGCGAAGTATGTTTACTAAAGATTCTTTGAGTCAATGCATGTAATCCGATGTCTGTTGTTTCCGAGAAATATTTTACAGTGAAGATATTCTGATCTGGTATGGGGTGAAGAATCTTTGGACACGAGTAGCACTTGCCACCAAAAACCCGCCAGGACGTCACGTGTGTTTTGGCCCGTGTGTGGAGTCGCGTTGTCATGAAGCAGAACGACTCCTGTAGTGAGACGTCCGGGCATGTTTTTCCTAATCGCCGTTCATAGGCGCTGCTATGGATGATGTTATGGGCAGGGCGAACGTTACACACGTGACGTCCTGGCGGGTTTTGGTTGGCATGTGCTCGAACATCCACCATACACTCCGGACCTTGCTCCGAGCGATTACCATCTCTTGGCTGCTTTCAAGAATCGTCTCGGGGGACGCCGGTTTCACTTGGATGATGTTGTCCAGCACGAAGTAAGGGCTTGGCTCCAACAACAGAAGTATCCTTTCACGTGAGTCCGTTTGTATTAGTTTAATAAATACCTACTGGAACTTACACGTTTTTTGTTATTTTTTTCTATCATCCCTCGTAGTTTGCCGAGCGCGTTAAGACAAAGAGTGACAGTTTTGCACCATCGGAATGGACAATACTACTGAAAGAAGATCAAAGTGTGCAAAGGAGTTTGAATTCCTCCACATGTTGCAAGTGGCAGCGTTTATTAAGTTGATTATTAAGCTAGATACAACATTTGAAAAACATGATTATAAACTATTTCCAGAATCCCATTCATTTGCACACCCTGTATATATTGACTCTAAACGCAAGCGCTCCCCCACTCCTGCCCTTCTGCTTTTTGTGCATAGTTACCTCTCAAATATGCAGCAGTTTAGTTCCAACGTAATACACTGGTACCACAATAAAAATTTTAATCTCCCACGTTTTAAAGAAATCTCAACACATTTATACTTAATGAGCTACCAATACTGTAACATTGATTGACTGAATGATTTCGTTTATTTTACTTAGCATTAACTTCGTTACAGCTTTTGATTAATCGCGAAATTGAGGATGAGCGATGATATGATTAAATTGATGAAGGGATTCACAAAAAACACCGTTGCCACCGGGACCCCTGCCGTCGTAGCGCGCTGTGCTAACCACTCCGCCGCGTAGGCTGGTAATTGCACAATAGTTAATTACTGAATTTACGCCAACTCACATTTTTTGTTACCTCCCAACTATAGCTCTTGTCTACTCTTACGGCGGGCGCTCTACATGCTGGCAAGGGAAGTGGGGAGCGAGGAAGTCACCAATCCAGCGCGATATGAAACGCAGCAGCCTGTAGAATGAGGTTCACGTAGTACTTCTTCCCGCCACGTCGTAACTCTCGGTGCCACCGCTGCTGCCTAGTTGGTTTGCGGGGCATTCCTCGGTCCCCACTAGCATGTAGAGCGCCCGCAGTACGAGTAGAAAAGACCAATAGTCATAGTTGTCAAAACTAAAAGAATAAGCAAGATCATTTTTTAGATTACAATATACAGGTTAGTCGTTAACTAGGTGTTTCTATAAATATGTCATATTATTGAAGCCTTTATTGTCATTGGCACTGTCGTTACAACTCCATTTGAAATATTCTAAGTACACATACATTATGTTACATTGAGAGTTTAAATTTCTCTTTTGGTATAAAGTAAATATGTTTCTTACACGTAGAAATCTAATAAGAAATACTTTCTTCCTTTTTCAGGTAAGTCTCGTTCAAGTGAAGATGGATGATGTGATGTCACAGTAAGCAAAACTAATGTATCTGCCTGTATTAAAATATTGTGTGCCTGGAGACCCCGTTGGTTGGAAATGAGTCGACGTAGTTTACTTCTGAGGTGTATTGCAGAGAACAGGTCAGTTTCCATACAGAATGCACTCTTGCGAACAGTAGCGGATGGAGAAAAAATCTTTCCTGCAGCGGCGTGTTAAAGCTTTTGCCCTATATATCCACAATGGTGTTTTAAATATTCTTCGCAGAACTATTAGCGAAATCCAAAGATAGAAATTATACCGAGAGGAGGCCTCTTACCTCTGGAGTGTTCATCCATTTTTGATAAAGCCATATAGACCAGTCAATAAGGGGGTCCAATAAGGAAAAAAATAGGGATAGCGGGAGCATATTTTATTATCTTCAAGAAATGGTTCTTAACAACATACTAATTTTGCACACCTCTACCACTGCTGATTTGGCCGCCATCTTGGTAAAATGGCGCTCAAAATCAGTTTTTTGCAAATATCTCACTTGGAAAGTATTTTATAGCAAAATAGATTATGACAAAACATAATCTACATAAAATTCTCTACAAAAAATGTTCTGTGCATTTTTCTTTTATGATGCGCCGTTTGGGTGCTAGCTGAGCGAGAAATTTTATGTTTTTTTTTCCCGCTCAGTTTTGCAAATGCGGAACTCACGAAAACGTATTTTCCATGATGTTTTGTAGCATTTATCTTCTATAAAACTGTACTCATTACATTTGTTCATTCTTACAGAATGTCATTTACGATTTCAATTGCTTTTATCATTGCATTTAGTTATTTCTGTCAGCTGTGTACAGGAGATAATATGTTT
The DNA here is from genome assembly GCF_977018435.1 of Lepisma saccharinum. NCBI lineage: Eukaryota > Metazoa > Arthropoda > Insecta > Zygentoma > Lepismatidae > Lepisma > Lepisma saccharinum. Next base: position 14,182,721 of record NC_139232.1, on the reverse strand, counting down.
GGTCTGAAAGAGAAAGTAACTCCAAAGGAGCATGTTGACTTCGTCCAAGAAGGTTGTTTCACAGTAAAACGCCATTGTAATCAACGGGTCCCGGGTTCGATACCCGTTGGAGACACATTGCACAGTGGTTCGGTTCCCACTTTAAACTGTAGGACCTTACTGTGCGTAAAGTGAACTTAAATCAACAATTCACACCATAATAAAATGATCAGAAAAGTTCTGGTCAGATATAACAACTGAGCCGTGATACGCTGCATTAAGAGTTGTTGTTGTTGTTGTTGATTTAGTGTTTTGAGTCCACTTTATGCACAGTAAGGTAATCGGTACTGAACCTACAGTTTAAAGTGGGATCTGAACCACTATGTGCCTCCACCGGGTATCAAACCCGGCGCTCCATTAAGAGTTGTGGGGGATGGCAGAGGAGTGACCAGAGTCAATTCTAAGTGGATTTTTTTGGCATGCTCATTAGTTTCCAGATAAAATAGATGAGCAGCATGTCGATGCTCGAAAGTCTCGTATATCAATGGATAAGCGAGACTTTCAGTTCTTTTGTCAGTGAGGCCCAACCGATAGCGCAGTGATAACGTCGTCTCCTTGTAATCAAGGGGTCCCAGGTTCCATACCCGGTGGAGGCACATATTTATTCGGATCCCACTTTAAACTGTAGGTTCAGTCCTGATTAGCCTTACTGTGCGTAAAGTCGACTCAAACTCAATCAATCTTTTGTCAATGATTCTCATCTCACTCACCATTTCCTGATTTTGACGACATAAAGTCAATGATTACGGAAGTAAGAGGGATTAAGAAAACCAATCCTTGTGATGCTTATGATGTTGGAATATCTTCAATGTTGAGTATCGTTGGTAAAAATTTGGCAAATGCCAGGTTTGAACAAAATAAGAGAGTTAATCATTGGAGCGGCCACTTCTGAAGTGAAAATTAGATGTGTTGTATCCAGTTGATCCAGAGTTTTTATATAATAAATTATTTTACTACAGAATCACAAAACCAATTCAGATAAAACTTTAAGTACAAACTTGCCCCATACCAGTTATAGCTGATGAGGTAGGAATGTGGACAACCAAGAAGCCTTCTCTTAATGATTCTCTTTAGACATTAAGATGCTGCACCGCCAGATTCTTAGCATTATACCCTGTAAACGCCTTAAAGATTGCACAAGGGGACTTGTAGCTGTAGAAAAATTAGCCTAAGTGTTCAATAACGTGTTCAAAATCTGACACTGTTGAATTTACTTCTTAAGATTGATTTCGAAGAGACACGTGCCGCTTCCGTTTGAAAGCTCCCTTCCTCTACTATACTATGTCCCAAGAATCTCTGGAACAAGGCCGCGTGTTACATTAGAGAAGGGGAGAAAGCTTGTGGGCGGGCGAAACAGTACACGTTCCTGTAAGCGGTTAGTAGCTGCAGTCGTTTTCCCTCCACCATGCAATTATATTCGCTCTCACGTATCCATTGGTCGAGTTACTGTCTTCTCGAGTTACTACTTGTGCAGACCCTTGTCTTCGTTCGCTAGCTCCAGAGATTCCAGGGACAGAGTATAGAAGACGAACGGAGCTTTCAGATGGAAGCAGCTCTTGGAAACCAATCTTAAGAAATAAATGCAACTTTTCGAACTGACGCGACACGGTAAGCTGCACGTGTCACTCCAACTGGGCCTTGTTCTCCATACCGTGCTTTGTAGCACCTCGTCAGTTGTGCGCACATACACGGTGAATGTTGTAGACTAAAGGGAGCCGTGTCATCACTTAGCTTTGAAATTCCTGCGTAGATCGTGGCTTGTCGCTTTGCTTCGATCTGCAAGCTCACGTCAATTCTGATGATCTATTTCACATTCGCTTACAAGAATTCTTGCTGGTAGAAGACAAGCGATGTTTTGGTTTTTAACAGTAGCAGAAATACAGACATTATGTTAATTTGTTTTATGTTAAATATTACAAAATTATGTTTTAATTACTATACATATATTACCACTTGAGAATACATTTTCAAGAAGTGTCCTTAGGACATTTATAACAGGCATTTTAATAAGAAATAAGGCTTCAAGCTGCCCTGCAAAAGCGTTTTCTTCAGTTTCGCTCTTTCACAATGGAGCGGGATAAAAGGTGAAAATACTCGATTCTCTAGCGCCATAATGGTGCTTCCTACAAGAGCATCTTTTGTAGAGAATCTCATGTCGATTAATTTTTGTCATAGTCTCTTTTGCTGTAAAATGCTTTCCAAGCGAGATATTTGCAAAATACTGATTTTGGGCGCCATGTTTCCAAGATGGAGGCCAAATCCCGGGTGGTAGATGGATGCAAAATTAGTATGTTGTCAAGAACCCTTTTATGAAAATAATAAAATTTGTTCCAGCTTTCCCTAATTTTTTTCCTTATTGGACCCCAAAATCATCCCTTGATGACTGGTCTAATACTGCAATGTTCATTTAGTTGAGAACAGTTTATGTCTTGCATTTACTCATTTTTATTGTGCACAATTTCATTACTAAGCATGCACGTTAGGTAAAATGACAAATATATATATATAACTGCAGAATAGTAGTCTTTTATGTGCTGCCTGTAGGAAGCTTTTCTTTGAATGCTGGTGTATACTGAAACAGAAGAACTAAAAGTTGGGCTGAAAAGTTCGTAGGCTAACATAGTAAAAAATATTTTTTTGACAAAACTCGATTTTATTATTTAATATAGTTGCCTTCGAGGGCGATACAACGATTATAGCGGTCATACAATTTTTCGATGCCATTTTTATAGTACGATTTCTCTTTAGCCTCAAAATAGGCCTCAGTTTCGGCGATTACCTCTTCATCAGTGCCAAATTTCTTTCCAGCGAGCATTCTTTTAAGGTCTGCAAACAGGAAAAAGTCACTGGGGGCCAGATCTGGAGAATATGGTGGATAGGGAAGCAATTCGTAGTCTAATTCATATAATTTTGCCATCGTTTTCATTGATTTGTGACACGGTGCATTGTCTTGATGAAACAGCACTTTTTTCTTCTTCAAATGGGGCCGTTTTTTCGTGATTTCATCCTTTAAACGCTCCAACAACACTATGTAATAATCTCAGCTATCTCGATCAACTTCACTTTACGATCATTTAAAATTATTTTGTGGACTTTTTTGATGTTTTCGTCGGTAACAGCCTCTTTGGGGCGTCCACTGCGTGCATCGTCTTCGATGCTCATTTCGCCTCGTTTAAATTTAGCAAACCACTTCTCAACGGTTGATTTTCCTGGTGCAGAGTCCGAATAATGTTTATCAAGCCAAGCCTTGGCTTCAACAGTATTTTTTTTCGCCAAAAAGCAATGCTTTATTAACACACGAAATTCTTTTTTATCCATTTTTTCACAATAACAAAAGCTGCTTCACTCACAATGCTATATCTCACGAACTAATTATCCGGCAGCTGTGAAATTTATACACGGATCTTTTGAAGGTTAGTACTAAGTAAAAATCACATGGATTTAATTCTAGTAACGCCATCTATGAGTCAGCCTACGAACTTTTCAGCCCAACTGTTATTTATTTCTTTAAGAAATAATGTATTGTTGCATTAAATGTGCATTTTACTATTTGACTGACAAACCATTTTCTTCACATAATGAGTATATTCTTCAGCATTGTAGAAATTTGAATGCACCTCTCGCGGTGAAAATTACGTGGCAACACTGAACTCAAAACTGTTGTCATTCACTTTATTAGTAAATCGGATTACGAATTTTTCAATGTAATTCAGCATATGGACTGGTTAATGTTACAGTGGTGCAAGTCACTTTTTTTAAAAGAAGACTTAGACACAGAAACTAGATCTATATAAGTCAATCTGAGAACAGAAAACGTGGAGTACGTCAGAGATTCATTCAACTGGCTACAGATGACATTTGAAGTTCTAGTAATAAAGGAAACAGCTGTTGTGTTGATCAGGAAAGTGCTGTGAGTCAGACTGTTTTTCTTTTTAAGAAAGTGACTTACACCACTGTAACTTTAACACGCCCATATCTCAATTTTATTCTTTCAACAAAACTTCTTAAAATATAATAATATTGAGAAATGAATTTTGTACAATTACGTTTTTACTTCGAGAAACCTAAGAACAGCGCACAGGTGAGAAAGGATACGCATATTAGATATTTTAATATTAACATATTTTTACATATTTCAGTACATCAACATATTTATTACATATTTCATCGACTTTTTCTACATGTACATATTTTTCATTCTTTGCCTACATATAATCCGGGCCTTAATTATTACATTATTCGTATTATGAATTATGTGCAGATGAATTTAACTGTATTTTTCTACTTTTTGGTTGTTTTGCCCATTTTGGGTGTTTCTTCTTCCAAAATTCTACAACGTAAAATTTCGTCATTTGCTTCATCTCAAGTACAAAGAGAAAGAGAGAATAGACGTCTTTTGGTTGTTTGTCGCAGATAACGACGAGGTTGAGGAAAGAATCGAAGACTCAAGATTTCTGGAAGCTGCCGTTTTTCTCTCTCATCTTCAGTACTTTAAACCTTTTAATATCCAGTTGTGTCTATTTATTCAAGTACTTTCACAGAAATCTCCCCACATCTCTCTCCTCATAGAGGGAGATAGATAGATAGAGAGAGAGAGAGAGAGAGATAAGAGAGAAAGACGGAAGAACAACAAAGAAGCAGGGAAACAAAAAAGGAAGAAAGAAAAAATAATTTCATTCTGCATTCTATTTTCTATATACCCTGTCTTTTCTATCTCCCTCTCTATCTCTCTCTCCTCTGTTGATCTTTCTTATTTTTTTGTTTTCGTTTTCTCACTTCCACTCTTTTCATCTCTGCCCCCTTTTCTCCTCTGTTACTTTTCTCTTTTCTGTTTTTCGTTTTCTCATTTCCTTTCCTTTTATCTCTCTTTCTCTTTTTCGACTGTTACTTTTCTTCCTTTCTGCTTTTTCTCTCTTTTCCTTTTTTCTTTTCATTTCTCTCTCCCTCTGATTCTATTTCATCTTTTCTGTTTTTCTTTCTCGCATTTTCTTTTATTTTTATCTCTCTCTCTCTCTCCCTCTTTTCCTCTGTTACTTTTCCCTTTTTCTGTTATTCGTTCTCTCTTTTCCTTCTTTATTTTCATCTCTATCTATTTCTATTTCCTCTGTTATTTTTTCTTCTATTCTGTTTTTTGTTTTATCATTATCTTCCTTTCTCTCAATCTTTTTCCTTTGTTCTTCTTTTCTGTTTTCGTTTTCTCATTTCCTTCTTTCTTTTTATCTCTCTCTCCCTCTTTTCCTCTGTTACTTTTTCCCGTTCTCTGTTATTCGTTCTCTCATTTCCTTTAGTTCTTCTTTCTCTCTACCTTTTCCTTTGTCGCTCTTTCTTCTTTTTTGTTTTTCGTCCTCTCATTTCCTTCTCTCTTTTCATCTCTCCCCCTCTGTTCCTGTTACTTTTCCTTTTTTCTGTTATTCTTGCTCTTATTTCGTTCCTTCTTTTCATCTCTCTCTCTCTTTTCCTGTGTTACTTTTGCCTTTTTCTCTTATTCGTTCTCTCATTTCCCTCTTTCTTTTCATTTCTCTCTCCCTCTTTACCTCTGTTACTTTTCCCTTTTTCTGTTATTCATTCTTTCATTTCCTTCTTTCATTTCATCTCTATCTGACTCTTTTTACTCTGTTATTTTTCTTCTTTTCCGTTTTTCGTTTCCTCATTTCCTTTCTTTATTCTTTCTCTCAACATTTTCCTTTGTTGTTCTTTCTTCTTTTCTATCTTTTGTTCTCTCATTTCCTTCTTTCTTTTTATCTCTCTCTCCCTCTTTTCCTCTGTTACTTTTTCCCGTTCTCTGTTATTCGTTCTCTCATTTCCTTCTTTCTTTTTATCTCTCTCCCTCTTTTCCTCTGTTACTTTTTCCCGTTCTCTGTTATTCGTTCTCTCATTTCCTTCTTTCTTTTTATCTCTCTCTCCCTCTTTTAATCTGTTACATTGTCCCTTTCTCTGTTATTCGTTCTCTCATTTCCTTCTTTCTTTTCATCTCTATCTGCCTCTTTTTCCTGTGTTATTTTTCCTTCTTTTATGTTTTTCGTTTTCTCATTTCCTTTCTTTCTTCTTTCTCTCAACCTTCTTCCTTTGTTGCTATTTCTTCTTTTCTGTTCTTCGTTCTCTCATTCCCTTCTCTCCTTTCATCTCTCTCCCCCTCTTTTCCTCTGTTAATTTTCCCTTTTTCTGTTATTCGTTCTCTCATTTCCTTCTTTCTTTTCATCTCACTCTCTCTTCCTCTTTCTCATCTGTTACTTTTCCCTTTTTCTGTTATTCGTTCTCTCATTTCCTTCTTTCTTTTCATCTCTCTCTCCCTCTTCTCCTCTGTTACTTTTCCCTTTTTCTGTTATTCGTTCTCTCATTCCCTTCTATTCTTTCATCCCCCTCTATCTCTCTCTTTCTTACACTCTTGCTCTCTCTTTCATTCTCTCTCTCTCTCTCTCTCATTTTATCATTTATGAAAAATCCGAGCTTGCGTTCTAATACGTAAAGTATTAAAGGTCATTATCTCGTAATATCGAAGTTATTTTAAATTCACTTTTTAGAGAATTTTTAGGTTATCATCTCCCGAGCCCTGGTTATAAATAGAGGGATTGTGCAACAATGGAATTAACACAGAGTTCTGTTCGAGTTAATGATTATGAAATACCTCCGGCAAATCCAATTGAAGAACAAAGCCCAGCGAGCTTGGCTAAAAGCTCTTCATAATTACAAAGCTTCTGACATCCCCTGTCCAACATTGACAAAGGGCTTACAGCCCTTGATGCCTGGGCACAGTCTATTGACAGACTGAGCTCTGTTCTGGCAACTTTTGGACCGGAGGCGGTTTCGGAATGGAAGATCTAGTTCTTAACTGCAAACGTAGGGTAGAATTTCCAATGCCTCGCTCCTGTGAAAAATGGTGGTTCTGAGCCTTAACTTATGTCGATCTTAAACAACTTTGTATCAAAAAATCTTCGGGAAATCTGATCGTAACTTATCCAATTTGATGTTCTCATTTGGTATTCACGATGTAATTTGAGGTGTGGAGGGAATTAAAGGATTGAGAACTTGCAAGTTGATCTCTTCTACTCCATGATGGTTGTTAATTTCCACTTCGAAGACCTTACTGGATCAGTTTATAATATACTAGACCAGTGAGAAGCAATGTACGAGGGATAATCGGAAAATAAAGTACACAACGCCTATAAATTCCAGTAGGTATTTATTAGGCGAATACAAACAGACTCACGTGAAAGGATACTTCACACACTACTTCTCAACGTATTCTCCTCTCCGGTTCAGACATGTATCCTAGTGCTTCACGAGGTTCATGATGCCTGTGTCATAGAATTCGGGATCCTGTTGTCGGAGTCAAGCCCTGTCGTGCTGTACATCGTGCTTGCTTCGCCCCACAAAATCCTGGGTACGCCACTGTGTTCAGGTACTAGAAGAAGTACGAAGGAAGTTTCTTAGAAGGAGGATACTGAGGCAACGAAAGGGATTTGCAGGTTTTTCAAGAATATGTTGTCCCAATTATCGAGTCAAGGTGATACGTACTAACCCTTTTCTCGAACCAGTAGGTGGTTCTAAGATTCCAGACGCCGATATGCAGCTTTGATAGTAAACTTCTCATGTGGCCCTATTGTAAATCACTGTCCAAAGACATTAAAATATCTCGTGCATGAGACTTTAGAGTGCAAGAAACCCTGTCTAAATGTCTCTTATAGTTTTCGTGTTGCCACTGATAACTTAGAGTTACAGGACCTTTATAACACTCTGGATTTAACATCTACCATCTACTATCTGGTTTAATGGTATTCAACACAATAGATTAACACTGTAGTTATGCATGTGAATTATACGGCAGTGTCATTGCAAAATGGGGTTTGTGGGCACTATATTTTTTTTTCGGAAAGGGGGGGGGCGGGGGCAACTGGAATTGTAAATGTGGATTCTACATAGCTGCGTTCTAGGGTGTGGGCGATACATAAATACTGAAAAATATTTCCTACTTACCATTTCTAACCTTCCTTTTAAAAGTTGTTAAAATAGAAAAAAAAATAGTTGGAGTCATTTTAAGGTGGATTTGTATGCATCACTTTGATTTTTTCAGAGTTCCTTACGGCTTTCATTTTAAAATTTTTATTTTCTGAAAATTTCGGGAGGGTCTGTAGTCCCATCAGCTTCCCCTGCGTACGCCAGTGTTGGTGATGGTCAAACCTCTCATTTGGGCTGGAATTCTTAACGAAGAAAGAACGCCATTTGCTGTCAAAGATGGCAAAATGTAACATTAACTACCAAAAATAGAAGACATAATGTTCGGGCATGTCCCCCCCCCCCCGTCGAAAATCTTGGACACGCCACTGTTTTACACGATCCTATTATTGGATATCTGGGTGTGTAGGTTGGGGACTCTTTCTCCTGTAAACATTGCACAAGTCGCCATATCTCCCGAAATGTCGACTCGGGTTCGTACTCCTTGATATATGACCCTCGCCTGTGCAAACTCTCGACGCGAGTGTACCGCTTAAACGGTGCTGGGAAAGAAGGGGGAGGGGGGGGTTAAAAAAACTGCCTGCTGTCGCGCTGGAGAGCCGGTGGCCATGTGTCACCGCATGACACCGCCTGCAGGAGCCAGGGTGGTAAACATCGCATCTGTAGCAGTGGTGGAACGGAATGGAGATAGCTCTTTATTCTTGAAAGCGGTTACGGCTGGTGCTAACGCTTGCATTTTTTCTTATTTGTACGCTGTTTCTAACCTCTGTGGACTGATCGTGACGATGAGGATGAGTTGTGAATTGAGAGGAGGAACAAATATTTCTTTTTCCACACACAGGATCAACCAGAACTCGACCTAGGTCTCTGGTGTATTGTGTCATTTCTTTACCAACTAAACACACAGGTTAAACAACGGTGCGAATACAGGAAAACCACGGCTGGTTCGGCAATAACTTGGCTGGGACAAGGGGGACACTGGTCCCCTTCCCACAAAAATTTAGGATTGAATAAAATTTACAAGTTAAATGTACTTATGTTAACATCCTGGAACCTCAGAAGCAAAGCAATAATGATTTCGCAAATGTAAGAGTTATTCAGTAAAATAGTGCTGGACGATAATTTTATGGGGTGGAAAAATTTTCCATTCTGCCCCATAAATTTAATTTCCAAGTTCTATTCTGCCTCCCCTATTCTCAAAGGGTAGGTCACAAGTTACGTCAATGCCCTGAATAGCTAAAGTGTTGGGGAGGTTTTACACACATTGAATAAGCTACACATGCTGAACGAACCACTCAAAAGCAACGTCTTACACCCTAGCGGATGACAGGCCACACAAGCTGAATTCGACTGGCGAAATCCTCAAGTGACGTGTGACACGTGTTGCTTGTGTCAGTCCGAAGCTACACGAGTCACATGTCGCTTGGGAACGAGCCAATTAACAGCAACATTTCACACCGTCACGCTATAACAGTCCGCACAAGCCTGCGCCCGATTGGTGAAATCATCAAACGACACATGTGGTCTGCCACTTCGGTGTGAAATCTCCCTTAGACAAATAGCACGGCGTGTTGGGAAACCTGGCTTTGATTCATTGTCGTTCGTGCAATTTTGCTTTCATTTCCTCAAACAAAAATGAAGTGTCCACAGGAGGTTCCTAGTTCAGGTCCTGAGAGCTTTATCGTATCTAGGACAGGGCCAAATTGGATGCAATTGAATGGTTAGTTGGAAGAAGGACCTAACTCGGAAAACACAGTTTTGAGGAAATCGTCGTAAACCATCTGCTCCTTGCACCTGTAGCTGAAATATGACAATATGAATATATATATATATATATATATGGCAACACTGTGCATGAATATTGTCATTTCAGCAAGACATGGGGGGTGAAGATAATTATCGTTAATTTCCATCCAAACTGCGTTTTCTGAGTTAGGTCATTCTTCCAGCTAACCCTTCATTTACAATCCTTTGATGCAAAATTCCTTTTTAGAAGTTACAAATGGGATGGTTGAGACTATATTGAGTAATTTTTGATGGAAACAAACTTGAATTATACCTTTAGAGGGTATGGTGATGAAGCAAATAGAGGAGAGACGGATATTTTCATAAGGTGTATCTTGTGGTCATCTGACACCATACCAAACCTCAGTGTATCCTTAATTCTTTTCCAACATAAATCATTTACAGTTTTACTATTCGGTACACGCTATCTCATTGCGCTTTGACACATATAGAGTTAGAATGATTTCCGAACATCTCCAGTCGAGTGCACGTGTCAAGCTAGTGAACCTACCGACAGTGTAGTGCGCAAACAAGAGCGTTAACGATAGGTATCGGTTGAGATGACGTCAGAACCTTGCTTCTTGATTGGATCCATTTAAAGTTGCGACTGGCTCCCAAGCTCCAAATGCATATCAGCCAGATATCTTATGGCTACAATGTGACTCTACTTAATCTTTATTTTCCCAAGATAAGAATCAAAATTATACATTTTAGGAAAGCGTGTGAATTTGTCTGACCTAACATTTCTCGATATTTCCATTTCTTAAATAAATATTTGCGAAATTAAAAACAAGTTCATATTTTACATTTTCATCAATCATTCGTAAAATTGCAAAGAAATCTGTACAAGATTGATTGATTTAGAGTCTTAAGTCCACTTTATGTACAGTAAGGCTAATTGGGACTGGACCTACAGTTTAAAGTGGGATACGGACCACTATGTGCCTTCACCGTGTATCGAACACGGGACCTCTTGATTAAAATCTGTACACAATACGAAAATTATTTACATAAGAAAAGTTTTAGTTCATCACATAAGAAATTCAATTTCGTAGATATTAGAGATAAAGTAATTGGGCACAGTTTTGGTTTTCAGGGAAGAGGGGGCCAATAGCGATGCCAGAAAAATGACAGGGGTGCAATGGGTGTTACGGGCTAATTTAATAATAACTAATTAACTCAACTAACTCAACTGAGCTGAGCTTAGCAACGCAACAACGAAGAATCGCTCGCCTCACCTGCTGGGCGAATTAAACATTACATGAATTATAATACGGTCAGTTACCGAGAATAAACCTAGGAGGATTTGATTTTAAATACCTGAAATGACGTTACATAATACTACGGTGGTTCTGAATATACACATATATTAAAGCACAGATAAATACACAGTACATCTTGCCCTCTTTCACTCGATCTCACATTCATATTCTCATTCCATGGCATATGGCGACAATATGACAATTACAAAGGTTAGATTAATTAATACTTTGACTATACTCATGCTATTTCTTGGCTACATTGCCGTTTACAATTTACCGTTTAGGATTTTAAGTATAAAGTGAATAATTGTTCCTTGTGCGAACCCCTTCTATCTTTTCTGAAGGTATAAATATATTCAATGAACTATTGTTTGCTGTTAACATAAACTCTGATCTGTAACATAGATTACTCCGCCGGAATACCGATGTCTAGGGATGCCATAGCACTGATTTAAGTTATGCAATGATTTGATTTACGCAGATTCGCGGTAGATTGGCGTCATCTCTCTCACACACGCACATGGTTGGATCTTACCTTCGCTGCATTCCCTCTGACCTGGGTAGGGTGAAAGTGGTCCTACAGTTCTGGAAGACATCCACAGTCCAGCGTTGCACATCGCGGTTATCCTGGTTGGCGAAAGTGGATCAGTCGGCAGCTCCATCTGCCATCATCGGATCCTGGCTTCGCTCGTTCACTTCGCCGGGACGTTCAGGACGGTACACGTACACTGTCGACTCCATACGACAACTTGCGCAATAATAAATCAGTTCTTCGCGGTCACTCGTAAGTACAGATACGTGACTTGGGCGATGAGACGAACATACGCGATGAGCCATTCGCGGTTTCACATGGATATCAAATGTTATTAACTCTTACTACTTAGGACGTTGTTTCGGACGATTGACACAGGTGGACGTGTCTGGCGTGATTCTCACATAACCACACGTATGTGCACGGATGCGTTGACGGCGAGGGGGAAAACGACCCCCTGGTTCTATTCTGCTCTACTCCATGGCTCTAAAACACTCACTCGAGGAAAACAAATCCAGACCTCGCAGCTAGGTCGCGCGTGGCTCACACTCCGGTGGCGATTCTAGGCAAAACTGTGTCTCGCTATTCCAAATCATCCCTTTTATTCCAGATTTGAACGTGGTGACGCTCTACCCTCTATGATCAGGTGCTTGTTTATTGTTTCTGGTGCTTTGACCGTTGTCCTCCTATCCTGGTCAATGCTCACTCCGGTCCTTAACCTCTGGTAGCAGCCCCTAGTGCAGAGATTAGGCTAACTCTTCCTCTATTGTGTCAGTCACGAATAGCAAGGCCAACTCAGTAGGGCTCCGTCTTCCATTCAATCCAGCGATGAATCTTTAATAATTCATAACTCCCGTAGTTCTGTTCTGATTAGGCTCAAATCTTGGAATCAGTACTTTCATGAAGTGGTCTTCCGCTGGTTAAAATCTCATCCAATTCGGTCCACTGGTTTAGAAGTTGCATTTTTCTTGCTATTCCCATAAGAATGCATGTAAATCCGAATTCGGGCGAAAAACTGTGGTTGAGCAAGCTAGTGCTGGCTAAGACAGTTCGCTAGACACATGTATTCGCGACGGATATTAATATTACCAATGGCAATTAATTCCTAATAACGGGCAATTAGATTAATTACCTGTTACTCAATATTTGACCGTTATATGGGGAACAAAGTGACAGATTAGGAGGTGTACAAAAATCCTCAGAATTTGCAAGTTCATACAGAACAGTCTATGGTGTGTTGATACTCAAAATATTTTATTATAACACCGGAACTGCGATTTTGGTAGGCGTTGGCCTATCTTGAGTCCCCTTTACCGTCCCCAAAGGGCAAAGCAATAATGCATGAAATGGGAGCTTTGTAAGAAAGCTCATATATCATGATTCAACATGGTGCAAAAAATTCATATTAGCTGTCTTTTTCGTGTCCCCAGATGACTCTTTTAATTAATGAATTTGAATTTGAATTTAAAATTTTGGGTGCGTCAGCACTAAGGCTATTTTGCACCCGTCACATTATACGGGGTCCAGCCCCTTATCGTCACACATAACAACTCTAACGTTGCATAACTAAAATCATAAAATATTCTGACTTTCGTTAAAAGCTGAGGCTGTAAAGGAGCACTCAGCACAAATAAGAACAAAACACAAGGCAACACAAACAAAATTATACTGGCCATGGGGCCAGTCGCCAGAGCCTCGTTAGTCTGCAGTCCAGGATGTACTACGTGGAAGCAAGTTGACTATTGGGTGCAATACCCCTTTTAATTAATGGCAACCTTAAATAGCAATTCAGTAATTATGAAAAAAAGAACATTTTATCATTAACTCAATACGCAAATGGCGTTAAATTTCATTATATTTCCTCGTATCTTTCTAATTAATTCCTACAATCATTAAACGTGATATATATTTTGATGAAACACAAAAGTTTACTTTCCCTTGGTTGAGATTTTATTAAAGAAAGAGATACAGATTGAGAGAAATCAATATTTTGCTGCCAGTGCCATCTGTTATTCATATTACATATTCATATTAAACGCCATACACAAATAATAAAGTGCAGTGCATAGAATGGACTTTCCTTCCTAAATATGGCATTTTGAAAAAGTAACAGTGAACATCTATATTCATTGATATTTGTTCATTGTTCCTGTTGAAAGTGTTCTTTTAATAGCAAAATTCAAAAACTTTAGATGGTTAGGTACTGTAGCGTGATTGGAACGACAAAGTGTACATAATTTTGTGGATCAGTTTTAGGCAGCTAGGTAGAATCTTTCAATTAAAAACAACTGTCTTGAAGACAGCTGATGCGTTGAACTGAATTGTTAATCCATTCTAAATGTTATCGATCTTTCAAAGAAAATGCTCCAATACCAGCCGCAAATATGATTCTTAAGATTTAGCATGCCCGACCCTGTGGCCGAGTGGTTAGCACATCGCGCTGCGACGTCAAGGGTCCCGGGTTCGAATCCTGGTCGGGCTTGGTTGTTTGTGAATGTTCATTCATCAATTTCATCATTTCATCACTCATTTCCATCTTCGCAAATTAGCCAAGAGGCACAAAACGCGAAGTAAAATAAACTAAATCAAATCAAAATCAAATCAAATTAAGATTTAGCATGGAATGATGGTAATAGAGTGAGTACAGAAACTCTTTAAATAAAAAAAAACATATTTTCTTCGTTAATAATTTATTAATTATAATACAAATAATTTAAATTGCATATTCTCGTTAGAGTTTTCTATTTTTCACAAAATTCCCCGTACGCCCCCTCGTCGAGGGCCCCATCCGCAAACACAAACCCGCAGCCTTTTTTTTACTGCTCAAAATCCGTCACAGATATAGCTGTGGTTAATAAACATTGACTTTTCTCCTCCCTCGTGGAGCAGAAAAGGAAAGGCTTAAGGGTGGAGCTACCCGAGCGACTGACCTGGGCGCCGTCCTCAGGAAGGGGGTGCAAAACAAGCAAGGCCCCTTTTGATTAGCGCCAACACAAAGGAAATAAAACGCAAAATTAGCTTGTGCCGATTGTACAGTGAGAAAATCTCCGAAATTCAGTGAAGGACGTCCGCTCCCAACCCCACCTCTATTTGCACATTCTCTGACGCCGTCGTTGGTTTAACTTTTCAATGGCCTTCGCAGACTGGCACAACCAGTTACTACTTCCGAAGCATTAAGGTATTACATAAATTGTTTAATATATAAGAGATCTATAGCATACCAAAGTGCCAAAGATTTACGATCTATGAGGGGAATGCAGTAATGAATGGGACTGAATAATCTCCCCCCCCCCATTCAAATCCCACCCTGCTTATAAGTCACGGAAAAGCCTTAATTTTTCTTATTCATGAATTTAAAAACTTACTGATATTATTCCAGAACACACCCACACATGGTGCTATGCTTCTGTTTCAATTTAGTGCTTACAGACACAGCACAGTGTCTGAATGTTTACATTTCATTTCTTAGCTTGTTGCAAGCAACTCAAGTGCTCCAAGTCTCAAAAGTCTCACAGAATCCCAGCGTTAGACACGCAGCAATAGGAACAACAAGACGAGGAAGCAGAACTGATGCCACAATATAGATATTTGATCGTGTGAATTACTGGACCAAAGATCATGAAAATCAAGTGAGGGTACACAAACGTGTGTTCTGTCAACCTGTTGCAACACTTTTTCTCATTGCCCATTCTAATGAATTAAAAACAAAAGTGCGAAATGATACCACATCACTCCTGAACAAGTTCACCGCTTTCGAAAGAATCATTGTCGCAATGATGTGTCTACAGGTTTTTAAAAGGAACTCCCCTCTCACATTATCTGAAAACGAGGAACTTAGATTTCGTTCAACCTGGATGATATGTTTTCCCTGCAACAATAGATTTAAAGGCTTCTCGAAAATCTAGCAGGCTGCCAACAAGCGTGTTGCTATCATGTTCGAAAACATTGATGAAAAAGGGAAAAAGTGACATAACTTCAGGGTTTACCTTTTGAAGGTGAATTTCCTAATAAAAAATAAGACAGGAGAAAATGCCAGGAAACCTAGAGGAAGATGGAACCGTTGAACCAACTGATAAACAAATTTCGTGGAACTGTATTCAACTGCGTTATGGATATAACTGTTCCAAGCGTGGAAAGTTATATTTGGATTCGGAATGCTTCTATCCAAAAAGATTAAAAGAAGTAAGGATCAGTTTAGCTCCTCACGCTTTGACCAAAATTTCTGAAGTGGTGCCAAACACTGACAGACAAAGGACTGAAAGAAAAAACTTAGTAATTTGCTAGTATCTGGCCTAAAATACACAGGCAAGTCAGTGGAAGAAAATTACCAGTCTGACAGTGATGGCAAATTTGTGATCACGGAATGGAAATTTGAAGAAATGGATCAGGTAAAAGTTATGACTGAAGGGGGGAAAGGAAGTGAGCAAGAAAATGATGCAACATTATTTGTGAGTACATGGACATAATTTGTGGCCTAACTTTGGAGGGGCAAAATCGAAGTTGGGACTTGACATTAAGGGGCAGAATCAATCTTGCGACTTACCATTGGGGGGCTGAATGAAACTTGGAACTTAACTTTCAAGAGCAGAAATCAAATTTTGGACTTAACGTTCAGAGGCAGAATCAAACTTGGGACTTAACTTTCAGGGGCAGAATGAAACTTGGGACTTAACGTTCAGGGGCAGAATCAAACTTGGGACTTAACGTTCAGGGGCAGAATCAAACTTGGGACTTAACGTTCAGGGGCAGAATCAAACTTGGGACTTAACGTTCAGGGGCAGAATCAAACTTGGGACTTAACGTTCAAGGGCAGAATCAAACTTGGGACTTAACGTTCAGAGGCAGAATCAAACTTGGGACTTAACTTTCATGGGCAGAATGAAACTTGGGACTTAACGTTCAGGGGCAGAATCAAACTTGGAACTTAACTTTCAAGAGCAGAAATCAAATTTTGGACTTAACGTTCAGAGGCAGAATCAAACTTGGGACTTAACTTTCCGGGGCAGAATGAAACTTGGGACTTAACGTTCAGGGGCAGAATCAAACTTGGGACTTAACGTTCAGGGGCAGAATCAAACTTGGGACTTAACGTTCAGGGGCAGAATCAAACTTGGAACTTAACTTTCATGGGCAGAATGAAACTTGGGACTTAACGTTCAGAGGCAGAATCAAACTTGGGACTTAACTTTCAGGGGCAGAATCAAACTTGGGACTTAACTTTCAGGGGCAGGATGAAACTTGGGACTTAACGTTCAGGGGCAGAATCAAACTTGGGACTTAACGTTCAGGGGCAGAATCAAACTTGGGACTTAACGTTCATGGGCAGAATCAAACTTGGGACTTAACGTTCAAGGGCAGAATCAAACTTGGGACTTAACGTTCAGAGGCAGAATCAAACTTGGGACTTAACTTTCATGGGCAGAATCAAACTTGGGACTTAACTTTCAGGGGCAGAATGAAACTTGGGACTTAACGTTCAGGGGCAGAATCAAACTTGGGACTTACCGTTCAGGGGCAGAATCAAACTTGGGACTTAAAGTGCAGGGGCAGAATCAAACTTGGGACTTAACTTTCAAGAGCAGAAATCAAATTTTGGACTTAACGTTCAGAGGCAGAATCAAACTTGGGACTTAACTTTCAGGGGCAGAATGAAACTTGAGACTTAACGTTCAGGGGCAGAATCAAACTTGGGACTTAACTTTCATGGGCAGAATCAAACTTGGGACTTAACGTTCAAGGGCAGAATCAAACTTGGGACTTAACTTTCATGGGCAGAATCAAACTTGGGACTTAACTTTCATGGGCAGAATCAAACTTCGGACTTAACGTTCAGGGGCAGAATCAAACTTGGGACTTAACTTTCGAGGACAGGACAGGATCTAGCGTCGTTGCCTTGAAAGCAAGGGGTCCCGGGTTCGATACCCGGTGGAGGCGCAAGTGGTTCGGATCCCACTTTAAACTGTAGGTCCAGTCCCGATTAGCCATACTGTGCATAAAGTGGACTTAAAACACCAAATCAACTCAACTCAACTCAACGACAGGACAGGATCGACAAGTTTTCCATCCCGCAAAATGTCCAGAACTATTTTGCTGAATAACTTACATTTGCGCAATCATGAAATATACTCATCAATATTTTGCTACTAAGGTCCCAGGAGGTTAAGAAAAGTACCATAATTTTTAAATTTAGTAACCTGATAATTTTGGGGGACAAGTCCCCCCTTGCCACCGCCAAGTTAAGCCTATGTGTGAGTACGTACAATGTGTACTCCTTGTAATGCACTGAATTGAATAAAAATTAATAACAATCTCCTTAAAATTCCACTTACGCCAGTAACCTGCGAGAGAGCATTTTCCAAATAAAAGATAATAAAACGAAGACTATGGTGAGTTGGTTTTTAAGCCCACTTTATGAACAGTAAGGTTAATCGGGACTGGACCTACAGTTTAAAGTGGGATCGGAACCATTATGTGCCTCCACCGGGTGTCGAATTCCGGACCCCTTGATTATAACTCGACGACCATACCACTGCGCCTTCGGCGAGGCCTATGAACACTATGTCATAGTGTATCGAGTGAAAATCTCGAAGCACTCTTTCCCATGCAGTGTGAACGAGATATTTTCATTATTATCGATAATGAGAATATCATCAACAAATTATGGTGTGAAAGTTCTGAAATGAAACAAACATCTTTTTTCACTGAAAGAATAATATCACTTCTGGCTGATTTTAATAGCAAAGTGATTAAAAGGAACTGTTTACATAGTACCTACCTAACAGTAGTATAATTCAATTTCAAGGGGAAAGATGTTACCGCAAAATATTTTTTTATGTGATGATACACGACGTTGCGAATTTGTACAGTACAGTACATTCATGCACCACGATATGTGTACATAAATTCAGGCATAAGATGAAAAAAAATCTTGCTGGATTCTTACTTAATTTTTACTCATAATTTTAAAGATTTGAAAGTATATTTGCATGTCATATGGGGAAATAGCACAATCCTTGTTCTTTTGTTGTCTGTGTTGGTATAAAAAAATTATTGAATTTGGTGTCTACTTTTAATAGACCCTACATAAAAGGTATGTTTTTCTTCAACCTTTACTGTAATGATAGGCTATTTCAATCAACGAGTTCTTGAGGAACATTGCCACCGGCCTCTTGGCAGTCACAGTCCGGCCCTGTCTATCAGTATATAGAACCCAGACTTAATTTCTTAAAAAATCGCTTACTATTAAAGTGATTTGTTTTCACCACAGTAAAATATTACTTTCTGTTTCCAAAGTTAGCTATATTCCGTAATGGAAGAAAATAATACCATTGTAAACTCGAGAAAAGGAAGAAGAGAACATGTTTGAAGTCTTTATCTGGAAAGTAAAGTCGATATACTCAATGTGCAGTTTTCGAGCATGTAGTTCCCATCCCGCACGCTAGATGGTGCGGGGTGTTGAGTTCTCACTGAGATCACACAGCGTTTGTTCAAGAGCCGCTGAACTTACAGGGTTAAACAATTACCTCCTATGAAATCTTGAAAGAAAAATTATTTTGTTTATATCTGCGTATTCATTTATATCTATCGAAGCTTGTGATCCCATTTTCACATTCTCAATAACGAAATATTCAATTTTAGGTCTTTCTAGAACTTCATGTGCGCTTTTGAAGTTGATAAGTTCTGAATGGGTGTAGTGACAACATGTACTGTTTGCTAAGGGTTTATCCAAAAGTTAGCACATCGCATTAATATGCAGAGGTAGCTTTAAAAGATTACAGGAATACAGATTTTGAAATGGAAATTTTGCATAGTGTCGAGTCGTGTAATTCCTGTCTAAATTGGAGTCTGTAGTGTACGTATTTCAGTGCTTTTGCCTGCAGAATTTTAAATATCGTTCTGTAGCTCTCTGCAACGTGTCATATCAATAAGCTCGCTTGAGTCACGCCGTAGTGACTTTTTTGTGCTTCTATTGATTTATTTATTATTTACCTCCTTTTTATAACATTTTTGTTTGAAAATGTTTATTTGTTTTCAGAGTAATATATCATCGATGCGAACAGCTCTCATCATTAACAAAAATCTCATGTTCGTCATAGCTGCCCTGAAGAACTAAGGGGCAGGTTCTTCTGTGCTCCTCAAATCTGACATAACAGCTAAAATCACTTAGACGCTTTTCGTATTTTCTATTAACACAACAAACACATACAGATGTAAAAACTCAACACAAGCATCGTAAATATATTTACTAAATAATGTACAAATCTTTAATGTTAAAAAAATGTAACCTAATCGGTCGCGAACGAGGTCTGCCCTCACTTTGACAACTCTCCTTCCACAGCGATGGTCTTCCTCATGCTGCCGTTTACGTCATCTCATTAGAATGTGATCAGTTCAATCGCGACACACTAAAAGCCGGCTAGAGAGTATCACAGACCAATATTTTAAATACTGCCAAAATAGCACTTCATAGAAGTTGAATGTGAGCGCGGCGCTCACCAGCCACCTATCGGAAGTTAAGCTAGTTCTAATATGTAGTATTTATTTTGGTGTGAACTTGTTTATTTTTTAAAAAAATAAGCTTCTCTCAGCCTGAACCTTTCGTACCCACCGCATAAATAAAATTCTTCTTGAGCTATTTGTGACAAATATACATATCCCAGCACCAGTGGTGGCGAGCAGGGGACGAGGGGGGAAGTTCCGCCGCTTATGCCCCCCCCACTATGCTAAACCTTATCTACGAAGGGAAATATACTGTCTTTGCCCACAGCCCCGATTTTGGAATCCAATCGCCGCCACTGACTGTGCTATATATTTACGGTTTTAAATATGAAAAATAATAGACTTATTTTTAATTACTGTAGGTATTACTGTTATAACATACGTTTATTGAAGGTAAAAAAAGGTAAATTGCTCCCCTGTGCATAGCACCACGCCATGAAGGCATATAGGGGGTGTGGGGGTAACGCCCCACACTTTCTTGATCCGGTCGTGAGTGGGGGTGATGTGATCAGCATCACGCCCCTGACTGCCTTTACCCCCCAGGGTTTCCCCCAGGTACCCATGTTATTCGACACTGGGTGGGCGCCGGGGCCGCTTCCAACGTTAAAAAGTTTCCCGGATTTGAACCGGTCGGGGATCGAACCCGGGAACTTTAGCATGGTAGTCAGACGCGTTACCGACTGAGCCACCGCGGCCACCACGTTTATTGAAGGTATGCATTTATTTAATACCTACATAACGATATCTAGTAACTGTAATCTTCAAGCTTAAATTGCTACATGATTTGCTATGTATTTATTATGATATGTAGCAGTTGCAATTGCAAGGACAGCATTGACAGATAAAATTATAGGTATTGCTCTGCTCTTTTGAAGTCCCTAAATTACTTTCTTTATACGTATCTAACAAATGACTATAGACTTGAACTTGTTGATTCATACGAACCATTTATATTTTTATTTCCATGTATTTTGTACTTTCTGTACATAACTTCCATCTTTTACATAAATTTCTATTACATTTTTAATTCGCTGAATCAATATTTTTTCTCCTACAATTTATTTATATTCTCTCATCTTGTGCTGCCATCTATGTTTCTTTTCTAAAACTTCTATCCAGCACTTGTTATTGTTTTGAATATGAAATATCTGGTTTTTAACAACTCTTTTTTAAAAGAACTAGCCACGCTTATATGAACAAAATGAAGGTTTTGGCGTTAATAAAGGAGGACACCCTGGTTTCACGCCCCTGGTGTAAGGTCACATGGTGCGTGCTAACTAACGAAATCAACGTTTAAAGCAGCACACAGGCATTTCTTGAATCTACACCACTATTCTTGCCTATGGCGTCTGCTTGGTTGAACACAATTTCCTGGCACCAACCTGACACCGAGATACACCTGCGTTACACCTAGTGCCAAGAAGTGCAGCGAACTAGATGGGGCAATTATTTCACCTGGAAATGATCAGAAACTGCTATCCCTTCCACGAGAGGAACAGGTCAGTGTTGCCATTTACTTGCGCCATAAATCACTGGAGCAAATAGTTGAATTTTAATTTACACTAGCTGATTACCCGGCGTTGCCCGGGTATATATTTATCCCAATCTTCTATTAGACAGGAAAATTATGAATTCTAACTATATTTCATTTCATCGTGAATGTCACCAATTAGCTAGCGACTCCGAAAACTATGGATTAGACACTAATGTAGGTAATTTTTACCCCCTCTCTCTCCCCATGCCGATAGGCGATGAACTTGCAGTTGAACGGCACTTTCGCACCTTCTGTGTAGGCAACCAAATTCACCGTGCTGTCTAGCGGGAAGCATGACTTGTAGGATATGACACGAAAATGCCACGTAACAAAATACTATTTTATGTCCCCTTCTCACCCCACCCCTAGGGGTGCTAGGGTTGTCTTACTCCCATATTATTTCTTTCCAGATTGCAAGTGATATGTGTACCAAGTTTGGTTGAAATTGCTCCAGGCCTTCGAGAGTTATGCCGGAATAAACATACACATACATCCATTTTTATATATATATATAGATTTTGTTTATTTCCAAAATCAAAGGAAGTTTCGCATTCGTCCATTCAATCGCGCGCTCTATTTACAAGAAACAGATAAATCGGTGTTTCAAGTAGTGAATTCACTCTTCGACAGGATTGTGCATCTGTACAATTCTACGTTCGCACCGAGAAGAGAAATATCGCTCACAATTTTCGAACTAATGTGGAGTCATTCCTTTAATCCAGGGTTCCCACACTTCTTGATGATAAAAATCCTTACTACCGAATAAAAGTGATGACAGTATATTGAAGAACGACGCACATTATTGTAACGCAAGTGCAGGATTGCGTGGCAAGCACCTGATTGCATCGCTCATTCTTCCTTCCCTTACTTAAGGTTGAATATTCAATGACGGCGCCACATGGGTTTTCCGTTCTTGGTAGAGCAGTGGATCTAATTGCAGTAATGCTTGTTTTGCACACCCACCCAACCCCTGGGTGGCAGCGCATCAAGTCGTCGACTCACGAACTAGCCACCAAAGTTTCACGAGTTCGAGTCCAGGTATGGCAAATACATCTAATCATCATTCACCTCTTTAGTCGAAGTTTTCCAAATGTATCAGTAACATGACGTTAAATACAAATATATATGTATATATACACAGGGTGTCTCAAAAGTAATAGCGCAAACTGACACATGCGACAGTACACGATAATAGAAGCAAAAAAGTATCAGTAAACATGGGTCCGCAAACGAGCCGTTTTCGAGATAATTGCGAATGTGTGGTTACAAGCCGCCACTGACTTCATTGTTTGTAAACGTCGTCCTAGTTGGTAAAATGCTAATAATGTGTGCGAATGTGTGGTTATTTTATAATCACCGAGTCCTGTTTTGTAAACGAAGAGCAAACCTCGGAACGCACAAGAAGTAAAGCACTCGGTGTTTACAAAATGCAATCACTGACGGCTTCTAACCACACATTCGCACACATTATTAGCAAACAATGAAGTCAGTGGCGGCTTGTAGTCAGTCACACATTCCCGATTATCTCGAAAACGGCTCGTTTGTGGACCACGTTTGCTGAGACTTTTTGCTTCTATTATCGTGTACTTTCGCCTGTGTCAGTTTGCGCCATTACTTATGAAACACCCTGTATATATATATATATATATATATATATAAGGCAGGAAATTTACGATTAATTCGTACGCGTCATTAACATCGTCAGCTTAGAGATCTTGAAATCAATGTCACGAAGAAACTATTCCATGCGTTTGATATACCGTATTAAGAACAGTTTGTGAGTCTGGCGATCCTAATGTGACAAGAAGAAGGCAGAATATTATTGCTTCAGACGAACCAGTTATAAAAAGTATACTGTAGCCGTTAACGCAACGACGTTGAGAGATTTATATAAATACCCTGAAAGTCAAAATAATAAAAGAAACGAATAGCACGTTCATACAGAAACGATGCAGTACTGATTTTTAGACGACATCTTAAAGCAAAACCTGTCGTTTGCACTGGTGGATCGGCAATAAAAAACAGACAGAATCGCGTTCGGAAGTTTTTAGCGAACGCATCCCAAGAAGAAGGCCTTCAGTATCGTCCCGACATGCAAATTCTTAAGTACTAGCTGCGTTACTGTTGCCATTGTCTCTCTCTCTCTCTCAGTTTATTCGTCTCAGTTTACGTCCCACAAGGACAAACTTTCTGGACTCTTTTTTCTCACTGCAGTGTTGCTGCAGTATATTTTCTTTCAAGGTTTTGATTTTATTGAGTCTTATGTCGAAGGCCGGGAAGACGCTTGTGTGACGTAATAGCCTTCAGTTTGGCAGCTATTAAATTTCCTAATTTTACTTAATTCGTTTTCATTCATCGCTGTCTTCTACGCTACCCAGAATGATTTACTGCTGCTGCTGTGATTGTATGTGTGTATAATTACTTGCTAGATTGGTTATACAGAGAACTTCTCTGAAAATAGTAATAGTTTGTTGTGAATAGTAATGAAAATAAAACACTTTTGTGGCCAAGCTTGTTAACTGGTAGACCAACCTTGTTCAAAAATTTGCAAAAAAATTTACCAGTTGGGTGCAAATTCACCTACAAAGCCGCAACACAAAGTTTGGGCTGTGCCCCATGTGTTTTTTTATTTTTCCGATAAGAATAACATGCTTAGAATGTAGACATCCCCGCTCCATAACCTCAAACGATCTAAGCACATTATTTTTTAAAAAAACCTGAGCTCAAAGGTATGCAGTATTCACTTGACACACAACTATGGTTCCTCCTGGGCCTAACCTGTTTCGATCATGATTCATGATCAATTGAACCCAGCATAACTCCTTTGTTGTATTTTATTGGATGCTTTAGGAAGAGACTTTACAAGTTGTGACTTGTACTCTTCTCTTAATGCTAAGCAAGTACTGAAGTTGTGACTTGTACTCTTCTCTTAATGCTAAGCAAGTACTGAAGTTGTGACTTGTACTCTTCTCTTAATGCTAAGCAAGTACTGAAGTTGTGACTTGAACTCTTCTCTTAATGCTAAGCAAGTACTGAAGTTGACTTGTACTCTTCTCTTAATGCTAAGCAAGTACTAAAGTTGTGACTTGTACTCTTCTCTTAATGCTAAGCAAGTACTGAAGTTGTGACTTGTACTCTTCTCTTAATGCTAAGCAAGTACTGAAGTTGTGACTTGAACTCTTCTCTTAATGCTAAGCAAGTACTGAAGTTGTGACTTGTACTCTTCTCTTAATGCTAAGCAAGTACTGAAGTTGTGACTTGTACTCTTCTCTTAATGCTAAGCAAGTACTGAAGTTGTGACATGCACTCTTCTCTTAATGCTAAGCAAGTACTGAAGTTGTGACTTGCACTCTTCTCTTAATGCTAATCAAGTACTGAAGTTGTTACATGCACTCTTCTCTTAATGCTAAGCAAGTACTGAAGTTGTGACTTGAACTCTTCTCTTAATGCTAAGCAAGTACTGAAGTTGTGACATGCACTCTTCTCTTAATGCTAAGCAAGTACTGAAGTTGTGACTTGTACTCTTCTCTTAATGCTAAGCAAGTACTGAAGATGTAACTTATACTCCTCTCTTAATGCTCAGCAAGTACTGAAGTCGTGACATGCACTCTTCTCTTAATGCTAAGCAAGTACTGAAGTTGTGACTTGTACTCTTCTCTTAATGCTAAGCAAGTACTGAAGTTGTGACTTGTACTCTTCTCTTAATGCTAAGCAAGTACTGAAGTTGTGACTTGTACTCTTCTCTTAATGCTAAGCAAGTACTGAAGTTGTGACTTGTACTCTTCTCTTAATGCTAAGCAAGTACTGAAGTTGTGACATGCACTCTTCTTTTAATACTAAGCAAGTACTGAAGTTGTGACTTGAACTCTTCTCTTAATGCTAAGCAAGTACTGAAGTTGTGACATGCACTCTTTTAACATTATCGTGTTATAATGTTATACATGAATTTCCAAGTATTGTTTCTGAAATGAATATATATATTCTTCTCTCTTAGTTTTCCATGACCTTCTCCATATCTTTGAGCTCAAGTTTAAAGAAACATTAAAGTGATTCGACACTTCGAGGATCATAGAGCAGGTTCGGCGGAGATGTCTACATTCTAGGCATATTATCATTATGGTAAAAATAAAAATGCGTTGGGCACAGGCGGAAAATGTCACTCAGATCCAAAATTTAGTGTGGAGTATTTTTATGTCCATTGGCACTCACACTTTGTGAATTTTGGACCAGGCTACTGGTCGATTCCAGATTGCGCGATTGGGGATGCCCTCGGAGCTTTAGAGTTCGATTCTCGGCCTGGGTGTGATTCATCATTCATCTAATCATAATTCATCCTCACTGTTCCATTATGCCATAAGTAGCAGAAGAGCAATGTAAAATAAGGAAACTTAAAATGTAAATATTTTGTCGCTGTTACGTGGTTTTCTAGGGCCTGAAATTCACACATGTAACCTTGCTTATAATACCCTGGGTCTAAAATTACAAATAATTTTCTTGAATCAAACTCATCAAAAGACAAAACATGAAATTGTCACCTCCAGGGACAACACTATCCTCTCCGTGAGCATCTATGTCCACGGAGGTGACAAAATGGTTTCTTTTATTGTATTGTTTCATAGAAATACAAGTTAAGCAATCATAAATTTTCAGATGAATTCTGTACATAATGTTTATCACCGAAACCATAATAATTAACGATTTGCAAAATGTGTCACCTTGAGAAGCTTGTCCAAGAAGTGACGTGATCTTAACAAAGTTCGGATATCAGAATTTAATCCCAGAAATCTCATACAAGGCAAAATAAGCACCTTCAACTGTCCCCTGAAATCACATTCCCTCCAATTTCCTGATGAACAGTGCTGCGCTCTGTGGATTTTTATAGGAACCTTTTACCAGTGTCAACGGAGTGGACAGTTTCCCCTTGGACATTTTATATTTTACTCAACTGACATTTTCATATTTTTTTTATATTTATAGGGGGTTCAAAGGTGATTTACTTAATTAATCGCAATATCTCGTATTAAAGTTTAACTTGTCTAAAGGAAAAGATATTAAAATAATCTACATCCATCTGCTTTGAATGCGGACAGTCAGTCTACTCATTTTGTATAAAATTCTGAAATGAGAAGAAATAAAGCTAATGAATCTTGTAACTATTAACTAAATTAACTCCTACTGAAAAAAATGTATACATATTTTCAAAACATTTCTCATGTCTGCCGGCCAAGATTTCTACCCCCTTTTTGAGAATGATCCATGCAGTAGGCTCCAGGTTAACCCTCCCCCTTCCACCACAACATGACAAAATTAAAACCACTGTGTCCAGCTGATAGGAGAAATACGAAGAAAGTGTTTTAGAAAGAGGCAACTTTGAGGCAGATTGTTCCAAAGTGTGGTGTCCAAATTTTAGAAACAAGATGACAGTGATACGTACTAAGTCTTTTGTCACACAAATGCAGGGATTCAACCAGCGCACAGTGGGGCAGAATTCTGAAAATGGGGACAAATATCTAAATTGGTGAATAGAGATACTTTACGTTGTCAATATTTCTAATAAAATAATATAATACATATAATGATTCAAATTCTGTAGTTATTCACATGATAGCAGTACAAAATAATAAAGTAACATGTTGTGTACAAAGAATGCCCTGTGCTCATGTACTGAGAAAAACTGCAGTTTGTTATATCACATAAGATCAGTTGTGCTTGTTGACACGAACACACTACCAAATGAAGATTCGGTGGCCCAATCGATAGAGCCTCTGTGGTCGGATTTTTTCCTGGCTAGTCCTGCATAAAAGCAGCTCGGGTTTACACACCATGTAATAAATGTGTACCTAGAGGCAACCGGGGAGGGAAGGGGGGGTCAGCGTGGTGCTGATCACATTACCTTCACAAATGATCGATATCGTAAATATGTTGAGCCTCCACATTCCACCATATTCCTTCATGCCACGGTGCAGTGGACACGATGATTTTCACCTGCCTTACACTACGAAATAAATTTTTACCAAAGTGCATTGTGTTCATATACTGACTGAGATAAACCTTCACCTTCACTTTCATTGTTGGTTGTGGATAGATTTTCAATTGTTCAGGCAGATTGTTGGGGTTCATCTGACACACTATGATGTCGAGCAAGCGAGTGACGTCTTCTTGTGACGTGCGTGATTTGTTAGTAGGGAAAGGCCGAAGGCTTGATGTTAGTGGATCAGACGAGATAAGCAGATGATACATAAGATCTTCGTTGGCTGAAATTTGGGAGCTCCCGGGAAAGTCATTCTTTGACGATCTTGATTGAACTTCCTCAGAGAACTACCGGCCGGAAGAACAGCTGCTGAAATGGCATCTGGACCGTGCATCAAGATATTGTGTACGCCATCCGGCATATAATACCAGCAATATTCTGTTACAAGAAGTTTCACAGTTTCCAACGCATATTCACGAAAACTGTGAACGTTCGTACGGTGACTTGACGATTGTGTTTACAAAATAGTTGCATGGTTTGATTAACACCTCGTTGATGCCTGAGATTTCCACTAACTTTTTTTAAGGATCCTGAAAGAATTGATGTTATGTCTTGCCATCATTATAGGTGCCACTACCATTTTGTCAACGAAAATACCCATGAAGCGTTCGAATTTCTCCTGGACGTTCGGTTTTCGGGCATTCGTTTTTGCTCTGTCTTCTCCACGAGCCTGCCCCCTCTTGAATTCGATTCGATACGACATGTCAGGGAAGAAGTCAAGAATGAAATCCATGCACGTAGTATTGACAGTCAGTACTAAGCATTTGCCGTTCTTTGAGTGATCTTGTCAAATTTGTTTTCATTTCTGTAGGCCAAGCACCGCAAATGTAACTCACCTGAGCAGATGATGTACAGCTCGGTTGATGCAAACTAATGAAACAAAAACTGTCAGATGTTCCCTATTGCTAGCTGAGATGTATGAAGGACTAGGATCCTGTATCAAGCCTCCAATGTATTCCGATTCTGCTATGTTTACTCCGTTTTAATGCAATTCTATTTCAATGCAGGCACATTTGTCAGTGTGAATCCGCGTGCAACTAATATTATTTTTCCATTTCGTAACTGCGAATAGGCACGAGTTGGCAACCAATTTTCTCCTGGTTGAATTTATAAGACCCATTGAATCATTCGGCACAAACATCTTCATCCCACCTCATCCTACAAATTTTAAAAGTCGAAGGGAAAAACATACGTCATTGTAACTCAGCTGAGAAAGGCAGTGTATGAACATGCTTGCATAACAA
The DNA here is from genome assembly GCF_977018435.1 of Lepisma saccharinum. Classification (NCBI taxonomy): domain Eukaryota; kingdom Metazoa; phylum Arthropoda; class Insecta; order Zygentoma; family Lepismatidae; genus Lepisma; species Lepisma saccharinum. The sequence continues at coordinate 14,153,842 of NC_139232.1, read as the reverse complement.
TGACCACAATTCAGTAAATCAATTCATACTCCACCCACAGAAAGTACATACCTTGGTGATATGTAGAATATGTGTCACAGAAGCCCACACAGATAACGTTCTGATAATTCAACACCAGTCTCAATAGGTGAAACTATGTGCGAGACAGCTGTGAAATGGCATTTAACAAATGTGTGTGTTTTACCCACGTTAAATTCCAATTTATGTTAACACTTGGATGGAACTTTTTGCGTTTTGAGGCAGCCCCATCATTGCTCTACATGAAACTAATGGTTTAAAGGCTCTGCTTTAAAGTAGGAATTTCGATTTTTGTCCCCATATTAAGAATTCTGGCCCACTGTGCAGCGTTGAGAATGTCTGAAGTCAGTTGTCAAACTTCTCATCCGATTCCATTGAAAGTCACTTCATACTGTCAATAGGAAAACCCTGCAGAAGCACTTGGCAAACACATTGCAAATAAAATATACGTACTTGTGATAACAAAGAAAAATGTTACAACAATGATACTCACTGTGCAAATTAAGCTTTTCCCTTTTGGGGAATGCCCACTCAGTGGTGTAGTGGCGGCGATTTGGTTCCAAAACTGGAGGGGATAAGGTAGCAACACTGGGGGGGGGGGGGCAAAGACAGTATATTTCCCTTTGTATCGTATAAGATTTAGCATATTGCGGGGCAATAGTGGCGAAAAGTGGGGGGCAACTGCAGGGGCGTATTTGTGATTTTATTTCGGGAGGTAGTTTATTGGGGTGTGGAAATTTGTATATGTTACCATTCAGTAACTGTAATGGGTTCGATACCCGGTGGAGGCACATAGTGGTTCGGATTCCACTTTAAACTGTAGGTCCAGTCCCGATTAACTATACTGTGCACAAAGTGGATTTTATACAACAACTAAAAAAAATCATTCAGTAACTAAATACCTTGAGGTTAAAAGTACCTGAGAACATTGATTATAAGCTATGTCATTAAATGTTATGATAATATTTAAGCTTAATTTACATACAGTGTATTTACATTCTAAGAAAATCCAAACTCATACACGAAAAGTGCTATCGAACTTGTAACACCTAAAACTTGGCCAAGTTCGGTGCCGGATCTACAACCCGCAAAATCCCGTAGAGCAGTGGGATCCGGGGACAAGACATAGGGGGCCCTCAGCCATTGACATAGCAGAGGGTTCGCGTGTGAAAAAAAAATAGGCGTAGTTACTCAGGGATACAGAAGAAAATACAATAGGTAAAGGTAAAGTTAAAGTTCCCTGTGCATATAGCACTGTGCTATGAAGGCACATTTAGGGTATGAGGAGGTAGGGCCTCACATATTTTTTTTTTTATTAAGGCCATCTTGGAGGTGATGTGATCAGCTCCAAGCCCCGGCCGCCTTTACCCCCCACCGGGTATCATATGATTTGAGGCTGAATGGGCCCTAGAGCTTCCTTATGTGAGGACAAAACCGGAAAAATTCCGACCATAGATCACCCACCCCCAGATTTCCCGCGTAGCGGTCTGACTAGAATCAAATCAGGCTAAAATTTCACGAGAAATGCAGTGGTGAAGGTTGCTTCAACCTATGTTATGACTGCATGATTGTAACAAATGTATCGTTTTCCAGATGTGAGAAAACAGTGTCATATATATATCACATCACCAGGGGCGTCGAAACCAGGGGAGGGGGCAGGTAGCCGGGTCCCTCCAGTTCTCTTTGGCTCCCCTACTATAGGGGGCCGAATGTATAACTTTCAACATATTACATAACTTTTGCACATAGAAACTACGCAGGATTCTGCAATAATGTGGTACTATCACTCAGTTTGAGTGTTGTTCTTGTTCTTGCGCGTTTACTCTTTCAGTATTTCCTTCATCAAACCGACGATGAAGTAAGGACAATGCATGGTATATTATGAATGAATATGTCCGAGAATAGAGGAAGAAGCATGGGAATAATGTAGTCTTCATGCTCTTGAATGAGCCAGTCCATTGCAAAACAGGCACCTTTGTTTCCCTTCGGAAAAGTAAAGCAGAAGTTGAAACTATTCTGGTTTCAATATGCCACTGGTTTATATAATCAAGATTAGTTTGTTTTTTTACATATAGCTGTAAACATGTGTGTCCTACTTCATACTGCATTGATGTGACTGAAAGTTGCAGTATTACATATTTATACCAATGCTTAACCAACGTTCGAAACAATACGTGTATGCGTGTCTGTGGGCGGCTTAAGGGCCGGAAGACCCAAGCGATTGCCCGGTGCACCGCCCTAGAAGACGCCAGACCGGGGAGTCCCGATTTGGCAGAGCCAAATCCTTATTTCTGATTACATAAAAGTGGATATTTGTTTTATAATGAATTTGATTTATGTAGAGAAAAATTAATTGAAGTTACTTCGCAATAACAAATGTATATTGTAAAATCATGTAGCAATTTAAACTATGAGCCTACTGTTATTTTGATATCAACCTACAATATACGCATTATTCGATATTAAGGCATTGGAAAAACAAGGCTATTATTTATCGTCGTTAAATATATAGCACGGTCATGTTTTTTTAATGGCCGAAGGTGGAAAGTAGTGGGATCAGGGTAGAATGTTGAGCTGGGGGGTGGGGGGGGGGGGTTGACAGGGTAGACAGTTGGGGTGCCAAAAAACGACCTCGTCTGGATGAAAATTTTATCTTGGGCCTTCCTTTTTTATGTAAATATATGAATAAATATTATAAACCGAATATGGTAATCAAATTCTCAGTCAAAATTACATGCAAAGTATTTGTATTATTACATAGTCACAGTAGTACAGTGAATTTTTTGTCCAGCTAATAATATTCGATGTGCCCTGAAATATATATTTTGTTGTCAAAGATAGTTATTGTAATTACAATTTTTCAAAGGTATACTCAAGCGTATTAGGTCCCAACTTAAGAAAAAAAAAACTTTGCCCCCACCCCGGCAAACAAAAAGACATCAGTATTTATGCTTTACTTAGCTTGCCCTTCCCCCACACACACAAATCTCTGAAACAATCGGCGCCTATGCACATCACCCCTTCCCATTTAAAACTTCTTGAGTTGAATTCAATATGGCGGCCACCAATATGGTGGACGTCTGCTTGGAACACACCAATGTGGTTCCCACTAAGCCTAATCTGTTTCAATCATGACCAATTGTATAGGGATGTTAAGGGACTTTTGAATTACCCTCTAGGCTCTTACATGTGACTTTGTTAACATGAGATCAACAATCACACACACACACACACACACAGACACACACACATACGTTATATATGTGTAATGTGTATGTGTGACGGTAGGTAGGTAGAGGGGGTCTTTGGTAATAGTTTGCGGGGGGGGGGGGTGCAAAATTTGTAGATCCGGCACTTGCCAAGTTCTATTGCCAATTCAAAACTTAACGTCCACGTAAATTACCTACTTTAATACATGTAAAACGTCAGCACTGTGCCATGAAACGTGAACGGAAAACAGCCTGCTGTTGGCTCGATGAGGTTGGTCAGTTGCATTGGCGTGCGGTGACCATTTAGATAGCCGAAGCACTGAATATATATATTTTTAAGTAAACAATAGTAAATCAAGGGGCAGGCTTGCCTTGATAAAAATCACAACTGGGAATAGTTTAAATTAAATTTTAATTATCTAATTTTTTTCTGAGAAAGAACGGGCAGAAAACGGCTTGGACAAAAGCTCTTTTATAGTACATATTATTCTATACTACAAGATACTACCTGGTACCTTCACACACTTTCATATACATTCTTCAAACCAAACCCGTAAACTGAGGAAAACCTAACACAATACGAGTTGAAACACTCTCATACACTCTCGAACTCCCTGTCCGATGCTAGCTTCGGTTGCAGAAGAAATACACGCACATGGCCCGTGAACTTGACGTGCGCGCGCAACTGTCTGCCACTGCTGAACTGATGCAAGAGGGAGATCGCTTCGGCTCAACCTCAGTGCCAGAGCTGGTATTTGTTCTATGTGTAGCGAAGAAATGAAACGGTTTTATTTAGATATTATTGATAATCGTGTGATTACAATGACATAATATATTGTTACGTTATTGCATATTGCATTCCGAAGCAATGCTTCGGTAGCTTACATTGTATGCAAGCCATTGGTCAGTTTCAGAATAGTGTCCTGCTTTAATGCACAAGGATGCCCACCCCCACCGTTTATTGGCCCACTGATGATACTATTGGCTGTGTAGGGTCATGTTACACAATGCAATATGATAAAACGAAGATGATTACAGCATTACAATGAACTGCGCGCGTAACTATTACATAAATGTAACTTTGGCTACAATCTCTCAACACATTACTCAATATGACACACTTACTATTAAACACTGAGCGATACAAGAAATATTGCACAAGTAGAATTGTAACGCAGCAATACAATTATCAAATCAGAACAGAACCTTGCGATATTGAAACCAATAAAGCTCTAATAACTATGAAATGTTCCAAATCGATAAGTTAACAAGACATTTTTTTTAAGATTCAAATTGTTATACACGTTGATCATATCCTGTAAATATTGCATACAAATGTTAATAAGTGAACTACAGGATGGCCACAATTAAAGTTGACCTACTCAAGACCTCTGCAGCCCGTTCGACGTATCTGATTGCACTTTATTGTTCCTTTATTTAGTGAAAACTAGAATTTGTCCGTCATTTTTCAATATGGCGGACTTAGCGTACGATTGATCGGCGGGGACTTTTGGTAATTTGGAATTAATACTATAAAGACGTTACATACCAAATTTCAGCTTGCTTCTCCTTTACACAGGGAGATATGTTTGTTTGGATTAAGCAAAAAAATGGTAGTGGCGAATAATTCGTTTGTTCATCAATACCAAAAGATTTGGTCAAGTTCTATTTGGGGAGACAGGTGAGTGGAGAAGGTTACATAATTTAAAAGTACATAATTTGTATTCATGTCCAGATATTATTAGAATTATTAAATCAAGAAGACTTAGGTGGGCAAGCCATGTGGCACGAATGGGAGAGGAAAGAAGAGTTTACAGGACTCTTGTTGGGAAACCTGATGGTAAGAGACCAGTAGCAAGACTAAGACGAAGATGGAGGGATAATGTTGAGATGGACCTAAAGGAAATTGGTAGGGATGGAGAAGAGTATATAGATCTTACTCAGGATAGGGACAGATGGAAGGCCTGTGTTGCTGCAGCCATGAACCTTCGGGTTCAAGAAGGCTAGAGAGTTAGTTAGTTAGTTTAGTTCTATTTGTTTGTTGTAAACAATTCTCTGGTTGCCAATACCAAATATTCGTTTGGTAAATCTAACAAAGTGTAGCCCATTAGTTTCGGAAAACCAAATAATAATGTCAAAATTACCAAATTTATCTTCTTACCAAAATGTTTTTATTTAAGGCTACCAAATGATTTGTTTAGAGTAACAAAATAATTTATTCAAAATTGCCTAATCTGGTTTTGCGTTGGTGTTTTAAGTCCACTTTATGGACAGTAAGGCTAATCGGGACTGGACCTAGAGTTTAAAGGGGGATCCGAACCACTATGTGCTTCCACCGGGAATCGAACCCGGCACTCTTTGATTACAAGGCGACGACGCTACCACTGCGCTATCGGGGAGGCACTACAAATCTGGTAAATTTTATCTTGCATTGTTGTTTATCATTGCCAAATATTTTGCTAGAGGAACAAAATAATTTATTAATATTTACCACATATTTCTGATGATACCAAAGACTTTTATTTATGTTTACCAAACTATTTAATCATAATTACTTAATATGGCTAATTTTAGCTAGGCTGGATTGCTGTATAAACTAACAAACTTCTAAATACAAACTGATAATGATCAGAATGTAGGCATTGGTCAATTTTTCCTTGATACTTTTTTTTTTTTTTGTCCTCGTTTTCCATTTAGAAGGGTACACCTTCTCTTTGGTAAGTGAATTGTTTTCATAAATGTTTTCCCTTCCAAGGTGATGGTCTAAGTGTTTTCAGTAATGAAGTGGTACATATTTACTTATTCTGAGAGTAGTTCACTTAGATCTTATTTATTCAGTAGTGGGAATATTACTTCAGTTAGGAAAGTAATAATTTGCTATGGTGCGGCATGTGTTGGATATATCACGTGCCGTAGTTCCGGAGGATGATGGATATTATACAGCTGGTAGTCAGGATGCTGTGGATCTATCAGGAAGGTGTACATGGTTAAGAGATGCTGTAATGGTGTGCAGTGGTATGTGGGAAGGCAGTCGTGTAGAGCATCTTCGTACATTGTGCTAAGAAGTTGTGGATGGTGCGAGTTCATTCGACCAGTTATATATTTGTGACGGATGGCTTCGATGTGGGTTGTGATTTCGGGAAAGGTTATTCGCTCGTACAGTAGTCGTGTAGGACTTGGTAGGACTACTCTGAAGGCCAAACGAAGAGCATGTCTTTCCAGAACTTGTAGTTTGTGATAGAATGAGTCTGGGGCTGATATCCATGCAGTGTGGCCGTAAGTAATTGCTGGTCGTAGGAAAGCCTTGTAGGTATGTAGGACAACCTGGGAGTTGAGTCCCCAGGATGTTCCAATTAGCCGTTTGAGCAAGCTCAGACGATTTGTAGCTTTTTGGACGATGTTGAGCAATTGAGGTTTCCAGGTTAGCTTGGAGTCAAATATGACTCCCAGGTATTTTGCAGTGGTGGCAGGCAGAATTGGAGTTCCCCGTATTTTGATGTTTAATAATGTTGGGTTCCTTTGGATCTTCGAGCGACAGCCTGTCTGCAGAAACACCAATGCTTGTGTTTTGAGAGCATTAATTGTGAGACGCCATGTGTCACACCATCTTTGGAAGGAGTTTATAGCTGGTTGGAGAGTTTTGTTTATAGCTTGGATGGTTGAACAACAGGCGAGAAATGCGGTGTCGTCAGCGAATTGGTAGATAGAAACTTGTGGGGGTTTTGGCATATCGGGAACGTATAGTATGTAGAGTAATGGTGATAAAGCAGCACCCTGTGGAACGCCAGAGTAAGGGAAAATGGGGTATGACATTGCTCCATTTACAGTGACATAGGCGACCCTATTTGTTAGGAAGCTGTGCACTAATCTGACATAGGAAAGCGGTAGGTGGAATTTATGGAGCTTGTAGATGAGCCCAGTATGCCATACTTTGTCAAATGCTTTCTCCAGGTCGAATAGTACTAGGCAGGATGGTTTGGATGTGTTGAAATGATTTGTGATGCGAGTCGTTAGTTTTAATAAATTATCAAGGACACTGTGTTGAGGTCTAAAGCCTGCTTGGTGCGACGGAAGTAAACTGTGTGCTTGTAAGTGCATGTGTATGCGTCGAACAATGATGCGTTCGAATATTTTGCTAAAGGTTGATGTGAGCTGAATAGGTCGATAGTTTGTTGGGTTGGTACTATCTTTGTTTGGTTTTGGGAACATTAGAACCTTTGAAATCTTCCAGTCTGTCGGGTAGTGTCCTGTGCGGAGGATAAAATTGTAGATAATGGCCAGAAAGGACAGCAATGCAAGCGGGGCCTGTTTAATCAATACGTATGTGATATTGTCCAATCCGGGAGCAGTGTTTCTCTTCCGACGCACAGTATTGATAATATCGTCTGTTGTGATAGGAACAGTTAGAGCATTTGTAGGATCAATAGTGTGCGTATTACTGGGTTGCAGTTGCCTGTTATTGGGGTTTGTGACTCTGTCAATTTTAGTCTGGAGGCGGAGATTTGGAGCTAGTTGCGGTGTCGGAGTGAAAGTGTCTTGCAAGGCATTTGCGAAGGCATAAGCTTTGTCAGTGTCTGTGTTTAGAGCTGCGTCCTTGATTGTTATCGGATAAGGAGTACTACTGGATTGTCCAGTGAGCACCTTGAAACGTTTCCAGTATTTGGTGGGATGGCTTTCATCACTCAATTGGTTGCACGTTTCAATCCATCGACGTTGTTTATAAGCTTTTATATAGTTTTGTACTGTACGCAGCCATTGACGGTGTAAGTTAAGGGATTCAGGATTTCTGGTCTGGAGATAGTCCCTGTATGCTCGTCGTGATGCTGTGATTAGGTGAAGATATTGCGGAGGTAGCTTTGGTTTGTAACTATTCAGAGTGGTCGTAGGTATGTTAGTGGTTGCCGCACTGGTAATCTGAGCAGTAAGATGTTCCACCGCCGTATCGAGTTCCTCTGAGTTGTTTGGTTCTGGATGCGGGTGAGAAAAAGCATTCTGTAGCTTTTCACTATATGCCTCCCAGTTCGCTTTGTTGTAACACCAGATTTTTCGAGGTTGTATTGTACTGCTCGTATTGCGGTTACCAAGATTTAAGGTAATTTTCACTGGGTCATGGTCACTGCCGATGGAATCCAGCACAGATATGTTCAAGCAGGCACTTAGAGATGTTGATGTTATAACAACGTCAGGGGTAGTGTTACTTATGGGACGTGTGGCTCTGGGCAGTACATGGAATTCTGCTGTAGTGTTTTGGTCCAGAAATTGTAAAAAGTTTGTTTTGTCTTGCATGGTTCGACTATGATAATTGATGTCCGCTGCTATGATATAATGTTTGCTAAGGGTTTGGATATGTTGAAAGAATTGGTATGGAATAGTCTCCCCTGGTCTTACATAGATGGTAGCAAATGTAACGACCCGGGATGGAAAGTAGATTGTACTAGCAGTATGTTCTGGCAAGTGGAAGTGTGGTGGGAAGGCAAATGTTCGATATTGTAATTTTCTATCTACTCCAATTGCTGTGCCGCCGTTTACTCTTAAGCCCGGCGGACCATCGTGGCGTAAGATGTTGTATGGTGGAATATGACAGATCATTTTAGGAGCAAGATAGGTTTCGTTTAGCGCAAAGCAGTGAACTGATTCTTCCAAGAGCAGGTGTTGCAATAAAGCTTTTCGTTTAGAAACGGATCGGATATTTAAAAATAGAAAATTATACATATTCCGTACTGCCATATTCAAAACCTTAAACCGCAGTTTCCAAGTGGGATATGTGGAAATGCACGTGAGGACCAGAGTATGTTGCATGGAGTTGCAAGTTGAAAATGGTTTTTGCTGATGCCGTTACTTGGGTTAATATGTGCGTTCTTAAAAATGGGTGCACATTTTGGAGAGTCAGTGTGAAGAAACGTATTAGATCTTCCACTGTTACAGGATGTCGTAGTGAGTTGTCAGGTTCCGTAGCAGTGTCATTGGTGCGCAGGGGGACTGTTAGGTCAGGGTGTTCAGGTATTGCTTCAGGCTTGGCTTTGCATTTGTAGCTGTATGTAGGATGGTTTTCCGTACATGTGACACATTTTGGTGGAGCAGTTTGGTTTTGACATTCTTTGGTTGAATGGGGTCCTGAACAGTATCCGCATTTATCTCGGTTTGGACATGCAGCGGTAGTGTGCTTGTTATACTGTTGGCATTTTTCGCACCGCAATGGAAGAGGTTGTTGAGAACGGGATGGTTCAACTTTGTACCTGCGTCTGTATATGTATGCTCCACTGTGTAGTAGTGTGTCTACAGCATTTTGTGAGTCTGTTAGGACCCGCACCATGTATGTGGGTCCGTTGTTATTGCGAATACGGATACATTTGCGGATTTGTACACCTTCGCATTCCAGTTCCTCAAAGATCTCCTCGTCTGTTAAGACAGGTTCTACACCCCTGATGACTACTGATAGTAGTGGGGATTTATGTGGTGGTGGTGGTTGTTTTTGAGTGGAAGCATTCAGTGTTTGTATGTTTGCTTTGGCTCCATAAATTTCAAAAGAAGCTTTGTTTCTAATTAGTTTTGCAAAGTCTGGATCTGGTGATTTCAATATGATGCCATTACGGGTGAACAGTATTTGTGCAATTTGTGCCCTTGGTACATACTTAGATGTTTGTTGGAACACATGTTTTGCTGTATTGAATTTGGTGTCGTAATTGGTGAGCAGAAAGTTGTATAAGCTGTTATCCTGTTGTTTGGATTTTAGTTGGGTTGCATGAGCTGTATTTCCTGTATCTCGTTTAATTGGTGATCTAGATCGTTGACGTTGAGGTAGAGGTAATCCTTCATAGGAATTGCGACGTCGGTGTTTTGTGGAATAGCTGGACGTTTGCATTGGATCATTGGTACTTCGTGAATCGAGCATCGTCTCGGAGTTTGGACCGTCCGTCCGTTTAGTACCTCCGGTGAAGGTTTTCACCCCTTCTCGCTGTCGTAGCAGCGTTGCAGGAAGACCATGATGCATATCAGAAGACCACAACCGTGAGTTGTTTATATGATCCAATAGAACAAACGCAAATCCTATGGGAAAAGAGGCACAAACTCAAACCAACTGACAACTCAATCCAAAGAAGCGAATCCAAATTCCAAACTAATTGTAGAGCCCAAGACAAAAGAAGAGGAAGGATGAAGGTAGTAAGGGAAAACAGTTTCAAAAAATAGTGCAAGTCGTATGTCTGCTCCACTCAACGTGTTCAACCAAAAAGGTTCCTCGCAATCACCTAACCACCGTATAGGCACAATTGGTACCGTTTGTCCGTTCCAGACTTACGGCTTCCACCTGGAATAATTGGCCCACGATGCGTGACACAAGAGAGACCGACTTACGATTACCTATACCTTGATCTCCTTGATACACTTAGCTCCTAATTATATAGTCTGGAACCAAAAAGGTTGCATGGGAGATTGATTTTTATTTATTATACTACATTTTGTTCTCTATTTTGTAGCTTTAATGTTCACATATATCTTTCGAAGGGTGTTAAAACACACTTTTTTACTAATTACAATTAAACATCCTTATGTTCCTTCTTATGTTATCTTAACTTTAACATATGTTTCTTCTGCACATTCTTGTCAGTACCATCTAGCGGCCACTGCAGGAAACATCAGGATCATGGTGTGGCATCGACTTAATTTCGACAGCATTAACGCGAAATCGAACGAACTTTCACACTCCAGTTTAGCGTCAACAGGAACAGTTACATTCGACGAAATCGGATAATCGTTATTTCAATTTCGGACGCACGCACGCAATGCTGCATTCATTTGTCAACGGTAGAGCGCTACATTAGTTTGGTGTCAACTGCTATCTAGATATTGTAAATTTAACGAAACGTTTTGTTCCTCTTTACTTTAATATGTATCATCTTGTTTACGATTATATATTTCGTCTGACCAAATTTGTTGGTACTCTTAAAAAATATATTTACAAGCAACATTTGGTTATCGGAAACAAAAAGCATAACCAAACAGCTCAACCAAACTTTTTTGGTAATTTCAAACAAACCAGTTTTTTCTGTGTATTTTTCCTATTTTGACTGCACTAATAGTCTTCATAGCTTCTATATCAAGTTTTGCCGCAATGCGTTTCTTCGACCGAGCTCTGAACAGGAGCGTATTCCTCTTCGTGTTATCTTTATTCATATGTAAATATGAGACACTCATTTTCAGAAGTTCTAAAATCTCTTATCAGATGGCGTGACTGAAATTGCGAATACTCATCAACTAAAAACCTACATTCAGGTCAGAAATTGATCAAATATATCAATTTCTTATATTTCTAAATAAGATAAGTTCAATACTAATATCGATATTTTGACTTTGACTAAATATCAGATGACATATTCCTTGTTCAATTGTTTTTTATTACATTTAAATACACTAATTATAATTTGAAATGCATGAGAAAAATATCAAACTAACCTAGTATTTTATGAACACCCTGTCGTCCTTGCAAGTGAAGTTGCAGAAATGCGACACCAAAATTAGAGAAGGATGAACACCGGGGAGACATAAAAAAGCAGCCGGCTTCTAAAAAGTATGGGAGACGAGAGCAGAGGACATAAAAATTTATTGCCGCAATTTAAAGTGTTGTGCTGGGTAGGGGTTGACGAACTCTGCTGGGAAAGAACATCATCCTTACAGCCTCCGACAGGAGCAGTGTCTCGTAACGTCTCTATTTCTCTTCCGTTCTTCATCTGCACTCGTCGTCTGGTCCAGTTGCTTTTACGGACGCGGCAGGACGAAATGATATCCATTAAGGATTGTATTTTCATTGTATTCCTTAGGGTTTATGGACCGAAATGACCACATATATATAATTATGTCATCAATCTCTGCTTCGTATAAGGCACATTTGTAAAGTTTGTTGTGTATAATCAGTGTATTTTTTTATATTTTTATAATTCTGATGCCATCATCTTGCGTTTGATTTTTAATATACAACCACATGAGTGTCATAGCACGTTACTTGATGATCTCGACACCATTGGTTCCTGGTTGGAGTTCCAGCCATGGTTCCAGTTTCCCTTCATAAATTGCAACTAATCACTAGCCTTCCTCGACGTCGCGATTGGCTTAAAGAGCAGGAAAGGATGCAAAACAAGGGAAAATGCATTAACATCTTGGTCTGCAAAGCTCTACTTGTATATATACAACAACTCGTTTCTGATTATAGAACCTCCCAGATGGCGTAGTGGTAACGTCGTCATATTGTAATGAAGAGATCACAGGTTCGATACCCAGTGGAAGCGCATATTGGCTCGCATCTCACTTTAAACACTAGGTCTAGTCCCGATTAGCATTTCTGTGCATAAAGAGGACTTATAACCTATCCCATTTATCTCTGGAGTAAGCGAAAGAAAACAAGTCTCTGCGCAAGTAGTGACGCGAGACGGCTCCACCAATGAACACGTGAGAGTGAACGGAATTGCATGGAGGGGGAAACGACTCAAGTTACCAGCCTTCGCAGCCGCGTGTGCTGCATCGTTCTGCCTACTCGATGTCCCCCACTTCCATGTCGCTATGCGCGGCCTTGCTGCAGAGGTAGCCGGGACAGGATATGACAACAAACTCAAAGTCTTTTCTGCTTATTTTGGTAAATCACGACAATGGGTATGAATGAGGATTAGAGATGAAATAGATGAAAGTGCAATTACACAAAATAAATACTCAAGCATGCATCCAGTACTTTATTTTTGGATTGTCCCTGTCAGACTTCTCATCTTGAATACCATATGGCACATGGATACTTTAAATCAACACATTCATCTCATTCGAGCATCACAGCAGGACGATAACCAACAAAAATCCAGTAATAGAAAAGTAGATCACGCTTCACATACACATGAATTTGTTTGTAGGTAGTACTGGTTCCATAAGAGCAGTTGTTAGCACGAAACAATATTTTTTGTCACGATATGTTTTATTTGACTCTTGGGACCTTTTCTGCCACTTTTGGATGTTCTCGGAGTTGAGGATGGATTCGTGAACGGACATTCACAAACACTCATGGACACGACACAACACAAGCACCACAGAGGGTCATACTGGCTGTGGATCCAGGCGTAAGAACCTCATTAGTGTGCAAGAATGCAGCCTACGTGCTCTCTGCTTGTATGGGGGTTTGTTAGTTTAAGTCTAATTGTATGTACAGACAGACTTATCGTAACTGGAGCTATATTTTAACACTGATGTCCCCAAAAATTCAGAAGTATACGCTAACTTTTGAGAATCCTTAGGGGGAGACAACGTTTCCATTAATTTAGGATATTTTCATTAAATATATGTTCATGAAATCATGTAACTTCTGCAAAAAATTCCATTCATGGTAGAATAGCGATGATGATGACAATGATATGCTCAAAATTAGCATAAATGAGGCATATTGCAACAGAGAAGGTATTTTTATAAAATCTGGAACGTTTATTTTAATTATTGAACATAAAGGATGAAGTACAGAATGTTATTGTATTTCATTTCCTTGATATTACCTTTGTGAATTGTCAGTTTGTATTCTCTTAAAAAGTTGAACAAAATTTTCACTAAAAATACTTGGAAAGAACACTTAAAACAATAAGCAATTTAGTCTTCTTCTGGAGTTGATTCTACCTGTCTACTCGAGCTTTTGTTTTATGTCCAGCTTATGCACTGTGCGTGGACCTACAGATTAAAGTGGGATGCGAGCCACTATGTGCCTTCGGGCATCGAACCCGGGATCCCTTGATTACAAGGCAACGGTGTTCATACTACGCTAACAGGCAGGCTGCTGTCTACTCGTTCTTACGTCACCACGTTTGCCACGATAACGTCTTGAAACTAGAAGTTAACACGCATCTACATTGGTCATCTAGGGCCTGTGAATGGTCACATCTATGTTACCCAAATCGGATTTCTCAGTTAGGTTTTCATTGATTGATTGATTGAATTGCTTTATTTTACTTCGCATCTTGTGCCACTTTTGGCAAATTTGCGAAGATGAGGATGAGTGATGAAATGATGAAATTGATGAATGGACACTAACAAACAACCATGCCCAGGCCAGGATTGGAACCCGGGACCCCTGGCGTCGTAGCGCGATGTGCTAACCTCTCTGCCACGGGAGCCGGCTTCTCAGTTAGGTAACATATGACCAGGCCCTGACTGGTCACTCGTATCGTTTTTAAACATTTCTTTTTAGCTAGGGGGCGGCGATTGGGTTCCAAATCCAGGGTGGCAAGATGCCAAAACTGGGTGGGGGCAAAGACAGTAGATAAGGTTTAGAATAGTGCAAGGGCAAAAGTGGCGAAAATTGGAGGGCAACTGCCTAATCTCCGCCACTGGCTAGAAATGAAAGGTTATGTAATGTTCTTCCAATAAACTTTGATTTATTGTCCATTATGCACAATTACAATACAACGTATCCACTGGCAATCCTGGATCGAGTTGACTGATGCAGATTTGCTAACAATTGAAACATTGCACCGAATAACGCTGTATGGCACATTTCAGTGAATGCGAGAACAACGGGTAAAACCTATTGTATGTTACTGGACTACAGTAGAAACAACATAAAACCTTATGCAAACACAGTAGCAATCTTTGGGCAACATCCGACCTTATGACTGGCCAGCTGTAGCCTGTAACTGCAGTGCCGCAGCATGATTTCACTGGTAACTCAGCACATTTCCAAAAGTGCCATACAGCGTTATTCGGTGGAATTCTTCAATTCTGTAATGGACAACCCTTCCAAGATTAATCACGGTTTGATAGTATCACAAGAACCTGGCTCGAAAGAAGAGGTTGATGAGGAACTAGCCTAAGGCATAATCCGATAATCCACAGGGTTAGCCTGTGATACCAGCCTCACGCAACCGGGTAAGAAAAGCCAAAAATACAGAAATCTGGTCCCTTTTTATACCGAACGGTTGTTCACAAAATACCAAGGAAACTTTGTCGATATTTACACGTATCCATGTTTCTTCATAATTGCATCATGTAATTTAAGCGTTTACAATATTTACATAACAAACCAAAGAACACTACAATGTGTATAAAATAAAGCGCTAATAATAATATCTAATGCCGATCGATTTGTCCCCAACATGCAAATTCGCGAAATGGATCGAGAATCGTTGTACGACTACATGCAACGCGAAAGGATAAAGTTTTGGGCGAAACTGATACATCATGTCAACCCAACCATGAACAACATCGGTCAAAGGGATCCTAGAAGATGGATTTATAAAATGCCGAGACTACATTAACTTAAAATTAACTAATATACAAAGCAGCAAATCACATAAGATAATACATACGAAAACGGCTTAATGTAGCATAAATCACCCAGCGTCTTAGCTGGACAGCATTCGGACGGGTGACCATCCCAATATGATGTTCAATATACAACAAATAAATTGAGTAAACCATCTAGGATAAGGGCAGAAGAAATACAAAAGAAAATATATGTAATAGAAAGGACTGATCAGGTCTAGCTACGTATCCTAATTCTAGTATAACTCCTACAATATAATACAATGTTGAATGCCCTATTAGCACGAGTGCGAAAGCGTATATCATAACAAAGCAAAGGAAGACAGGTTCATTTATTCATTCATACTTTATTGGTTTTAGCTGTTATACCAGCTGTACTCTAAATGTCCAAAAGATAAGTCAAGCATGTGACATGATACTCTTACATCAAATTACAAATTTTGAATATTTACAATTTTCGTATGTCTATATTAATATCATGAAAAAATCTAAAAATGATAAATACAATTGTTACATCTGGTGACGATATTAAAGAGGATAAAGAAGTTGGGAGAGGTATTCTTTTCGGTAAATTTCTCGTATCGGACAAACGGATTTCTTCAAATTTACAGGAGAAATTACTTACCGAATGCAGTTTCTTTAGACTTGTGGAAGTTCGGGGAAGTGTTTTCTCGCATCGTTCATTGAATTTTGCCGGTAAATCATCTATTTTTCGATATAAATGTGTGACCGATGCACGAAAGCTCTTGCATCCATTTACTTCCAGGTGGATGTAGCCTGTGTGTGATGACGTAATCCCGGTCAGTGTTTCCAAACACGTGTTTTTGTAACTGAAGAAGGTACGTTTCCGCAAATGGATTGTGGGGCTATGTGTCAATGGTTCGTGGGGCTATGTGTCAATGGTTCGTGGGGCTATGCGTCAATGGTTCGTGGGGCTATGCGAGAATGGTGTGTGGGGCTATGCATATTTTTTTCAAAACCAATTTTTAACTATTGGAACCTATAGTGACCCTACCTAACCTAACCTTACCGGAAATGGTTCGTGGGGCTATGTATGAATGGTTTGTGGGGCTATGCATCAATGGTTTGTGGGGCTATGTAGGTATTTTTGGGTGCAGTGGGGTGGAAACACTGCATGCCGAGTACGGTAGTGAAACTGTGACCGCCATTTTTCATGTTACAGAAGGCAAAAAGAAACGAAGAAAACTTACTCGATATGTCGCAAATAGAGTTTATTTCCGTGAAATAAGCGAAATGCCACCTTCAGCAATGTTTCTCAATGCAGAATACGTAAGTACGAATATTCAAATTAAATGAACTAGCAAATTTCAGCCGTTTGTCCCATACGAGAAATTTACCATTCTTTTCTTTATTAGATTCTTCAATAAGATCTCCCTTTGGTATAAAGTGGACATTGAAATATAACATTATGAGCATCTTCCTGGTCTAGATTGCACTTACACATAGGTGAATTAACTAAATTAATTTTCATAAATGGTGATATATACGTATGTGACCTGATCTAAATCTCAGTATTAAAACTAAAAACTTTATGAGTATAGTAAATGTATAAGTTCATGGAGTCTTATTGCTTAAATTTAGTACATTTTTGTACGAATGACCCATATATGTACATTTTTGTTTAACCCATATCTCCCAATCTTGTTGAATTTTGATTTTAACTCTACCAAGACAGAGGAAAAAAGGTCACAAATAATAAAATTAGAAGGCAGGGCAACTAATGTTGCCGAAACAAAAAAAGCAAAAGTCCCATGATTACTACTGTCGTGTCCTGTACATCAAAGTTGTGAATTACATACCTTCTTAAAATATTTTTCCAATGCCGAAAAAGATCACAAAATGATTAATTATGATATCTAAAAAGACTGCAGATTAATCCCAGAATGTTCGAATTTCGTGCATGGCACAGATAATGTACGCGCAGATGTTGCGCTGCTGCTTACAAATAGAAGCACGACCAGATTCGACTGGGGTGACACCTGGTATTTGCCAGTAATAAGCTTGGTGTAATAACGGCCAAATTACACGAATAAAAATCAACGAAACGAAAGTATAAAGTATACGCATTTTAACAGAAGGCATACTCTAATGATTGAGGTTGACCAGAAAGGTAAGCCTCGACTACAGCCATAATTTTAAAGTGAGATCCCAGCAACTGGGCGGGTTGAAGTTACAATGGTGTAAGTCACTTTTGTAATAAATAAATAAATAAAAAAAAAAAAAAAAAAAAAGGCAAAGAGTCTGACTCACGGCACTTTGCTGATCAACACATTAGCTGTATCCTTTATCAGTAGAACTTCAAATGTCATCTGTAGCCAGTTGAATGAATCTCTGACGTACTCCACGTTTTCTGTTCGCAGATTGACTTATCGCGATCTGGTTTCTGTGTCTAAGTATTTTTTTTTACAAAGTGACTTACACCACTGTAACTTTAACTCGTCCAACTGTGTCTTTACTGGGAATCAAATCCGCATTCATAGATTACAAGGCAACAGAGAAACTAATACGCCATTGAGAAAGCCTAGTGTTTGTGTGTGTATGTAATGCTATATCCTGTATTTTTGTTTAGGCACGTGATTTTATTTCAACGTCTTAATGGTCGTATATTAACTGCATTTTACTTTTGGATACCAAAAATCTTGACGTATTGTCGTACTGCTCAGTCAATAACTAACCATACACAGATGTTAGAAAGACAACTGAACTTGTTGCAGTTCAGTAAAAGTAAGTTTAACCTGCATTTACTGATTAATCGTAGGTTGCTACATAAAAAAATACAGCGTAAACCTTCAGTCGGGTACAATGTAAGAAGTTACATCGTCGGACGCGATGAGCACAACAGGTACATTCCATAAAACAAATTTAAATGTTTATAACCATAAAACCAGTTTTTTTACTTTTTCAAATCAACCTTTCATCAAAGTGTAACATTTGTATGTGTTTTTTTTAAATCAAAATGTAAAATTTAGTATTCAGTTCTTTTCCTTTGGTAGCAACAAATTGTTGTGGTGACTGTCTTTCATTTTTTTCAAAATATCGACGTAGGACCTTTTTTTTCTGTTTTAGTTCCTCGACAAGATCTAGGTTAGTAAACCAATTTTTATTTGTTATGTTACGACCAACACAAATAACGGCTCAGCTAATCTTTTAACCACATCAGTCGGCTTATTACTTCGTCAAAAATGCTTTTCAGGTTGCTTCCCAAAATAAAAATAAAAAAAGCAGTAGCCAGGCTAGGAAAACATCATGTGTTGTTATGAATACCGATATATTCTAACATTATTTACAGGTTAAATGAATAAGATAATTTTATATACTGAATAGATTTTGAAAATAATTACATTACAAGAATTTGCGAAATCGGGCGCAACGTGCCTGAGAGATCGCTTTTGTTACTACATTCACTCAAGAAGATTTGAAGGAAACTGACTGATACTAATTCAAACATCATTAGATAAGAGACAGCTACTCAATAGTACAAAGGATGATGCAATCTAGGAAGGAACGGAGAGATAAAATGTGAGGGTTGTGCCTATTAGATCAGTTGCGCCCCACCGAAAGTTAAATAACATGTAAAATGATATTGTAATTTTGGTCCTCTATCAGCAATGATATAATGATACGTAATTATCACTTTCATATGCCCATAACTTCGTTATCATTAAAGTTTTCATAAATCTGACTTCACCACTGAAGTCCTGGTGAAATTCTAGCACAAAACCGTAACCTACATGCCCCCCTTCCCATTTAAAGATAATGATGCTAGATCCAAGATGGCGGACTTTGTCATGACATGCACCAGAAAGTTTCCCCCTAGGCCTAACATATTACTACCATGACCAATTGCTGCAATCTACACTCCTTTTCATATTATAAGGGGTGGTCAGGGACTCTTGACTCACCCTGTACATTGACTTTTCACTCTTCTCTCAAACTTCAACCAACTTGTACTCTAACCGTACAATACAAAGCCATAAATTAATTTATTACATCCTTTGGAACAAATGGAATTTCAAAGCCCGGAGCTTCCATTAGGATATATTTAGTTACATGAATTCAGCCATTTACATTATCGGATTATACGCAGTGGTTTCGAAAGTACAAATCGCAATATACCATTCTAGTAGATTCATCCGTTGTCCAATCGAGGCATATACTTTGTGGTCATTCCTGTGAAGAATTTTTGTCCCAAACAATACTCTTTCTCTGGCCAATAATGCAAAGCCTGCAACACTGCGTTTCCAAGGAGAGCTCGACAATAGTTGCCATAGTTACCGTGATTCGCCACGCCCCATCTTTATCGGTCGGTTGCAGACTTCAACTAAAGCCACTTTTAATCGGGATGGAGATTATTCGATCAGTTTTCTTTCAGGAAAGCTGACCGCTGGCATTTAACAAGGGGATTTCTGGTGTTTCCCTTTATAATGCAATGAAAAAACGGGTTATTAAAGATGCAATTGCAGTCTTCGTTAGCCAGAATTTTGTCAATTCCTGCTAGTGTGTTGAGGGGTATTATTTTGTTCTATGCTATGTCTAAGCTCAGTCAATCCTTCATTTGTGGAAAAAATTGTGCATTCCTTATAAACATTCACATTGTATATTCGACTCAGAGGCGTCTCGTGAACGCATGCGGTGCATGTTGCGCATACGTCAATAGTGGGAAAAAGGACAGCTTGCTCTGCGACGACATTTTTGAGCATTTCTACATTATAATTTCTTCATATAGGAGAAGTATTTAATTTACACGAGAGAGCTGAACTAAGTTTATATTACATTTCTTGGATCTGAAGTGACGCATGCATCAATTGTGGGAAAAGAATTATTACTTTCTTTCACTTCAGATCCAAGAAATGTAATATATACTTAGTTCAGCGCTCTAGTGTAAATTAAATACTTCTCCTATAAGAAAAAATTAGAATGTAGAAATGCTCATGAATGTTGTCGCAGAGCAAGCTGTCCTTTTTCCCACAATTGACGCATGTGCAGCATGCACCGCATGAGTTCACGAGACGCCTCTGATTTCGACTGTTACTTTGGACGTAAATTTGGTTAATTTTTCTTGGCTTTTCTGCCACTTTTGACCAATCGCGAAGATGAGCATTAATGATATGATAAAATTGACGAAGGGCACTCACAAAGAACACCCATGTCCATGGACGTCCAAAAGTGAGGGGGGCACGAACCCCTCTGGAAAGTGAAGGTTCACCTAAAAAGTATATATTTGACACATTCATTAAAGTCACAGTAATTTATGTTAATTTTTAAAAGGGTATTGAAGGAACATGATAATTTCAGACTGAAGCTGTGTTTTTTGAGGGGGCATCACTATTAGGGTGGAAAATATACCTCATTTGCCCATTTCCACCCACGAAAGAAATACCTTGCTTGCTCCTCCCTAGAAGAAGTCCTGCGGACGTCCATGCGCCATGCCCATGTTCTGTTCTAACCCCTTCGCAACCGTTGGACTTGTGCATGACCATCATCGGTATATTTTCCCTAAAGATATTACGCGCGTGGAATTTGCCCCAAAATGATGCTGCCCCCTCGAAGAATTGCTTCAAATTGAATTTTTCTTGTTTGTCCTGGCCCAGTCTTACTTGTATTTGAAGTGAAAGATTCAGATTAGGTTGATTTGGTGTTTTAAGTCCACTTTATGTGCAGTAAGGCTAATCGGGACCGGACTTGCAGTTTAAAGTGGCATCCGAACGACTTTGTGCCTCCAAAGGGTATCGAACCCAACACCCCTTGCTTACAAGGCGACGACGCTAGAATAACTATGAAGAAAATAATCGATAAACAAGCAAGAGATAAATATAATAAATATTCAAAACTAAAATTAGATCATGCTGATGGTATACCACAGCACTTACATCAACAGAGACAGAGAGGGTAAACTTTATATTTGTGCACCATAATAAAAAATCAGTGGGAAGTCAGATGGCGGGAATATTTTCTGGGGGGGGGGTTATTGCATTTATAGCTCTTTTCAGTTTTTACGGCGGCCGGTCCTAGTTCTGCCAAGGGAAATGGGGAGCAGGGATTACGCAACAGACCATCCAGACAACAGCAGTGGCGCTGAGAGACACGACGCGGCCGGAAAAAGCACTACGTGAAACTCTTTCTACTGGCCGCTACGTTTCTTATCACGCTGGATTGGTCGCTTCCCCGCTCCCCACTTCCCCTGCCAGCTTCTAGAGCGCCCGCCGTAAGAACTGAAAAAGCTATAATTCACCTATATCTAAATACCATACAGACAACCAGTTTCAGAAGGACAAGAGAATAGATAGCAACGGGCCAACGAGATTTGCAAATAAATGACACGTAGGCTAAGAGACGAAATCCGATATAACCACTTGAGTTTGAATAATTTGTTTTCCCACCGTTTCTTGTATCGCTGGTTTTCTTCCTGTTGGGTTACTGGCTGTGTTTCTCACTTGGTTTTACAGCACATAATGTGACGGTAGCTATTTTATAATTTACAGAATATAATACGCTATATTATATGTGCCTTGTAACACTGGTACGCACCGCTTGACGACAGGAAGTAACGTCACAGATGCGATCAAATGTGTTGGGTTGCCAACATACAGGCAGAAAACGGGCTTTTCTGATCATCTTTAGCGCCGAAACGACGCACCAACGAGGAAAATGTTACTGAGAAAAGTTGTTTGTTTTGTTGACCTCTATACGTTTCTGTGAGCCCTGGGCACCATTCAAATAACACCCTGTGTGGATGGGAATTCAATATGGAAATACTTTCCGCCTGTCACTTGTTGTTATAAATTTTAGTACTCTAGAAGAAAAAAATGATTTTGAAATATTGCATACACTGATTCGTATTTAAGTGTGGATATATCCAGTTTGATAATTACCAAATGACTTGAAGACTTCTCTAATCTTAACATCAAATTTACGTTACGGCTGAAACCTTTTTGCCAACCTATAACGTCCATGTTCGCACTGTAAACTCTAGCGTATGTGTCCCTCTGTCGGTAAAGTTTGTTTTAATTGATTTACGCAGAACGTACCCTCTCTTTCTCTCCAATTTCCTGAAGAGAGATTGCCCGGTCTTTTGAAGTTCCCCGCAAGGAAAGAAGGGAAAAGACCCACTGCAGCTCGGAGACTCATCACAGGAGGATGCTGTAAGAGGACGCTCCTTGGGATGGGATGGAAAAGTCTTTTCTGGGTCATTCTCTTCAGAAAGTTCTCTCCACAGTGGCTCCATCTTCTCTGCTCCGTACAAAGGGATCTCGCATTAAGACTGATGGCTCACTGATTGTGGTGGGGAAATAATAGGAATCCCAGAGAGAGAACCTTTGGGACTGCGAGATGAAAATAACGGTCCAGGAATGTCATCCGACATAATGCATGTAGATTAAGAGAGTTTTCTTCTTTCTGCTTCTCGCAGAGATGCTGACAAAAGAGACCCAAGATTTTTTTTCTGTTTCGAGATCTCGCCACGCCCATTTTCTCCCATAGAATGGAGAGAACGGTAACCCTGCTACCCGCAAAGGACCCTCCTGCTGCGCTGCTGGCACCAGGGTTGTTAAGCGTCCAGGAACCCATAAATTCTAATGGGTTCTATTGGGTTTCGCTCCAGGACCGGAACCTTCTTTCTCACACAATTTATATTCGGTCCAAGTTGCGTATTGTTTCATTAAAAACGTTCCTGGACCGAATTTAAATTGATCTGGTAAAAAGGTGCCTGGACCGAATTGAAATACTTTACAGATAAAAAGGTTCTTTATGGTCTAGAATCCATTTACGCTTGCTGATTTTCTCTCCTGGACCGGAATTGAATTTATTTAAAATTCCTGGACCTTTGACAACCGTGGCTGGCACACGCACGCATCATCAGTGATGAATTCAGAGGATGGCCCGGAGAGGAAATAGGACAGTCCTCCTCACAAAATTCCAATAACCTCGCAGAACATTCGGACAATAGCGAAGAAATTTGGCAACGATGTTCACTTTGTCTTTCTATCATTCACTTTAACATACAATGTACTTTGTCTTTCTTTCTCTGAATTATAACCTCTGATTCAGTCTTCTTTAGACATTATTATGAAGTCAAATTATAATTGAAAGTCAAATAATGAACGAATTTAATTAGTACGTATTAGTATACAGGGTGTCCCAAAAGTCCCGAGCCATGTGCTGGATTAGTATATTTGTTCAATGTGTTGGCCACCATTGGCAAAACACAACTGTAGGCGGTCACCCATCGGTGGATCACCAAGTCTGTCTAAATAGCACGACACTCAGAAGCAATTTGATCATATACATGTTTGTCCCTGATGTTCGCACTGTACACCTTTGCTTCTAGGTAGTCCCACACTGCAAAATCCATTGGATTCAAATCCGGAGACCAGGTAGCCCATTCCATGGTTCTCATCCACCAACTGACGTCAATTAATTCGAGCTGTTGATTACAACCCCTTGGACGTTCATGACGTTATTGTTTAATATAATTTGAAAATTTAAGCATGCAGACGTGGTCTGAATTGTCCTAATTTAATTTTTTATTTTATATATTGTTGTTATGGTAACTTGTTGATTTTTTTGCTTGCAAGTATGTTATGATATAAATATATAAATATATAGTCTGTGTTATAATAATAAATGACATATACGTATGTATCATATGTGGCGGTAATATATACTATTGTAATGTAAATTAGGTCTACGGCGACTTCTCGCACACTCTATAGATATTAATTTTGAAAGCAATGAAAATAATTTTGTTCCTCACACGAATGTAATTTTTGTGCACTCTGTTTTACACTGAAGAATGGCGCATTTCAAAATATACTAAATTTAAGGTGAGAAAATGGTCAAAGCAAGTCAAGAATGCAATCAGACAGTTGTTCTTTTATGTTTCACTCAGTCTCAAATCAATTGGTACCTGGGAACAACCGTGGGGGCGGCGTTAAGGCGGCGGGAGCATGGTGCCGATCACATCACCTCCAAAATGGCGGAGATCGAGAACACGTTAGCCCTAACCCCCCCTCCCCCCACATCCCTTAAAATGTGCCTTCATGGCACAGTGCGATGTGCACGGGGAACATTACCTTTTTTTTTACTTTCATAGCAAACATTACAGGCATGATAATATAGCCTATACATGTTGGATTACCACTGTTTAGAATCATTACACACACCAAATATAAAATTATACTCATAATAATATTTTGTTTATTTGAGTCAGTTTGACTTTGAAAGCAACAGAAAATCGTAGTTTGTAACGAAGGACGTATTTAGGGGCGGAGTTCCGGACACCCGAAAGATTTACCAAGTACAAAATGAAATAATGAAAGTGTACTTTTTACCATTTGTTGTACTATAATCGATGGTTATTTATAACCTATGAACTTGAAAGACGGATTGTTATATTGGGATCATACTGCTATAAAGGACAGCACAAAAGAAGATTTATGCACAGTACTACTTACGAATATATGCATAAAATATTAATCAGGAACATCCTTCTTATTATTCAATACATATTCAATTCTTTATTTATTTGACATTAATTTCCATATTTTTATACACATTTGGCAATCTTAAGTGCACGCAAACTAGATAATAAATAAATGTTGTTATATTTATATTCTGATACAGTCTTTTTATGTATTCATGCAATAATGAAAATGCAATACAGTAAAACCTCGTTAATCCGGACTAATGGAGGGATATTTGACTGCTTTACCGAAAGTCCGGATTAACTGAAATAACCTAAAATAACAGTAGAAAGTGTATTAAAACTCCCTGTATATCAACAAAACACGTTTATTATGATATATTTAAAGTGCATAGGCCTAAATACACTATACAATACAGTACAAAGTCTGCGGGAAACAGAATTTTATCAGTGGTTGACTGCCTTTTCTTTGGGAAGTTCTCTTGTTGACTTCTAATCACATTTAAAATCTTGCATTCTGCTGTTTTTTTTGCCTTTTGCCTGTCCGGATTAATCGAAGTCCGGCTTATTGGTGTCCGGATTATCGAGGTTTTACTGTATTAATAAATTCAGATATTTTAAATAATATTTAATTTAATTATAGTTTAATTTAAACATAATTACATTTATTTTAAGAGAAATTTTGTTCCGACCCCCTCCAACGAAAGATATTTTTAGATACGTGCCTGTTTGTGACTTATGTGCCATTTCCAGAACACCCTGGAAATATTGAAGAAGGCGCTTCGTTTCTGATTCACTTTCTACAAACTTTATCTATTAACACGCAGCTCCTTGTTCCCCAATTCTTCGGTACACTTGCCTTGGGACGCCTTTTTATCGCAGCCGCTTTGCCTCCATTCGTCAAATTCTGCCTGTCGTGATTTATTTAATAAATCAATTTGACGTATACAAACAAGACTACCCATGCTAATTGACGTAATTTGCATTATGTTATTCTCCAGCTAATTACATACGGAGGCATTTCCAGCTCCTTGTTTCTTTCACGCATCTAATTAATTCGCCGCGAAGACTTCGTGGAAACTTCGTTATCCAAACACCATTTAATAGCGAGACCGTTTGCTTTTCCGACCACTTCAAGAATTTCTGGAGCATTGAAGCTGAAGGTTTTCTACCACAGTTTCCTTTCACCGTATCAGGTGAGCAGTTTCTGGGATGTGTTATGAATAACGTGTTTTGTAATGATACAGCATGGATATACAGGGTGTCTCACAAATGTTTTACTTAGATTGTAAAAGTGTAAAATAAATGTGGACACCCTATGAATGTACACAGTTATATAGGATATGGCATATGTTTTATTGTGTTTGAAAAAGTTAACCCTCACCTGGAAATATAAATTTGGTAACGGGGATTATTCGTCACCCCAGAGGTTTCAAACGCAATATAAATACAACAATACATTCCAGTTCTGTTCCTGAATTTTGATATTTTAATAATTTTTTTACAGTTTTGCAAGTAGAATTTTTAAAAAAAATGCTCAATTAAACGGGTTACGACCGGATCCATAATTGGTCACTATAATATTTTGACCCAAAAACGGGACATCTCAAAAACATAAGTTTACCCCATCCCCCTTTTCCTGAAAAATTGGTTAGGCCTAATCCTAAAAGTATTGTCATTAATAACGTATTGTTATTATTTATTAAAGTATGGATCGCGTAAATGATACATCATAAACAATAAATGAAATATGATTTCCCAATGTCAAAATGTATTAATTATTATAATCGTGATATGACTTACATAGGGTTTTTCGTCTATTCTGATCAATCTTTATGCTGAAGTTGAGTATTGACAGTAGTATTTAGCAGAAGAACCAATCTTCTTGAGAGCAGCTTTATTCTTCTTCAATCGCTTATAAATCTCCCCGAAAACCTTACCCCACGTATCAGACACACAACTCTAGATTTTCCTTTGAGTTTGTGTCAAGACGCAGGAAATTTAAATTCTTGTTGCAACTTGTTGCAAGAAACTGCCTACTTATTTACTGCTCTACAAATAACAGAACACATAAAAACAATACGTATTTTTTAGCATGAAATGTCTCAAATTTACACTTGGTTTTCAAGGTAACTCCTAGACTTTTATAAAACGGGACAAGTAGTGGCTTTTTAATAATATGGACGGGACGACCCCGACACGCTTTTAAAACGGGACTGTCCAGGTCCAAACGAGACGTATGGTCACCCTAATCCATACACACTTCGATGAGAGTTTTCACATACTCTTCTACATTATCCTCAATTGCAGATTCTCCGTAGTCATCATCATTGAAGTCATCCTCTTCTCTCGAAATTTTACATACAAAATTGCGAATTCATGGTCGGTTATCTTCTTCAAATGTCGTTTTGCATAAGTTTAGAACAATTATTTTTGCACGCGTGGAAGGTAATAGTGGTGATACACTACCACAGAGGATTAGCACCAACAATGCTCTTTCCAACAAATGATTGTACGTACTAATAAAGCAGATTAGAAAGGAATATTACGTTATCGAGCCCGGGATTATAACAATATGTTAGTTGAGAGTTACTATGGTATCATAAAACAGTGCCATCTATGTTTTTTTGTATGTAGATTTATGCGTTTGTGAGTATTAACATTTTCTTGGTGAAATGAAAGTTACATAAGAATATAAATGATTGACTTACTGATTATTTGGCGATTGTTGTTATGAACTTTCGTTTTTCTGATTTCAATAAGTGTTGGCAGGTTCATAAGCATTCTTGCAGTATGGACTCCTGAATTGAGAGTTTCGAATTAATGACTCGTAAACAAATGCTAGTCACAAGTAATTATTTATCGCAGATTGTTTTACTGTGCAACTAAATCTGCCATCTATCGTAAACTTTTCAGTATCGGTAATGGTTCCACGTCTATAAATTCACCTCGTAGTAGATTAAAAGTATATGTAGTGGAAATTAGGGAGCAAAATGCTTCCCTGCTACCCCTTAATCTTTTAATAGATATTGGGAGGGATGAAATCACATCCTGCTTTCCGTTAATCTTTTAGTAGATATTGGAGGAGAGTAAAAATGGCATCCTACTTATCCTTGATCTGTCAGGGGATATTGGGAGGGAGTAAATGATACCCTGCTTCCCCTTAATGTTTAGTGGATATTGGGAGGGACAAAATTGTCACCCTGCTTCTCCTTAATCATTTAGTGGATATTGGGAGGGACAAAATTGTCACCCTGCTTCTCCTTAATCATTTAGTGGATATTGGGAGGGACAAAATGATACCGTCCCTCCCCTTAATCATTTAGTAGATATTGGGAGGGACTAAATGTTACCCTCCATCCCCTTAATCTTTTAGTAGATATTGGAGGAAGGTAAAATGGCATCCTACTTATCCTTAATCTGTCAGTGGATATTGGGAGGTACTAAATACTACCCTGCTTCCCCTTAACGTTTAGTGGATATTGGGAGGGACAAAATTGTCACCCTACTTTTCCATAATCTTTTAGTGGATATTGGGAGGGACTAAATGCTACCCTCCTTCCCCTTAATCTTTTAGTAGATATTTGAGGAGAGGGAAAAATGGCATCCTACTTATCCTTAATCTGTCAGTGGATATTGGGAGGGACTAAATGCTACCCTCCTTCCCCTTAATTTTTTAATAGATATTGGAGGAGGGAAAAATGGCATCCTACTTATCCTTAATCTGTAAGTGGATATTGGGAGGGACTAAATGATACCCTGCTTCCCCTAATGTTTAGTGGATATTGGGAGGGACAAAATTGTCACCCTGCTTCTCCTTAAACATTTAGTGGATATTGGGAGGGACAAAATGATACCGTCCCTCCCCTTAATCATATAGTGGATATTGGGAGGGACAAAATGCTACCCTCCTCACCCTTAAACATTAAGTAGATATTGGGAGGGACTAAATGCTACCCTGCTTCCCCTTAATGTTAGTGGATATTGGGAGGGACAAAATTGTCACCCTACTTCTTCTTAATATTTTAGTAGATATTGGAGGAGGGGAAAACGGCAACCTACTTCTTCTCAATCTGTTAGTGGGTATTGGGAGGTACTAAATGCTACCCTGCTTCCCCTTAATTTTTAGTGGATATTGGGGGAGGAGTAAAATTGCTCCCTGCTTCTCTTTAATCTTATAATGGGCATTTGGGAGAGCAATATGACACCTTCATTCCCATTAGAGGTGTGGGGAATTTTCTTTCGCATTCTTTCAGACTCTCATAGTTTACCATGATTCGTTCAGTTATCATATAAATTATCGATGTGATGAATTAAGTATCTCAAGAATTATCTTAAATATGGGAAGGGTGTAAAAAGTATTATTTTCATTTACGGTCACTTTTCTCCCTTTTTTAGTTAATCGAGACGATGAGAATGAATGATTATAGGATTAATTGGATGAAGGAACACTCAGAAATAACACTCACGCGTAGGCCGGGATTCGAACCTACGTCCCAAGGCGTCGTAGCGTCTCGGCTGGATGCAATTAGACCAAAGCACTAACCAACTTTTCAAATTGCAACTCAGCTATAAAATATCTATGAGCCAGACATTGTAATAGGTAGAAATATATCCGAAATGTCATGTAAATTGTGCTTACGTGTCTTTCTGTTAATACGAAATAAGTTACCGACTATTGCAGGTAGAAGCAATTAGAATGGTGCTTTAAAGGCAGCTCCAAGAGTCTAAAAATTTTGAACAAACTAGGCTACGTTTACAGCTTCATATATACCCCCGAGCAATAAGACTCCGTGAGAATTTCATTCCGTCTTTCTCCAGGCCATGTCAACATCCTGCCGGCAGTTTATTCTTTCCCCAAATAACTCTCCACCAACCGCGAACATGCTCCCCAAGTTTACCCATCCCAGAGGACCAGTCCCAACTTCCGAAAACTCGGTTAGCTCCTGCCGGAACATCCTTCCGGATTCACACAGGTAAACTTGCATTTACCTTCGGCTGAGGAAAAGGTGTTGATCCTCAGATGTTTTTTATTATACTCCAGGCGCTTTCTCCCCACCTCTCCATCTTTCTCTCTTCTCCCACTGTTCGCAGTGTTGCCATAAGCTTAAGGCATCATTTCCGGTCTCACTTATCGCACAATTCTCAAGCAGCTTTTTGGTGAAGCCCTGCCCTTCGTCTTCTGACGTCAGACGTTGTTACGTCAAGTCTCTGCATAAATATAATGGAGAGTCAAATGAAAGATTTATTTTCTTTTTCCTATCTGTGAGATTTCTGTGTATAGGGTTGTACAAGTTTGCTACATTTTAGAACAGATCTATTGCTGATCAAGTAAGAGTTGGTGCCTGTATACTTTAAGAAGATTAAGTATTTGGGGTCCATGTGCAGTCACTTATGAGCCAGTGCAAAGACGTTTTCACCTATCTACCTGCAAATTGAGGCCACTGTCGAACTTTCCCCTCCATTATCGCTCTTTTCCAGTCTGAAGCCGGCTTTAGACGAAAGCATTTCCTTTTTTTTTTGCTAGCGTAAAAGCCAGGTAAATGCTTCCAAAAATCTTATAGCAAATAGTACTTTGCACGCAAGCATTTCGTGTAACTTTTCAGCTAGCTTTCGTGATTACAATGTATAACATATACAGCATAAAAGGCACGTTGAGTTACACCATCTATGTTGAGTGCACGGTGTTTACTTTTGAAACAACTAAAATATTATTCCATGCGTGTACAGTAAACGATACAAAGTATGTATTTAAGCAGCGCCATTGTTTTGTACCTAATGACGTTTTATACGAAAAGTTATTCCTCTCGGTTGAATAGTTATCGGCTTTTAAAAATGTGAAGTGATACATTGTTTACATCTCACGCGGCCGCCATTACAACTGCACTCGTGACCTAGAGGTCACTTCTGATTGGTTACGCTACGAAAAATGATACGGACCGAGCCTATTCGTGAGAAATGCCATGAAATATGCCATGGTGTCTGAAATGCCATAAGATTCTTCACTTTACACGGTAGTATTTTGGTCATGGCACAAATGTTAAGAAAAATGCTAAGGAAAATTCTTTCGTTTAAAGAGGGCCATACGGCGGGCGCTCTACAAGCTGGCCAAGTAAGTGGAGAGCAGGGAAGCGAGCAATCCAGCGCGATAAGAAACGCTGCAGCCTGTAGAACGAGGTGCGCTTACTACTTCTTCCCGCCACGTCGAAACTCTCGGCGCCACCGCTGTCTGCGGTGTATTCCCCGCTCTCCACTTCCCTTACCAGCATGTAGAGCGCCCGCCGTAAGACTAGACAAAAGCTATAGTAAACTTGATGGTGTGGTAAGCTATGCACAAGGATATTCAACTTTAATTTGCAGAGAAATTTCTGTAAGTTTTAGGCTGCCAGAGGGCAGGAAACCACTCTACTCCACTGGTGTAAATGTGTAGAGGAGGCGTCATGTTTAAAATAACAAAAATGTCGTTTTTAAGCTCACTTGATTAGTATTGCAGCCTTGAGGTCGAGTTGTAAAGAACAGATCATGATATACGAGGGGAGAGTGAAACGTTTTGAGCCCCACATGGAAAGATTTGAAATTTTTAAAGATATAAGGTTTGTATTTTAGGACACACTGTACGAACGTTTATGAAATTCACATGTTGTCTTCTATTTTTTTGTCAGGTTGAAAATGAATGAAGTGTCAGAGAAGAGAGTGGTCGACGGGGCCGTGATTCGGTACCTCTGTCGGCAAAGCCTTACTGCACAGGCTGCTTTGGTTGAGTGTGGCTTCACCGCACTTCCCCATCCACCTTATTCCCCCGACCTGTCCCGTCAGAATTTCATCGTTTCCCTGCTATGAAGAATTTACTTCGAGGACGTCAGTTTCACACGGACGAAGGCGGTCATTCAGTGGTGTGAGACTCGGGACAAATTTTTCTACCACATGACTGTAAACAAATTGCAGCACAGAATGCATAAGTGCATTGATCTGGGAGTGATTATGGAGATTATGTGCTTATGTAGAAGAATCATAATGAAAAACTGTAGCTCAAACACCCCTTCCCTGTGAGACTCAAAACCTTTCACTCTCCCCTCGTATATTTGAGCTGTGTACAGTCTGCCCTACAATTTTTATTGGACTTTTAAGGCTTTCATTTGACACTAATAATAATAATACATTTTTGGTCAAGGCTGGAAAAATTGCAGTGTATTTATGGCAAGACCCCTCAACCTAAAATGCTTAACCGAGCAATGAAAACAATCAGCGCTTACGTCAGAATTCGAAGGGCGGGGCTTGGCTATAAAAAAGGTGTTTGAGAATTGTGCGATAAGTGAGATTCCGTAATTTGCTTCGGCAGGTGCAAAATTTCCGTTCTTTGACACAATGCTGACAGTAACGATAATATTGAATGAAGGAAATAAGAACTTTTGGTGTGTCAAGACTTTGGTTATTTGCATCTCTGACAATATACGAGGGCCGTAACTAAAATCAATTCATGTCTTTGAGGAATAAATATCTTTACCTCGGTTAAAAGCTGAGGCTGTAAAGCGACACTCAACACACATAAGGACAAAAAACAAAGGACAACGCAGCCATACAGAGGATTATACTGACTGTAGTTCCAGAAGCGAGAGCATCGCTGGCCTGCAACATCGTAGTTACCTCTAGGCGTGTACTCTGTGAAAGTGAGGTTGACAATAATACAGTAAAACCTCGTTAATCCGTACTAATGGGGGGATATGTTGACCCGTTTAACGAAAGTCCGGATTAACTGAAATAACCTAAAATAACAATAGAAAGTGCATTTAAACTCCGTTCATAGCAACAAAACACGATTATTATGGTGTATTTAAACGGTATAGGCCTAAATGCACTTTACACATTACAGTACAAAGTCTGCGGGAAACAGAATTTTATCAGCGGTTGACTGCCTTTTCTTTGTGAAGTTCTCTTGTTGACTTCTAGCCACATTCTAAACCCTGCATTCTGCTTCTTTTTTGCCTTTTGCCTGTCCGGATTAAGCGAAGTCCGGCTTATAGGAGTCCGGATTAACGAGGTTTTACTGTACATAGCAATTACTATTTTCATTTTTCTCTTTTAACGTCGCTTTTCTTTCACTTTTGGATAATCGCGATGATGAGGATGAATTATGATTAGATGAAATTGATAAACACCCATGTCCAGGCCGGAACTCGAACCCGGAACCTTTGGTGGTAAGATAGCGAATGGACTGCTCAACGTGCTCGGTCGCCGTGTCGGTAATATCAATAGCTATTTTTAATAATTTGGTAATATCAATTTAATGCGATTCGAAAATTATACTAGAGATGTAAGGGGTGGCCTTTAGAGAAAGCACCAAAAAGTCAACCTTATGTAGTAGCCTAACAGTTGGGCTGAAAAGTTCGTAGGCTAACATAGTAAAAAATATTTTTTTGACAAAATTCGATTTTATTATTCAATATAGTTGCCTTCGAGGGCGATACAACGATTATAGCAGTCATACAATTTTTCGATGCCATTTTTATAGTACGATTTCTCTTTAGTATCAAAATAGGCCTCAGTTTCGGCGATTACCTCTTCATCAGTGCTAAATTTCTTTCCAGCGAGCATTCTTTTAAGGTCTGCAAACAGGAAAAAGTCACTGGGGGCCAGATCTGGAGAATATGGTGGATGGGGAAGCAATTTTATTACGGTTGAATATTGCTAAACATTGCTCCGAATCATCAAAACGTTGTTGCTTTTGATCGATTGTGAGCACGCGCGGCACCCATTTTGCACACAGCTTTCGCATGTTCAAATATTCATGCACAATATGTCCAACACGTTCCTTTGATATTTTTAAAGTCTCAGCTATCTCGATCAACTTCACTTTACGATCATTTAAAATTATTTTCTGGACTTTTTTGATGTTTTCGTCGGTAACAGCCTCTTTGGGGCGTCCACTGCGTGCATCGTCTTCGATGCTCATTTCACCTCGTTTAAATTTAGCAAACCACTTCTCAACGGTTGATTTTCCTGGTGCAGAGTCCGAATAATGTTTATCAAGCCGAGCCTTGGCTTCAACAGTATTTTTTTTCGCCAAAAAGCAATGCTTTATTAACACACGAAATTCTTTTTTATCCATTTTTTCACAATAACAAAAGCTGCTTCACTCACAATGCTATATCTCACGAACTAATTATCCGGCAGCTGTGAAATTTATACACGGATCTTTTGAAGGTTAGTACTAAGTAAAAATCACATGGATTTAATTCTAGTAACGCCATCTATGAGTCAGCCTACGAACTTTTCAGCCCAACTGTTACATCAATGTAGCAGGCCAACGAAGCTCTGGCGTCTGGATTCACAGCCAGTATAATCATCTGTTAGCGTTGTGTTGGTTGTGTGTGTGTGTGGGTGTGTGTGTGTGTGTTTGTGTGTGATGCTTTCTTTATCATTGACTAGCTGATTACCCGGCGTTGTCTCAACACAGCCTGAAAGTTAGACAACCCGAGAAACACCATCGTTGTGCGGGATTGCATAAAGTCACGGATGTCTGTTTGTGCGGAATTTAATATCGGTCGTTCTCGATTATTTTTACATGTCATATCTTCCCACCCCAGCCCTAGGGGTTCCAGCGGTGTCTTACTCCAAAAATATTATTTCCAGATTGCAAGTGATACGTGTTCCAAGTTTGGTTGATATTGCTCCAGGCGTTCGAGAGTTATGCCGGAACAAACATATATACCCACCCACACACACCCACACACCCACACACATACATCCATTTTTATATATATATACTGCTGGACAAAAAAAACCGGACACTTGCATTTTTTGTGATAATGCATAAATTCTGATTCGAAGGTTAACTAAAGGTTGCAGAAATTATTGGAAATAAGAAAACCTGAATATATTCAACAGAAGGCAAATTAAAATGTATTGTTAATAAGATAAATTAGAACAAAAACGAAAGTTGCAGAAAACTACCAAAGAAAAAAGAAAAAAGGAAATCTTACCAATATTTTTTTTCATATTGTTAACTGGTACTGTTGGGGTATATAAGCTGTCTAGTAGCGGGTGTTACCTCCCCTGCCATCAATTACAGCTTGTAACCGCCGTGGCATACTTCGAATAAGGTTGGCAGTCACTTCTTGGTCCAATTGCTTCCATTCTTCTTGAATAGCACGTTTTAGCTCTTCAATTGTTTCTGGAACTATTGCGCGGTTTCTGATAAGTCATTTCAGTTCATCCCAAATGTGCTCTATCGGATTTAGGTTCGGACTTTGTGGTGGCTATTCTAATCGCGTAATCGCAATTTCGTCCAAGTACTCCGTGACAATATTCACAATGTGAGGACGCGCATTGTCATGCATAAAAACAAAGTCCAGGCCTATGGATGGTGCATATGGTACTACATGTTCTGCCACACATTCTGTAATATACCTGCAAGCTGCCAGTGCCCCATTCTCTACAAACCAACTCTGTACGTCCTTGTAAAGAGATACCTCCCCAGACCACATGACACCACCGCCTCCAAAGGGTGTTATTTCAACGAAACAACATTGCGCATAATGCTCATTAGGTCTTCTATACACATGTTCACTCTCGTCTGATGAACGTAGGTTGAATTTTGACTCATCGGAGAATAAAACCTTTTCCCACTGCTCCACATTCCAATGTAAGTGTTTTGTAGCAAATTCCAGTCTTCGCTTCCGGTGACGTGCTAACAACCTGGGACCTGCAGCTGGCCTCCGAGATGATAAACCACTTTCATTCAGTCTTCTATGAACTGTTCGTGAAGAAACCACAGCTCTATGAACATTTCTCAAATGCTGTGCCACAATATTTGAAGTAGTACGACGGTCTCTTAAGACTATGATACGCATTAAACGATCTTCCCGTGCTGTTGTGCATCGTTTCCGACAAGAAACCGGTCTTCTACCATAGGAACCAGTTGCATCATACCGTCTGAGACCTTCATGGATAGTACTTCGTGCTATATTTAGCACCCTAGCAATATAGTGTACACTACGACCATCATCGCGAAGAGCTACTGCTTTTACTACTTCTTCACGTCTCATTTTCAAGCTAGTAAACTTAAAATACATTTGCAAGAAAAATACCAGCAATGACAATGTCAATAATATCTGTTACTATGGTTACTATGAACCAAAATACATGGCTCTCTAGACATTAAACAAAATAATACCAACAGGAATTGAAAATCAATAAATTAAAACAAAATTCCATGAAATTGATTTTAAGCCTACTAGGTGTTCCAATTAAGTAAATACAAGTAAATAAATAAATAAATAGATAAATAATAAACGGAAAAACTATGGAAAATGTTCAATAATGAATGTTCAATTGTTCAATACTTAACTGAGAGCGTAATTCATATGTAATTTCAATTCAGATGTCAAATATTAAGGTGTCCGGTTTTTTTTGTCCAGCAGTATATATAGATTGACTGGTTTGATTGATTGATTGATTTGCTTTATTTTACTTCGCTCCTTGTGCCACTTTTGGCTATTTTGCGAAGATGCGGATGAGTGATAATATGATGAAATTGATGAATGGACAGTCACACAATTCCATGCCCAGGCGGGATTCGAACCCTGGACCCCTGGCGTTGTAGTGCGATGTTCTAACCACTACGCCAAGGGGCCGACTGGTCTCTTTATCAATTTCAACATATCACCGTTCATCTTCATCTTGGCGATTAGTTCAAAGAGGCAGAAAAGCAAAGTAAACTAATCCAAGTTAAACAATCAATAAAAATAACAATAATATATTAATGTTATGTGTTTCTAATTTAAGATTCATTTATACAACTATTTATGCTAATCGCGAAGATGAGGATGAATGATGAAATTGATGAAATATGTGTCTTTATGCCTACGGTGAAATTTTTGTCTATATCATCGCCAATTCTTGACTGGAGAATGCATATTATGACGAAAAGTAGAAAATAATTGTTTTCTCAATTATACGGAACTGAAAATATATATCTAAATGTTGCTTCTTGAAAGTTCACTGCAATATTATTTTCTTTAAAATATCTCGGTCAGGCTTTAAAATTTGCTCCAATTTCCATGCGACGTGGTAAATTTCACGTCATGTGGCAACACTGACTCTGCCTTCGGGACCACGAACACGCGATTTCCGAATCTTCTACCAGATGACACCACTTCTTTCACAGTTTACCCGAAGTGAGAACACATTTCGATATTTTGCCAATAGATGGCCTATAGGCTGCTGGAAGAGAAGATGTGCTTTACTCTCGTCCATAAGGCACCAACAGTGGATATTTTTGCAACGAAGAAACAAAATTAAGTTTCAATTTAAAGGAGTAATGCTAAATTCTAGATAATAGTATTATTAATAATATCAATACTCTTTTAAAAAGAACTTCACAATGAATTAATATATTTGCTTGACTTTCTCATCCTCGTCTGTAATGACGACTTACACTACGTTAACTGAATACCCAAAATCTATTTTAAATTCTGAATCGTGAATCTGCTATTGTCCTTGAAGACAGATTCATATTGACATGAAGCAATGGATTTTTAAATTAACAACTTGAGCTTGCATTCTCTGTTGTTGTCAAGAATGTTACAATGACACCTGCATTGTTTATTGTCATGATTTAAAATAAACAGAGTACAAAACAAACAAAATACAGATGAACTGTAAACATTTGGTACTTAACACAAGAAAAGGAAATGTAATATTAGGATAGAAATAGAATATATGCCGGAAAATGTTTGAAAATATGGACATTATATGTAAAAAATAACTAAAATATGCAAAATATGTGCTAGAAGCTAATACATGTAAAAAAATGGATAATAAAAACATCATTTTTTGAGTTTAAATACCACTATTCGCAAATATAATACACAATAACATTCATTTTAGCAGTATTTAAATAAGAACCCGTTCCCTGTTCATAACATTTTCTAGGCTAAACCCTTTAGAGATGTCGGTAGCTGTTAAAAAACACAAATTGTGTTATTAGTATATTTTCCTTTTCAAAAATTGCTGAAACACTGATGATGAAACAATAGTGGAAGAATCGGGTTCGTATTCCCGGGTGAGTGACTCTTTTTACGTGGTATTTTTTTCCAGAAATATCCATGCATGGAGCGGAACTAAAGTGTAAATCACCAACCCTGAGCCCTTCTGTAAACAAACGGTCTCACCGATTCGATGTATCACTCCGCGTCAGCTGATTCATGACCGCAATCATCTACTGTTACTCTCATAGTTCGCTGCACCTATTCGTTTTATATAAGAGCCTCTGAATGTGAGAACCCGTTCTCAAAACATCAGACGAATATGCAGCCGCATACAATGTTACTCTCCCGGTCATTCTCTCTTTCATAACCCTTAAAACTGCAGACACTGACACACCACTGCACTGGGATACCAACTTAACCACTTCATTTACTGGTTTCTCAGGATACCACTGACAGAACGTTACATAAATAGAGTAGAATCTGTTTCTCACCCCCTTTTCAAAGGCTGTCCTTACTGGTGCTTTGAAAACAAGCTCGGAGAACACGGAGACCTTCCCGCACGCATAGAACTCGGCATGTTATTTTTCTAAGGATAAGTCAGGCAATATTACTAAGTTGCACTACTTCCTTGCTGTTCACATGATTATTTTTAGAAAATAACCAATGTTATAAAATATCATTATGTACAAAAATCTCTAAGCTCATTGAAAGTTACAATGCATATTACTACAAAATATTCACACTTACCTTGCCTTGCCATGTCACCAAGTTATTTTACGAAGTGCACTATATTTGGTGAAACAAAAACCGTTATTAGGATGCTTGTCAAAGTTTCCAACCGCAATAAATTTACGAACTTTTTGTCTTGTTTTGATCATCATCATCAATATATTTATTGGACTTACAGCAATGCATATGGCTGTTTATGCCCATTATATATTTTATTTACATAAGATACAATTTACATAAAATCTACAAACAAATTTCAAATACACTCCTATCTATATCATCCTTAGAAATATACATTACCATGTTATATAATTTTGTCTAAAAAAATGCAAGTAAAAAATATTCAATTCGCATGCAAGCAAGAAGGCAAATTTATGGGAAATGATTAGTGGTGCAAAGAGTTCACCATAAAGGTGAAGCAATAAGTACAAAAGAAAGAGCATTGGGTTTAAAGTGAGACGTCATTTGCGGCAGCGTATCTCATACTACAAATTGGCAGTTGTTTTACCTTATGTAATGAATCCTGTAACAAAGCTGGATTTTCGTGTGGACTATTTTACTTCTATGAGTTTGCAATGGTTTCTGCATGTAGTGGTTTTGTTTACAGAAGGTGTCAGGGTTTGTGATTTGAACATTAGGATTTCCAGCCTCTTAACAATGGATGAATACCTGGGGGAACACTAGTGGGGGGTCAGGAGCGTCGTGCTGATTACATCACATCCACAAACGGCCAAGGGTATGAATGCGCGAAGCCCACCGTTACATCTCCAACATGCTTTCACGACCTCTGCAATGTGCAATGGGTGTAGCTTTATCATTGTATATATACAGGGTGATTCAAAAGTCCAAGGACACCCTTTTTTTCTGAAACGGATGCGGTAATGGCAGATCCAACTTCACCTGGGTACCTTGTGCTTCTGTAACATGGACGCCATTTTGAAGTCCGCCATATTGGATCGAGGTCTAATTTTTCAAATGGCAAGGGTGTCAAAACACATTAGAATTTTCCAAGAAATGGAATGCTTTCGAATAACGCTGTATATTATTGAACAATGTCAAGTCTGCCTGGGCTACATTTTTCTTTTGAACTCGTGAAACGAAACGAATGTTGAAAGTCACAGAAGTACGACGGCCTAACGCGGGCTTCCACTTGGAAATAGCCTCCAAGAACTATAGTGTGCGTTCTACGAATGGTAAGAAAGTAGGGTAAGTCAGTAATCTTGTAACCACGGTAGTTGAAGATCTTCAGCGATTTATTTGAAAGTCTTTGTGCAGCCAGATACCTTGAAAAGAACGAAGTGTATTGCCCTTGAGCAAAACTGAACGAAGCGTTTCAAGATGGCGGATGAGAAATAGATTTCTTGTTTAAAATATGTATTCGACTGTAAGGAACAAAATTCAATAATCTTGTGGCATTTATCGTACCATGATATGCCTAGTTTAGGAGGACGGTGGTGGTATGTCTCTAAATTCAATAAATATTGTGATTTTATAGATTATGAACTGACATCATTACAGTTACTAGAAATGCTATTGAATTTCAGCAATATCGGTCAACACATTTCAAGATGGCGTTGTTGATTGATTGATTTGATTTATTTTACTTCGCTTTTCTGACACGTTTGGCTAATCGCGACGATGGGCATGGATGGTAATCATATGAAATAGATGAAAGGACAATAGCAAACACAAATGGACATCAGGA
Source organism: Lepisma saccharinum (assembly GCF_977018435.1). Taxonomy (NCBI): domain Eukaryota; kingdom Metazoa; phylum Arthropoda; class Insecta; order Zygentoma; family Lepismatidae; genus Lepisma; species Lepisma saccharinum. The sequence continues at coordinate 14,113,471 of NC_139232.1, read as the reverse complement.
TCCCACTTCAAACTGTGGGTCCAGTCCAGATTAGGCTTACTGTGCATAAAGTGCACTTAAAACACGAAATCAATCCAATCCAATCCAAATGGGCATCACACAACACAGGGCATCAAACACCAATCTCCCTCTTCCAAGTAGTACACCCGCCACTGCATTTTGTAGTATACCGAGGCTCTGGCGATTAGATTCACGGTCAGTGTGTGTGCTGTCCGTGTATGTTTTTTGACTGTCCATCAACATTTATCCTCATTTTAGCGATTAGTCGAAAGTGGCAGAAGAGTGAAGGAAAATGAACGAATTAAATCAATCAATCGACATTTCCTAATCCGATTATTTTACGTCACTTTTCTGCCCCTCGGATGTGGATGAATAATGAACCAATGAAATGGGTGATAGAACGAACCCGGTTCCCCAACCAGGGTTCGAACCTCGGACCACTGACTTGGTAGCGACGTTAAGCTGACCATTCTGCCACCGAGGATGACTTGTTTCTGCACCATTCCTAATTTTGTTTACATTGATTGATTGATTTGGTTTAATTTTACTCCCCTTTTCTCCCACAGTTCTAATCTAATCTAATCATGAAGATGAGGATGAATAATAATATGACGAAATTGATGAAGGAACACTCACAAAGAATACCCTGCCCGGAGCGGAATTCGAACCCGGGACTCCTAACGTCAGAGTGCGCTGTGGCAACCACTTCGCCACAGAAGCCGACATATTTGTTTGCATATTCACATCCGGAAAAAACAGTCGATTATTTTAGGCACACCCTGTATATTGCTGTGTAAGAATAAACCAGCACCGATACGGGAATGGTAGAGATGAGAAATAGCAGCTGATCTCCCTGGCTCTTCTCACGTTTCCCCTTGGAACATTCTCTTCACTGGATTGGAGATTATCAGCGAATCCAGTGAAGCAGTTTTCCAGGAATCGTACGTGTTCATGGAACTTTCCTTCCAGCTGGCTTCTTGCGTTCCAGCTTCCTGGAACTCCCTCCCCCGGTTTCCAGCCAGGGACTCTCCCATAATGCCCCTCGTCAACTGCTGGAGCGACAGTAACAGATAATATGGCCGTGTCCAACAGTCGTCCTCGTTCCAGAGGAACGTGTGTAATTCAATTTCTCGGTAAGCGGACACAGGCAGTAAAATCTAGGAAACAAGAGGTAGCTCTTGCGTGTGTAGCGTATTCCGTAATCAGCTCGAACTACAAACATCAAAAGTTACTCGTAGCATGCTTTGTTTTATTGTTATTATTAATTGAAACAAATAAAAAAATCAAAACTGTGTTCTTCATGGCAAAATTCAAAGTTCAAGTTCCGTACTTTGAGGGTTGTTTATATAGTATATACACATACATCTCCATGTATGCAGAACACCAGGCACAGTAATTATCCTAGAAGTTATGCAAATTTCAAAGCTTTTATTGATTTTACATCAATATTATTCAAAAACTCAATATGCTGATCAAGGCAGAATTGATTTTATTTTAAAACATAAACTAAACGTTACGTTTCAACCTCCTAGCAAAGTTTTTTCAGACTCTGTACCAAATATAAATGAAATAAGGTACAAAACAGGAAGATATACAAGTATATATACACAAAAATCACTCCCTCCAGACACAAGATTATTAGCAAGTTGTTTATCTGGAACATTCCTTTCCAGGTGTTCCAGCAGATGACCTTCTACTGTCAATTGTTGTATCACCTGACAGGCGATTGAGATAAACATTGCCTTTCATCTGGTACCAGCCCCGGCCTTAGGAATTTTGCCGCCCCGTGCAATTTTGCTTCTTGCCGCCCCCACTCCCCATTAAGTTGGAAACCTTACAAATGAACTTTTCTATATTTTCTATTTGCAATGTCGCGAGTAACAGAAGTGTAGTCTAATTTTTGACCAATTTCATGTTCAATTGAGATCATGGCAAGTCCATCTAACCGCGATTCGCCCATTGTGAAACATAAATAAACGTTAACAAACGTGCGCGCATTCTCACACACGACATACACTAACTGCACTATCGATTGATTGATTTGGTGTTTTAAGTCCACTTTCTGCACAGTAAGGCTAATCGGGACTGGACCTACAGTTTAAAGTGGGATCCGAACCACTACGTGCCTCCACCGGGTATCGAACCCGGGACCCCTTCATTTCAAGGCGACGGCGCTACCACTGCACCATCGGGGAGGCTAACTGCACTATCGTTACACCGTCAAGATCGTAAATGAGGTGCAACCAGCAACGACAAAAAAAAAACAACTCTTTTTCGTACTTACTATTGTGTCTTGCGCAATTCGGCAATACCTATCATCACCACCTTTCGCGATCAACATGTCAAAGAACAATGCAGCTCCATTTCCGACTACCGAATGCGTCACGTCAGTTTAAATCAAACCTCGATAACAGGGAGCGGGGGCGGAGGACTGGCGGACTGTCGCGCGATCAAACAATAGATAGCGTTATAACTTGGCACCGCACACGCACAGTAGATGTTACTTACCATTTTCACAGGCAAAACAATAATAGCTGCGGCACCGCTTTCTTTCGCAGTTACTCTTAGCTTTTCTTAACCGTTTCTGCTTTATACTGCATATGCAAATGAATTTAAGTTGAATTTTCTCCGCCCAATGAAGACCAAATTGCCTCAAATAACGCAGCTTCAATTTTTTATACATTTTGCTGCCCCCTTGAGCTTGCCGCCCCGTGCAAACGCACGTGTTGCACGTACGTTAGAGCCGGGACTGTCTGGAACGTGGTTGGACTCCTTATCTCACGCTCTTTTACTTATAATTTCTTTCTTCATTCCTCTTTCTTCTTCTATCCTCCTTCGCTCTTGTCTTTTCCACTCCTTCTAACACATTTTTTCATTCTTTGTTTATCTTCAGTCCCTCATTCCAGTTCATTGTGTCTTCTTCACCTTTCTTCTCTATTTCCTTGGCCTCCTTCCATTTTCTCACTAGTATTCTCTCCTCCCTTCCTATCCGCGTAGCCTCATTCCACTCTATGTCATGTCCTGTTTCTCTCGTGTGCTTAAATATCGCATTTCTCTCTCTCTTAAGTCGTACATCATCCCTATTCTGCCTTGAGCTTTTAGTTATCATGGAAACAAGGCTTAATTTTGTTACCAATATTATGCCACAACTGCATTTTGGGCTCTCTTAGCAGGTATTTATATAATCTGATGTAATTCTTGAATATTTTAAGGCAAACCTCTGGTACGTTAATGCTTATAATTGGGGTTCAATACTCACCTACTGCATATATATACAGGGGAGTGCAAATCAATCAATCAATTAATATTTTTTTTGGAACTAACACCTTTCAAGCCGACGTTTTTTTGCCCATGATTTCTTTTTGGAACATACATAATTACTTTACATTTAAATTATCGTTATATCTTTCCCCAACCCATTATTTCACAGAAGTTGGATTAAAACTATTTAGAGAAAAATTAAAGTGATTTCCTTCTTCAATTGCATGTTACATTTTCTTAAGAATGTCACCAAACTATATCCAACTTGAACATCTGGATTGGCCACCAAACTCATCAAGTTTATTGGAGATTGAACTTTTAAATTACATAAAGTTTTGTATCATGTATTTCTTTCTCTATTATATTTTGGACATTGCTGTATTATATTATGTACATCTGCACTTCCCAGTCACATACACATCTCTTATTATTCGTTACTCAAATTCTGAATCAATGTTGTTTAGTACATAAATGTCCCGATCTCAGTCTGATTATTAACACAATTACATTTCCTTTACGTACCACCGACACAGGATGTGTCATGTGACTCGAATTAAGCAATTGATCTACATGATTCACCAACTGTGACTAGTTCACGACGACACCAATTAAACCAGGCATTCAAAATTTTATTTCTCACTACGAGGGCCACTATTTATATTTTGAGTCTTGGCAACACTGATTGAAGTTAGGTGCGATTTGACGTTTGCACGGAATCGTCTGGCATTATTGACCATAACGTACTTCAAATATTTTGTCAATAGCTTCATTTGTGTTGTTTATGTTGCCTTGGAGATTGCGCGACAACAATAAAATGGAATTAACTCGTGAACATTTTCGTGCGATGATGTTTTACGATTTTCGACGTGGATTGTCAAGACAAGAGTGCATCGATCAACTTACTTCCACATTTGGCGATGAAGCCCCATCCTTTGCCACTGTGAAACGCTGGTATAACGAATTTAATCGTGGCCGCCATTCGCTCACCGACGAGATTCGCGAAGGTCGTCCAAAATCAGTTGTTGTTCAAGAAAACATTGATGCTGTGCAAAACCTAATACTGCAAGATCGTCGTGTGACATACTGTGAGATTGAGGCAACCATATGCATTAGTTCCACCAGCATATATAAAATATTACATGATCATTTAGCTGTGAGAAAGGTATGTTCTCGTTGGATCCCACACAATTTGACAAAAACTCAAAAAGACGCTCGCGTCAATTGGTGCAAACAAATGCTCAATAAATACAATCGTGGTGCTTCAAAAGACGTATATAAGATTGCAACAGGTGACGAATCATGGATATATGCATATGAGCCGGAACGTAAACAGCAGTCGACTGTATGGGTGTTTCAAGATGAACCCAATCCAACAAAAGTTGTTCGCGCTCGAAGCACATCGAAACAAATGGTCGCCTGTTTCTTCGGGAAAACTGGTCATGTTGCAACTGTGCCTTTAGAGGAACGTAGAACGGTCAACTCTGAATGGTACACAACAATTTGTTTGCCAGAGGTCTTCGGTCAAATACGGAAAACAAGCGAACGCCGTAGGATCATTCTTCATCAAGACAATGCCAGCTGTCACACATCTCGTCTAACAACCGACTTTATGAACAGTCAAAAAATCGAATTGATGAGTCATCCGCCGTACAGTCCTGATTTGGCACCCAATGACTTCTTCTTGTTCCCGAATGTCAAGAATAAATTGCGTGGACAACGATTTTCGTCGGCGGAAGACGCCGTTGATGCGTTCAAAAACCATATTATGGAGGTGTTTCAAGAAGATTGGAAAAACTGCTTTGACAAATGGTTCGAACGAATGCAAAAGTGTATTGACCATAAAGGAGAATACTTCGAAAAACAATAAAGCAGTTTTCAATACCAAATTCCTGTTTTTTCATTGTTAGGCTCAAAATATAAAGCAGATCGGTATAATTTAAAGATATCTGCGAAATATTTGGAAGACAGACCGCTTTCTTTGCGCAGTCATCAACGTGAGAATTCCTTGTAATATTATTATGTACTTTAACCCAAGTAAACTCCATGTTTTTTTCAGTTTTGAGGAGTGCAAAAGTAGTATGCATTTGCTACTTGCTCATTGTTGTGAAACAACTGTAACAATGAAGATAAACAATTTGAATACGCAACAGATAATTGTTAATTCTCATTTATATGTAATCCTCATTGTTATTTAATAACACTATGATGTATTGTATTACATGTTACTTTTTACTTGCACGTTACTTTTGTATCAATTGTTATACAGGGTGTCCCAGAAAAAGGTGGCATAACTCCAGGAGCGTGTTCCTTACATGTAAACAATGAAAAAGTTTATATGAACATAGATCAGAAAATGTATATATGAAAGGGCTGTATATTTAATAGAGTGGCGGAGGTCAAGTGGATATTGTTCCAGCTATGTTGCTGCATAAAAGGTTCTGGAGTTCATCCTACTCCTAATAAGTGGGCAACTCTGAGGGGTAGATTTTGATCTCTTTTTTTTAATTTGGCTTATTTTACATCGCTTTTGTACCACTTCTGGCTAATTGCGAAGATGGAGATGAGTGATGATATCATGAAATTTATGAATGGACACTCGCAAACATCCATGCCCAGGATTCGAACCCTGGAGGGGTAGAGGTTGATGGAGAGTGATGCTGATCATGTCACCTCTACGAATGGGTGAGTTCTTGAATATGTGGAGCCTTACTTCCTCTATGCATTTACGGCATGTTGCACTGAGCAGCGGGTAGTTTTACCTTATGCACACACACGCCATCACCTTCAGACAGACAGACAGACAGACACACACACATACATACACAGAGACGGAGGTTGAGCAGTTGTCGACGCTACGAACTCTCGAAAAATGTTATTTTCTATCCTCTATGTAAGGAACTATGTAGTACAGATACACGGTTAGTACTGACAGAAATTTCAGCGAAAAATATAGGGTCGACAGTACTATAACCAGGGTCTCTGGCATACCCTGCCACTACTCTACCCACTAAGCTACCGAGCCAGCTCTGGCTTTCTTTGAATTCCTGCTGTCGCTGTTTATCTGTGAGGAGTAGTTTTTGTCGTTGCTACCGAAACAGGGTTCGCTGCCTTTAGAATCCTTTTGACATTGACGTTGCCTGGTTCCTCCCAGCCTAGAGTTGGAAATTACATTACGATTTGGCACAAATAGGAGATGTACTAACCGTTAGACCGTTGAGCGGGTTTTCGAAAGTAACCTCTCTCTCTGGCCGCCGCCTTTGCGCGCGATTTTTAAATTTTACACTTATTTCAGAAAAACGTTATATCTCGGAGACTATTTGAGCAATCTACTTCGGGTAACTTTTGTTTTGCAGCTAGAACATCAGGGCATGCAGGAATAAAGACGCCAAAGCCAATAAGAGGTGTTACGTGGGCCGCTTTCCCTAACTTTGAATTTAAAAAATCATAAAAATGGTTTTTTTTTTCACATATGCGATAATGTAATGCACTCAGAAACATGAAATGACCTTCATTCGGTTAAGAAAGGACCATTCTTTGAAAATAAGGCTAAAGTTTGCCTCTCCTTCCCAAACTAGCGGGGAAAGAGGGGCAAACTCCCCATTGGTATGATTTTTTCATTGAAAGTTGCGGGCCGCGGCCCACCCAACCCCTCTTATTGCCTTTGGCGTTTTGATTTCTGCACGGTTGCATGCCCTGATGTTTTAGTTGCAACACAAAAGTTACCCGAAGCAGATTGGTCAAATAGTCTACGAGTTATAACATTTGTTGTCAAATAAGTGTACAAATTTAAAATTCGCGCCAGCTTCCATACGTAACTTTGGAGTCGGGGGGGAGGGGTCCTGGGTGGATGGGTTTTCTTCCATATGACATTTCAAAGTTTTATCTGAATATTTGTCAGCGTTTACAACCTCACATACAAGTATGAAGGTGCTAAAAGCACATGAACATTTTAATCAGCACGATGGGTCACCAGTGACCCATCGGCTGACTACGCCTATATTTTCTATAGGTCACATGTGACCCATTGGTCGAGTAAAGGCTAAAGCACCTGAACCCAATATGGCCTAGTACCCAATACGGTATATTTGCTGTTTCCAAGTAGTTACATGATTAATTCAACACATGACTTCAGTATGTAATTTAATTTAGACTGTCCGAATTACGTGATTGTACCTGTTGGCTGTACCTAGAGTGTAGTAACTTGGAGACAAAGAAACAAAATAGCTGGACCTCGTGATTGTGTTCTTTGCGATCTAATAGTGAACATGGAAGTTATTACTACATCTTCCAAATGATAGGTGTTAATATCTCTAGCCCATATTATGATTACTCATAATTTGTACTTTACACCAATGTACGTACTTAGTTTAGACTTTAATCTAAAGTCGTGTTTGAAACGAAGGAGAAAATACCGGTATGTAAGGTGGACTCAATATGGCCTACATAGAAATATATCGCGAAAGACATGCGCAAATGTGCCATGTATTACTTTTATGTTCACTTAAAGTGCGTGGGAGTCACTAAGGATGATAAAGTGCCTTTCATTAGAGCAGACTGTGATGTGTAATTCGTGGTCTTCTGGTGACAAGTTACGACACGTCACTTCCTTGTTTATTGGTTTGTTATTTCTTTGTATAATCTCATTATTTCATTATGTAAATAAAACGTAAGTGTACCAATGTACTTATCCACATAAAAAAAACATTGTAGTACTTTCTTTACAATTTCCGCTTCATTCTTTGATGGGAAAAACTAAATATATCACTAGGCCATATTGGGTGCATATGTACCCAAAATGGCCTAAACGTGGCTTTTTAACAAAATCTTCCCTGCACCCATGTTATTATTTGGAATTGGCTTCAATTTTTTAGTAAAGAAATGTTCCCTCTTTCAAATCTTGCTATTGGTTTTACTTTTCTGACTTTGTACACCATTAGAAACAATCACAAACCTTAGGTAGGCCATATTTGGTTCAGGTACCTTCTGTAGAAATGTAGAAACCCAGGACTGGCTTGGTAGTTTAGTTGAAAAAGCAATGGCACGCTATGCCAGAGACCCAGATTGCATTTTTCGCTTAAATTTGAACAGTACTAGGTCATTCAAATAGGACCGGGACTGATTTTTTTCTTTACCAAATTCTTTATTGTCGAATACTTATTTGCACATGTCATCCTTCAAAGTATTCCCCTCCAGAGTCCATACATTTCTTCCAACGTTCTGGAAGCATATCAATGCCCTTTTCATAAAAGTTTTTCGGTTGGCTGCGTATCCACTCCCGAATACTGCGTCGTTATCTGCAAACCGTATGCCTTCCAAGTCTGATTTAAGCCTTCCAAACAGGTAGAAATCCCTTGGGACCAAATCGGGACTGTATGGCGTGTGTAGCAGAGGTCCCATTTCAATTTTCTGAGGGTTGCCATAGTTGTTTTGGCTGTATGAGGTAGTGCATTGTCTTGAAGGAAGGCTACCCGCTTTCCACCTCTCTTCCGCTTGGATCGGATCTTTTGCTTCACTTTTGTTGTCAGGAGTTCTGAGTAATAAGCTGCAGTGACTGTTCTGGCATTTGTAAGAAAGTCTACGTGACCTGCCAGTCCCACAAAAAACGTTGCCATCATTTTTCCTACCGAACGGGTCCTCAGCGCTTTCTTGGGTCACGTGATTACTGCTGGGACTCATTCTCCACGCGCTCTCTTCCCTCTCTAAAGTACTTACACCACTCAAACACACGGGATAGTGAGAGACACTCTTCTTCATACTGTTGTTTAGTCTCTGCAATATTTCAGATGACTGGATGTTTTCTCCAACGCATTCAGGAAACAGGTAATACTTCTGGTTATAGAGTCAGCGGTTTACATGGTGGCAATTAATAACACGATTCGGCATAGAGGAAGAACTCGATGGCCTGGTAATATAGAGGTGAGACAAGCTGAGAGGGGACTGACTTTTGGGGATTGAGTTGAGAGAGAAGAGGTGATGAGCAAGGCAGTAGGTCAGAAGTAGAACGACGCTCTGGTCGACGAATTGGAGAAGCTTACAGAGGACTTCGCTTATTTGATTCAGCTAAAGACTTCAGATAGACAGGTAATTATCCTAACACCCAGCCATGATTCAGGTTCAACGGTTCATAAAACCCAACGAGTGACCATTGTCTTTTCTGTAGTTTAGTTCCTTAGTGTGATTTTGTACCTTTCGCATTGCCAAGCGTTAACTCGTCATGCCAATGACGAGTGGTCTCATCAAGAGGATGAATGATGAGTAGTTTACATCACCCCAGCAATTAATTGCATAAACAACTGGTTTAGATCCCCTCATTCTTTAGAATGACACGACTCTAGCAAAACTCAGACACGACTGAGCATGTTCAAACCTGCGCGGGAGGGAGGGTGGGGATTATGGCTCTATTCTCCCAAGGACGCGCAACAGCTGCGCATGGCAGGTTGTTTGAAGAAAAATCAGTCCCGGTCATATTTGAATGACCTAGTACATATCCTGTGTGCATCAAATCGTAAAATTATATTTCTGTTGTAAACGATGAAAATTGCAGTGCACAGTGTAAGACATAAAACTTAAATGAATGCAGTTAATAGCCATTTCTAATATTACGCCCTAATAGAACTAATATACTTGATACATTTAAAAAACTAGGGAATCTCATTAACAAAAACACACTTTCCTTTCGATTATTTATCTTCCAGCCGTTATAACTTTATATTACACTGTCTTATTTTATGTCGTTGCGACGATGAGGATGAAAATTACAACGTGAATGTGATGAGGAGAAACCATGTCCAGGAAACACTTTAACGCTGAACCTTCGGTAGATAGAGCAAGAGTCGAACACACAACGCACTCAGCTATCGCGGCAACATCGTCGCCTTTTAATCAAGGGGTCCCGGGTTCGATACCCAGTGGGGCACATTACACAGTCTCCATTAGCCTTTCTGTGCATAAAGTGGATTTTAAACAACAATTCAATCCGTAACATACCCCATTGGTACGAGTAGAATCTTGTCCAGACGTGTCAGAACCTGTTCCTAGATTTTGTCGAGGAAAGTGCTTTTTAGCACAGGAAGCGCCGTGGTTCACCTTGAGCCGAGGTGAATGAAGATAAAGGGGTACAAAACAGCGATGCCAACCCTAGCATAATGGTGCTAAACCTAGCATAATTTTACCGTCTTTGGCACCTAGCACCCTGTGTTTGGCATAACAGCCAAATCTAGCATAATCTGCAACCGTCGGTAAGATATTGAACTCAAAGGAAAGTGTTCTGAAGAAGTAAAAATAAAAGTAACTGCACATCTCTATTTCAGGAGTGGACATGTTTCCAACAAAAGAGAGAAAACCGGCTCAGGGATCCTGTCCCCCACCAACGCCTTTCATCTCTTCCGCATCTTCCTGCCATAAAATCGAAGAGAAGGGTTGGGGCGGCCGACCCTCAAAAGTTTGTCCTTTCCTAGCACCGACACAAGGGGTCAGCCATTTGCGGTGCCTGTATTTTCGCAAGGAATGTTTAGTAGAAAATTGCATTGACAAATAAAGCTCATGTGGCGTCCTCCTTTGTCGGCAAATTTTGACAATTTGTCTTCAGCTTGTATTCAGTTTGGTTCAGTGAACTCGACATCTTACCATTTCGGAAGCCGTCTCCCGCGGCAAAAAAAAGCGTTGTTCCTGTGCATGATTTTAATTCTTCGTGCGTGCGTTTTTCATGAGCGTGTGTGATAAAATATAACATTTGAAAATAGTAATAAAATATATTGTTAATAATAATAATACTGCCCTAGCACAATGGGATGGCATTCTAGCATAATTTCACAGTTCGAACAGCACTTTTCGTAGCTGAGGGGTTGGCAATGCTGGTACAAAACCAGGGAATCTAGGAAGCAGGGGTCTTTGGATTGCCATCGCCGAGAGAAGTAACACTGCTAGGATAGAGGCTTATTCGTACCAAACGGGGTAAGTCAGCCTTTAACCTGCTACCTGCCATTCTCAGGCAGAAGTGTTGGGTCTTTAAACTTCAGTCATGTCATTTAATTGCATACTAGTTTAGTACCTCATGTCTGGCCCTTTCAGGACCAGCGAGTTTGTAGTTTAAGGGTGGGTTACAACACTAATGGTTCGATCCCAAGCTCTACAGGGTAGAACGTTACAAATCAATCGCAGCAACGTTATAATTTTGTAACAATTCTTCAATACTAATAATAATTTGTTTAATATTGTTCAGGTATCACAATTCTATTATGCTACTGCATGTTTTAAATGAGGAAAAACATAAAAGTTTATTCTTTTGTCTCTATTTAACTTCTGATGGCTATAATTTTGTAAGAATTCAGTAGTAATAACGAAATGTATCCTTTTTTACATTTCTCACGGTTTTTTGGCTTTGTAAAAGAAAATAACTACTTCAAAATACGTAAAACAACTCTACAACAAATTTGCCCAGAGGAAAAATGTGATAATTGGGACGAGAGAAAAAAGCTCTTACTGCGTTTGGGGGAGAAAGTAGTAAGAAGTAGTTTGTTGAGGGGAGAAAAAAGTTACGTTTCTCTTCACTTACGCAGTATTGAAATTAGCTAAAACTTTTTTTTCGCTCTTTTCTTTTTGATCAGAGAGACTGAAAACGCTCCATTCGTGCTTTCTAGAAAGCACTTAGGACCTCTCAGATTAACTTTGCAGTTGTCATGTAAATTGGATTAGAAGACAAGCATTGCGAAACACGTAATTTACGAAGTTTGTTTAATGACTGCCATTTTGTGTCCCCTTCAGCCCCCGCCGCCCCGTGCAGCATGCGAGGCTGCCACTAGAAAAACAAAAGCTTACCGGGGGCCCCGAGAGAAACCGTGGAAGTCTCTCGGGGAAGGTGGAAGGGGGGGGGGGGTGGAAGGTGGTGGAGGCAGAATTCGTTCCTTCATCTCTTGGCAAAATGCCTCTGACATGGGTTGTTGGCGAGAGGCCGGCATATAGAATAACAAGTACTGTTTGCTATATTGGTTTCGAAATAACTCTGCCCGCTACGTCATGTTCGGTTTCAGCTCTCTTGGTGCGAGTAATGCATCACTTGAGATAAACTAACTAATTTTTTCCATCTGTGCGAGAAGATGTATAGCTTCATTTTTTATATAGTATATTCGGGACTTGTGGTTTTCGTTTTTCCTTACGTCACTTTCCTGCCACCTTTGATCAGTCGCGACGATTAGGATGAATGATACTTGCTTGATTGCTTGAAATTGGTTATTTCACTTCGCTTTTCATCCACTTTTGGCTAATCGCGACGATGAGAATGAGTGATGATATGATGAAGGGAAACACACAAATAACACATATGCCAGGATACGAACCGGAAACCACTGGCGCCGAAGCGCGCTGTGATAACCTCCTCGCCGCAAAGGTCGTGTTTCAGCCTCGCGAGTGGCTTGTAGAACATACCATTGTGAAATATACATTAAATTCCTTCTAAAAATTACTTTTCTAGTAATAGCATTAAGATATAGGAAAAATTAGAAACATGTTAAATCTGAAACCACATTAATGTAATGTTAATACAGAGTTAGAATGAAAACCAACATTTCATCTCTATTAATTACAGCAAGGACAAAGCCAAGGACAGTATTCATCGTCTTCCTCCCTAACGTTCATATAATTCTACTACATAACAAACGAACTCACAAGAAATAATTCAACTATTTTTTTTTTATGTCATTTTTGTTATGTATTATCTCATAACCTTTGTAGTATCTGTGATTTTTTAAATTTTATTTTGGTTATATTCCTTCCTGAATGTCTACTTTCGAATATATATTTGTTTTTTTTATTTTTAAGTGCGTTTCTTGCACAAATAGGCTAATCGGGACTAAACAACAGTTTAAAGTCGAACCCGAACCGCTATGTACACAGTCTGGCAATTAAATAATGAGACTGTCGTTCTCAAATGAAAAACAAACAATGTATGTGAACATTGCCTATTTATTACTCTAATAAAATTCCTCCTGCATCAATACAGCAATTGACACGGTTAGCCAACGATTGAGACGGCATCTGCAAGTCTTCTCGTGGTATGACTTGGAGATTGGACGTCACAACCTGTTGGATGTCCCTGTGTTCATCAAGACTTTGTAATTTCAGCAACAGCTTCACTTTAGGGAACAGTAAACAACCGCAGGGGATAGTAGAGAACACACTGACTTGTTTCTGGACTAGCAACCACTGCTTAATGGTACCGAGCATTATCATGGAGCAGGAACTAACTGTCCTGTTCAGTATACTTAGGTCGGACACGGTCATTTCTCTTTCATAATCATTCAGAACACTACGATAGCCAATTACAGTTTCACCCTCTGCAACAAATACAACATGACGAATAATGTCTTTACCGTCATAAAAAGAAACACAACGTTGTCTTCACCTTTGATTGTTGGAGCTGCATTATGTGCCTCTTGGTAAATGTAATATATTCCATTCTGCGATTTGTCGTTTCGTAGGAGGTCCGTAGCGGAAATGCTCTCTTTGATCCTCCACATCAATGGAATGCAAGAAATGTTTATTTCTTCAAGAAGTTTTCCGAGTTTCAAGAAACTGGGTGTTTACAGACACCCTTGCACCTCCCTCACGACATGGAGGCATCATTCCCAGCATGCACCTCGCAATTTCATGAGATGTTGCCAGGTTGTGGATTTTGGATCACACTAAACCGTGAACACGTTACTTGATTACACGTTATTTAATTGACGGACTGTGTAACTCCACTCTAGTGCAGAATGTATTTTATTGTGTCTATCCATGTTTTAACGTGTACTTAAGCATTCTATAATCAGTCGGAACATTGTTGGTAAATAATAATCTTCTCCAGGAAGGAATGATCTAACCATAACAGGTAGCATCCTATTTAAGGTTCTATTGGAGGAAGGTACCACGAAGGTAGTACACGATGCCTCCGTGTTACGGTATAGGCCACGTTTCTGGTGGGTTATTGTGAAATGTTTTGGTACACGTGAAAACATGGATAGACACAATAAAATACATTCTGCACATAAATTTGTACCTAAGCATTATACGTATAATTGTTCGTAAATGTACATAACTGAACTTGTAGAATGATCAATCCTTCCTGGAGGAGATATAATTACACCCGGAATATGGTTTGGTGTTCCGTGTCTTCAACTCTATCTGATCAACAACACACTCGCAGAGATGATATCTGAATTGCACGTCAGATTTGAAGACATGCAACAGTTCTGCATGAAGCACTGCATTTCTCACGTGATATCTCCGTCATACCATAGCCCAAGTAATGCTCGCTTTCTGCATTTACTTGTCCAATGTTCATTGAGTTTACAGTAACTACAGATTGGTGAATTCCATGGCGGACGACACGTGAAAACATGGATAGACACAATGAAATACATTCTGTACGTAAAACACTAATGAGATTTAAAAATTAAAACCAAAATCCAAAGATATTTAGAGAGAGAGAGACCGTGGTGTAACGTGTAACGTGTCCGACTGCCTGCCATTCCCGGAGTGATTTTAGATGAGAATTTTTCCAGCAATGAAATCATAAAGCGACCTCTGCTAATAGGGGGCCAACCTTGGAGGATTGGCAAATGAAGCTGGAGCGTGTTGCTGGTTACATCACCTGCACAAATGAACGAGGTTGTGAATATGCGGGGCTCTATCTCAACATCCCCCATGTGTCTTCCAAGGATGTTGCAATGTGTAAAAGGGTAGCTTGATTATATATTTCCGTGTGTGTGTCTTGTCGAAGTGGAATCTGGTAAGGAATTAATGTATAGCTAATTGTATTTGTCCAATTAACAATTTCATCAGTTAACCATTCATCCTGATCGTCGTGATTAATCCAAGGGGTATAAAAGTGACCTAAAATAAGCTAGAGAGAAACAGAACTTATTAATTACATGCAATTAATTAACAGAGCTAGTTTTGATGGAGGCAAGTTACTAATTTTGCATAAAACTAATAAGTTGTAAGGTACTATTTGCATTGTAAGTAACTGCTTTTTTATCAGTTGGCAGACACTGCACAGGTTATGAAATAATACATAATAGCATACATAGCATTTATAAATACCATAAAATTAATAGTTATCGTATCTGTATACTTGTTGTATGTTGACTAAGTTTCCTAACTCACTGTGTGATGGCACATCTCTTGTAAGTCTAGGGTACAGTCTACCAAGCCTATTGGTGATATGCCACCTGTTATATGTCACCGACACCCTGAATGGAAGTCGTTAGTGAGAATTTTCTGCAAGAAAACATAAGAATGGGAAAATGTGCTGGGTCAATATCCATGGCAGAGTGGTTAGCACAGCGCGCTGCGACTCCAGGTGTCCCGGGTTCGAATCACAGCTTGGCATGAGTGTTCTTTGTCAGCGTCCCCTCATCATAGCATCGCTGTTTCTTATCTTCGCGATTAGTCACAATTTACAGAAAAATGGAGTAAAACAAATCAATTCCAATGAAATGTGATCAGTTCAAAATCGCGTAATAAACTACATACAATTAAACTCTTTGCGATTTTCAGTCACAATGCAGTTGCTCCGCCACTGCTTAGTCTTACGCCTTTTCGCTTCACATTTTTGTGAATGTTTTCTCTGGAAAAGGCTAGATGCCAACACCGTGTCGTCTACGCTTCCTCGTCAAGCAAGAGGTCAAGAGAACAAGCTCGCCCGACCACAAAGAGAAGCACACCTGACTTGGAACAAGAAGTACCATCGTAGTTAAACAGGAAACATGTTCCGCCTCCCAGACAGAAGGCATTCGATTTCACCATGAGTACACGTCGGGCGGGCATCAGTGCATTTCCAGATACTTTCTTTAGCCTGGAATTATTTGGACACGTACGTTACAGAGCAAGGAGCGGAAATAATGGTTGTGTGCTTCATGCTAGAAGATATTTAAGATGTTTACCATCTCAGCGCACGTATTGAGAATCCATTTGCTACTTACGCATGGAAAGCCCAACTAAAGAGATGTCCCTTCAAGATGATGAATGAACCAGATGCGAAAACAAGCATACCAATGAAAGGGAAACGAAATTGCTGGAAAAGGAATGAAGAGCAGGACCAAAAAAATGAGAAAAAGACGCTAAAAGGAAGAAAGATCAACGGATAGACGCCGGCTAAAGTGAGTTCCATGACATTGGTTTCGCGACACGTTTCTGTGTGGTACAGTCCTTTTGGTTTCGCCGACAGCCGTGATCGATGGCTACCTTGTATGGGAAGGGGTTACGTCGCAGTCTCGGTTTTCAATCGGCTCGGCTAGGGCATCGCTTCCTGCCCGTTCTCTCCGCTAAATGTCTCTCTGTGTTAGTTTAAGTGACACTTTAATCTGCTCTGCAAGAAAAAATGTTGTTCAACTCTGGATTTTTTACCAGCATTCCCTCCTGATGTAAGCATCAAGGACAGCAGTTTCTGAAGGACTTCAGGCCGTAATTACATAGCTACCACAGAATTAGCTTTGGAGAAACAGACGATGTAAATTTGGCGCCATACCGACATCTTTGTAGATGGCGTGGTGAAACACACATCGCTGAGTAGGGCTGTTTAATAAAGCCTTCAGTCGTCATGCAGCGTTGGTTGGAGGAGCATTGAGTGTTTGCTGTGGAAACGTTCTTTAGAATCAATGACTCCACTATTGTAACGTGTTGGCAAGAATAACGTCTCACAGAGTTATCTCTTGTATGTACAGTTTTATTTACACATACCTCCCCTACTCCGTATATACATCTTTCCATTACAAATCCAATAACACATGCTCTAAGTTGCCTTTTGCCTCATCACACAGAGAAATGCACTTATCAAGACTTCACTCTACAAGCGCACTATTTAGCATAGCGCTAATCCGCCACCGCAGTTTATCACGCAGAGGTCCCTACACATACGGCGCTTACTCTCTGTGTGTCTCGATGCATCCTTAAAACTGTCTTAATACATTGAGGAACGGCCACTTTCTGACCTGACCTGAGAATCTGTGTCTGAGAGAAAAAAAAGAAGGAAAAATCCCCGCCCCCAAAGGGCTCGCGGGGGTGAGTGGCGACCGGCGACTGCCCCCGAAGGCGCAGACCTCTCTTGAGACGTTGATGCACTCTTGAGTACATCATAGTCCCATGTTCGGTCTTTTGCCTAGGCGCAGTCTTCCCAGATCCAGTCAAGCCAGATTTCTCCCTTGGGGAAGCCTCCATTCATGCTTGGCATGCACAAGTATGCTAATTACCTACATGACATCGGGATTTGTTTAAACCTGGTTTCAATCTTGTAAATAGATTTTTACCAGAATAGATGGGTGAGAAAACCACAAACTAGGAAGAGAACAAAGAGAAGGGAAGCTCCCGAGGGTAAAACCAAGTAAACTTGTAAAACCTCCGTCTGTGTCTGAGAGCATGATAACCCGGTATTTATGCCTCCGACAAAAGACCCGCCCCAAACCACCGTGGCAAGCTCCTATTGTTACCTTTCAAACAGGAAGGCCGTTGAGGGAAAACAACCGTTGGCTTCCCTGGCTACTGGGCAAAAGGTAAACTAGACAAGAGCATTTACAAATATCCAAACTTTTAGCCATATACTTTTCATTTTGCAGCTGTGTGCGTAAAAACCACATCTCGAACTCAACTAGTTTTTCAACGATATTTTGACATCGGAAAGAATGCAAGGGGTTCCGATACCCCAAACAATATTTAATTGGGTTATACAATTCAGGACTATTTTCTTTAATGGGGGGAATCCCTCCTCCAACCGGATACATCCGAGGGTATGCGCATAGTGCCCTGGAGCTTTAAAATATGCCTGAACGTCAATTTCAACTGTCATTAAATTTCTCTCATTTATTGGTTAATTATTCATACAATATACATGAGAAAATAAGCATGATAGAATAATACACATATAGTACAATAAAAATAAAATAAAATAAAATATTGCATAGTACTTAATTTACAGTAATTGTTAATTATTGCCGTTCTGGGGACCAGAACGATATTAAAAACTTCGTGAGTGAGGCGATCGATGATTGCATACTCGGTTGAGGACTGTTATTATTTTTATTGTAGAATTATTGTTGTCATATAATTTGATATTTAAATTTATATTGTGTCGGCAAATCCAGTGTTATCAGAACGGGTATTTGTTTGTAGCGAGTTTTCTGTTTCCCTTATTCTGAAGTCCAGAACAAATAACTTGCGTTTTTAATGAAGCGTGTGCCATGTTACAATCTACAGTTTGAAACTGATAAAATGCTTCAGTTTACAAACAATGAAGTCAGTGGCGGCTTGTAACCACACATTCGCAATTATCTCGAAAACGGCTCGTTTGCAGACCCATGTTTACTGAGACTGTTTTCCTTCTATTATCGTGTACTTTCAACTGTGTCAATTTGCGCTATTAGTTATGATACACCCTGTATATAGAAATTCTACATATACAAAAATACATATACAATGGTCGCGTGGATCACTATTGTGCTTCACTGAAATATGAGCTCTAATATAAATTCAACAATGGATATTTTTCAAATAACCGCTGAACGAACATAGTCCCTGGACTTTTCCTGGAAGGTAGACTGGGAGCAAAGGTCAACAGTGTTGCCAAACAGCAGTATCACGTGAAAATATGTGAGTGGATCACTATTGTGCTTTAACAACCCAGAAATTTTATTCGCTCTTATCCATTTCGTAAGTGTAGCTATAGATGCAAAAATATGAATCAGGAAAGACCTTACATCTCCAGCATAGAGTTTTGCAGACTGGAAAATCTGGAAGTTTCCATGGGTACTCCAGGCACTGTATAATGAAACGTTTCCAGTTCATTTCTTCTTCGCTGGCCATAACAACCAACTTGTTACAGGGGATAGCAGAACCACCACATCCACTTTCCCCCACCCCTCCTATTTTGGGGAAAATCCCTGGACTCGTTTCCACAGCTTTGATATTCCTTAATGAGCAAATCCACTCTTTAGTACTGGGGTTTCGGGATCGTATTCCTCCCGTTTTCTCTTCATTATTTTGTTAGAGTGCAACATGCTGGGCAGTATTTTTTCTTCATAACACAGCCATACACACAGAGTCACCCACACATCACGAGCGCATGCATATATACAGCGTGTTCCGCTTAAATGGATCAAGAAATAATACCCGGTCCAGTCCCGATTAGCCTTACTGTGCATAAAGTGGACTTCAAACAACAAATAAATCAATCGATCAATTGTACATACATTAATGTAGTAATACTCCGAGTTTAGGAAAATGGTCAATGCAACTCGATGTGTGCCTTGAGTTGACCTCCAGACATCTAAACGGTATTCAATCATGTTCTTGGCTGAGATAAATACTGTTGCTCTACTGAATAGTGCCAAGGTTGATCCCGAATTACATTGCCGCGCATGTGCAGGCAGGTGTATTCACTATTGATGTACAAATTCGGAGGGTTTCTGTATCTTGTAAAATGAAGGTCATGACAATATCTTCCTCTGTTTTTAAACGGTGAGCCTTTATTTCTCGATCCCTCTAAGCGGAACATTCTGTATATATACAGGGTGTCACAAAAGTAATAGCGCAAACTGACACAGGTAAACGTACACAATAATAGAAGCAAAAAGAGTCTCGGTAAACATGGGTCTGCAAACGAGCCGTTTTCGAGATAATCGCGAAAGTGGGATGACAAGCTTTACTCCTTGCACGTTCCGAGATTTGCTATTTGTTTACAAAACAGAAGATTTCCGAGAGGTGGCGTTGTAATCAAACAGGATGGATACAATCAGTACACAGTCTAACCCGGTCCACACGGGCGGAAAGAATGCTTAAAAAGTGCTTAACGTCTAAGCATTCTTGCCGCATTGTGTCCGTAAGGTAATGTAGAGAAAATGCTGACACTCAGCGGAAACTGCAAATACTTCAAGTGACAGCCAATTATATTTTGGTGAGGAATGTAAACATAAAAAATGATCTTTTCACCAAAACAAGAAAAGTTGAGCCCCTTCCCTTTTTGGGAGATGGGGATGCCTTTTATGTCGGTGTATTTTGAGATATTTACTAGTAACCTTTTTTTTTAATTACTCATCCGGATTAATGTGTTTGCATGCCGTGTGTTATGAATAAGCTCTCGTACATGAGTCATGACTTACCAACAAACAGATTTCCTCTCTGCATCTGAAAGCTGAAAAAAGGTTCCTGGACCGAAACTGGTTGCTACCTTATTGAGCTGCACTATACCTATAGAATTGGCAAATCTACGGCCAGTGAGGTTGTCAGAACAGTTTGTCGTGCAATATGGGACACTGTACAGAGCCAGTGCTTTCCTCACCTCAACAAACGGAAGAGAGAAGGAAGAATATTGCAAACGGCTTCGAAAATCATACTAATTTTCCACACTGCATAGGAGCAATAGACGGGAAGCATGTACGTGTGAATAAACCAAAGATGAGTGGTTCGTTGTACTACAACTATGAAAGCTCTGCGAAGTTTGGTAACAAAGCACAACAAATTTCATTCCACGCCGAATCTTTTCTGTTTTAGTCTTTATATTTCTCACACCGAATATGCCAAATACGTGGCCTCTTTTCCACTTCCATAATAAATACCTCTGTGTCTAATTTATCTATATCTAGATCACCCATCTTCACTTGCAGAAACACAACGCTAGAACTCAGCAACACGTGGTGTGAAACAATGCACAAAGCGCGTGACCTGATCATTCAGCCCAGCAGACGTTCCGCTCGTGTGGACGATACCATAAGACGCAATAGAAATAGCAGTGAGCCCAGTCTTCGTTCCGCAGTTTGTCCGCTATGGGCGATGCTTACGGAATGCGGCAGACGTTCAGCATCCGCAGGCTAGTCAGTCCGTGTGGCCGATCCTATTACTTCCTTCAGCCATAACAACCAATGCTTAAAGAGTGCTGAAACGCTAAGCACTTTTTAAGCATTCTTTGCGCTCGTGTGGGCCGGGGAGAATGGAAACTTACAGCAACGAAGAGTACATTATACTAACTAGGACGACGTTTACAAACAACAAAGTCAGTGGTGGCTTGTAATCACACATTCGCGATTATCTCAAAAAGGGCTCGTTTGCAGAGCCATGTTTACTGAGACGTTTTTGCTTCTATTATCGTGTACTTTCAACTATGTCAGTTTGCGCTATTACTTATGATACACCCTGTAGAGAGCACATATAATTCTAAAAACAAAGAAATAACTACATCCAACACCCGGCTAACGTTCGACTGACCATGATAGGGTAAAGTATACATGAAATTTAACATGTTCTTATTAATTTATGCAAAGAAGTGAAGAACAAGCGAACAAGTGTATTAAACGAGTGTGCAATGTCGAGTACTGTATGCTGCTGGCTTGATTGCACATTTGATTGGCGCTTTCGACGGTGATGTCACTTCCGACAAGACCGTACTTCAAGCTTAATCTCTGGATCTTTCGGACACAGCCAGAGTATTTGTGTGTGACCTTGAACGAATGCGATCACTCCATCTAGCCTTTCAGATTCTAAGCATTGATGAACGTTTTAAATGTGGGACGTTAAAAGCAATAAGAAGAACGACGATGCTTAAGAGACATTTTCAAACAGACAGCCGGGGAAGAAGGGTGAGGGAGAAATAGACCCGCTGAGCTTTCCCATCATTAGCCCCGCAAGCGTCCCGGGCATCCCGAATGGAAGATAAAAGTGAAACTGGAATTAGTGGAGACAGTTCCCGGTCCAGCGAGTCTGGAAGTGGCCTTGCGGAGGACAGATGGAGAAATGTCAGAGATGTAAAGAAAAGGAGATGTTAGATGCTTAGGGCGTTTACTGGAGGAATTTAATCAACTCTTTGGACGGGGAGAGGTAGGACGAAAGAGGAAAAAGTTACGTCATTATATGTGTAGGGAAGAACAAAGTTTTTTAGGAAACAAGTTTTTAGGAAACAAGTATCTTTTACAGGACTGCGGATAGAAATTTGAAAATCTCGATATTTTGGAATCCCGCATTGCTTACGCGGGGATGGAGAGAGCCACTACACTTGGAGGCAAGGTTCTTAAGATATGAATAAATAATAAGGCCGTAATATTTCGGTCTCGTTTGTGTAAATCTGACAATGAATGTACATAGTATAGTTATCAATGTTTGATTTATATTATTTGGGTCGCCTTTCAGCCACATTTGGCTAATCGCGACTACAAGGATGAGTGAAGATATGATGAAATTGATGAAGAGGCACAAATGAACATCCATACCTAGGCCGGAATTTGAACCCGAGACCCTTGAAGTCGTAGCGCGCTGAACTAGCCAATCCGCCACGGAGATAGGCTATAGTTAACAACTAAATCGAATTAATAATGTTGTGGGTATATATGCTTAAAAATTATCATTATATTTATTAATAATCAAGAGCATATGCCTGACCTATTATTACAACATGATATTGTTCATTGGCACATTAAGAGACAAACTGGAACATTGAACCAGATTATCTGGGATATGCTGACTGTCGTGTTGTTTAATACTAACATGTAATATCTCGTTCAGTCTTCGAAAAAGCCACCAAGAATTCCAGCAGATCTTAAGAACACACCGCTATTGTCAGTGCCGGATTAACAACTTTTGGGGCCCTGAAGCAAGATAAGCAACGGGGCACCCTCCGGCCCCTCTTAACCTTTAGTTCGCCTTCCCATTTCTAATCTCAGATTGATGTGCGTGCACGCAAGCGATCAAAAATGGGTATGTGTGGCCTGCCTGAAGGTAGAGTTTAAACACTTAATACAACTAATTTTGTACTAATTTAGGATTCTTCCAAAGAAGAAGCTGTTATCGATATCAATCGTTTATTATATTAAACTTTTGGTTTTTACTGTCCAAAATAGCTCTCACACAGGCCCCTACTGGGGCCCCTCTCGGGGCCACGAAAGCGTCGCGGCCCTAAAGCGGCTGCTTTCTTTGCTTTATGTTTAATCCGGCGCTGGCTACGGTGCATGAAGAACGTAGCTAATCTGATGTTGGAGGAATTTCTGTACTTTCCTTCATTGTTGACTTGGTTTCTGTGAAACACAATATCTAAATAGGCAAGAATGTTGATCCGCCCTCCGCGAAGGGGTGGTTAGCACTGCACGCTAAGACACCAGGGGGTCCTGGGTTTGAATCCCGACCTGGGCATGGATGTTCTCTGTGAAAGTCCCTTCATCAACTTTACGATATCATCACACCTTCACGATTAAAGGTCTTTTCTACTGTTACGGCGGCCGATCCTAATGCTGGCAAGGGAAGTGGAGCGGGGAAGTGACCAATCCAGCACGATAAGAAACTCAACAGCCAGTAGAATGAGGATCATGTAGTACTTCTTCCCACCGCGTCGTGTCTCTCGGCGCCAATGCTGTTGTCTGGTTGGTCTGCGGCGTAATCCCCACTTCCCTTGCCAGAATGAGGACCGGCCGCCATAAGAGTGGAAAAGATCTATAGTCATAAGTGGCAGAAAAGCTAAGTTAAATAAACGAAAGCAAGCGAACACGCAATATTATTAATACGTGCACAATAAACAAGCCAGTAGAAGACAAATAAATAGTGAAATATTTAATTTGATCTTCGATTTTATCTACTTATAATGTTTGCAGTGAAATAAAATTTAACCAAAAATATTTGCTGAATTCTAGATTAAACAAAAACGTTTGGCTGATCTGTTGAATTAACCAAGAAACATTTGGTTGAGCTTTTTAGTAAATATGAACAAAAATACATTGTGGTAATTATAAATAAATTATTTTAGAATCCTAAACAAATGTGCAGTAAACTTTAAACAAATGTTTGGTCACCAGGATCTTCTCTTTGGTTATTACAAACATTTACCTTAGTTTTTCATGCTTGAATAACTTTCGACGCCATGCATGAAGGCCGCAAAATTACCTTAATGAGTATATCCGTAAAGATACTCACATGTGCTTATACAGGGTGCGTCAGAGATACATTCTCTTTTTTAAATATTAATAAAAATGACACCCTATATACTGTAGAAACTTTTTATTTCAGCATTTGTTAATCATTTTTAAATTGGTTGCTAATTGTGAAACTGAAAGATGAATATTTACCGTTTCTTCACCTGTTTTAAAAATACAATGTCTAATGGGTGACCTTAATTTTCTATACATATCTGAAGATTGATTCTGACGTTATTCTTGCACACCCTGTACATAATTGTAAATTCACGATTTAGAGAAGTGGTGTTACATGCTGTTTGTTTATGATGATGTAACCAATACTATGTTAATAAAATATTGTTGTGAGAGTTTTTGTGGAGACAGAATACAATCCATACAGAACTCTGTAGTACCAAAACTGCGAGAGGAGAGATGAGCTCTTTCCTAGAGCAGTGGAACAAATGCAGAAGAGAGGAATTGGTACGTAACTCCATGTTTCGTAATTTGAATTCGTCTCCACAAATTCCGATCGGAAGAGTGTGCGGTTTTGTTCATCTCGTTGCATTCAAACCCCTCCTCCCCATCCCTCCCCCTTCGGCTCAGTATTGATTGTCGTCTCCGAGAGCAGATCTCCCAATTCTATGTATATTTCCAGAAACATTCGGGCAACTAAATGTATTCCAAGTTAATTTAAATTTCCATGACATCTTATATGCAGTAATAGTAATTCAGAAAGGTTTTGAAAGTAATGAATAATACACAATGCCAATTACATATAATTGTGAATTCTGCCCGTAAAATTAATTTGGAATCCAATTTGAATTTTATTGAGAAATCAGTGGGATATATGAGGAACATTCCTTAGGCCTGGAAGTTACATTTTCCAGTGCTTACTGCACCCCGCCTAGGGAGATCCGATCCTTTAAGTTATCGGCCATTTTCTAGAAGTGATGTGGTCTTTACACTTTAAGGTTACCCCAGAGCACCCATTTACTACCCATACAGCATAAATCTCCAAGGGATATCCATTGGATACCCACAATATTCAGATCAGATCCATGGAGATTATGGGTATCCAGAACTGGATATTTTAAATTCAATTAATTCTAGATATCCAAGACGTAGCACAAGCATGTATGCCACTGGCAATCAAAACCTAATGCCATTTTGAGATAAAAGTTCGGATATTTTCCAATCAATAGGTGTTTCTGAAAGCATTTTGAATTCTGATCACGGAAATAACATGCATGTTTTCCCATCAGTCAGAATGTTTCACAGTTTCACAATCAAAATTTTCATATTCGCCATTACATTACATTTATTACATAACACAATAAAAGGGAAATTTCGGTTGTTTCCAAATCAATGAGTGATTCTGGAAGTATTTTCAATGCTGATCACGGATATGACATCAATTTCATCCCATAATGTCAGGATTTTTCCCTAGGTCAGGCTTTTGCACCAAGTCACCAAGTTCAATTGAGTATCGGACATTTTGTGAAGGATAGTTTCATGAAAGATTTTTAAAATAAAACTACGTAATCAAAGTCCATACAATTGTCATGCCAATGTGTCATGTGGGTGTGGAAGGTGGATTAAATACATACAATATTCTATGTGCATTTATAGTTCAAAATTGGAGTATTTGTATTGTAGAAAATCATAATTTTTACCACCATCCTGACAGAGCCATCTATTAGGGAAATAATGGAACTATTGCGAAATAATGAAGGCATTTTATATATTGGTATTTTCTGAAAAGAATTTGACGTAATGGGTAAAAATTTATTTCCTTTTTGGAATCAGCATGCTGAAGTTATTCAGAGACAACAGTCATCTGCGAGACATCCAATCCCATGTCGACCAGTGATATGAAATACGTTCCCAGATCTTGTCCAAAACTGAATATCTAAAACTCATCCAATTCTGGATATGCAATGCGTAGCTTCAACTTGTCCAAAAGTGGATATCAAATAATGGATATAAACGGGATATGTTTCGGATATTAGGAAATGAACATATATTTTTTTCATACTTTAGCCTGCAATTGAAGCAGTTCATTAGCGTCTATAAACTCATTTACTTATTATTTGCTATTATTAGCGATTGATATTTTTTATCTTACAATCAAAAACGCTACAATACAATGAAGACTAAACGAGACTGTACAAACTGTACTAACGAGGCGCTCTATGTAGGGACAGGATATGAAAAATTCCATAAAAAACCATAAAAAAACATTTTTTTACAGCAACATCTAATTTTTTGCAATAAGAAATTGTAGACATTGTACATTCGTATTTATTCTTCTTAAGGGCAGCTAAATTGATCTTTGTTTTCCTTTAATCAATGTCATTTTTACCCACACGGTACAAGTTTTTCGAATGAGAGGACCCTCCAAGTGAAGATTCTTTTAAATATAAACAGAAAGAATATGCACCACGTTTATTTCAACATAACTTTCAAGATGTTTGTGCCGACCTCTGTGGGGAAGTGGTTATTACAGCGCGCTACGATATCAGGGATACCGAGTTCGAATCCAGGCCTGAGCATGGTTGTTTTGTGAGTGCCTCTTCTTAATTTTATCATATCACTCAGTCTCAACTTCGCGATTAGCCTAAATCAGAAATGCAAAGTAGAATAAACCAAATGAACCAATTGGTGAATTGATGAGGGAACAAACACAAAAGCATGCATTCGAACCCAGGAACTCGGAATTCGTTGCGCGCTACGCTAACCACTTGACCACGGAGGCCGTAAATGACCCGTTTTTGCATGCATTTGTGAAATCCAGGTCATTCAAGAACAGGGAAGGACCGCATAGGACAGGAAAAGTAATTCAATAGGTTGGGATGGAATTCTAAACCTTTTATATCAAGACGGTGTTGATTGATTGATTGATTTAGTGTTTTAAGTCCACTTTATACACAGAAAGGGTAATCAGAGTATTCACCTTAGATTTTTCAGGGTCCTTCATCGATATTATCGGAATATAATATGTAAGAACTATGAGTTTCTTGCCTATATTGATGTAGTGGCTGATTCTAATTCTAAATCAATTTTCAGAATTGCTTTACATATAAACGAATTCCTCTTCTGGTTATATCCTCAGCAAGGAATTCACTAAGCCTTACGTGTCAACTTATGCTACGCACTTCCAGGTTCAAGACATGTCAATTTATAGCAAAAACGAACTGGCAGAATGTCTCAGAAAAGTCCAATGCTAATTCCTTATTACTAAGGAACTTCGTGTTAAGTCGTGTCACGAAATAGGGAAGTAGCACAGGGATTCTCTATCGGCTGAGAGGAAGAATATCGGAAATCGAAACTAGGCATTCCCACTACAAGGAATTTGAACAATCGAATAAGTATTACCCTTAATGTGTTCCCAATGTTCGACCTGCAAAACCGATAATGCCTGGAAGAAACGGAGCAAGTTAGGGCACAGAAGGAATTCCCTTTCAAAGAACATACCGTTCTGGTATTTGTGCTATACTGTTACACAGAAAATGCCATAGACTGCATCCAATTTAACATTTCTACTGTAATAATTAATAATATTACCGATTTTATAATCCTTGCTTACGGAAATGGTCAAATGTTTTATGTTCGGATACTTGTGTTTGTCCAGTTATTTATTTCTTCAATTCATCGTTCATGATTGTTTGATTGATTGATTTGGAGTTTTAAATTCACTTTATGCACAGTATGGCTAATCGGGACTGGACCTACAGTTTAAAGTGGGATCCGAACCACTTGTGCCTCCACCGGGTGTCGAACCCGGGACCCCTTGATTACAAGGCGACGACGCTACCACTGCTCCATTGAGGAGGCCTAATTCATCGTTCATCTTTATTGTCGTTATTAACTTACAGAAGAAAATCGGCGTAAATTTTGACTTACAGTGCTGTAAGATGACTACAATTAGCTTCATGAAATGTCACATATCTTTTTGAACTACCATTTGATCTTATATCCTTCAAGTGGATTTTAATATTATTTCCTATTAAGAGTTTTGCACATAATTTTTAATTCACTCAGAAAAACATACAGCGAGATTATGTTTTGTGTCTTCTAAAGAAATAAATGTACACTGTGGGCCAATAATCACTACTGGATAAAGGTTATTGCAATACCGTAATGCTCCCAAGTGAAATTGACGTAAAAAGTTGTCGTAGGGCGAGATTAATGTTTATGCTCCTCACATACGGCGTGTGGTAATAATTCGTCTGTTTACCAATAGATGTCAGTCAGTTCGAAAACTGTGGTTCCGATAGAGCTCCGTCCGAATGAGAACTACAGAAACATATAACTTACAAATATTATTGTCCTATTTCACTCTCTAATATTTTGATCATTAGTTTCTTCCTAGATTATTTCATTTTCTTTCACAATAATAATATTATATCAATATCCGATTGTGACTTTTGGTCAATTATGTACATAATATGGCTTAGGCCACGATAGATACACAACCAATCAGCAAATTCAAGAAGACTTGGAAATTGACAAGATAGACGATGTCGTCAAGAGACTTACAACAAAGTTCTGGACAGAACTCGGAGGACACAACAACCCAGCAGTGAACCAGATTGGCACTGAGATCATCAGGCACAACACTCACTGCACCCCACGGGCAGAGTGAACTGAAAATAAACCAAAGAAGAAGATAGATCCCTCGAGCGACAGATGCAGAGGGAAACAAAGTAAGATCGCATAAAAATCAAAGAAAATGGGGAACAATGGATATAGAAGTCAAGGAAACGGCACTCCACAAACTAATATCAAGAAAATTAAACTTCAACTTCAACTGGCTTAGGAGAGAACTAATCTACGTTTTTAGCATTACTTGGCAATATTATATCACTGAGTTACCAAGCTTACTTCTTGCTCTCCCTACATATTGCCCTCCGCGAATATCCATTTTTTATTAAAGTTTTGTTTTTGTTATATGTATAATACAGTAAAACCTCGTTACTCCGGACTAATGGGGGGGATAAGTTGACCGGTTTAACGAAAGTCCGGATTAAGTTAAATAACCTAAAGAACAGTATAAAGTGCATTAAAACTCCGTTTATAGGAACAAAACACGTTTATTATGGTGTAATAATAAATAATAAAGTGCATAGGCCTACCTAGGTAAATACACTATACAGTACATTAATGTAAAACAATACTGTGCATACAATGCAGTAGGTAGTACATACGCGATACACATATTCTGCTTTTTTTTTGCCTCTTGCCTGTCCGGATAAGTGAAGTCCGGCTTACCAGCATCCGGATTAACGAGGTTTTACTGTATTTTCAAACGAAAAGTCTACTAGTCAACTAAATTATTTTATTATTATGTTAGTAGTAGTAGCCGCATTATTGTTGTGGAAGCCTGCTACACTCCCAGGAGTTTCGAACGTTTATAGTAATAAAAAACTATAACACATATCGGTACATAAAGAATCTGTGCAAGATGATGAATCACCCTGTACGTGAGTACATAAGGAGAGACTATCGTTTCCTCTACCATCTTGGAGTTGGTGCGGGACGTGTAGGCTAGGAGCTGCGGTATCCACCAAACCTAACATTTTCCTTACATATCAAATGATCGATTTCAATACAAAATTCGTCTTAGAACTGGATACAGTAGTCTCACCTATTTTTTTTTTTTTTTTTCAGAAAGGCTGGACCCTCCAATGTGTGATACTACATATTTTAAGTGTTCCGCATATCCTTATTGAATGAGCTGATTTTACTTCCCTCAGTCTAACTTTTACTCTTCCCAAAGTGTTCATCATCCATGTTGGGAGTTGATGATCGTGTTTCAGCAAACGTTTCTAGCTTCTTGATAAAGGTGGTCACTTACACTGTTTCAGAATAACTTTTTCGTCTCTCCTCAAGTTTTTACTGTGTTGTGTATGCCCTGTGAAGATCTGTTTATATAACGTTTCTCAAGATGCTCTTTTACACTTCCTTTTTAACTTACAGGTAAAAGTTTTAGATAAGAGGATTTTTCCCCGTATACTTAGATGGGTACAAAATGTCCATAATGGCACCCAAGAATTTTGAACCGTTCAATCAAAAGAAACTCTTCCCTCCCCATCCTCGTTGTCCAAGGGTTTTACGTAGTACAGTAAAACCTCGTTAATCCGGACTAATGGGTGGGATAAGTTGACCGATTTATCAAAAGTCTGGATTAACTGAAATAACTTAAAAGAACAATAGAAAGTGCATTAAAACTCCGTTTATAGCAACAAAACACATTTATTATGGTGTATTTAAAGGTAATAGGCCTAAATGCACTATACAGTACAGTACAAAGTCTGCGGGGAACAGAATTTCGTCAGTGGTTGACTGCCTTCTCTTTGTTAAGTTCTCTTGTTGACTTCTAGCCACATTTAAAACCTTGCATTCTGCTTTTTTTTTGCCCGTCCAGATTACTGAATTAACGAGGTTTTACTGTACAACGAAGGATTTCGGTTGGAGTTTCGGCTGGGGTACGGATGTTTTCCTCTGTCCATCAATTTAATCTAATCGTAATTCAAGGTCATCGTCGCGAGTACCCAACGAAGCAAAAGGACGACTTAAATAAACATATGAGAAAACTACGAATGTTTCCGAATATATCCAAACGGAACCAAACGAGGGATGTCCAAATCAGGGATAATTTTCTATCCGGATTTCAAACATCCTGATATCGGATATTTTGATATCCGGATATCCTATATTACGATTATCCGGCTATTCGGATTATCCGAATTGCCCGGTTTATCGATATCCTGATTATCCTAAATGTCTGGATATCCGAATGTGTGCATTATTTGGACATCTTTATCGTTTTTCCGTTTCGGGCTGTCCACATATTTTTCTATTCTTTATATTCGTATTTCACACTGCGGATTATCTACAAATGCTTTTAAAATCTGAAGTATCTGGATATTCGTATTATCCTGATATCCGAATGTTCGCATTATCCTGAATTCGAATTACCCAAATATCCGAATTATCCTTATATCCGAATTATCCGAGATCAGAAATATCCGAATATACTAATTATCCTGATATCCGAATTATCCCAGATCAGAATTATCCTAATATCCTAATTATCCTTATATCTGAATATGCAATTTATCCGAATATCCTAATTATCCTGATATCCGAATATCCGAATTATCCTTATATACGATTATCCAAATATCTTAATTATCCGGATATCCTAATTATCCGAATATCCTAATTATCCGAATATCCTAATTCCGAATATCCTAATTATCCGAATAATCCGAATATCCTAAGTTTCCTGATATCCGAATATCCGAATTATCCTTATATCCGAATTATCCTTATCTATATCCGATTATCCTAATATCAGAATATCAGAATATCCTGATTATGCTGATATCCGATTTATCCGAGATCAGAATTATCCTGATTATCCGTTGCACCCGAAACGGATATCGGATAATATGAAACCTGGATATCCGGACATTGTGGCCACCCTTAAACCAAACGTGTTGTTCGCCAGCGGAACGAGCTCGTCGGAACTTGGAGAGACACGGACATCAGAGAAGCGGCGGTGAAGATTGAATTTTGGGCTTCGCAGCTGCAGAGACACTCCACGGAGCGGTTCTTCATTCCACCCGCCGGCGTGCTGTTCTGGCCGAAGGGGTTTTTACGGCGTTGCCAGATTCTCTTCTCCCTTCGAAACCTGCTTGTTCCGAAATCGATTTCTGGGTAACAGCTCTTTCTTTGCTTTGCTCGAGGCTGGAAGACGAGGACGGTCCTTTCGAGGGAGGCTGGGAAAGCGTGGGGATTCACACTTGACTCTGGTGCATGGTTGCCAGGAGTTATTATTTTGTCGGAAATTGATTGATTGATTTTTATATTATGGGCATATCAGCACATAGGTTATTTTGGCCGTCACAAAAGACCTGGATAAACCCCTACACTCTGTCCTGGACATCTATGGAGTGAGCGAACGGAAACAAGTATCTGCGCAAGTAGTTACTCGAAAAGGCTCGACCAATGAACGTGTGAGAGGGGAAGTGAGCCAGCCACTTGCAGCAGCGGATTCTGCTTTGCTCCGCCCACTCGCTTTCTTCCTTGTCTACAGTTAAGGGCGGCCTTGCTCTACAGATTCCCGGGACATAGTGTAGGATACTTTGTTCATCACAAAATACGGGTATAAGCCCCTAATTGAAATATAGTTGGAAACAGGACAAAAACAAGATTGATTGGTTCTTATAGTATGGGTACATCGGTACATAGGCCACTTTTTCCAGCCACGCAATTCGGTGATAATGTCCCTAAGAAGAAAAGAAAATATGCCTATTAAAAATTTCCTTACTCAATTCTTAAAACTAATCCATTCATTCATTACTAAACAAGATCTAAAACTACAGCGCGTTTCAAAATGAATGACCCGATTTTAAATAATTATATTTAATCATGAAAATATGTTGCAGGTACCCAACAAATTACAAAGTATTATGTAAGTCCTCTAGTTTCCCTCTATGTTGCTTCCACCTGCTGCACGGATAACATCAAGACGACAGCTGAATTCGTTCCAAACGCGTCTGCCTTCTTCCACATAATTTACCGCAGCCATAATTCCGTTCTTCAGCTCATCCAAGTCAATGGGTAATGCTGGAACATAAACACGTTGTTTACATATCCCCACAAGAAAAGGTCACAGGGATAACGAATTGATGAATTGTAGAACACAAGACGACTTCTGACGCCATCTTGTGAACGTCTAAGGTTAGCGTCAACTTAGGCGCTCCTAGTGGCATCTAGCGGCAGTCAATTAAAACTCCAGGTCACAGCGGTTAAAGTAGTTCAAGTTCCATTCACTAGCTGTGCGTGGTTGCACAGATATAAGGTTTTAAATCAGGTCATTCTTTTTTAAACACACTGTATATTGTTTCTGAGGATAAAATCTCCTTATTAAAAACTGAGGCGTAACGGGACACTTGGCACACATAAGGTCAAGCACAGGACAATATGACTCCACAGATAATTATTCTGTCCCTGGATCGAGGCGCCAAAGCAGTTATCGGGGAATGTGAGATGGACGTTTTAATGCGTCAGCCGAAGGTTACCCCTTACCCCCTTCTGTCGGGTGTAACGCAGAAAAAATAGTGAATCTTCCAAAAAAACTGTCAAAAGTCTTTAAAGCCAGTCTCTACGTATTATCCACGTTAAATAAAATATATATTTATTGCTGCCACCTTGGTGACGGAGAACATTGAATGGTCGACTCACGATCTCCCTAGCGATGTACCCAAGTTCGAGTCCTGGGCTGGGCATGGATGTTTGTGAGTGTCCATTCATCAATTTCATCATATCATCACTCATCCCCATCTTTACAAATTAGCATAAAGTGGCACAAAAAGCGAAGTAAAGCAAATCAATCTTTTGTGAGTCTCGCATTCACGTACATTCATTCTTTACTCATCCTCATCGTCAAGATTATCCTAAAGAGACTGAAATGGAACGTAAATTAAGTAAAATACTTACCACGGTCTCTTCAATGGCGTAGTGATAATTGTCGTCGCCTTTTAGTGAAGGGGTCCCTAGTCCAATACCCGGTGGAAGTTATGGTGGTTTGAATCCCACCTTAAACTATGCAACGACACAAGTTATGTCGTAGCAAAATACTTATTAGTTCTCTGCATAATATATGTTCGTTTGAATCAGTGTTATCACACGTATAGGAGGGCCTGTTTGGTCATGTATGATAATTTTCTATGCGAGGTTGGCAACTCCGCAAAAATAAGCGAGTTAGTAACGATGGGAAAAGATAGAGATTTTTTTCCTTTCTGTGAAGTTATAAAAAAACAAACAAATGAAAGATGATTTTAACGTAAATGCAAGTTTGTGTTATGTCAATAATTTTGTCAGTCCCTTGACCTTAACGTGCCAATTAGTATAATGTATCGGAAATTCAATTCTCTCCGACATCCCCATGTCTCCCATCCACGTCAAATTGATACTTCCTGGGAATCAGATTTTATGGACCTTCTCACCCCCCCATCCATCCGTTCTTATGCCTTCCCTCTTTCATGGACGTGAACATACATGTAGATGAGTTCTCATACTCCTAGCCGGGAATCGACAGATTCTTCGCTCGAGTGAATAACGCTCGAACAAGCAAACGATCGGTATACGCTCGAAGTCCAGTAGTTCCAGTAAAACCGTAATTTGTTTGTGCTAGTGGACTTTCAAATATGCTTCGTGAAGTGAAACACGCAGTGACATTGAAACTAAAGTGAACATAGTCATCATCTCCATGTTAAAATGTAATTTAGTCTATCTTACCAATACATAGCAATATATGAAAATGAATCGATGATTATGGGCTGAAACTACCAGGACGAATTTTACACATATATTTTGTACGATTATTGTCACATTGAAATTATATTTGACCTATATATTCGAGCGAATCACGGTCAAGCGTGGGATATTCGATCGAGTTTGAGCAAGCGAAAGTGGTCCAATTTAGTACTCTAGTGCGTGACTCATAATTACTCATTTTGTCAGTGTTAAATTAGGGCTCCGAATATTCTTGATCTTGGCCATAGTGGAGGTGATGTGATTAGTACCACATACCGATCGCCTTTATTTCCACAGAGCAGTTTCCAGGCACCCATGAATGGGAAGTCCAGATACACATATACAGGTATAACACGGGAAATCTAATATCATGAGATCATCCACATTAAAAACCATATGTCTCGCTTGCTCTCCAGATGAGGAACACGGCAGTAGTATCAAAAATACTTGACGTCGTTTTTCATCGATTATCTGTCATTTTTAATTATGATTAATGGTTTTTTAATTCATTTTCGAGGGGTGACGCTATTGTTATTTAATCTAGCGCCACGTGGCGCCACGTGTCGGGGGTGGAGGAGGAGATGAGTCATCGATGACTCATGCACACGTGTGAGTTTGAAATTAATGGTTTTCCATTAGTGCACAAAAGATACTATTATGTATTCCGTTTTTGACCTAAGCTAACCTTTTGTTGTATATTATATATGCGTTTCTGCCGGATATGAGTCACAGATGATTTATACAGACGTTGGAGTTTGGAATTAATGGTTTTTCCATTAAGGTACAAAAGACACTATTGTGGAGTTCGTTTTTACTCTAACCTAACACTATTGTTGTATATTATATATGCGTTTCTGCCGGATATGAGTCACAGATGATTTATACTGACGTTGGAGTTTGGAATTAATGGTTTTTCCATTAATGTACAAAAGACATTTTCGGGCTATTGTAAGGCGTCACGTCCGGCCATTTTGGCGTCGGTGGTGAGTCATATTTGGTATAATTAAGGATCCAGATTTACCCGAATTCATCCGGTGTCGACGCGTTCGATCGGAGGTAGAAGATATTATAACACATGTTCGCTTTAAAGGCGAAGAAATTGAACGATGTATCCTATATGCAAACGAAGTATGCGAGCAGAATCCATGTTAATAATATTAACCTGTTACGGAAGAACCTGTTATGTGGTTGCATTCATCGGCACCCCCAATCCGCGCGCGTTCATGGATACGCGGGGGGAAGAAAGGGTCGCCATTGTTACGGTCCCCTTCGCTTGGTCTTCTTCCGAAGTTGAATGGAAGGCAAGTGTCGCCAAATTTTTACACACGAGTATTGATTTTCTTTGAGGTTCCAATTTTATTTGGTGGAAGTAATCTACGCGGTATTTCTGCCGCCTTTCGTAACATTGCAAAGACTATTTGACCAAAACCGTAAGGAATTTGGCTGAACTAAGAACATTCAGTTCCAGTATCTACAAGTTAAAGTGGATGCCAGCCACTATTTGCCCTTATTTCGGGGTTGCGAACCACAGACCATTCGATTATTGCCTTATATACATCAGGATTCACGTAAAATTGACCAGATGTTTTTACTGTTAGGGACAATATTTCGCATTTTTTGTGTATTTTTACTCAGAAAACGCTATTTGAACGATTCAAGCAAGAGTTCGCATGGCAATTTAGACACACAAACTGTGTTTCTTCAACTTTAGCTGAAATTTAGGTTTATTTTTTACTCTATTATCACAATTTCTTCTATTCAGGCAACATTTTTTATTAAATTTTGGACTCACAGAGACATTTTTCAACTTTTAACTTGATATTTTAAAAGTTTATTTCCATTTTTTACTCTAATATCACAATTTCTTCTATTCAGGCAACATTTTTTATTAAATTTTGGACTCACAAAGACATTTTTTCAACTTTTAACTTGTTATTTTAAAAGTTTATTTCCATTTTTACTCTAATATCACAATTTCATCTATTCTGGCAGGAGTGTTTATTCCAGTTTAGACTTGCAAAGATAATTTTTTCAACTTCTTTTATTAATTTTTCTATTTATTGCCTTTTGTATCTTATATTTATTAATTCTTAACTTTGAGTTTTGTTCTTTATTTAAAAAATTTCTCTAATCACTAAGGAAGAAGTACTTTTAAGTAAAACTGTACCCACAAACTTTATTATTACTATTATTATTAGTATTATTATTATTGTTGTTGTTTTTGTTTTGATGTAGTTGTTGAATCTTGTTGTTGTTGTTAGGGTTTATTGACTTCCACTACGCTATTTTTGGTTTGCTTCGTAGGAAAGTTTGCTTATTTTAGAGTTTCCTAGGTATTTTCTTACTGTTAGGGTAGGTAAAGTTTCCTAAATATATGAGTAGGGTTCCATATATTTTTGTTCTTGCATGTTTTTCATATGATGTGATCACCACAACTCTCCAAGGGCTTTTACTGCATGTTTCCATTTTTATTGAGGCTTAGTGATTCCTAGAGCCACTTTATGCATGAGAGAAAGCTTGAAAATTTTGATCTCAGATAGCCGTCAACCTTATGTCAGAGTATTTTCGAGTATATTTTAGTCTTATTATGACCCCCTAGAATATCACGGCTTGCTTTTTTTTTTCAGTATGTTGCGCAGTTATTGTATTTTTGCTTTTGCTTTCTAGATAAACTGTATGAAATGTTTAATATTTGTACTTTTTGCACTTATAAGAGGCCCAACTTTTACTGTAACTAAAATTATTATGTCTCTGGGCACTGAAACCCCTTTACCAAGAGTACTATAACTGCATGTTTATTAATATTGTTTTTTTCATCCCTCAAATATAACAATTTAACAATATAATGACTAATCACAGGACAAGTCGATGTTAGCAGATGACTACGTGGCTCTTAAGTCCACCTGCCAAACTTTTCTTACCATGCTATTTACTTTTATAGTCTTTTATTCGGGGTACGTTTCAAGTACTATTGAAGTTTTGAGTGTTTGATTAACACCAGGGGTTATTTGTATCTGTTATGCTGTATTATTTGAGGCTTCTTTTTTATTCTACAATCACTATATGTCCCTGAGAACTAAATTCCGCTGACTGAAGCTTAAAGCTTAGGCTCTACAGCATGTTGAATGGTTAAGCACTGGTCAATATGAATTTTACAGAGGCTAGTAGGAGGCATAGGAACACACGCCAGAGCATTATTAGCGAGCAAGAAACACTTTCAGGGAGTACTACGAGGAAATGAAGTTGATTTTTTGAGTGCTTTACCAGTTACACAGCCAATATTTGTTATTTCAAGTAACTACAGGTACCAAAACATTTTACAGCCCCACACTAACTAGACTTCAATTTATACTATATTAGGGGCTAAATGTAGCAAGAACACTGATTGTACATACTTTTGAGAATCCAACTATTTCAGGATTTTTTCTATGTAAGCATATTTTTTATTGATTACTAACTTTAACAGACCAATCAGGAAGACGCCAAAATTCACTAAACTTAGTACTATAGTGTAGGTGATTGCATGAAAAGTAGAAATTATAACAACCACAAGATTTCGCTTTTTTGCTTTTGTGACTAATCGTGACGCTGAGGATGAATGGATGGCCAAAAATGTTAAGGACTGGATGTATTTTACCACTACAGACGCCTATGTAGAAACACTAGAGTACTGTTAGCTTTCAAAATTGAGGATATACTGTACTGTTTCTTAAATATTTCGTACTTGGCACGTTACAGTTATATCCATTTCAGGACAAATATTGCTAAAACTCTCAAATTTACTGGTACAAGTTGATATTTCTGCTATCAGAGGAATTAACAACCCTATTTTACAAACAAATGGTATTGTTTACACTTTATTTACTTCAATCTGAGACTAATATTTTACAGTAATTGAATCATTCAGCCCTAGTCAATACTTTACTGCATCAGAAAGTTTGTTATTAATCTAATAAGTATGCTATTTTGGGATATTCTAATGCAAACGTTGTTTAATTCACTGGTTATAATGCAAACTTTTGCACAAATTCGATATATTCACTACCTTCAAACCAAACAATTGTACTTATTTAGCGCATTTCATTTATATTTCTTGTAATTAACTTATGTTTCTTATAATTAACAAACTAAACTAATTACTTTGGCATGTTAAAAACCTTATTTTTTACTATTTCCTATTCTATCAGGTTCTATATTGCTGTTTTTATCAATTATGTAAGACCACACTCTGGTAAATGCCTATATATTCTCTTTTATACACACGCACGCACGCTACACACACACACACACACACACACACACACACACACACACACACACACACACACACACACACACACACACACATTTACACACTTATACGAACATACATCTGACGTTTTTCAATATTTTGCTATGAAGTTTGCATCCACGCTATTCAAACAAGGGCAGGCAATGTAGTATTTATGAGTATTAGTAATCCCAAAGTGGTGTTTTTTGTGTCCAAGTTCAGATGAGAGTCTGCTATGTGCCTTTTGCAGGGGATTGC
The DNA here is from genome assembly GCF_977018435.1 of Lepisma saccharinum. Taxonomy (NCBI): domain Eukaryota; kingdom Metazoa; phylum Arthropoda; class Insecta; order Zygentoma; family Lepismatidae; genus Lepisma; species Lepisma saccharinum. Next base: position 14,074,453 of record NC_139232.1, on the reverse strand, counting down.
ATGTGAAGTGTATGCATATTGAGCATTATTGAGTGTGTAGGCTTCCAAGTTTTGCTGTTATTTTCCTATAATTCTGCGAGACTGTAGAGAGTTCTCCCTTTTCAACCAGTTTTCTTTCATTGATTGGATACTTTTTGGGAACTTAGCAGTTTTTTATGTTATGAAGCAGATTGTTGTAGAATATTTTGCATGGTCATTTGTGATATTGAGTGCCTGCTGTAACGGAAGTAAGTATCTTTCCTTCTTGTGTTGATGTTCTCGTGTAGGTTTCCTATTTTCGGTCAAGTTGCAGTAGGGAACTTAGCAGTTTTTTATGTTATGAAGCAGATTGTTGTAGAATATTTTGCATGGTCTTTTGTGATATTGAGTGGGTGCTGTAATGGTAGTAAGTATCTTTCCTTTTTGTGTTGATGTTCTTGTGTAGGTTTCCTATTTTCGGTCAAGTTGCAGTACTTAGAATAATCACTATTGTCTTATTGATCTACGAAGCTCCTTTGAATAATCATTTGCATGTGACCCTATACTCCACGCTGTACTTTGTTCTGGGAGCTATCTTTTGAAGCCTTGGCATTCTGCTAGTACAGTATTATTAGCGTAGAGGTAAATTAGTTCGTGAAAATATGTATTTTTCTGATTAACTATAGTCGCTTAGTTGTTCTAGCAGGTATAAGTAGTTACTGCTGATGTTGTTAATTTTCTATTCGCAGGGGCTATGTATGATGTAGCGTATTTGTGTTGGCTGTCCCTTTTATGCCTATGTTGTTGAGTTTCTCCATAAGCATGTCCTGTATTACTCTATTCTATGCCTTGTTGCTGCTAGATATCTGAGGTATGTTGCTGGTTCATATCTGATGTAGCTTGTTTGACTATCTATTATTTTTGCTATGGCTGTGGCTATTGATGTCCCTTTCTGAATTCCATGTTGGTTTCTGTTTATCCTTGTTGCTGCTTGTTATCTGAGTTAGGTTGTTTGACTGCAGGACTTTCCTTTTTTAACTTTATTGTTGATTGCTGTTTTGTTTATTTCCTTATTTGTTTTTATTTGTTTACTGAATCTATTTGTTTTGTGTCTTGTAATATTATTTACTATAGTAACAAAATTATTTTCCTTCCATCCCACATTTATTATTCTGAGCAACAGAACTTCTCCTTTTTTCCCATATAATTGATTATTTCTGGTGTAAAAGTAAATTTTTTTCAAAGTGAATGTTTTAAAAGTACAATTGTTACAAAGTTAATGTTTTAAAAGTACAATTTTTACAATGTTAATGTTTTAAAAATACTATTCTTTCAAAGTTAATAATTTAAGAGTACAATTCTTTCAAAGTTAATAATTTAAGAGTACAATTCTTCTGCTATTTGAACTTTTGTACAATTTTGTTATTGTTGTTAAAATAAATATGTTAGTTGATATAAAATTACAGTAAATTTTCATGAATTTATATATTAAATTTCAAAATAGTGTTACTTGCTAAAGATAGCGGACAAAATAAATTAAACTTTGACAAATACTGAACAAGAAATATACAAGTATGTTGATAAATATCAATTTTTAAAAATAATTTTGTTACTATAGTAAATAATATTACAAGACACAAAACAAATAGATTCAGTAAACAAATAAAAACAAATAAGGAAATAAACAAAACAGCAATCAACAATAAAGTTAAAAAAGGAAAGACCTGCAGTCAAACAACCTAACTCAGATAACAAGCAGCAACAAGGATAAACAGAAACCAACATGGAATTCAGAAAGGGACATCAATAGCCACAGCCATAGCAAAAATAATAGATAGTCAAACAAGCTACATCAGATATGAACCAGCAACATACCTCAGATATCTAGCAGCAACAAGGCATAGAATAGAGTAATACAGGACATGCTTATGGAGAAACTCAACAACATAGGCATAAAAGGGACAGCCAACACAAATACGCTACATCATACATAGCCCCTGCGAATAGAAAATTAACAACATCAGCAGTAACTACTTATACCTGCTAGAACAACTAAGCGACTATAGTTAATCAGAAAAATACATATTTTCACGAACTAATTTACCTCTACGCTAATAATACTGTACTAGCAGAATGCCAAGGCTTCAAAAGATAGCTCCCAGAACAAAGTACAGCGTGGAGTATAGGGTCACATGCAAATGATTATTCAAAGGAGCTTCGTAGATCAATAAGACAATAGTGATTATTCTAAGTACTGAAACTTGACCGAAAATAGGAAACCTACACAAGAACATCAACACAAAAAGGAAAGATACTTACTACCATTACAGCACCCACTCAATATCACAAAAGACCATGCAAAATATTCTACAACAATCTGCTTCATAACATAAAAAACTGCTAAGTTCCCAAAAAGTATCCAATCAATGAAAGAAAACTGGTTGAAAAGGGAGAACTCTCTACAGTCTCGCAGAATTATAGGAAAATAACAGCAAAACTTGGAAGCCTACACACTCAATAATGCTCAATATGCATACACTTCACATGCAATCCCCTGCAAAAGGCACATAGCAGACTCTCATCTGAACTTGGACACAAAAAACACCACTTTGGGATTACTAATACTCATAAATACTACATTGCCTGCCCTTGTTTGAATAGCGTGGATGCAAACTTCATAGCAAAATATTGAAAAACGTCAGATGTATGTTCGTATAAGTGTGTAAATGTGTGTGTGTGTGTGTGTGTGTGTGTGTGTGTGTGTGTGTGTGTGTGTGTGTGTGTGTGTGTGTAGCGTGCGTGCGTGTGTATAAAAGAGAATATATAGGCATTTACCAGAGTGTGGTCTTACATAATTGATAAAAACAGCAATATAGAACCTGATAGAATAGGAAATAGTAAAAAATAAGGTTTTTAACATGCCAAAGTAATTAGTTTAGTTTGTTAATTATAAGAAACATAAGTTAATTACAAGAAATATAAATGAAATGCGCTAAATAAGTACAATTGTTTGGTTTGAAGGTAGTGAATATATCGAATTTGTGCAAAAGTTTGCATTATAACCAGTGAATTAAACAACGTTTGCATTAGAATATCCCAAAATAGCATACTTATTAGATTAATAACAAACTTTCTGATGCAGTAAAGTATTGACTAGGGCTGAATGATTCAATTACTGTAAAATATTAGTCTCAGATTGAAGTAAATAAAGTGTAAACAATACCATTTGTTTGTAAAATAGGGTTGTTAATTCCTCTGATAGCAGAAATATCAACTTGTACCAGTAAATTTGAGAGTTTTAGCAATATTTGTCCTGAAATGGATATAACTATAACGTGCCAAGTACAAAATATTTAAGAAACAGTACAGTATAACCTCAATTTTGAAAGCTAACAGTACTCTAGTGTTTCTACATAGGCGTCTGTAGTGGTAAAATACATCCAGTCCTTAAGATTTTTGGCCACCCATTCATCCTCAGCGTCACGATTAGTCACAAAAGCAAAAAAAGCGAAATCTTGTGGATGTTATAATTTCTACTTTTCATGCAATCACCTACACTATAGTACTAAGTTTAGTGAATTTTGTTGTCTTCCTGATTGGTCTGTTAAAGTTAGTAATCAATAAAAATATACTTACATAGAAAAAATCCTGATATAGTTGGATTCTCAAAAATATGTACAATCAGTGTTCTTGCTACATTTAGCCCCTAATATAGTATAAATTGAAGTCTAGTTAGTGTTGGGCTGTAAAATGTTCTGGTACATGTAGTTACTTGAAATAGCAAATATTGGCTGTGTAACTGGTAAAGCACTCAAAAAAATCAACTTCGTTTCCTCGTAGTACTCCCTGAAAGTGCTTCTTGCACGCTAATAATGCTCTGGCGTGTGTTCCTATGCCTCCTACTAGCCTCTGTAAAATTCATATTGGCCAGTGCTTAACCATTCAACATGCTGCAGAGCGTAAGCTTTAAGCTTCAGTCAGTGGAAATTTAGTTCTCAGGGACATATAGTGATTGTAGAATAAAAAAAGAAGCCTCAAATAATAAAGCATAACAGATACAAATAACCCCTGGTGTTAATCAAACACTCAAAAATTCAATAGTACTTGAAACGTACCCCGAATAAAAGATTATAAGGGTAAATAGCATGGTAAGAAAAGTTTGGCAGGTGGACTTAAGAGCCACGTAGTCATCTGCTAACATCGACTTGTCCTGTGATTAGTCATTATATTGTTAAATTGTTATATTTGAGGGATGAAAGAAACAATATTAATAAACATGCAGTTATAGTACTCTTGGTAAAGGGGTTTCAGTGCCCAGAGACATAATAATTTTAGTTACAGTAAAAGTTTGGCCTCTTATAAGTGCAAAAAGTACAAATATTAAACATTTCATACAGTTTATCTAGAAAGCAAAAGCAAAAATACAATAACTGCGCAACATACTTAAAAAAAAAGCAAGCCGTGATATTCTAGTGGGCCATAATAAGACTAAAATATACTCGAAAATACTCTGACATAAGGTTGACGGCTATCTGAGATCAAAATTTTCAAGCTTTCTCTCATGCATAAAGTGGCTCTAGGAATCACTAAGCCTCAATAAAAATGGAAACATGCAGTAAAAGCACTTGGAGAGTTGTGGTGATCACATCATATGAAAAACATGCAAGAACAAGAATATATGGAACCCTACTCATATATTTAAGAAACTTTACCTACCCTAACAGTAAGAAAATACCAAGGAAACTCTAAAATAAACAAACTTTCCTACGAAGCAAACCAAAAATAGCGTAGTGGAAGTCAATAAACCCTAACAACAACAAGATTCAACAACTACATCAAAACAAAAACAACAACAACAATAATAATAATACTAATAATAATAGTAATAATAAAGTTTGTGGGTACAGTTTTACTTAAAAGTACTTCTTCCTTAGTGATTAGAGAATTTTTTTAAATAAAGAACAAAACTCAAAGTTAAGAATTAAAAATATAAGATACAAAAGGCAATAAATAGAAAAATTAATAAAAGAAGTTGAAAAAATTATCTTTGCAAGTCTAAACTGCAATAAACACTCCTGCCAGAATAGATGAAATTGTGATATTAGAGTAAAAAAAATGGAAATAAACTTTTAAAATAGCAAGTTAAAAGTAGAAAAATGTCTTTGTGAGTCCAAAATTTAATAAAAAATGTTGTCTGAATAGAAGAAATTGTGATATTAGAGTAAAAAATGGAAATAAACTTTTAAAATAACAAGTTAAAAGTTGAAAAATGTCTTTGTGAGTCCAAAATTTAATAAAAAATGTTGCCTGAATACAAGAAATTGTGATATTAGAGTTAAAAATAAACCTAAATTTCAGCTAAAGTTGAAGAAACACAGTTTGTGTGTCTAAATTGCCATGCGAACTCTTGCTTGAATCGTTCAAATAGCGTTTTCTGAGTAAAAATACACAAAAATGAGAAATATTGTCTCTAACAGTAAAAACATCTGGTCAATTTTACATGAATCCTGATGTTTATAACCCAATAATCAAATGGTCTGTGGTTCGCAACCCAGAAATAAGGGCAAATAGTGGATGCCATCCACTTTAACTTGTAGATACTGGAACTGAATGTTCCTAGTTCAGCCAAATTCCTTACGGTTTTGGTCAAATAGTCTTTGCAATGTTACGAAAGGCGGCAGAAATACCGCGTAGATTACTTCCACCAAATAAAATTGGAACCTCAAAGAAAATCAATACTCGTGTGTAAAAATTTGGCGACACTTGACTTCCATTCAACTTCGGAAGAAGACCAAGCGAAGGGGACCGTAACAATGGCGCCCCTTTCTTCCCCACGCGTGTCCATGAACGCGCGCGGTTTGAGGGTGCCGATCAATGCAACCACATAACAGGTTCTTCCGTAACAGGTTAATATTATTAACATGGATTCCGCTCGCATACTTCGTTTTCATATAGAATACATCGTTCAATTTCTTCGCCTTTAAAGCGAACATGTGTTATAATATCTTCTACCTCCGATCGAACGCGTCGGCACCGGTTGAATACGGGTAAATCCGGATCCTTAATTATACCAAATATGACTCACCACCGACGCCAAAATGGCCTTAGAATAGGCCGAAAATGTCTTTTGTACATTAATGGAAAAACCATTCATTCCAAGTTCCCACGTGTGCATAAAACACCCCTGACTCATATCCGGCAGAAACGCATATATAATATACAACAATAGTGTTAGAATAGTCCGAAAACGAACTCCACAATAGTGTCTTTTGTACCTTAATGCAAAAACCATTAATTCCAAACTCCAACGTCTGTATAAATCATCTGTGACTCATATCCGGCAGAAACGCATATATAATATACAACAAAAGGTTAGCTTAGGTCAAAAACGGAATACATAATAGTATATTTTGTGCACTAATGGAAAACCATTAATTTCAAACTCACACGTGTGCATGAGTCATCGATGACTCATCTCCTCCTCCACCCCCGACACGTGTCGCCACGTGGCGCTAGATTAAATAACAATAGCGTCACCCCTCGAAAATGAATTAAAAAACCATTAATCATAATTAAAAATGACAGATAATCGATGAAAAACGACGTCAAGTATTTTTGATACTACTCACGGCTACTCTATTTTCCAATATTGCACACGAGGATATTGCTTTATAAACTAGATTATAGATACACTAGAAAATACATATAAGAATAGGGCTTCCACGAAAGAATTGTCTATAAAGATTATCATCTTGTAATCAAAGGGACCTCGGGTCAAATTTCTAGTTGGAAGGGGGTGCCCAGGATTGCTTTTTAAATCTTAGACCTAGTGCAGATGAACGTATGCATGAAGTGAACATGAAAAAAATTACTATTATTTTACGGTGTACCATCATAGACGTAGCTAGAAATTTTGATTTGGATTGGCACAAAGTTAAAAGATGTTGAGAAAAAATTAACGAAATATAATAGATTAAATGGAATTGTGAAAACAAATTTTGGAAAATATATGAGGAAGGAAATGCAAATTTGATACAGGGTGGCGCAAAAAGAATGCATGTTTTTGGAATAAGTGTAACGTCGTTGATTTTGAAGATACAAAACGTTTTATTAACACCAAAAACCATAGTTATGAATGCATTTTGGATTGGTATACAGTGATGATTTAAGTATGGAAAGATAACGTCATTGTTGCTGAACACATCCGAAGCCTGTCCTCAAATTTTCGCATTGTCCTTACCAATCTTTCGTCTGGAAGAGCTGTAATTTCCTCACGAATGGCAACTTTCAGCTCGTCGACTGAACGAGGTTTCCGACTTTTGGTAAACCCACAGAAACAAGTCGCAGACAGACAAATCTGGAGAGCGTGGGGCCAAGAGACATCGCCGAAACTTGATATTATGTGGTGCGGACAGCAACAATGACGTCATTTTTCCGACATCACTTTCCATACTTAAATCATCACTGTACACCTATCCAAACTGAATTTCTTACCGATGGTTTAAGTGTTAATAAAACGTTTGTATCTTGAAAATCAACAACGCTACACTCATTCCAAAAACATGCGTTATTCTTGCGCCACCCTGTACCATAACATAATTTCAAAACCTGCTCCTCTATATGGTAGCGAATGTTGTACTCTTTAACATGATAAAACTAGAATAAATTATTCACAAATTAGATTTTTTGGTCTTTAAGTGGAGTAATCTTACGAGACACAATTAGAAGTGATGAAAACGGAAAAAGTGAAACATGGAAGCAATGCTGGAAGAAATTAAGAAAATCAATATCTTTTGAGGAGGCAAGATAGCCTCTCGCCTCGAAAATTATTAAATTCCAGACAAAAAGGAGAAAGAAATTTAGGAAGACCATATTGCCAATGGAAGGATAAATTTTTGTAGCCGCAGAATTGATTTTGCAAGAGGAAGAAAAAGAAGACAAAGTTAATAGTAAGAAAGATGTTGACTTCAAACTTATATTGACATCAATGTACTAATAACTTATGCAAGGGGTAAATAAACAAAATGAGTGACTTTTTAGTTTCTTAATTCACGTTGGATAATTGGATGAGATAAAAATGATAATAAGAATTAAACTTTTCAAAGTTTTCCTCTGCACCATTTTTCCTCCTTGAAATAATAACACTACTGCCTTTGTTAATGGCCGCGGTGGCTCAGTCGGTAACGCGTCTGACTACCATGCTCAAGGTCCCGGGTTCGATCCCCGGCCGGTTCAAATCCGGGAACTTTTCTAACGATGGAAGCGGCCCCGGCGCCCACCCAGCGTCGAATAACATGGGTACCTGGGGGAAACCCTGGGGGGTAAAGGCGGTCAGGGGCGTGATGCTGATCACATCACCCCCACTCATGACCGGATCAAGAAAGTGTGGGGCGTTACCCCCACACCCCCTATACGCCTTCATGGCGTGGTGCTATGCACAGGGGAACACTTTACCTTTTACCTTTGTTAGAACAAGTGTGCTTCAGTTGCGCAGACAGTTCTTAAAAAAGAACCTTGCCAATAATGAAAGAGAAAATGTCCAAATTAAAGAATGTAATAAAGAAAATAGAATTAACGATTTATTAAAGATTAACTTCGCCATCCTTCATAAAATTACAAAAAATATCTGAAAATTCCATCTTCCCTTGCTCTCCGAATTCTCCGTAAATTATTCTTAGATAAAATTTATTTGGTGGTACCAAAAGTTACGTAGGGAACAACACTCTATTCTTATTACATTTACAACCTTTCCACCTACTGTTCCTAAAATTCTGATTTTAATTTCTACACAAGGTTATTGTAAAGAGGAAAACAAATAACGAGAATATAATCTGTAACTCTACCTATGTGTACCAGCCTCGTCTGTGCAGTCGTTATCACAACATTCTGTCTAGTGAACCGTCATTGGTTGAAAACTTGAATCTAGAGGTAGTTAATTTGTAATTATTGGCTCATTTCTTTCATCAATTCTTCATTCATCTCGTCCCTGTGATTGAACTCAAAGATATAAGCCGATCCCGTGGTGGACTGGTTGGCACAGCGCACTACGACGCCAGGGGTCCCGGGTTCGAATCCTCTTGACCATTGGTATTCTTTTGTGAGTATCTCTTCATCAGTTTTTTCATATCATCACTCATCCTCATCTTCGCGATTAGCCAAAAGTAGCAGAAAAGCGAATTAAAATAAACCAAATAAATTGACCTAAAAAATATAAAAAGGTAAAGTTCTCCCCTGTGCTTAGCACCACGCCATGAAGGCGTATAGGGGGTGTGGGGGTAACGCCCCACACTTTCTTGATCCGGTCATGAGTGGTTATGATGTGATCAGCATCACGCTTCCTAACCGCCTTTATCCCCCAGAGTTTCCCCCAGGTACCCATGTTATTCGACGCTGGGTGGGCGCCGGGGCCGCTTCCAACGTTAGAAAATTTCCCGGATTTGAACCGGCCGGGGATCGAACCCGGGACCTTGAGCATGGTAGTCAGACGCGTTACCGACTGAGCCATCGCGGCCAAATTGAACAACAAAATTGACCTAAATAAAATTAAATATATAAATCGGCGTGGGAAAAACAAGTACAAAGAACCACAGCAATTAAATATTTTTTATTACAATTAAGAGTGTCTTCATTTTTTGTTATTAAACGTGTATTTTCTGATGTGAGTGATGAAGGGACACTCACAAAGATTCCCAGGCAGGGAATCTAATCGGGAAACTTCAGTGGCGAGATGGAAAGCGTTTGGCGTCATCGTAATGCGAAATAATGCAAATACTGTCGATACTTCCATCTATTTTATCCAATCAGTCGTTGATGCAATTTTGAACCATCAGTCGGTAAAATATTCTCGATTTGACAACTGGTTGGTTTCCTACCTTAAACCATTGCATTTTTCGACACCTCCTGATAATTCACAGCTATACGTATATGTGAAATTTGGTGGATTGAAGGTTGCAACATGTTTCTGTATAGCGGAATATTTAACGTCTTGAACGATCTGTCTGTCTTCCAGGGGAAGCCAAAGAATTAATAGCAAATATTGCTACCATGCTAATTTTTTGCTAATAAATAAATAAATATAGAAAGGGGACATTCCTGATTCTTTAAAATTAAATTAAATGCTTTAACTTTATTATATCTTGTGAATGAACAATCTAGATTTAGAAGATTTATTACATATTGTTCGTTTATTTTAACTTTTTTATTTACTTTTGATTTATATTCTGTCCCATCCGTGACACCAAGAAAGAATTAATTTATCCTATAAATGTTACATTTCCCTCTCAACTCCAGCAGAATATTAACAGGTCAATTACCTCCTCTCACCGTCTTAAATAATTTATTTTCCATCATTTGAAAATTCACAGAAATTTAAAAAAATCTCTTATTAAGTAAGGAGTCAGTGTTTTATCTGTTCCACACGTGACACAAAATTGTTCACTTGTAGCTATTCATCTGGGAAAGTATTTTAATGGTAGTTATGTGTAATCAACAGTGTTTAGTTCCATAATTCATTGCACAGAAAATATAAGATGATTTGCTTTATTTTACTTCGCTTTTTCTGCCACTTTTGGATAATTTACGAGGATAAGGATGAGTGAATGAAATTGATGAACCGATGCTCACAAACAACCATGTCCAGGCCGGAATTCGAACCCGAGCGCGATGTGCTAACCACTACGCCACGGGGGTCGGCTTGATTAACTATCAGTAGTATAGTTATTTAATGTCAAAAATGTAGTCTGGGAGTCTGACACGTGACAATGGCATGCCCCAAAATATTATATTCTGTGGAATAAAATGCCCGTAAAGTAATAATTTAGTATGGCATAAATTCTCTCTATTCGTCTAATTAGAAAATTTTGAGACATACAAATGAAAATGTTGTGTAACAAAATTTGATTCAAATGGTAAATCATTACGTTGTTCTAAGTAATATTTCAAGTTTGATTTATATGTTTTATGCAAGCCCTATTTTTATCAAATGAATTTACTACTTCTTAAAGTGTTATTTCTTCATTATTTTATTAAAACTATGAATTTCACAGCTTCATTTGCTCTTTCTATGTACTTTATCATGAACTGTTTTGAGTGGGTGGGCAGAATATTAAAACCGCGTCCAGGATCATTGTTACATTTATTATATAACAATTTTTCCTCTTTATTGCTTTGCTTCTCACGTCTCAGGACGTTAACATCGAAAATTTTAATTGCTCAAAATGCATGTTGAATTATCCTTGTAATAAACCATAAAAAAATTCCACACCAAGTTACGACTATGTAGTTTATGAACGAAAGTGTATCATTAACTTGTCGGAGATGCCCGATTGGTTGTCGAACTCGAATCCACATTAGTAGTTTTAGAAGCGATTAGGAAATTTTTGTGTGATGTAAGTTGAATGTCTTCACATTTCTTTTGATTTAGTGTGAACATGAATTTGAGTAATTAATGACATCATTAAAATTATAATAGACTTATTCTTCAGAATTTGGACATGCCAGGTTCTGATTAAGTGGAACATTTCACGGTTACTCTCTAAGGCAGTGGTTCTCTCAACCTTTTTCAGCCCGGGACCCACCTTCAAGGATATTACACTTTATGGGAACCATAAGCTTTTGGAGTTGCGCCCCCCCCCCCCCCACTTTTTGCCACTTTTGTCCCGACGCTATGCTAAACCTTATCTACTAAGGGAAAGTAAACTCTCCTTACCCCCGCCAGTTTTGGCACCTTGCCCCCTCCTAGATTTGGAACCCAATCTCCGCCACTGCACCTAGTTTATAATCATATTGAGTACTTGAAGAAGTCCTACGCTTTGTTAAGCAAATTACACATACTTCATTCCAGGCAAGTAAACATGCAATTTAAGAAACTAATTTAGTCTAACAAAACACACATACTGAAATTGAGAGATGCCGGTAAAAAGCAATGGTAGATTGCAAATAACAGAAACGCACAACACGGGTTGAAATTAAACTGTTAAAACAATATATCTTAGTAATTTAAATGTAATATGTTTTTAAGACACAGTAAATACATTTTCGAGACCGAGTTCGCGACCCACCAAACGCCCCCTCGAGACCCAGCAGTGGGTCGTGCCCCATAGGTTGAGAAACGATGGCGGTGGCCAACCTTTTTTGGTTTGAGGGGTAATTTACATTTCAAGAATCACTGGCGGTCTACTTAACTTATTAGACCTAACAACGAGAGCCTAAAAAAGGAAGCAAAGGGCCAATTCCATAAAATTGACATTTATTATTGTTTTATGTATTTATTTATTTATTTATTTATTTACTTATTTATTTATTAAATAAGATTTGGCTTCAGTACTGTGGGCCTGGCACCTGTTTTACGCCGTATCTTCCCAGTTCATCATTAGCATCTTTTCATCCTTTTAATGAGAAGGTATTTTTTTAAACATAATTCCTACAATTTTATTCTTTCGTAAACACTCATTTTAACAAAAGTATTTCATTTGTTGTTGGGCATCAGTAAAAAAATTACACAACTATTTTGTACTTTCGATCGACGCCTTGGCCACCACTGATCGTGGAACTCCACATTTTATTGTGAAATAAACGGACTTATTATATTGCTATTTTATGAAATGAACCTTGTGGAGGCGTGCTTCATTGGCTCTTGAGGGGAATGCGTCATTGCCTTTTGGAGGTGATTACGCCATTGGCCTTGAGGGAGAAGGGCACCCCCGATTCTAGATATGCAGTGCAGTTGAAAGTTCCTATTTCTTTCTAAAGAAAATAACACGTTACATTATTTAGAGTGAATTGTGTACGAAACTTGTCAATAATAATAACAATAACAAATTGTTGGTTACTCCGAACGGAGAAGGCAAAGAATATTTACATTTCTTATGGTTATTTAATATGTGATTCAATCCAACAAAGAAAGAAATTGACTGTTACAGCAAAGCTCTTTTCCTGGTACAACAGTTGAAAATACAGAGAATTAAGTAATAAAATGTTTTGTGACTATGCATGATAAAATCCGTATAATATGACAGAGCACCGAGGGCTACCCTAGAGCTAAATGCAACTCCAACTTGTTTCTGTTATGAGAACTACAATACCCCTCATATAACAGCTTTCCCGTTTTGGCAACTCTGAATTAACTCCCGGGAATTTTGGAGCTTGGAGGTGTATCCCAGCACTTGGGAACACACCAAAGCTTTTCTCTTTTCCTTTCCTGGGAACTTTTACCCATAATCCCATTGGGAATGAAAGGAAACCCATTTCTTTCGAACCTCTCTTCTCAGAGAGTGGTCATCCTTAGGGAGAAATCGGATTTCCATAATCGAGCATTTCATCTCGAATTTTCCAGGTGCCGTGACAAAACACACGAGCGCCCCCTGGTCAGCTATTTACGGCAAAGATCCATATTCAAATTGAGGTACGCGCATAGCGAGAACGTAATAATACACCTTGTTAAGGAAAGAAGTACTAATGCAACTTCTGCAGCTTGTAAGATCTTGAAGCCACATTTCCGTACAGTGAAATTAACCTCGTTTGTCATTCATGAATACTATGCAGTATTTTATGAGAAGTCAAAACATTAAGTAATTGCAAAGGGTGCTACTGTAATTACAAGCGTCTATCTCGTTAGCTGTTAAAGTTCCTTATATATTCATAATTTCCCGAAGACGTTGACAAAGCAAGACATAACTTCAAGGATTAAAGAGATGGGGGAGAGAACTACCCTCTGCAAAATTTATAAAATGGAAAACGTAATAATTAATTTACGAGGGTTGTTCAATAAGTATGTTTCGTGAGATCAGGAAATTGACATCATTTTAAGAACCGATAGTTTAAAATTATTTTTCAAAATGGTAAGAGATCATGGTAGAGATTCGTATCTTGATATTCACTGTTGCTGGAAGAATGGCCTAATTTTGTTATGGACACAAAGAAGTACTAGGTGGAGCCAAATCTGTAACTTATTGTAAATAAACAGTCCTAGTGAAAGGAAAACTTTGGCATGAATTAACACTTTCAGGCGGTAGATGGGCTAAAGCTTTTCTTTTCCATATTAAACAATGTTCTGAAAGCTTGTGTTTGATATTTGATTAAAAAACCTTTAAAATATTACACAGAAGGCTGTCTTCAAATTTAGTTCAATATATAGTTAATAAGAGGGCTGTAATGACAGGAAATTAAAAGCTTATCTTTCCTAGTCCAAGATTGTTCAATAAAACTTCCAATGATTTCTCTTCAGACTCTTAGCTTTCTTAACAATTGAGATCTTAAACTCAATTAGAAAATATGTGACATTTTATCTTCAGATTTACTACTCCATATTACCATTGTCGATATTTCGACATTGAGAACTTGAAGAACCTATGTCTTTGTCAAGGAATCATATTACAGGTGTCATTTCGTACAGAATAAACATTTCGTTTTACTAGCCGAAGTAAAACAAAGGTAGACAGATCTTGACCAATCTTGTAAGCCATTGAAATCCAAGCAGCACTCCGTGGCTCCAAAAATAGGAATATAATCCTTTTTCGCAAGAGGCTTTCGTGCAGATGTAAGCCAACAAATAACAGCGCCATCTTGCAGGGATTTCCAGTGACAGATAGGGCAAGCTGATGTAAGCCAGGTTTCTAGGGAAGGGAAGGGTTGCATTCCGTACACCTCGGAGGAAAATCAACAAGAATTACACCCAGGAGATCTCCCCCGAAGTGGAAAGGAAACCGCAAGGAAAGAGGGGGAAAGAGAAAGATCCTGGACCTGCGTGTAATAAATTGGGAAGATTTTGACGACGGGGCCCTTTTGTATCCCCAGCGCTGAACTTCCTTCGGCGCGTCTTTAAAGTATTAAAACTTCTGCCCGGGGAAGACAAATATGAGAAACGCAAAGCTCAGTCTTGGATTCCGCCTAGGATACTTCCAGGAACATTTGCACTGCGAGTTACTCATATTTCACCTTGTCTTTTAAATTATAGTCTCCTTTCTCTACCTTCCAGTGCATGGGATGGCCCGTATAATTTCGTTTTCTTGCGGCTCCTTTCGTACTCTTCCTAGTAGTAGATTGGAGCGAACTTTCAAGAAAATCACTTAGAACTACTGTATTGAATGTCTTAATGTAGGATTTTTTTTTACAGAAATATAATGAACAATATGTCTACTACAGAGTCTACTTAAAATTTTGCATTTCAAAAATTTTGTAATGTTACATAATATAAAAAATGAAATACATGCATTGGCACTATTCACCCTAACATGTCCGGCTAAATAGGGCCACTTGTAAGCTGAATAGGGCCACATATATTTTATGCATATAAACTGCACCAACCATACAAAATCATACATTATAAAATGGCAAGATTTGAATGCTCCTAAGTGCTAATTTTTGGAACATTCCTTTTCTTATGTTCCTGGATTGTTGAGATCGTCCGAAACAGCTCATTCCTGCTCTCACTGCCTGTTCTGCTTTCCTTACTCCATTTCTGCTGTGTTTTACGATTATATTTCCTCATCTGAAATAAAAAGAACGAGAAAAAAGAACGTTACTTTTATTTATCAACGTCAGGCCAATTACATACATTTCACATTTTAATCAGAAAAGTGGCCCTGTTCACCCTGATTGACAATATATAGAAAAATGAGTTGGCAACCCTGATTTGGTTCATTTCCGATAAAGAAGAAATTCATGACAAGTTGTCTCGGTCTTTGTGAAGCTAAGAAAATTAAACTTTCAACAAAACAACAACGCCTAACAAGATTGAATACATGACAGAAATATTAACAATAGGCCATATTTCATAACACTTACCTTCGATTGTTGACGAAAACTGCTGCCCAACACAATCAGCATCCAACGTTTACGAAATCCAACTGCACAATAAACTTGTACAGACTCACAATCAACACACGGTGTGGTGCCGGCTTCGCCTCCTCACTTCTATAAAATGTTAGATTGATTTATGTTGTGAGTGGTCCTATTCATCTGATGGCCCTATTCGCCCCAATCTATATTCAGTCGAGAAATACTAGGACGCAAGTTCTGTTCTTTAGTATACGCGCTGATCATGGACCCTCACGAGAGTAACATATGGACGAATGAACATTGTTGACTTTGCTGCTGAGTACAAATATACAGGGTGATTCACAATTCCTCCGGGGTTTCGAAAGTTTATAGTAGAAGAACTAGAACACATGTAGCAAAAAAAGGTACATATCAGTACATAAAGAATCTCTCCAAGTTTGGTACGTACCTTACAGGTGTTCGATATGTGCACCCCCTGGTGACGCAGGAGAAATTAATCCTGAAATCAAATTCCTTCCACTCACCCGACGGTCTGTTAGTTTTACATCGTACACATAGACACATGAATTTCTTCATATATTTAAGAGGGCAAAGATAAGCGAAGCATAAATACCGCTTTTGTACCGGTTTGCGGGAGGAGGGGGAGGGCAAGATTCTTTTTTAAAATCAATAGTTCGGATCAAAGAATAAGTACACTTGAGTTAACCTGGGTACATCAAAACTTTATTAGCTGGACAAAAAATGCACTATATTGCGGTTGAGTAATTGCACAACATAATACATGGAACTTTTGACTGCACGATTTACAATACTTATTCCCCTAATCCTTTATGGGAGTTTAATATCGTCACACATCTTCACACACACTCACATACATACCTAGGGACGGCTTGAGATAAAATTTGCACTAAGTGCAGCAAGTGCTGTTGTGTGTGTGTAAGCAGTTGAAGTGAGCACTGTGTAGTGTACCACTCTAAAACATATTTACAAAAATGTAGAACAGCGGTCGTGGATCGAAATCCAGGTAGTCGATGGCGAAAATTCACGAGAATGTCACCAAGACTTAATGTGCAGTCTGTAGGAACAATGCATTACGTATCTGACAGTTGCACGATGGTGGCAATATGGGAACTCAGCATGATGCAATTTTCATCATGTTGAATTTGTTCTCACTGACACATCTTACAACCACAAAACACACTTACCAATTGTGCAACCATCAGATACAGCAAGATATCATTGCTACATGCTTCACGTAAGGCTTCATGACATTTTCGTGCATCTTTGCCATGAACCATCTGGATTTTGATCCACAATCGCTGTTCTACCCTTGTTAACATGTTTAAGAGTGGTACACTACAAACTGTTTACTTCAACTACATTAACACACACCAGCACTTGCTGCACCAACCAGTTTTGGTACTCGATGCATCAGCACAGGCTACAACTGACACAGATCACTGCCTGATTGCATAGGTGCGGTGTTATCCCTCTTCCAGACAGTGTTGCCACTTTTCACTTCACAACCCACGTATGTTAATACTTTTTGTACCCATTGTTCGACGAGCTTTTTCAACTTTGTTGCTGTGCACGTACATAGACCACAATTCGCACACATCAACAAGCCTCATTGACTTTGTTGCTGAGAATTAATATATTAATACTTGTATCAAGCATGCAATTGATGCTGAATGTGTTACTTTTCACTTCATTTCTGAAGCTACGTACCAATCACTTACCGTGTATTTTTTTGCTGGTGTCTCTTTTAGAATTCTATATTTAGCTACTACAACTAGCGCAGTTCCAGCTTGCATATTTTATTCTTTCTTTCCGCAAATTCTGCTCATTCTGTTGAAGCAATAGGATTCATTATCCAGGTTGTGTTGCTTCTAATGGAGGTTAATGCCTATAATATTACACACAGAAGCGAAATGTAATGGGTGAACGTAACACAGATTCATTTATTAAAGTAACAAGCATTTTTTTTCATACTACTGTTTGAATGATTAAAGGTCCTGTGGATTCTCATCCACATTGTAATTTGACTCTTTGAAGTGCGTTCTATTCTTTCCAGTACACATTGGAAAAAACTTCTAATTTTCAAGATGGTCGCTTTGGGAGGGATGTTCCCATCGGATAGCCATCTAAATTTTTATTGGAATTTATCAGTCTGTGTTTAGATTGTAAGATTCAGTGGTCAGCTGCAATGAAGTAATCTCTTGGATTGTCTGAAACCTTGCTCCGTAAAATGTTTGTTCAAAACTTTTATATTTAATAGCGTGTAATATCATCTTCAGCGATCTACTTGCTATTTTGTAGTTTTGTGCCTTACATAACAATAAAGGGGCAAGACCCATGGATTCGTTTTGAGGCAATATGAGACTAGTGAAGTTTTTAAGTAAATAACTGCTTTTCTACAAGTAAATATTATATCGCAATTGACTTTCAAATTCTGATCATGTAAACTAAATACCAAAAGTTTATTTCACAAATTAACGTTCTTTCCAAATTTTATGTTTAGGGCTAAATACATATATCTTAATGTTTACTTGTGGCCTCCTCGACGGCCTAGTGGTGGTTTTCGTGAAAACTTGAATTTGTCCGCCATTTTTTCAATATGGCGACCTTAGCGGAGAGGTAATCGATCGTCGGGAACTTTTGAGGTTGTTATTAATGCTATAAAGTAGTTAGGTTCCAAACTTCAGCTTGTTACGAATCAGTTCCTTTATTTTTCCTATTTTTACTGCATTAATTGGATCACAGTGTTGAACATGCCGTAGTACATCATTTATCGAAATTCTTCGACTAATTGTAAAAAATATAAGATCCTGCAAGCTCTGGCTTGAGCTTAATGATGCTGTGTATCCGAGTGTCAACAAGCACACCGAGTTGATTGGATTCTCCAGAGAGTGAGAGGGAGGGAGGGGACTCGTCAGATGAGTAATGATGGAACAAGTCAATATTCTCGCTCCAAGGACCACGTAAATAATTGACGTCGCTGTCGGATTGAAGGGAGAACACTCGGAGAGCAGACAGAGCATAAAATGTACTCGTTGCTTCATCCCTTTCTGCTCTGTCGAGTGTAATGGCCTTCTAAAACGCACTCTCGTCCCTTGAAAAAGCTTAGCTCGTCGACACGAGCGCTGTTATCTGCTCGTTCTCTCCTTAGAACCTCTGGAGCCGGCCAAGTGTAGCACGTGTTGTCAAATTTCTGAAAATTTTCTCACGCCGTCAGCGGAATCGTTTTTCAACATATCAATGAGGGACCGCACTAAGACCTGCACCATGTCAACGATGACTTTCGCTCGCTCATACTCTTTCGAGTTTGTACTCTCGAGCGCAAGAAATCGAATATTTTAATGTAACAATAATCGTAGACACATATGTGTATAATATGCACGTGTATTGTGAGCTGAAACTTGGTAGTTTCAGCCCATAATCATATATTTCATTTTCATTATCACTGTGTATTGGTAAGATAGATTAAACTACATATTAGCATGGAGATGATGATTATGTATACCGCTCGTTTTGCCCGTTCGAGCGTTATTCGCTCGAGAGAAGAACCTCCCAATTCCGTACGCTACCTATCGTCGTTCGTGCGAACTATTTGGCGCTCGAACGAAATCCTCTTGCTCTAGTACTCTAGTGCAGAGGATTGCTTTGCTTTGCTATGAGTCAGCTTAAAGATGGGTAATCTTGCAACGGGGGAACTTTCTCACAACGCTAATTATTTACCCAAGATCCTTGAAACTGCGTTTAACAATCCACAAAACCAGCGCCGGAAGTTCCAGCGGAAGACATGTTGCAGAATGTTAACATCAGAAGTTGGATGGGCTTGTTTCGTCTGGAGAGAACTGCGGTTGCATTGCAAACTATGAGGATCGCCATACCAACTTTCCACTTAAAACTTGCGCTATATTTTATCGAGGAAGGGGAGGCGAGGAGAGAGAAAAACGCAACAACTAGGTTAAAGTCCAAGTTGCTTGTTGCAGGCATAGTTGGCGTTACCAGGGTTTGCTCTAACACCAGATGAACGGGCAGATCAGCCTTATCCCATATCCATGGTAACGGTTGAAGATTTTGCGTGCTATGACGTTTAACCGGCCAAGTGAATGCATCACTTCAATGTGAAGTCACGTGAAATGACAGAACGACAGTCTTGCAGTATGCAGATATTAAACACCAGAACAAGGACAATGTCTAGATGAGGATGTGTACTACAGGCTGTGGAAAAGGAGATGCGATAGCCACTAACGTCGTCAAACGGTTTGGCGGGAACTTTACGTCACATACCATGAAGAAGTAATAGGATCCGAGCTGATTATGTCCTTTGCGATTAGTCCACTCAGAATTAGTTCTCTTCATCAAATGATTTACTAAATCTCATCAATTTACATTGTCGAGTTCATTATTTGTGTTATTTTTGTTTAGGTTCAACATCTTATGCTCATTTCTTTGTTTTCCTTGACACTGTACATCTAGGGTCAAGGGAAATAAGGTGTGATATATACAGTGTACAACTATAGATTGAATTGTATCTTCTCCAAATGTGATGTATAAAGAAACAAACTGCCGGAGAACTAAGTGAGGTGAGTGTACAGTCAACGGCAAAGATAATGGTAAGCAAATTGTCCACCGCTATTTTCATTACTTTTACATTCTACATCCTGTGTTGTTTTAAGGAATGAAACCATGTTGGTTCGAAGCAGACATTGTTCTCTGCTTATTGACGTTTTTTATTTCAATTCATTGTCATCACATTGTGTAATACAGACCGGATGAAAATGGTGGTGGACAATTCGCCTACAGTTTCTTTCGCCATTGGGTGTACAATTTTATATTTCCAGTCCTTCCGGAAATGACTTCCCGACTTTTCGGGATACCGAGCAATCGGGAAATACCGAATGATCGTTTTAAAAAGTCGTTAATTCTCGACGTTTTCTACATTGCAAGTGTCTGGAACTTATCCGAAATTGTTAGTTTTCATTCCAGAAATGCAAAGACAATCACTTAAGGTGAAAATGACGTGTGGAATTTGAGATTTCCAGAGCCTGGGGAAATTTCGGAAATTTCCCGTCCTGAAAATTTCCCGACTAATCGAGAAATGGCTAATATTTCCCGTCCCGAATGTCAGGATTTAAAAAAAATTCCCGTTCCGATCAATAATATTCTGTCCCGCATAACAATAAGTACCTATCGATATTTATTTTCAATTTGTCTGAAGCCACAAAATGTAAATGGGTGGAAATGCTTATTTGTGTACTCGATTTCGCGTGTTCAGTTTCTTGCATGGTTTCCTACCTGCGTAGTGCAACACTAGCGCATAGATTTGGAATTCATTTCATGGATAAATTCACCTCTTACCATCGTTTCGTCATCACGAGTAAACAACGGATTGGCCCAACCTATACTTCTAATAACTTTGGGGCAGATCTGATCCCTTATTTGAATGTTGCCTGAGCTAACAGCCACATGACGCGAATAGGAATGCTATTGCGGTAATGTTAGATTACTTTTCTTCTGTAATCCAGACAATTGCCGTTGTGGTTTAATGGTAACACCGTCGCCTTGTTATCAAGGGTTCCTCGTTCGAACCCCTGGTAGAGATACATTGCACAGTGGTTCAGATCTCAGTTTAAACTATAGGCCCACGGAGGCCATTAGAGGTAAAACGGTAGTGTGTCTGAATACCACGCGGAGAGTAGAGTTACCGTCGGATTGAAAATTATAAATACTAGAGTTTGAACTCCAATTAAAAATTAACCAGTGCACCTACATAAAAACTAGTTATATCAAAATTTAGTTATTCAATTGTGCGTTATTTATTTATTTATATATTTATTCCTTGTTTTGGATGGCGAAGTTAAGGCACAAACCTTTTCTTCCACTTAACCATCTCTATTTTACATTTTATAAATTGATTTTTATAGCTAACTGTTTGCGAAATATATAAAAACCAAAAACCTTAAGATACCAAATAATGAAATATATAAGAACTGAGAACATTAAGATACCAAAAAAACAAAACACAAGAAAAATAAAAGAAAAACACGCAAAAACATAAAAAATAAAAACAAAAAAATACATACACACTAAGAAAAGTAAAAAACAATACACGTAAAACATAAACACACACAAAACAAACATACTCAAATTACAGAAAAAGTCGCTGGGTGTTGGTCCTACAAGTTTACATGAAGGTTTAATTTTATTTCCCTGTTTTCGGTGCTGGTAAGTTGACTCCAGAAGATGATTTTTTAAAATTTTGAATTGAATTGGCCGAGGGAAGAAGAGTTTCTTATGTCATTGGGGAGGTTGTTCCACGCTCTGGTAGCAATGACCGTTAAGGAATTTCAATAAAACGTTGTCTTGTGGGAGGGAATGGCCAGCAGAGAGTTGTCTCTCCAGCGATGTCCGTTGAATCGTGGAAACTGAGAGCTGTCTCGGAGAGTCAGTGCGTACAGTGTTGCCACGTTACACGTACATCTTTACTCCGTTGAATAAAAATCTGTAATAAACCGGTTCGCAATGTGAATTGACAAAGGTAATGGATTTTAAAAACAGATGCAAAGAGCTTCAAAACAAGACCAGGATCGTATTTCTACGGCAACCCAATACTAAGATAAAATTACGTAGATTTCGTAGCGAAAAATATACTCTATGTGATCAGAAGTATCCGGACACACACCTGAAAATAAAGTACAGGTTTGGGCAACCCTCCATGGGGAACACTGGCAGTCAATACAGTGTTGGCCCACCCTTAGCCTTGATGACAGCGTTCACTCTCACAGGCATACTTTCAATCAGGTGCCGGAAGGTTTCCTGAGGAATAGCAACCCAATCCTCGCAGAGCGCCAAAATGAGAAGAGGTATTGATGTGGATCGGTGTGGTCTAGCACGAAGTCGGCATTCCAAAACATCCCAGAGATGTTCTATGGGTTTCAAATCAGGACTCTGCGCAGGCCAGTCCATTAGTGGGACGTTGTTGTCGTCAAACCACTCCCCCAAAAGCCCTGCAGTATGGACGGGTGCTCGGTCGTGTTGAAAGACACAATGGTCATCCCCGAACTGGTCTTAGACGGTAGGCAGCATGAAAGCTGTTAAAATATCAACTTAAGCTTGTGCCGTGACATTGCCATGTAAAGCAACAAGGGGGCCAAGCCCCCTCCAGGAGAAACATGCCCACACTGTAACCCCGCCACCTCCGAATTTCACTGTCGGCGCTATACAGGCTGGTAGATGTCGTTCACCAGGCATTCGCCACACCCACACCCTACCATCGGATCGCCACATTGTGTACTGTGATTCATCACTCCAAACAACGGTTTTCCACTGTTCTATGGTCCAGTTTCGACGCTCCTTGCACCACACGAGGCGGCGTTTTGCATTTGTCTGTGTGATGTTTGACTTATGGGCAGCTGCTCGGCCACGGAAACCAAGTTGCCGCACCTTGCGCCAAACAGTAATGGTGCTTGGAGTAGATCCTGATGCAGTTCGGAATTCCTGTGTGATGGTGGCAATGGATGATTGACGATAATGCTGTACGACCCTCTTCATCACTCGATGGTCTCTGGAGGTCAATATGGGAGGTTGGCCTGCATGCTTTTGGGTTGTACACATCCCTTCACTACAACATTGGAAGCAGTGGACAAAGGGATGTTTAGGAGGGTGGAAATCTCAGACACAGACTTACTACACAAGTGGCACCCAACCAACTGACCACGTTGAAAGTCTGTGAGTTCCTCAAACCATCCCATACTTCTGTCTCACACTGTCTGCAGACTACCGAGTTCGCTGACTATGTGTTCCACGCGGTAGATGGCAGTACTGTGTCGCCCTCTATGATAAACACACGTTTCGCGGTGTGTCCGGATACTTTTGATCACATAGAGTATAATTTTTAATCCGACAATTGATTTCCGGATTGCGTGATTTAAAGTGTAATTTTTTCACAATTTAGCGGCTCTGTGGTTCAGCCAACATCTAATAAATGAACACCTGGGAGATAAAGAGGCCGGAGGGTGGGGCTGATTACAACACCTCTACAATCGCCGTGATCATTAATGTATAGTGCCCTACCAACTTATTTGCCTTCAGGACGCTGTGTAATGAGCACTCGGTAAAATTTAACCGTTAATAATCCTTATTATAAAGTTACTAGTAACAACTTTACATACCATATGATTTAATTAAATTAACTGTTCGTTGTGCTCTGTTACTGGTATTGATTTGAGGCCAAGATTATGTATTATACATATAAATTACGTAGGTTCTATTGGCGGTTAACTTCACTGTGTAAGGAATGGATTTTAACAATTTCTGAATAATATTGAACTATTTCTTAAATATAGCTATTAATACTGCCAATTTATTTAAAAATTAAGAGGTCAAATTTTAATAAATTATTCCATACCTGCGTATTCACATACAATTGAAAAATTATCACTATTCTTAATTCGTCATGCCTAACGAACAAATATTCCTTTTCTGATTCAAGGTTTATGTTTCAGCAAAGGAATATTTCTGTACAGCGTATGCTAAGTGCAATATTTCACGTTGAAAAAATTCGTCGGACTTATTTAAATACCCGTTCCCATGAAAACGACTAACAGAAATAAACTGGAGACCTGATTCAACAATATCCACGGACGACATTTCGTTCCGTTATTTCATCCGTCTCACCAATTGATCATTTATTCTCATCGGGCCGATTAACCTAAACCTCGAAAGGAAGAAAATCGACGTCGAGTGATTGAAAATGCAGAAAATATGTCTCTGTACTTAATGGAGGGTGCAGCACTGGATATAGCTAATTGTTGCGTCAAAGGCAGTGATATAGTCTTCATTCTACACGCAGACTATTTACACACGCAGATAACATGCATAATAAACCTTTTCGAGCAAGGCCTCATCTCCAGGAAAATATCAACTCTGGGCAAAACCCGCACCTATTAACCTGTTGGGTGAGATGAGGCAAAGCAAAATCGATAATAAACCTTTTCCTGCTTCTTCAAAAATAGGCAATAGTTAGGCTGGAGGGTTCAATGAACAAATCGATCTCTAACTACGCACTGGTAATGATCAGGCTGGAAAGTTCATACGAACTAATCAGTAACATACTTGTACTCCACACGCTGATAACGTAATCTACTTATGTAAACAACATGGCAAAAGGTGATGACTTAGCAAAGGGCCTGTAAAGGTAGAATAATATTATACTGCGCATCAGTAGCTGATGTGTGAGGATCTTTGCGTACTATTCCCTACAATTGCGAACAATTTATCACCGAGGTAAAAAAAACGCAATGTAGGAAATATTCTAGTGTTTTATGACAAAACTACTTTTGTCCCACTACTGCCATCTGTTGTCTTTCTTTCCTTACAATTTAGCTTTTCTCACAGGCGATGATAGAAAGAGGAGAAATTGTATTGTAAATAGGATTCTTGTCAGTTCATTAAGAACCAAATATAGTTTAAAATGTCACTTTCCTTACATTACAGCCTTGAAAATTAATTTTAATAAGCAAAATGTAACTGTGCACCTACATTACGCAGAGAAAGACGTAACTTTCTTGATGTTTGTTGGTACATAATGTTAGTTGGTACATAAGGGCAGGGCATGCACAGTTGGTTGTCAGTCACTCATTGTTGTCAGTCACTCATTGTTGTTTCTTCAGGTGTTTCTTCGGAGCGTGATATTGCAAAGCGCGGAACTGCATTAGCAATGGTTTTGTTACTCGAAGCTCGTGTGTTTTTGGTGGAACAAGTCTTTACTGCATTAGCAATGGTTCGTGTGTTTTTGTTTTGACTGTTCACGTAACCGGATAGATGAAACCAGGCCTCATCTGAGGAAAATGTGACGTCGAGAATATCCTCTCCATTGACAGCAATAAAGTCTCTGAACCACTGGCAATACTCAACACGGTTGTCGTGGTCCCTTTCTTGCAGATTTTACACTACTGTTATTTTGTAGGGGTGTAAATGTAAGTGCTTTTTCAGTGCGGTTCTTGCGCTGCCTTACGATACACTTACTTGCTGTGACCATGGGCGTCCGGAAGGGGGGAAAGGGGAGCCGTGGCCCCCCTGGGAAAATAAAAGTCAACCAAAAAATATGTATTTCACACATATAATTTCAATTTAGCCACAATAATATGCAACGTCCCCCGGTAGTAGTGCAGGTTGGGGAGTTCTGCGCCATCTATTGAGGATCGCCTTAATGGATTTCTCTCGTAAGGCAAAATCCTCACAAGAGGGCGCAGTGTTGCCAACTCCTTACTCGAAAAAATCACCAAGGTTTTTGGGGTAACCTAACCTAAAGCAAGAAGCTGGCAATTTTTGCCCGCAGTGTTGCCAACACTGCGCCCGAAAGTAAAGCTCGGTGGGGCTTGCCTTAATGGATTTCTCTCGTAAGGCAAAATCCTCACAAGAGGGCGCAGTGTTGCCAACTCCTTACTCGAAAAAATCACCAAGGTTTTTGGGGTAACCTAACCTAAAGCAAGAAGCTGGCAATTTTTGCTCGCAGTGTTGCCAACACTGCGCCCGAAAGTAAAGCTCGGTGGGGCTTGCCTTAATGGTTTGCTCTTGTAAGGCATAAACCCCCCCCCTATTTTCGGACACAGTATTACCAACATTTTACTCGAAAAAAATCACCAAGGTTTTTTTGTCTAACCTAACCTAAAGCAAGGAGCTGGCAACCTTGCTTGAGGCTTGCCTTACAGTGCATAAAACAAGGTTGCCAACCTACTGGTACTTTTACCATGGCCTTTTACAAAAAAAAAAGAGAGAGAGGAGAGAGAGAGAGGGAAGAGTTAAACAACCGACAGCCTACCTACAGCCTTTTTTTGTCTAACCTAACCTAAAGCAAGGAGCTGGCAACTTTGCTTGAGGCTTGCCTTACAGTGCATAAAGCAATTTTTGCTACCCGAAAAAATCACCAAGGTTTTTGGGGTAACCTAACCTAAAGCAAGGAGCTGGCAATTTTTTTCTCGCAGTATTGCCAACACTGCGCCCGAAAGTAAAGCTCGGTGGGGCTTGCCTTAATGGTTTGCTCTTGTAAGGCATAAACCCCCCCTCTCTATTTTCGGACACAGTATTACCAACATTTTACTCGAAAAAAATCACCAAGGTTTTTTTTGTCTAACCTAACCTAAAGCAAGGAGCTGGCAATCTTGCTTAAGGCTTGCCTTACAGTGCATAAAACAAGGTTGCCAACCTACTGGTACTTTTACCATAGCCTTTTACAAAAAAAAAAGAGAGAGGGGAGAGAGAGAGAGGGAAGAGTTAAACAACCGACAGCCTACCTACAGCCTTTTATTTTGTCTAAGCTAACCTAAAGCAAGGAGCTGGCAACTTTGCTTGAGGCTTGCCTTACAGTGCATAAAGCAATTTTTGCCAACCTACATATACTAAACAAGAAGAGCCGGCACTGCCGTAAAAGAGAAAAAGATGGATGGATGGCAACACTGCACGGGTTCAACGCCAGAAAGTGAAGATCGTCTTAATGGTTTTCTCTTGTAAGGCATGAGCTCCATTTTCTCGCAGTGTTGCCAACTCCTACCTACACCTTTTTTTTACTTGGCAAGGGCTAGAGAGAGAGAAAAACCTATAGCTGGCAACAGTAATGAGCGAATGCGCCATATCGTAATTTTCCAAATCCGGCAATGTTTGTATATCGTGACCTTTGTAAACCTCTCTCTCTCTCGGGGGAACGATGTGCCACACACACACACACACACACACACACACACACACACACATACACGCGCGCGCGCGTATGTATTGTAACCCAAACAAACAAACAAACAAAATAATAATAATTGTTGTTTTTTAGGATTCCTGGCCCCCATAACCCCGCCAGGAGTGCGTGGTGCTCAACCAAAAAAGTAAAGGTTTTCCCGTACGGCCTTCGAACGTAAAATTGATTGACGTGGGGGGGCGAATCTCTTTGGGGATGTTTTTCAATTTGTATATTTACCCGTGCATACTATTTATTATTAATTTAGCCGTGTTCTGTTTGGCATCTATTTCGAGCAGTTTGCCCGGCGGTAAAGTCTTATTGTTTTTAAATTTTTTGATTTTTTTACGCAAGGCCATGATCTTGCGTATGCACGTGGCGTTTAGCGTGTCCTGTGAGAAATACACGTGAAGATCAGCTTCCGTGCAACCGGCTGGATTCGTGACGCCGCGATAAACATTAACTTCCGTGCCGGGCGCTTGAAAAAAACTATTTTTTATTGCGAATAACATAAAAGCGATAAACATTAACTTCCGTGCCGGGCGGAACGGACGTTCCAGTTACATTTGACATGTTTGACTAATCGCGAATCAACGTACGGAAGCCGTTGAAAGGGGGGAGGCCGGCTGCGACCATGATGCTCGGGTAGAGTGACGTAAAGTCCAATGTCAAAATAATCTCATTCTCTGTTCTGTTTTTGAGTGCCACGTTCATGTGAGGGTTACGGTGTACGTAACCCCCGACCAGCTTGTGATGATACTCGAGATGCTGCCGTGGGAAACACAAACATTGCTTGTTCTGCAACGCTTCGCTGAAATAGTAATGCGAGAGATGCCAGTTGAGTTTGTGCCCTCGAACCTGGTCCGCTCGCAACACGCTCTGGCAGCACAATTTGGGTCGCCCTAAACTCAGAGGCCTAGTGAGTTGGCAATACTGACACGACCTAGTTTTTGCTTATATTGTCACCGCAACCAAATGCGACGACGGGTGGAGAGAAGAGAGAGGGGGGAGATGACTTTCGTTTTCTGTGGAAACTTCTGTAGAGAAGAGTAATGTTTTTTTTTGCAACTGCACGCGATTATACAACTGTTTTGTGTGTGTTAAATTGCTAGCAGCTTTTTGTAGGTAAGTTTTTTTTTTTGTTATTTTTCTTGCATGTGTGTGTAATAATTGCGAGTTGCGTTAGTGAACAGGAAGTGGTGTTTTGATTAAACATCGAAATTTACGCTAAACAAAAAAAAATATGAGCATACATAACGTGCGCTTGAAAAAACTATTTTTTATTGCGAATAACATAAAAGCGAGGTAACAATCGGAGGGAGGGGAAGGGGACGATGATCATAATTATGCTAGTTTACTCATGGTGGATGGTATTGACGCACGCGTGTACTTTGGGTTGGATTTGTTGTTTTAAGTCTACTTTATGCACAGTAATGTTAATCGAAACTGGACCTACAGTAAAATCCGCCGGGTATCGAACTTGGCGTTTTAAATTATACAAGTACACAGGGGGAAACTTTATTTTTTTAATTTGTTGATACTCTGGTTTGGATTTGTTTTTTTATGTCTACTTTATGCACAGTAAAACTAATCGAAACTGGACCTACAGTCACCAAAAAAAAATCGACAAGGGGGGAGATTTTTCGATAACTCTTTTACTGTTTCCAACGTACTTAGGTTTTTTGATAGACGACAACGACGGAGTCATCAATGAGTAAACATCTGTGAACTCGGTGAACAAGTCAATTTTTTTTCAGTACGTCAATATTTTTTTTCTTATTTCTTAGTGAATGGGTTATGGATGACTTGCAACGACGAAGGCCTTCTAGCAACATGTACTTAGCTTATGCCTCTTCCACCGAACATTCAACACAAGAGGGCTGTGTTAAATATACAGAACAGCGATAACAAGTGTTTTTTTTTGTGTATATTGGCTGCACTGCATCCTGTTTATTGCAAAAATAATCCACAGTAAATTGGATATTACAAACAATACGAGTCCGAGTTTTGAAAGTGTAATGTCTGGCATCGAATACCCGGTGACTATTTCTGATACATCAAAATTCGAAACACGAACACAAGATGCAGAAGGAAAACACTTAATCATCAACGTGTATTCCTATACGTTGGATAAACATGTTGTGCATCCCCGTCAGAATAAGCGATGTCGACGATGATGATGCTCGTGTGATTAATCTTCTTCTAATTTCAAACGACAGTGTTCACCATTACTGTCTCAGGAATATTATGCTTTTTTTTCTCTATAAAAAAGAGAGATTTGTGTTGATTGTTTGGTTAAAAAGAATTTCCTAATTATTTGTTTTTTGTCACAAGAATTGTTTGAATTTCAAACATTCCTAAGTGTTTGCTTAAAGATTGATGCATTAACCTGTTAAGAATGTCATATTAATAATACCGGCTCGGAAATGTTATGTTCTTTTCCTCTATAGAAGGTCATATAAATGTGCTAATTGGTTGGTTAAGGGGGATTTTTTGATTAGTAAATTGAGGTTATAAATACGTACGTATAAAGGTTTTGCTAATATGGAATGCTAAAGCTTAGTACTTGGCTTTCTCAGAGATTCGAATTCTATTAGGTTAAACAGCATAGAAATTTCACAGCAAGAATTCTCATATTTACTGACGATATTCTTAACAACCTGTGTTTTGATTCCACTACAAAAACTGTATACAAAATATGCAGTCCCTAGAATAAAATGGATGAGGCTTATGAACCTCGACCTATACAGTTGTACAATCTGGCAATGAATAGATGTTGTTTTTTTATTAAGTATAGCAGAGTGTTTTCGCTTATTTTAATATCAGGCAACAATGTTAGAAAGTGGCCCCAAGAATAAAATTTAAAATCACTAATGTGATATGAACTTTTTTACTTGTGTGTATTTGAATATGAAAGTAAAATATTTTGAATAATTGAGGGGGACAATCACAAGTAAGCTTGCAATGGTATTGGGAGGTGTCACGAGTTCAAATTTTAGACGATTTCTGTTAATCTGCTAAGGCGATATCAGTACGAAAAAATTTGTAAAAAAAAAAAGAGGCTAATGGCAACGATGAGGATGAATAATGATAATTATGATGAAATTGATGTGTAACACTTAGAAAACAAAAACTTCAAAGTGTATTGCACCAACAGCTACAATTGTCCCCCTCTCCTTAAAATACAAGGTAGTTAACAGAGGTGTGTATATTTGTTGGTTTACGAGTCTGAGGGCTTAAGTTAGTATATTCACTATAGCTATACATATTAAAAAATGAAATGACCTGAGCAATAAAATATAACAATACCGATTCTGGCTTTTTTGTCGGATGACGTAGTGGTAACGTTTGTTGCAATCACACCTCTGATGGTGTATAAAACTTAAATGTTTTGCATAACATGAAATATTGTTAATGGGAATGTGTTGTTTCTAATGTTAAATATAGAAAGCAGATAACAAGAAAAAAGAAGAAAAGAAATAATGTTGCAGGTAGATACGGAGCCTCAGCCCAAACACATATATGATCAGACAGGATGTCAACGATGCATTCATAACTAACATGTGATTATTCAAAAATTGAAATAGTACAGTAAAAAACAACAAACTAAGTAACTCTCTATGGTTTTTTTTAAACCGGCACGAATGGAAGGAATAAAGGAGATTTTTACAGGAATCTTGTTGGGAAACCTGATGGTAAAGGACCAAAACGAACATGGAGATGAATCTAAAAGAAATCTGTAAAGATTGGAATAGAATATATATAAATTTTGCTCAGGATAAGTACAAATTGAACTGTAACTACGAATTTTCAGAATCAAGAGTGCTAGAGAATTAATTAATTAATTAATATTTAATATAATGAAGGTAGTAATATAGTATTCTTATTGAGAAGAGAATTTCTAAAAAACTTATTTTTCCTCATACGTTTACTAATAGCAGTTACATTTGACATGTTTGACTAATCGCGAATCAACGTACGGAAGCCGTTGGAAGCAGTTTGAAGACTGAAATGGCTATGGAAGGACACTTATTATAATGTTAATATCTTAGTATAATGTTTTGAGAATTGCTTCTCGATAATGTTTGGTATATAATTTAATCTGTTGTTAGATAAAATACATAATTATCAGAATTTAAGGATGGAAAATATGAAGAGCGAATGAATGATACGTTTGACTAATCGTGAAGATAAGTATCACAGTACGTTTTATCGTTTCTTATATAAACGTTGAAACGTTTAAGAACGTATAAGAACGTTTACTGAAACGTTTCAACGACAATGATACTGACATAATTGATGAATGTGTACTGACAAAAAAAAAACAAAAAAAAAACATGATGTAGCGCGCTGTGCCCCGATAACATAGAGCTAACAACGTCGCCTTGTAATGAAGGGGCACTGGGATCGATACCCGGTGGAGGGACATAGTGGCTCGAATCCCATTTTAGGTAGGGTTTAAACTGTAGGTTTATTTTCGATAGCGTATTGTTGAGTCTTAAATCCACCAAAAGTCCATAACAAAAGGCATTGTTTCAACGTATGTTGAATGTATAATTGCAATTAATTGTGATAAATTAATCCTTGAGTAAATATAAATTTGTAATTCTGTTTAACAATAAGATACTTCACTTTACTTTACATCTATTCACTACAGCATAAAAATAAAACTTGAAAATTCATTTCCAAATGACCAATCTCTTATTCATATCTTTTAAGTATGTGAGTGTGTGTGTTTTCTGAAATCTGGCAAAGTAGGACTAATACGAGGGTCACTATTTATATCTTGAGCCTAACAAAAGCAGTTTTTCCAATCTTCTTGAGACACCTACATAATATGGTTTTTGAACGCATCAACTGCGTCTTCCGCCGACATTCGGGAACAAGAAGAAGTCATTGGGTGCCAAATCAGGACTGTACGGCGGATGACCCATCAATTCGATTTTTTGACTGTTCATAAAGTCGGTTGTTAGACGAGATGTGTGACAGCTGGCATTGTCTTGATGAAGAATGATCCGACGGCGTTTGTTTGTTTTCCGTATTTGACCGAAGACCTCTGGCAAACAAATTGTTGTGTACCATTCAAAGTTGACCGTTCTACGTTCCTCTAAAGGCACAGTTGCCACATGACCAGTTTTCCCAAAAAAAACAGGCGGCCATTTGTTTCGATGTGCTTCGAGCGCGAACAACTTTTGTTGGATTGGGTTCATCTTGAAACACCCA
Organism: Lepisma saccharinum; assembly: GCF_977018435.1. Taxonomy (NCBI): domain Eukaryota; kingdom Metazoa; phylum Arthropoda; class Insecta; order Zygentoma; family Lepismatidae; genus Lepisma; species Lepisma saccharinum. Next base: position 14,041,758 of record NC_139232.1, on the reverse strand, counting down.
TACAGTCGACTGCTGTTTACGTTCCGGCTCATATGCATATATTCATGATTCGTCACCTGTTACAATCTTATATACGTCTTTTGAAGCACCACGATTGTATTTATTGAGCATATGTTTGCACCAATTGTCGCGAGCGTCTTTTTGAGTTTTTGTCAAATTGTGTGGGATCCAACGAGAACATACCTTTCTCACAGCTAAATGATCATGTAATATTTTATATATGCTGGTGGAACTAATGCCTATGGTTGTTTTAATCTCACAGTATGTCACATGACGATCTTGCAGTATTAGGTTTTGCACAGCATCAATGTTTTCTTGGACAACAACTGATTTTGGACGACCTTCGCAAATCTCGTCGGTGAGCGAATGGCGGCCATGATTAAATTCGTTATACCAGCGTTTCACAATGGCAAAGGATGCGGCTTCATCGCCAAATGTGGAAGTAAGTTGATCGATGCACTCTTGTCTTGATAATCCACGTCAAAAATCGTAAAAAATCATCGCAAGAAAATGTTCTCGACTTAATTACATTTTATTGTTGTCGCGCAATCTCCAAGGGAACATAAACAACACAAATCAAGCTATTGAAAAAACATTTGAAGTACGTTATGGTCAATAATGCCAGACGATTCCGTGCAAACATCAAATCGGGCCTAACTTCAATCAGTGTTGCCAAGGCTCAAAATATAAATAGTGGCCCTCGTAATGTATTCACTTCATAAGTGTCTATTACATAACAGAAAGCATCATTGGGTATTCAATATCAGACGAATAGCGAATTCCATGGGAATTTTTCTGCGAGTTCGTGGATGTGAGTTCAGCTCTCAACGACAAATGGTTTTGGTTTGACCCGCGTTAATGTCATTGGTGTTTCCTTTGTGTTTGTTTCTATATCACAGTATTTTTCTTCCTATAGTTTCGGTGTCCTATTTTTTTACCAACTTATGTAAGATTTGTTTAAAATTAAGGATCATGATAAATATACGATGAAAGGCAAGGCAAAGTTAATAACCCGGAAAAGACAAATTGAAACTTATACTGTACTTAGTTGAAAGGACAATTGGTCATTCTTTATTACAATTATAGAAATAACTTGATCGAAATACTTGGTTTTCTTTTACATACATTTTTGTAATTTTTTTTGTGCACCTTTCCATTCCTACGTGAACAGGTAGCCTAAAAATAAAAACTCGGCATGATTTTCTTCAATTCATTATTACAGTATAGATCTTCCATGATTCTCGTGGCTTATGATGCATAGAACTAACAATTAAGGATTTTTCTTTGTTGTTCTTGTATATTGATTTAACAAATCTAGTCACCTTATAATTCCATTAACTAAAACTGGTTGGAATGATTTCTCCATTCGCATGGACGTCCGGAAGGGAGGGGCCAAGCGGGGCCACGCCACCCGGAAATGAAAGTCAATGAAAAAGTACATATTTCACGCATATAATTTCATTTCAGTCTTAGTAATATATGTTAATTATTGTAAGGGCGTTGCAGGAACATGATAACGTGAAACTGAAGAATTTTTTTAAAGGGAGTAATACTATTTTTTTGGGGTGTTTCTGCCTCATTATTATTGTCCCCCCTCGCTTAGAAAAATGCCATGCTTGTCCCTTCCTGGAAAAAATCGTGAAGACGTCCATGTATCAGCGGCGTTAAAAAAAATCATTAAATGTCCATATATCACCGTTGACCAGTGGCGTACGGTGCTAAATCAGGCAGGGGAACAGGTGACCTGCACTTGCCCATCCTTCCCATACCTGTCGTAATAAAATACAGTAGACCAAGTATAATTCAACCCTTACTAAAATGAACCAAATAAATATACGATACATATGTTACAAATTGTCAGAAGTGACATACATGAAGCACGTTAAAATTATGACAATAACGTTGTTAAAGCAAATATGATATAATGTAAACAAAATTTTAAAACAAAATTCTTGATGCACAACAATGAAAAAATAATGGAAGCAATTTATGAGTGATCAGAGGGAAAGAAATGTTTTGTCGAAACCTGTTTCATCTCTCCATTTGTAGATTAAGTTGACATTTTTTTTTTTGTAGAGTTGAGTATTGTTGTAATTCAAACGTCCTCAATGCAATAATAACATTCAGATGGCCGAGTTTTTTCATGCTAGATTTGTAGAAATTGTGATAAAACCCGAACTGTTCCAAACTCCCTTTTCAGGAACAAACAAGGCAACAACAATTTGCCGCTGGAAGAGAATCCAGTTAATCATTTTACAGAGTTCTAGTAAATTGTTAAAAAATGCCTTGTGTATGATTTCGTTTTAGTTTTTAATCCAGTTAGGATAAGTGTTGGTTTGCTGTCTTGTGTCTTTTCTGTAAAGTTCAATGAACTAAAAGCTTTCCTCTTCAGCCGGTCGATCATTCAACTAGAAGAGGTGAGACAAGAAACTCTCTCACCCGTGTGCTGGGTCGGAAACGCCCCATAAAACACGACCTCGCCGAAAAATCAAGAGTGATATAGACGAGTTCGATAAGTGTGTTGTTAGGCGTGTTGTGCACGAATTTCACATTACGGATGGAGAAAGGCCAACGTTAGAAGGTATCCGAAGGGTTTTGAAACAAAGAATAGGGTTCGAAGGCAGTGTCTGGTGTGTGCGCAAGATAATACGTGATCTAGGGTTTAAGTGGAAAAAAGCAGAAAATAATAGACAACTGCTTATAGAAAAGGACGAAATAAGAAGTTTACGTTCATCTTACCTCAAAGCCATAAAAATCTTTCGTCGACAAGGGCGACCCATTGTTTACGTTGACGAGACTCATTTTCACAGCTCGACAACAAAGAAAGAAGCTTGGATGGAACCGCGGCTGGCGTCAAAGCACCGGTGTCTAAAGGGCAACGTGTAATTGTTGTCCATGCTGGCGGCGAAGAGGGTTTTGTTCCAGGTGCACTGTTAACGTTCAAATCTGGAAAGTCTTCTGGCGATTACCACCATGATATGAATGCCCAAAATTTTGAGAAGTGGCTACGAGAGAAGTTGATCCCAAATTTGACACCAAACAGTGTGGTTGTTGTTGACAACGCCTCATACCATAACGTACAAATAAATCCTGCACCTTCTTCCTCCTCCCGAAAAGATACTATGATTCAGTGGCTAGTTCAAAACAACATCCCCTTTGACGCACACATGTTCAAATCAGAATTGTATTCGTTGGTGAAACTTAACAAACCCCGTTTGAAGATGTTCAAAATTGATTCCATCTTAGCAGAATACGGTCATTCTGTTGTACGTTTACCGCCATACCACCCAGATCTTAACCCGATAGAACTGATATGGACAGACATGAAACAATACATTTCGAAAAAGAACGTGAAGTTTACTGTGGAATCAGCTACTAATTTGTGCACAGAATTTGTAGCCACGTTACCACTTTCAGCGTGGGAAAAAGTGTCAAATCACGTTAAAAATATTGAGGATAAATATCTCAAGGCAGAACCGTTAATCGATAGTGCAACAGAGACTCATTATCAATATTGCCGACGACAGTGATTCTGACGTTGATAGTCCCTTGGAAGATGATAGCTCCTTGGAAGATCATCCCATCAACGAGGATGACATGAGTGGCATAGAAGACATAACCGATAGCGACTAAACTTTATAGTGCAGGTATGCTCTATCTTAATTCACTATCTTAACATCTCACTTCTTGCGTATTTTTTTTTACTGTAAAAACCTATTTTTTTGATGAACTTCAATTTCTTGCTTACTTTTCTTCTCGTTCTGCGTAGACAGTTTGGCCCGTATGCACTGCCAACCCTGCTTCCGTGCATCCCTCCCCTACGTACGGCTTGGGCGTGAGGTCGCGAGGAGTTTTTTTTTTTTTTTTTTTTTTGTCAGTACACATTCATCAATTATGTCAGTATCATTGTCGTTGAAACGTTTCAGTAAACGTTCTTGTACGTTCTTAAACGTTTCAACGTTTATATAAGAAACGATAAAACGTACTGTGATACTTATCTTCACGATTAGTCAAACGTATCATTCATTCGCTCTTCATATTTTCCATCCTTAAATTCTGATAATTATGTATTTTATCTAACAACAGATTAAATTATATACCAAACATTATCGAGAAGCAATTCTCAAAACATTATACTAAGATATTAACATTATAATAAGTGTCCTTCCATAGCCATTTCAGTCTTCAAACTGCTTCCAACGGCTTCCGTACGTTGATTCGCGATTAGTCAAACATGTCAAATGTAACTGCTATTAGTAAACGTATGAGGAAAAATAAGTTTTTTAGAAATTCTCTTCTCAATAAGAATACTATATTACTACCTTCATTATATTAAATATTAATTAATTAATTAATTCTCTAGCACTCTTGATTCTGAAAATTCGTAGTTACAGTTCAATTTGTACTTATCCTAAGCAAAATTTATATATATTCTATTCCAATCTTTACAGATTTCTTTTAGATTCATCTCCATGTTCGTTTTGGTCCTTTACCATCAGGTTTCCCAACAAGATTCCTGTAAAAATCTCCTTTATTCCTTCCATTCGTGCCGGTTTAAAAAAAACCATAGAGAGTTAGTTAGTTAGTTGTTTTTTACTGTACTATTTCAATTTTTGAATAATCACATGTTAGTTATGAATGCATCGTTGACATCCTGTCTGATCATATATGTGTTTGGGCTGAGGCTCCGTATCTACTTGCAACATTATTTCTTTTCTTCTTTTTTCTTGTTATCTGCTTTCTATATTTAACATTAGAAACAACACATTCCCATTAACAATATTTCATGTTATGCAAAACATTTAAGTTTTATACACCATCAGAGGTGTGATTGCAACAAACGTTACCACTACGTCATCCGACAAAAAAGCCAGAATCGGTATTGTTATATTTTATTGCTCAGGTCATTTCATTTTTTAATATGTATAGCTATAGTGAATATACTAACTTAAGCCCTCAGACTCGTAAACCAACAAATATACACACCTCTGTTAACTACCTTGTATTTTAAGGAGAGGGGGACAATTGTAGCTGTTGGTGCAATACACTTTGAAGTTTTTGTTTTCTAAGTGTTACACATCAATTTCATCATAATTATCATTATTCATCCTCATCGTTGCCATTAGCCTCTTTTTTTTTTACAAATTTTTTCGTACTGATATCGCCTTAGCAGATTAACAGAAATCGTCTAAAATTTGAACTCGTGACACCTCCCAATACCATTGCAAGCTTACTTGTGATTGTCCCCCTCAATTATTCAAAATATTTTACTTTCATATTCAAATACACACAAGTAAAAAAGTTCATATCACATTAGTGATTTTAAATTTTATTCTTGGGGCCACTTTCTAACATTGTTGCCTGATATTAAAATAAGCGAAAACACTCTGCTATACTTAATAAAAAAACAACATCTATTCATTGCCAGATTGTACAACTGTATAGGTCGAGGTTCATAAGCCTCATCCATTTTATTCTAGGGACTGCATATTTTGTATACAGTTTTTGTAGTGGAATCAAAACACAGGTTGTTAAGAATATCGTCAGTAAATATGAGAATTCTTGCTGTGAAATTTCTATGCTGTTTAACCTAATAGAATTCGAATCTCTGAGAAAGCCAAGTACTAAGCTTTAGCATTCCATATTAGCAAAACCTTTATACGTACGTATTTATAACCTCAATTTACTAATCAAAAAATCCCCCTTAACCAACCAATTAGCACATTTATATGACCTTCTATAGAGGAAAAGAACATAACATTTCCGAGCCGGTATTATTAATATGACATTCTTAACAGGTTAATGCATCAATCTTTAAGCAAACACTTAGGAATGTTTGAAATTCAAACAATTCTTGTGACAAAAAACAAATAATTAGGAAATTCTTTTTAACCAAACAATCAACACAAATCTCTCTTTTTTATAGAGAAAAAAAAGCATAATATTCCTGAGACAGTAATGGTGAACACTGTCGTTTGAAATTAGAAGAAGATTAATCACACGAGCATCATCATCGTCGACATCGCTTATTCTGACGGGGATGCACAACATGTTTATCCAACGTATAGGAATACACGTTGATGATTAAGTGTTTTCCTTCTGCATCTTGTGTTCGTGTTTCGAATTTTGATGTATCAGAAATAGTCACCGGGTATTCGATGCCAGACATTACACTTTCAAAACTCGGACTCGTATTGTTTGTAATATCCAATTTACTGTGGATTATTTTTGCAATAAACAGGATGCAGTGCAGCCAATATACACAAAAAAAAACACTTGTTATCGCTGTTCTGTATATTTAACACAGCCCTCTTGTGTTGAATGTTCGGTGGAAGAGGCATAAGCTAAGTACATGTTGCTAGAAGGCCTTCGTCGTTGCAAGTCATCCATAACCCATTCACTAAGAAATAAGAAAAAAAATATTGACGTACTGAAAAAAAATTGACTTGTTCACCGAGTTCACAGATGTTTACTCATTGATGACTCCGTCGTTGTCGTCTATCAAAAAACCTAAGTACGTTGGAAACAGTAAAAGAGTTATCGAAAAATCTCCCCCTTGTCGATTTTTTTTTGGTGACTGTAGGTCCAGTTTCGATTAGTTTTACTGTGCATAAAGTAGACATAAAAAAACAAATCCAAACCAGAGTATCAACAAATTAAAAAAATAAAGTTTCCCCCTGTGTACTTGTATAATTTAAAACGCCAAGTTCGATACCCGGCGGATTTTACTGTAGGTCCAGTTTCGATTAACATTACTGTGCATAAAGTAGACTTAAAACAACAAATCCAACCCAAAGTACACGCGTGCGTCAATACCATCCACCATGAGTAAACTAGCATAATTATGATCATCGTCCCCTTCCCCTCCCTCCGATTGTTACCTCGCTTTTATGTTATTCGCAATAAAAAATAGTTTTTTCAAGCGCACGTTATGTATGCTCATATTTTTTTTTGTTTAGCGTAAATTTCGATGTTTAATCAAAACACCACTTCCTGTTCACTAACGCAACTCGCAATTATTACACACACATGCAAGAAAAATAACAAAAAAAAAAACTTACCTACAAAAAGCTGCTAGCAATTTAACACACACAAAACAGTTGTATAATCGCGTGCAGTTGCAAAAAAAAACATTACTCTTCTCTACAGAAGTTTCCACAGAAAACGAAAGTCATCTCCCCCCTCTCTCTTCTCTCCACCCGTCGTCGCATTTGGTTGCGGTGACAATATAAGCAAAAACTAGGTCGTGTCAGTATTGCCAACTCACTAGGCCTCTGAGTTTAGGGCGAACCAAATTGTGCTGCCAGAGCGTGTTGCGAGCGGACCAGGTTCGAGGGCACAAACTCAACTGGCATCTCTCGCATTACTATTTCAGCGAAGCGTTGCAGAACAAGCAATGTTTGTGTTTCCCACGGCAGCATCTCGAGTATCATCACAAGCTGGTCGGGGGTTACGTACACCGTAACCCTCACATGAACGTGGCACTCAAAAACAGAACAGAGAATGAGATTATTTTGACATTGGACTTTACGTCACTCTACCCGAGCATCATGGTCGCAGCCGGCCTCCCCCCTTTCAACGGCTTCCGTACGTTGATTCGCGATTAGTCAAACATGTCAAATGTAACTGGAACGTCCGTTCCGCCCGGCACGGAAGTTAATGTTTATCGCTTTTATGTTATTCGCAATAAAAAATAGTTTTTTTCAAGCGCCCGGTACGGAAGTTAATGTTTATCGCGGCGTCACGAATCCAGCCGGTTGCACGGAAGCTGATCTTCACGTGTATTTCTCACAGGACACGCTAAACGCCACGTGCATACGCAAGATCATGGCCTTGCGTAAAAAAATCAAAAAAATTAAAAACAATAAGACTTTACCGCCGGGCAAACTGCTCGAAATAGATGCCAAACAGAACACGGCTAAATTAATAATAAATAGTATGCACGGGTAAATATACAAATTGAAAAACATCCCCAAAGAGATTCGCCCCCCCACGTCAATCAATTTTACGTTCGAAGGCCGTACGGGAAAACCTTTACTTTTTTGGTTGAGCACCACGCACTCCTGGCGGGGTTATGGGGGCCAGGAATCCTAAAAAACAACAATTATTATTATTTTGTTTGTTTGTTTGTTTGGGTTACAATACATACGCGCGCGCGCGTGTATGTGTGTGTGTGTGTGTGTGTGTGTGTGTGTGTGTGTGTGTGGCACATCGTTCCCCCGAGAGAGAGAGAGGTTTACAAAGGTCACGATATACAAACATTGCCGGAGTTGGAAAATTACGATATGGCGCATTCGCTCATTACTGTTGCCAGCTATAGGTTTTTCTCTCTCTCTAGCCCTTGCCAAGTAAAAAAAAGGTGTAGGTAGGAGTTGGCAACACTGCGAGAAAATGGAGCTCATGCCTTACAAGAGAAAACCATTAAGACGATCTTCACTTTCTGGCGTTGAACCCGTGCAGTGTTGCCATCCATCCATCTTTTTCTCTTTTACGGCAGTGTCTCTTCTTGTTTAGTATATGTAGGTTGGCAAAAATTGCTTTATGCACTGTAAGGCAAGCCTCAAGCAAAGTTGCCAGCTCCTTGCTTTAGGTTAGCTTAGACAAAATAAAAGGCTGTAGGTAGGCTGTCGGTTGTTTAACTCTTCCCTCTCTCTCTCTCCCCTCTCTCTTTTTTTTTTGTAAAAGGCTATGGTAAAAGTACCAGTAGGTTGGCAACCTTGTTTTATGCACTGTAAGGCAAGCCTTAAGCAAGATTGCCAGCTCCTTGCTTTAGGTTAGGTTAGACAAAAAAAACCTTGGTGATTTTTTTCGAGTAAAATGTTGGTAATACTGTGTCCGAAAATAGAGAGGGGGGGTTTATGCCTTACAAGAGCAAACCATTAAGGCAAGCCCCACCGAGCTTTACTTTCGGGCGCAGTGTTGGCAATACTGCGAGAAAAAAATTGCCAGCTCCTTGCTTTAGGTTAGGTTACCCCAAAAACCTTGGTGATTTTTTCGGGTAGCAAAAATTGCTTTATGCACTGTAAGGCAAGCCTCAAGCAAAGTTGCCAGCTCCTTGCTTTAGGTTAGGTTAGACAAAAAAAGGCTGTAGGTAGGCTGTCGGTTGTTTAACTCTTCCCTCTCTCTCTCTCCTCTCTCTCTTTTTTTTTTGTAAAAGGCCATGGTAAAAGTACCAGTAGGTTGGCAACCTTGTTTTATGCACTGTAAGGCAAGCCTCAAGCAAGGTTGCCAGCTCCTTGCTTTAGGTTAGGTTAGACAAAAAAACCTTGGTGATTTTTTTCGAGTAAAATGTTGGTAATACTGTGTCCGAAAATAGGGGGGGGGGTTTATGCCTTACAAGAGCAAACCATTAAGGCAAGCCCCACCGAGCTTTACTTTCGGGCGCAGTGTTGGCAACACTGCGAGAAAAAAATTGCCAGCTCCTTGCTTTAGGTTAGCTTACCCCAAAAACCTTGGTGATTTTTTCGGGTAGCAAAAATTGCTTTATGCACTGTAAGACAAGCCTCAAGCAAAGTTGCCAGCTCCTTGCTTTAGGTTAGGTTAGACAAAAAAAGGCTGTAGGTAGGCTGTCGGTTGTTTAACTCTTCCCTCTCTCTCTCTCCTCTCTCTCTTTTTTTTTGTAAAAGGCCATGGTAAAAGTACCAGTAGGTTGGCAACCTTGTTTTATGCTCTGTAAGGCAAGCCTCAAGCAAGGTTGCCAGCTCCTTGCTTTAGGTTAGGTTAGACAAAAAAACCTTGGTGATTTTTTTCGAGTAAAATGTTGGTAAGACTGTGTCCGAAAATAGGGGGGGGGTTTATGCCTTACAAGAGCAAACCATTAAGGCAAGCCCCACCGAGCTTTACTTTCGGGCGCAGTGTTGGCAACACTGCGAGCAAAAATTGCCAGCTTCTTGCTTTAGGTTAGGTTACCCCAAAAACCTTGGTGATTTTTTCGAGTAAGGAGTTGGCAACACTGCGCCCTCTTGTGAGGATTTTGCCTTACGAGAGAAATCCATTAAGGCAAGCCCCACCGAGCTTTACTTTCGGGCGCAGTGTTGGCAACACTGCGAGCAAAAATTGCCAGGTTCTTGCTTTAGGTTAGGTTACCCCAAAAACCTTGGTGATTTTTTCGAGTAAGGAGTTGGCAACACTGCGCCCTCTTGTGAGAATTTTGCCTTACGAGAGAAATCCATTAAGGCGATCCTCAATAGATGGCGCAGAACTCCCCAACCTGCACTACTCCCGGTTGGACACCAGTCATCACAAAGTTAGTCCGCTACTCCTTTAGTCGGGAACATGAGAATCTTTGCAAATCATCAGGGCTTGCTGGGCAGAAAAGAAACACAACACAGTATTCAAAGTTAAACGTAGTTTTTATAAGCACTTATATTTCCTATCGTATGTGTACTTACAAGCAAGGCACAGATTTGCTTACGTTTCTGCCTGAAAAGGAACAATTCTATATCATATTAAATCACATCACAATCACTACAGACACTTGCATATAGAATTAACGTTGGACAAGACAAACATAAATACACGAAAGTTTCTGTACTTAATTATTATTTCGAGTATAGCCAGAATGAAACGAAAATAGTTACCAATTACATTATTCCGGCATTCTATTAACTGTTACCACGTTCTTGTTGATCCTTCACCTTCACCTGTTTTCCAAACTCAGTCTGTCGTCAGGTGAGAAACATTCAGGTGTGTTCACTTCCTCTGCTGAGATGAGAAAGTGACGTCAACACGAACAGATTATGACGTATTTATAAACATCTACACAAATACCAAACACAACTGTATCAATCTAACTATAATTATCTGTGACAACTTGAACATTATTTGAAGTAACAAACATTTTAAAAATCTTAACGTCTTACAAATATAAAACCTTAAACTCTCAGGTTCGTTGTCAAATGCCCCTCGTCCGGGGAAAATTTTTGAAGAAATTGTAATTTACAAGTTCTGAAAAAATTTTGAGTACATAAAGAACATTGAAATATAGAGTTTATCTTGACAATTACTCAATCTTGGCTTCTCTTCACTTGACAACAACTCAGAAGGAACGTAGTTTGTGGTATCCAAAACAGAATACAATCCAGGATAGTTAATCAGACAATAAACAGTGAATGCAGGCAATGATTGATTCCTGATGGTTTAATAAAACAGTAGGCTTCCATAAAGTTTCTTCTCCAGAAAGACTTTGTAGAAAACGGTATAGGGTTCGATAAGCAATGAACTGAATCAATACTTTCCTATAGCACCTCAAACTCAACACTCTTCTTGCTTCTGGGCTTCTAGAATAATGCCTTTTAATTCCACACCAGCAATATAATAACTCCTGCTTATAGGAATCAATCCAAATATGTACTATATGGACCTTCTCTGAGAGGTCTACGGATTTATACATCCCGATTCTATCCTCATCTCAGACCTTTCGGATGTACCGCACTAAATATATATCTGGAAAATCCTCCTTCATTTGATCAGGAGTGGTAACAAACAACACATCAACTGCATTTTTGTTAATACTTATTTCTGCCTGGTGCAGTTTTTAGAAAAAGCATTCGCCAGAGGAAGTCAGAACCAAAACTTTCTTAAATGAATACTTTGGTGCTAAAATTCATGCCACTAATATCATGTTCTACTTGTCTACCACCTAGCACTATCTTCTTAAGGCTTCCGGAAAATATGTACCAGTTTTGTATTTGGAACCTTTTGCACTTGACTGCCTGAAGATACCAATTTCGGTCAGCAAAAAGAATTTACATATTATCCTTGTATTTTACGTCCCGTCGATTTCACTTGCCTAAACGAAGAGGAGGCACTTAGAATAGGTCGACGTTTGTTTGACATGATTGGGATCGCTGGTTGTGTATAAACTCTCTAGTAGTCTCCACTGCTTCTTCCTGCTCTGAGGCAACGTCATGTCTTGGGGAGAAAGAACCACAATTGTCGCCTCTACGTCGTGGAAAGTACCGTCTGAGTGGACTTCGGCTACGTCGTTCTTCGTAATGCCATCTGCCTGGAGAGCTTTGCCCTTGTTCTGGACAAGGCCTGTAGAAAAATCTCTTTGTCTTTGGTTTTCATCTTGGTTGAAACCTCTCCTACCTAATCCTCTGTTGAATCTTCGAGGTCGTGAGAAATTTCCTCCTCGACTCTCTGAATTCGTCTGGATATTCCGGATCTTAAAACTTTTATTGCCTGCAGCCTCTTTATTCTTAGGGTCTTATTCATTCTTCCAGGCATCAGGGTCATCATAAATATCGAAGTCCTTTAAGAAGTGTGTCAATTCATCCACACTTCGCGCCAGACAAAGATTCCGAATGCGGTACAGCAACTGTCCAATGATCAAATTTAGAACTTCACTCTCATTAAAATTGTCAGCTAGGTTTCTGTACGCTGCGTAGACACTCCAGGCAAAACTCTCTAAGTTGTCGTGGACCAGGCGAGAATACCTTCGGTTCCTCACAGCCGCTAGTTGTCTTTGTTTCGCCTTTTCTGATGCAAATTCATCCTTAAAGCGTGCACAGAAATCAGCATAATTCACAAAGTTATCCATATTACCAGCTAACCAATGCTCAGCCTTGCCGGTGAAAACCCGAGGTAATAATTCCAATCTATAGTGCTCAGGCACTTGCGTCAAAACTGACATTTAATTCACGCAGATATCTTTCGGCAGATTGAGCTTCGATATCGCCTTTAAACTTCGGGATGTTCGCGATATCAGCCATTCTGGGCATCTTAAACTCTCTTCCGCGTCGAGGAGAAAAACCGTCATTACTATCTTTTTCTCTAGGCCTCTTGCATCTATCAGAAGTTGTGGTATTACCGGGGAAGAATGGGTTTGGAAGTACAACAGGAGGTTCATAGGCAGTAGCTTCTGGGTTCAGTCCTCGGATTGGATCAGGCACTATATCGGAAGAGGTTTCTGGTCGAATCTGTAAATTATGGATCTTTTCCTGCAGTTCACTGACCCTACTTATAATTGTAACTGTCTGTTCCTGAATTTCTTGGCGAAGAGCTACTTCCATCTTTTTAGCCTTCTCATGGAGAAAATTAACCTTTTCTCCAGCTTCCTTTATTTCAACTTTCTGTTCTTGCACTATATTTTATATGAGTTCTGTTCGTTCACCAAAGGTTTTTAGTGCTACATTAATAGACTCTACAGAACTCTTTAATTCTTGAACTCTCTCTGGAGGGTCACATTCAGATTCTCTTCCAGACTGGACAATTTCAAGGCAGGTTTCCATATTCTTCTTCAATTGATCCTGTTCTTTCTCTAACCGTCCTTGCCGAACTGTTAAGAACTCTAGCTGCTCTTCCACAATTTCCTTTACCCTTTCGTCCACCTTTGCAGTAACTTTAATACTAAGCTTTTCTATCTCTCCTCTGATGCTCTCTACCTGTTCAAGTTTATGTTGAGAGAATAGAGCCTGTAACTCTGACCTTAGTTTTATATCTTCCTGTATCCTCCTTTCTTCCTGGTTTTCAATCAATGCACGGAAAATATCTAAGTCTTCTTTTCTCTTTCTCTCTTCCTCCTCTTTCTCTTTCCTTCTCTTAACTTTTTCCTCTTCTTTTTCCTTCTTTCTCCTTTCCTCTTCCTCCTCTTTCTCTTTCCTTCTCTTTTCTTCTTCCTCTTCTTTTTCCTTCTTTCTCCTTTCCTCTTCCTCCTCTTTCTCTTTCCTTCTATTTTCTTGTTCCTCCTCTTTCTCTTTCCTTCTCTTTTCTTCTTCCTCTTCTTTCTCTTTCCTTCTCTTTTCTTCTATAGACTCAACTATGAGCTTAAACTCCATCATCTCCTTCTTTCGAACTTTCTCTATCTGAGCCATCTCTTTCTTACGCTGTTTCTCCTCCTCTATCCTTTCCTTCTGTCTACGCTCCTCATCCTTCTGTCTACGGTCTTCATCCTACTTTTCTTTCTGGTTTCGCTCTGCTTTATCTTTCATCAACCAATCAAGTAGCCAGTGATCTGATGAGGGTTTGGTAGGAACGCTCGGTTCTGGTTCTGTTTCTGGTGCTGACAAGCATGATGTGCATCGCATCTCTTTATTAGATGCCAACGTTACTTCCTGCCCATCACAACTACTATGAAACCTCTGCAAACATTGGCAACACTGGAAGAATTCCCTGTCATTGGTAAGATCATCACAGCATCCAAACTTGGTTTCTGCATCCATTGTCGTTCTTCCTCTGCTTCGCAGATTAATTCCTGTCGCGTCTTTCTCCATTCTACACCGTCTATGACTCTTACCAGTTAATACCTTCACTTCACTATCACACTTTTACCTTCGTGAATTCCAAGGACTTTCAATATCACCTTTGTGAATTCTATGGACGAACACTTTAAGTATGCACTAAACCGGGTGTCACGTTTTAATTGCTAAAATAACTTTGCACTCAAGCCACCACGATTGTACCAAAATAACTATGCACTCCAGCCCCACGTTGGTGTGCCAAAATAACTATGCAACGTCCCCCGGTTGGACACCAGTCATCACAAAGTTAGTCCGCTACTCCTTTAGTCGGGAACATGAGAATCTTTGCAAATCATCAGGGCTTGCTGGGCAGAAAAGAAACACAACACAGTATTCAAAGTTAAACGTAGTTTTTATAAGCACTTATATTTCCTATCGTATGTGTACTTACAAGCAAGGCACAGATTTGCTTACGTTTCTGCCTGAAAAGGAAAAATTCTATATCATATTAAATCACATCACAATCACTACAGACACTTGCATATAGAATTACCGTTGGACAAGACAAATGTAAATACACGAAAGTTTCTGTACTTAATTATTATTTCGAGTATAGCCAGAATGAAACGAAAATAGTTACCAATTACATTATTCCGGCATTCTATTAACTGTTACCACGTTCTTGTTGATCCTTCACCTTCACCTGTTTTCCAAACTCAGTCTGTCGTCAGGTGAGAAACATTCAGGTGTGTTCACTTCCTCTGCTCAAATGAGAAAGTGACGTCAACGCGAACAGATTATGACGTATTTATAAACATCTACACAAATTTGTGACGTTCACAATTCAATAATTTGCACGATTACATTCCATTCAAAAATATTTGAAACTAAAACGCGAAGGTGAAGATACAACTTCTATGGGTCTATTCTATTAGTGAAATAACTGAGCACTATGCAGTTCACTATTACCTATATTTTCATTTTTAGTCACACAATACCACATAATGACTATTGATTCTGGTTGCTATAGCAACGTTAGAATTCCAAATATCTCGTTTATACAGCGTAGAGTGCAATGAATAACATAAAACATAATTATCGTTGTACAAAGTAATAATTATACATTTTTTTTAAACGTTAATATAAAGTGATTTGTATAATATGAAATTAATAATTTCAATAAACATATAATTATATTGTGCGGATTCACAGGACCGTCACAACATTCCCCTCCTCTGGGAAAATGAAAACTACGAAACAGCAAGGAGGAGTTTTCATTTAAAAATCAGTCAGATGTTTATCAACATAACTAAAACAAAGTTACAAATGCACAATATTATCTGACATTCGACAACAACGTGCACATAAACAGATTTGTGCCTAACAGCTAATAACAAATCAGAACATAATACAACATTCAATTGTACAAAATAATAAACAGAATGGTTTCATTTTTTTCAAGTATCTACTCTCATAAATTTAATTCTCAGACAAGAGTTGATTCCTCTTTTCTTCCGAACAGTTAAACACTCGAAGATTTGAAAAGTTCACCTTGTCATAATATTGCTGGTTCATTGTGTAAAGAATTGCATTATTGTCCTTAATTTCCTTGACAAGGAATGGCCCAATATACAAGTTGAACAATTTATGAATCTGGCTGTTAATTTTGGAACTAACTTGCCTATTTTTTATCATAACCAAATCTCCTGTTTGAAGTTTGATCGAGTTCAATGCATTCTTAATCTTCCCAGTAGCGGCTCGTGCCTAAAATAACAGGTAAAGAAGTATATTTATAGGCAATGAAAACAAATAGTAAGTGCCAGTGCCCCCCAATTTAAAACGTCTTTTTTGTCTTCATCCGTCCATCTGGAAAATGGTGTCTGCAACAAATTACACACTAAGTCATTTACTGGGTTCATTGTAGAAACCACAGCTCAACACATGAACACAACACACGATAGGAAACGCGAAACACACACGCGGAACAAGATCTCGCGAGAAAGCGAAGATTTTGCCACAAGAACTGGATGCGATGTTTTCTCCGACGAGAGAACTGCTTCATCTAGAAGGCGACACCCGTTCAAGGCCAACGCTAGGTGACGTCACCGTTGCCATGACAACCGGCTAAGTTTTCCGCAACCTAGCGGTGTTTGCTCTTGGGTTGGGACGAACTCAATACGTGCGTAGCGCCGAGCGGCGTGTTATTTGAGTATTATCGTGTGCGTTCTGCTGGGAAATAGTTTAATTTAACAAGCAAATGAAAAATGTCAATATTAATTTGAAAATTAGGTGAAAACATCTGCACTTGTTGCACTTGGCCAGCCGCCACTGAATCTTCCTACTTCTTCTAGATTGTCTAGTCCTGATTTCTGCTAAAAACAAATTGGCGTTTCCATGGCAAAGATTTAATTTGTTCTGGCCAGCTGATTTCTTCAAATATTGAGTCCTTCATATCTTCATGTAAGAAAAGTTCACTAGGAGATAATCCGGTAACTGAAGAGCATGAATGATTTAATAACTGAATAATAGAATTTATTTTTGGATACCAACTGGTGTGATTATCATTGCAGAATAATCGCAGTAACCTAACAATCTCTTTATTGTACCTCTCAATAGGATTAGATTTCGGATTGTATGTAGTGGTAGTAATATGCTTAATTTTCCTTGAATCCATGTAGGCTTTCCACTCATTTGATGTAAATTGGCTTCCACAATCTGATAATAATACATTGCATACAGAGTAATGTTTAAAATATTGTTCTTCAAAACGATTGATAATTTCCCTGGCAGTCGCTTTTCTTAACGGATAAATCATAACAAACTTTGACATAACGTCTACAATTGTGAGGAGATATTCATATGTACGTGATCTTTGTAATTTTCCGATTAAATCAATAGAGAGGAAATCGTGTGGTTGGTGCGAAACGACGTGATATTCATCTCTCCGCAACGGCCGACCTACAATCTTTGTTCGTGCACATTCTAAGCAATCTTTCAGGTAATTTCTAATTGATTTTCTCATGTACGGGCAAAAATATGCCCTTCTACAAGCTGCTAAAACCTTCTGATAACCAAAATGTCCATTTAAATCATGCATTTTGTGTAATACCAAAGGTATAAGCTCACGTGGCACTACAAGTTTACAAATTTCATCTGAATTGGGTTTATAAAAAAGAATTTTGTTGTGAAGAAGATACTTTGAAAAGTCTTTATCAGTTGTACTATCTTCCAGGTGAGAAATTATATTATTGCACTTTTCATCTGCTCGTTAAGCTTTTAACCAAATAGAAGAAGTATCATCTTGTGAATCTTCCACAATTACTTGATTGATATATAATTTATCATCAAGTGCAGAATAAGAAGTACAAGGCGGAAATCTACTCAACGTATCAGCAATATTATTCGAAACTCCTGGGACATGATATAACGTGAAATCAAAACACTGCAGTTTGAGAGCCCATCTCGTAAGACGAGAATTAAGTGATTGTGCAGTTTTAAGCCAAGACAACGACTTATGATCTGAATATAAGTTGAAATCAGTTCCTTTAAGATATATAGCAAATTTCTCCAGAGCAAATAATATAGCTAAACATTCCAATTCGTGTGTACTATATGTAATCTCTGCTCCTCTAAGAGAACGACTGCCGTATTGTATGACACGAATTTCATCATTATCAACTTGCCAAAGTACACAACCTAATCCTTTCTGGCTTGCATCAACAGAAACACAAAACCTTAACTCAAAGTCGGGTTGACTCAATGCTGGTGCTGAAATTAGAGCATTCTTTAATAACAAGAAAGCTTCTTGACACTGAGGTGTCCAATAAAATGGCACATTCTTGCGTAAAAGATTATATAATGGACTAGCGATATCTGAAAATCCATGTATAAAACGATTCCTCCAATTTGCCAGTCCTAAAAATTTGCGAAGTGACTTTTTGTTTTGAGGAACAGGAAACTGTAGAATAGCTGAGTCTTTATCATGATCGACCTTAATCTCGGGACCAGACACCACATGACCCAAAAACTTAATTTCCGTTTGGAAAAATTTGCATGTGGCAAATTTTATGGACATGTTCGTCATCTGCAATGTCTGTAGAACATAATCAAGATGTTCAAAATGTTTCTCTATTGTTGGGCTAAATATTAAAATGTCATCCACATATATCATCAGAAATGAATAAGTCTCTGGTCCAAACACCTTATTCATTCTCTCAACAAAAACAGAAACAGCTGATTTTATACCAAATGGCAAGTAACAAAACACGTGCTGTCGTCCTCGATACGAAAAAGCTGTGTACTTATATGAGTCGGGCGTAAGTGGTATTTGAAAATATCCACAGGAGAGATCAATCGAAGAAAAATATCTTGCACCCTTAAAATGTTGAAGTAGCTCGTTTATCGGTTCAACATGGGTAAGTGGTGAAATTACATGTTGATTTAAACGACGAAAATCCACCACTGGACGCCACTCACCATTAGATTTTGGAACGATATGTACTGGGTTCAAATAAGGCGAAGACATCTCTTTAATTATTCCCCAGGCTTTCCATTTTTCTAGTTCCTTTTCTAACGCTGCTCTTTTGGCGAACGGTACCGGATATATAGGTGCCTTGATTGGTTCCTTTGTGTCTAGTTCAATTTGATAAGGTTCTACAAATGCAGATCGGGGTCGATCAGAAAACAACCTGTGATATTCTATTATTAAATTCTCAAGCTGAGACTGCTGCTCCGTGTTGATTGATTCACACGTCCGCACCTTCGTTGTGATCTGATCTAGAGAAACGACAAGTAAATTTTCTGCTTCTTTGACTATAGTAACTTCTTGCATTTGGCAGCGATCCCTATCAGTTGTGATTTTGCTAGAGTTAAATGGCTGAACCAATTCGGAACCAGTAGACGCCATCAAACTAATTTCGTTTCTTCTAAAATCGAGTACAGCTTTGTATTGCCTTAAAAATGGTATTCCGAGAATTAATTCAGCATGCAGTTGCTTCAATACGAATATCTCCAAAGTAAAAACTTCCGAGTTAATTGAAATACTTATAATCTTCCGACCAGCAACACGAAACTTCTGATGTCCTGCAAACGGCAATAACTTAAGTTGATCCACTGTATCCAGTTTGGCACTCGGAATAATTGATTTTATACTGCACCATAATTCATAACTGACTAAATTACACTGGCTTCCACTGTCGATGACACACTGTATCGTAATACCGCAAACTGTTCCTGTGATCAAAGGTTGATCAGTAATAGGAGTAGGTATACCAGTATCATTTAAAATCCAAGTAGGTTCATCTTCGTACCAATCTAATTGAAAAAATATTGAAAGTGGATAACAATGATCAACTTCAGATAAAACGGAATTACTTAATACAGCATACTGACAAGTTGTGCCTATATTATCACTATGATATGATTTAGACGGACCCTCCATTATGTTAGTGCGAGCAAACTGGTCCACGTTCACCCGCGACGTTCGTTTAATGTTGCTTCAGAGACAGAAGAAATAAACTGTTTACAAGAAGTTTCTCTTGGATCGAAAGATGGAGCATTTTCATTTAATGGAGTATTCGCCACTGCAGTTGCATTGCAACTGTTTCCCGTTGACAACTGAGGAGACGAATATCCGCAATTGGCACATACACTGCATGGTTGGAATGAGTGGAAATTATTGTTAGAGAACTGAGAGTTAGGACGCAGTGTAAATTGCTGTTGTTCTTGCTCGTTTCTGGCATTGAAACTGTTGCTCATAAATATACCATTATTGTTGAAGTATCGTGAGCTTTGTGGACTTCTATTTTGCCGGAAATTTTGAGTTCCTGCCCCATTACGTCTGTAACGATTATATGGTTTGTTAGTTAGGTTAGGTTTCCCAAAATTATTATTTCTATTAAATATCATCGTCTTCTGGCTGGAGTTTGATTGTTGGTTTTCAGCAACAAATGGAACATATGTACGTGGAATCTTATTTCTTTTATTTTCTTCGCTAGAAGAAACAAAATGAACACTATCATTAGGTCTTACGTTACGTCTTGAACCTTGATTTCCATTAGGTTCATCATCGTTCACAAACGATGAACTTTTAGCAACACTTTGAACTCTCAGTTTTGTCCTTGCACTATTATTGTCGGTAAAACTTTTAGAATTATTCCCATCATGTCAGAAATTTTTTTCACGTACATTATCATGAACATTAAAACTCTTGTTTGATCTTGAATTCACTAAATCCAACCTCTTTAGTAACGCAATTACATCATCCATTTTAACTAATCTAGCAGCTAATATTGTTTGTGCAATAGATGTGGGCAACTGATTGATTAAAATATCAATAACTTCTGCATCATTCGGACGATCAACTAAATTATAATATGCTGAATGCGTACGAATAGCAAAAACTTCCATACTACTCGTCGATTTAGGATCATATTTACGACTTCTAAGTTCAGATAATTGAGCCTGAGTTAACGAATAAGACATGTAGTGATTCAGAAATTCGTCAACAAACTGTTTGTACGATGTAAACGAATCGACATGAGTATTATACCAACCTTCTGCAGGTCCTTGAAAACAATTAGTAATACATTCAAGCCTTTGCATGTCAGGAACTTGCAGTAAGTCTAAGTAGGACGTTAAAGTTTTAATAAACTTACGTGGGCTTGATTTTTCAGGATCTCCAGAATATTTAGGAAGAACAGTAAGTTCATTCAATCTTACCAACCGTCGAGGTTCTTGAGTAAGTGAACGCACACAATTGTCAGGATAATTACATCGATGATTCTGCGGATTTGCTGACCTTTGGTTTACTTGCCTCTTTCTTTCCTGACCAGAACCATCAGAATATAAAGTACGGGTTGATTGACATAACTTGTTAGTATTACTAGTTCTCACTCGATTATTTCTAGAACGTTTGTGTCTTTGTGAAGCAATGCGATTGTGTTCATCATCAGAAACATCACACGCTGAAGAATCAGATGATTTAGGGGAGGTTAGGTTCCGTGCAGGAATACCAGGCTGACAGTTACTATTCACATGAGAACTGTAAACTTGTACAGGATTACTTGATTCAACATTAGTCGAAATATTAGATGTTAACTTAGTAATATTTTCCTCAAATGCTTCCACGCGCTTAGTTATTTCGTCCTTGCTCACAACGGCTTCAAGTCTTTGAACTTGCCGAGACAACCCTGAAACATTGTTCTGGCATTCGGTAATCTGATCATTCAAGCCAGCAAGTTTATCAGAATTCTCTGTACAAGTAGTGCTGACTTCCTCGATTTTCTCTGTTAGTCCTTGCACTTCTCTTTCCATTTCCTGATGTAATGAACGTGTTGCTAATTTGCAGGACTCTGCAACTTCAGCTAATTCCTTTCGTAACGATGTACTCAATTCGTGGAAGTCAAGCTTGAGTAGTTGCTGTGAATTTTGAATTTCCTGTTGAGATTCCCTGATTTTTGTAAACTCAAGCTGATGAGACTCTTGAGTTTGCCTCATTTTTGTAAACTCAAGCTGTTGAGATTCTTGAGTTTGCCTCACTTTTGTAAACTCAAGCTGTTGAGACTCTTGAGTTTGCCTCATTTTTGTAAACTCAAGCTGTTGAGATTCTTGAGTTTGCCTCATTTTTGTAAACTCAAGCTGTTGAGACTCTTGAGTTTGCCACATTTTTGTAAACTCAAGCTGTTGAGACTCTTGAGTTTCCCTAATTTTTGTAAATTCCATCTGTTGTGACTCGCTCATTTTTCTTAACTCTGCCAGCAGATCAAACATTTGAAAAGGAACATTACTTTGCCCCGTTGACGTCTCTGCCAACACAGAAGGACGAATGTCAATTTCTTGAACATTTTCTTGACTTCTTTTCCATTGCACAAAAGCTTCAATACTGAACGGATCATAAGATGGATCACAATCTGTACAGAAATAATTTTCATTTAACTGGTATAACTCCCAATGCTTATCGGACAAACCCAAACATTGTAAATGATACCAATGGCCACAATTTTCACAAGCTACCAACCTTTCCTTATCGGGATCTTTGCAGCACTTCACCATATTCATGGCACCATTCTTATTTTGTGATTCATCAGGTTCATCACCACAATTGATAGATCTAGCTGTAAGACTTGTTTTGGATTTCAGATTATAAGGATTACTTAATGCGTACATAATATAAATTTATGTACAAACTAGATTCACGAGAACAATGGTGTAAGTTAACACTTACGCAAAACACATCACTCAAGATCGTGCTGATAACGTTCCACAATACTGGACCACCAATTATACTGTGACGTTCACAATTCAATAATTTGCACGATTACATTCCATTCAAAAATATTTGAAACTAAAACGCGAAGGTGAAGATACAACTTCTATGGGTCTATTCTATTAGTGAAATAACTGAGCACTATGCAGTTCACTATTACCTATATTTTCATTTTTTAGTCACACACAATACCACATAATGACTATTGATTCTGGTTGCTATAGCAACGTTAGAATTCCAAATATCTCGTTTATACAGCGTAGAGTGCAATGAATAACATAAAACATAATTAACGTTGTACAAAGTAATAATTATACATTTTTTTTAAACGTTAATATAAAGTGATTTGTATAATATGAAATTAATAATTTCAATAAACATATAACTATATTGTGCGGATTCACAGGACCGTCACAAATTCCAAACACAACTGTATCAATCTAACTATAATTATCTGTGACAACTTGAACATTATTTGAAGTAACAAACATTTTAAAAATCTTAACGTCTTACAAATATAAAACCTTAAACTCTCAGGTTCGTTACAAATATGTGTTAATTATTGCATGAACACCATAAATTCAAATTTAAGCAATGTTTTTTTAGGAAACAACACTATTTTGGGGGAAAATTTGCCTTTGTTTGCCCCCCTGGAAAAAATACCTTCTTGCCCCTTCCTGGAAAATATCCTGCGGACGTCCATGGCTGTGACAATTTACGAATTGACTTATTTGGGCCTTGCTCTATTCTAATCGAAATATCCTGTAACGTATCCTCTGCTAGAACTCGTTACCTTCCTGATTTCGGCGCATTCTTCACTGATCCCGTTCTGCAAAATTTATCGATCAACCGCCGCACTGCATTACGATGTGGTGGATCTGTATCAGGAAACCTTTCCATAAACTTATTTCGCACTTCTTCCATGTATTCACCTCCATGTCGAAAGACTTGTTCCACCAAAAACACACGAGCTTCGAGTAACAAAACCATTGCTAATGCAGTTCCGCGCTTTGCAATATCACGCTTCGAAGAAACAACTGAAGAAACAACAATGAGTGACTGACAACAATGAGTGACTGATAACAATGAGTGGCTTACTAACCAACTGTCCATGTTCTTATGCACCAACAAACATCAAGAAAGGGAAGTTTTTCTCTGCGTAATGTAGCGTAGTGTAGGTGCACAGTTACCTTTTGCTCACCCGGTAGTTTAGATTTTTTTCCGTAGCCTATGTAAACTACAAACCAGTGTAATCTACGCGTAGCTACCGCACATTCGCTGCAAAAATGTTTTATAAGAACAATGATGCATACATGTCGGCGGAGCGTGCATTTCGGTAACAGGGATATCTGAAAGCAAAAGTTTTCCAACCCCCCCTCCCCTTCCCACAACCGTGAGTGAACTTGAAGATCGGATCCTGATAGAGGTGGCTCAAATTCCTGTGGCCATGCTGCGCAATATGGTGTAATCTATCAAAGATAGACTGAGAGAGTGTGTGGAACAAAATGGAGTTCATGTTAGTAATGTTATTTTCAAATAAATCAAAATCAAAATGTAAAGATTGTATTTTTTATTTTTGTATTTCTTCTGAAATGAAAAAAGTAGTTCATTTTGTCTTAATTATGTATGTTTTATGTATTATGTATTATTTTGTCTTAACTGTGGAGTACTTAAATCGCTCGATTCCTACATGTAGGTAAGTACGTCTCCCCAAAATTATCTTTCGTTTTCTGTCCCTCCCTATGCATATTCAACCTGATGTCGTTTCTTCTATCTCAGTATAGGGCGATTCAAAATAAATTGACACTTATCATCAAAAGGGCTAACTTCGTACAGATTTTGGCATATTCTAATGTGCCCTGCAAAATCTGTGACGAATAACAACACGAAATTTATATGCGAGGAACGCTTTGTCCTTTAAAAATGTAGTGAAGTAATACCAAAGAAATTTAAAAAAATATTAGGGGGCAAATACGTCAGCATTTTCGTGACGAAGTTACCCCAGAAAATGGGGTACCTTCGTAATCTCCTAGCAGGTCAAAATTACCCCCATGAAGAGGTACGATCGTCACGCAAAATGGTATGAATTGCAAAATATATCCTCTTGCCAAAGTAACGTTTGTGTGTCTTTTATTCTTATTTTATTTAAATTTTTTATCGGTCTTTAAACATTGCAATGTTACAACGTGTTTGACCGGCTAGCTATGTTAACGACCGGCTAGCTTTGACGTCCACGGAGCGCGCCCACCAGCTGCAACAATCACATTCATCGCAAAGTGTTGCCACACATCTACTCTACGCCACCTTGTCCCTCCATGCACAAGCACCTTCCCACGGTCTCCACATCGAAGTTGCAAAGTACGGCAACAGCGTATCCGCAGTCATGTGACTGAGACTCCACGTGGAGTAGACGAGCAGAATGACATCTGCGCCCATTGGCTGAAGGTTGACTGTGATTGGACGAAAACAACTCGCCCACTATTTATCCTCACCCACGTTTGTAGCGGCGGCTTTCTTCAGTTCTTCGACGTTAACGAAGTAAACGCATAGACTATGCCCTCAAAGACGGTACTAATTGTTATTTTGTGAGTTACACGTACTGCAAGAAAGGGTACTTTAATCAGCCACTGTTACGTGTGATGCACTAAAATGCATCAATAGATAAGATCACACATGCCCACTTAAACTAGGTTAGAACCAATGTTTTAAGCTACTTAGACAATAGTTTAGTGTTCTGACTGGTAACATTTGCATACAAAAACTACTTTCCGAAATGAAATTACAAAAACGCATCCCCACAAAGAAAAAAGCTTAATTCGCACAGTGGAGAAATCTATATACTCTGTCCCGCAAGGTCACGCATAGCGGCAGAAAAGGGCACGACATCAAGCGGGTAGAGCGAAGCGGTACACGCTGCTTCGAAGGCTGGTACGTGCAGTGGCTTTTCCCCTCCACGCAATCCCGTTCCTTCTCACGTGTTCATTGGTGGAGCCGTGTCGCGTCCCTACTTGCGCAGAGACTTGCTTTCGTTCGCTTGTTTCAGACAAAGCCAGTACAGAGTGTAAAGTGTCAATTTTTTTGGATCACCCTGTATTTTTGTGAACTTCGTTACGATACTGCAGTACAACAAAACATGCAAGAGAAATATTATTCTTGTACAAGCAATGCATCAAATGCAAAAGAAAGAAGCTCGTCTGGACCAGCACATACAGTAACGATCTGTGCTGCTTTTATACGAAAACGGAAGCTGAGATTTTACAAACAGCTCTGTTGCTTGTTCATGAAGACATCTGCTTAATATACCAGAATCCGTTGCATAGAAACCGTCCATCCCTTTGCAAGAGTTGTTGGGGGGGAGGAGGAGGGGATCGTGCTGCGTGGTGGGGAAGGGGGGACACATCCGTGCCAGAAAAATGAAAAATTCCCGGGCCGAGTTCATAAATCACGTGGAACAGGAAAGAATCACCGCTTGCTGATAAAGCACGTCATTCTGGATTCCAAAGTCGTTAAATGTTTTTTGCTGGCAAACCGGAAACTCTGCTACTTGCCCACACACTCACACACACACGTAGGGGATGTAATCGACGTCATGTTTGATTTATGTTTATTTCCTTATTCTTATTTTCTTATTAGGGCACAAGGTGCCTCATGCATTGGATACACATGAGCTGATAGGGCAGCAGTATTTTTTTTTATTTATTGTTTTTTGTCTGTTTTTCTTGTCCATGATGTGGCGTATTTAAGCCGGTAATGAGTTTAACCTCACCCAAAATGTCCTCGAGATAATTTCTTCAAAAGAGAACAGATTAATATGCACATAAAACTACATCTCTTGTATATTTTTAAAACCAATTTAATATATTCAAGATTAGGCTCACACAGGAGATGTACTACGTAGAACTTTTCAGCGAAAAATGCAGGCTTGACCAGGACTCGAACCCGGGTCTCTGGCAAACCGTGCCATTGCTCTAACCACTGAGCTACCGAGCCAGCCTGGCCTCGCCTGATTTTTCGCTATCGCTGTTATATCGCTGTGTTTCAAAGGCAACAGATCCCGTTGCGGTAGCACAGGCAGAGACGATTCCACGCAGGTAAAACAGCGATAGCGAAAAATCAGGCGAGGTCAGGCCGGCTCGGTAACTCAGTGGATATAGCAATGGTACGGTTTGCCAGAGACCCGGGTTCGAGTCCTGGTCGAGCCTGCATTTCTCGCTGAAAATGTAATAAAGTTTTTAAGGCAAATTTCCTAAATTTGCCCTGTTTTCTGGGCATGCTCATGGCCATATCCAAACACTTACCAGGGTGACAACGTCGTTGCCTTATAATCAAGGGGTCTCTGGCTTGATAGCTGCTGCATGCTCAGTGGCGTTTGGGCCCTACTTTAACTGGAGGTCCAATCATGATCTGTGCATAAAGTGGACATAAAACAAAACTCAAGCTCGCAGATCTAAGAAATTCTAATTTTTATTATGGATGTTGATTGAAATCTCTAGATATACGAGGGTAATTCGGAAAGTAACTTCCGTTTGGGTATAATAGAAACACCAGGACATTGTGAGAGATTTTATTACCTATATACAACTGAAACAGACAACTCTAAGCTATTTTTCTACATAAACACCGTTTCTGTTGAGACACTTATCATATCGGCGAACCAAATCTGTTTAGAAATTCAATCCAGCACTTGGAACCAGGCCCGTCACCAGGGAAGGGGCCATGGGGGCCATACCCTCCGCCCCCTCGAACCATGAAATATTTAAATGTGAACCTATAAAACCTACGAATATAACATCGACGATTTTTCTAATTTGTAAAAATTTAAATGTTGTTCTTGCACAATTGAATGTGTTTGTTGTGTAGAGAGGAAGGCTAACAGAAGTCTGCAATGTACAATGGGTAGTTTTAGTCTTGTAAGCATTGATGCAAGGCAACCATGCGTCCGATTCACCGATTTAGTCAGAACAATCCATTACTTTTAATCCTTCTCCAGTCTTTCTTCGAACTGCAGTCGTGATGAGACAATGTCTCATCATTATTTTTTCGTTAACTAACATTTAGACATGTTCGTTATTGTAATAATAGTTGCTAATATGTAACATGTATATTATTTTCTAAACATAGAATTATCATGACTTTTCAATGTGGCTGGTATAAGAAAATTAAAGAAAATTTCAAAACATTGTTAATTTGCGGAGCACATAACTATTTTGTAATCCCTCTCTCCTCCCCTTTCTCTGTGTGTGTGTGTGTGTGTGTGTGTGTGTGTATATATATATATATATATATATATATATATATATATATATATATATATATATATATATATATATATATATATATTCGGTTCTGGCCTCACCCTTAAAACAATCCTGGATACAGGCCTGCTTCGAATTAGTTCAGAAAGTAATAGATGAGGAATGTGTATGAGCTTTGGAAATGAACGGCAGTTTCTCGTAATTGGTTCAGGATTTTATCGCGACGTACTCGTACGCAAAATTATTATTGTTGTTATTATGATTATAATTTATTATAATTTGAAGTAGGATTACCGTTAAGCTTACAATTTACTTTACAATGATTCTGAAACTACAAGAAACAGCTTTTTGCCGTACATAAATTAATGTACATTTATGCTAATTGTTTATACGTATGCAGAATATGCAATAATATATAATTGAAAAGCTATGAAAGAAAAGGAAATAAAAAGTTTTGCATCTAGCACAGATCAAGGAGGCATTGAAATAAATGAGTCATGGTGTCAATATTCGTAGATTAATGTCTTCATTTGGCGTTTAAGTTTGGGCCAAATTTCTCTCCTTTCTGCAGGTTACAGGTAGTCGATTCCACACTTTACTTGGCAGTGATGACAGGGATTTTGATCCGTATCTTGCCTTGTTGCATTTCGGTACTCGGATACTATTTATGTTATAAAGATCGCTGGTACTTGGAATCGCCGCAGGAAAATAAATCTTCGAGTACTTGGAACTGGTTCGAGAAATATTTTTCCACCTTTGAGTACTTGCGATGGGTTAATACATTCATATTCCGGTAATCCAAAATATATATATGAAATTATCAACAAATTCTGGGAATCAGTTGGGACATGATTCGACGATCGATATGGATATTTATAGGAATTAATCGTAGAACAATCGGAACCTGTTCAAACTGTTAAAGAAATAGTAATATTCAGCGATTGGTCGGATTCAGTTTAGATAATATCTTATATTATTATGTGAATAATTGTCGAGTGCTCATAGTCGATCTAAAATAATCGACGAGTACTAGTTATCGGTTGGGAAATAATCGATGAGTACTCATATTCATTCTGGAAATTTATTAATTTACCTATTTCAGAAATTGAACGCAACATGTGCATTACCCATTTATGGCATTAATTATACAGAGTGTCCCATAAAGGGGGTTTACACTATTTGAATGCTAATAACAGAGAAAGTATTACAGATAACCCGATGGAACTTGTTGTATCTGGATCTGTCACGATTAGTGCTTGTTGCCATTCATTTGTTTTTATTTAATTTCAGTTCAGTTGCCAGTAGTGACAAGTAATTGACAAGATGGCTGAGAACCTTTCCGTTGAGCAACGGAAGTGGATTTTAAAGTGTTTTTGGAAATATGAGAACATGAAAGAAGTGCAGAGACGGTGGCGGGCAGAATTTGATGTATGGACTTCTTGGGGGATCTTGTGAAAGTTTGTAGCACTGCTTCCATCCCTCTTTCGTCCGATACTGATTTCTTCTTGCTACACCACTCCGTCCCAGATCACAAGCAGTTCCTTCCCTCTCAAACTTGTCTCGTAATTTCGTAATTGTTACACGTGACGGTGGCGCAGTATCAAATTCTGCCCGCCATCATCTGTGCACTTCTTTCATGTTCTCACATTTCCAAAAACACTTTAAAATCCACTTCCGTTGCTCAACGGAAAGGTTCCCAGCCATCTTGTCAATTACTTGTCACTACTGGCAACTGAACTGAAATTAAAGAAAAACAAATGAATGGCAACAAGCACTAATCATGACAGATCCAGATACAAAAAGTTCCATCAGGTTATCTGTAATAATTTCTCTATTATTAACATCCAAATAGTGTAAACCCCTTCGTGGGACACTCTGTATAATAATTTTGTGATAACATTATTGATTAATTGCACATATCAATGTAGTACTATATTGACAGAAAACATACAAGTCTTAGGTTCTATCGTATTTTATGTAATTTAGTATATTCGTTTTCAAAATTGCGATTGGGCAAAATAAGTCCAGAGTGTTTTCACTTTTGATGGTATCATTAAATGTTTTACACATATTCCAAATTGGGGAAATTGCCAGAGCGTTGGTTCTATTACTACGGAGGATGAAGAGATGCATTCTTGGTCGAAATTTGCTTGAGGGGACGGAGAAGTCGAGCTGTGACAGGGCGAAAGGAGCTTCAATGAGATAATTAAAATTTTGTGGAGGAAAATGAGCTGATGCATGATGTGTCTGTTGTTGAGAGTTGTTAGGTTAAAATATCTGAGAAAGTTCTCACGGGATTCCATTTGAGGGTAAATACCATCTAGTTTGTACTTTAGGTGTCTTAAGAATTTACTTTGAATTTGTTATATTTTGTTTATGTCTTGCTGGGTTTGAGGGTGCCACACTATGCTTGCGTATTCAATTTTCGCTCTAATGTAAGCATTATAGAGCACCATTAAGCTTCTGAGATTTTTTAACTCTTTGCATGTACGAGGGCCACTATTTATATTTTGAGCCTTGGCAACACTGATTGAAGTTAGGTGCGATTTGACGTTTGCACGGAATAGTCTAGCATTATTGACCATAACGTACTTCAAATGTTTTGTCAATAGCTTGATTTGTGTTGTTTATGTTGCCTTGGAGATTGCGCGACAACAATAAAATGGAATTAACTTTTGAACATTTTCGTGCGATGATTTTTTACGATTTTCGACGTGGATTATCAAGACAAGAGTGCATCGATCAACTTACTTCCACATTTGGCGATGAAGCCCCATCCTTTGCCACTGTGAAATGCTGGTATAACGAATTTAATCGTGGCCGCCATTCGCTCACCGACGAGATTCGCGAAGGACGTCCAAAATCAGTTGTTGTTCAAGAAAACATTGATGCTGTGCAAAACCTAATACTGCAAGATCGTCGTGTGACATACTGGGAGATTGAGGCAACCATAGGCATTAGTTCCACCAGCATATATAAAATATTACATGATCATTTAGCTGTGAGAAAGGTATGTTCTCGTTGGATCCCACACAATTTGACAAAAACTCAAAAAGACGCTCGCGTCAATTGGTACAAACAAATGCTCGATAAATACAATCGTGGTGCTTCAAAAGACGTATATAAGATTGTAACAGGTGACGAATCATGGATATATGCATATGAGCCGGAACGTAAACAGCAGTCGACTGTATGGGTGTTTCAAGATGAACCCAATCCAACAAAAGTTGTTCGCGCTCGAAGCACATCGAAGCAAATGGTCGCCTGTTCTTTCGGGAAAACTGGTCATGTGGCAACTGTGCCTTTAGAGGAACGTAGAACGGTCAACTCTGAATGGTACACAACAATTTGTTTGCCAGAGGTCTTCGGTCAAATACGAAAAACAAACAAACGCCGTAGGATCATTCTTCATCAAGACAATGCCAGCTGTGACACATCTCGTCTAACAACCGACTTTATGAACAGTCAAAAAATCGAATTGATGGGTCATCCGCCGTACAGTCCTGATTTGGCACCCAATGACTTCTTCTTGTTCCAGAATGTCAAGAATAAATTGCGTGGACAACGATTTTCGTCGGCGGAAGACGCCGTTGATGAGTTCAAAAACCATATTATGGAGGTGTCTCAAGAAGATTGGAAAAACTGCTTTGACAAATGGTTCGAACGAATGCAAAAGTGTATTGACCATAAAGGAGAATACTTCGAAAAACAACAAAGCAGTTTTCAATGCCAAATTCCTGTTTTTTCATTGTTAGGCTCAAAATATAAATAGTGACCCTCGTACGTATTATAAATATTCGACGAGTACTAGTTATCGGTTGGGAAATAATCGAAGAGTGTTCATAGTCGTTCTGGAAATAATCGACGAATACTAGTTATCGGTAAATAATCGATAAATGCTCATACTCGTTCTGTAAATAATAGACGAGTACAAGTGATCGGTTTGGAAATAATCGACGAGTACCAGTGATCGTTTGGAGATAATCGAAAAGTGCTAGTAGTCTTGGAAATAATCGGCGATTGCCTGGCAAAAACAGACAAGTGTTTATAGTTTTTCTTGAAATAATTGACGAGTACCAATGTTCGGTCTGGAAATAATCGATGAGTGTTCG
Organism: Lepisma saccharinum; assembly: GCF_977018435.1. Lineage (NCBI taxonomy): Eukaryota > Metazoa > Arthropoda > Insecta > Zygentoma > Lepismatidae > Lepisma > Lepisma saccharinum. The sequence continues at coordinate 14,009,942 of NC_139232.1, read as the reverse complement.
TTTCTTTTCAAAAATAATAAACGAGCAATCTAAAAGGGAGGGAGCGGGGGAGCCTGTCACTTCAAACATCTTCGGCGGACGACCAACGAAGCTTCCCCCATCCAAGATGCGGTCCCCCAGCACACAAGGCCCATCGGTCCACGCAGCGCGCAGTTATGGATTGGCAAAGTGATGGGCGGTGCAGTTGCGGCGTGGATCCTTCCAGCGTTCCAGCTCTTGCGGTTCCAGCTGGAGTCGTCTGGAAAGGAGGCTCCACAGTCAAGTGGCCTGCCTGTGGCGCGTAGTAGAGCGAAAGAGAAAATGGCCGTTATAAATCGTGCGACGAACAAATTGCAGGCCCTCGCTAGAGAGGAGACGGGCCCCCTATTAGATTTCGCTCCGAATCAAGCTCAATTAGACGAGAGATGGGGCTGCCAGCGTCTTCGAGTGCATCTGGTACCAAGATAAATATCTACACGAAATGGTGACAAATGTATGAGTCTTTTCTTGGCGTTAATTATGTACTAACGAAATTGCCAGTGGCGTATTTACGATTTCATTTAGGGGGAAGCTAGAGGTTTTTTGTTGCAAACTTTCGTCGGCTTTCATGACTGAGACACCAGAGGTCCCGGGTTCGAATCCCGACGTAGGCATGGGTGTTCTTTATGAGTTTCCATTCATTAATTTAAACTTATCATAACTCATTCTAATCTTCGCGATTAGCCAAAAGTGGCAGAAAAGCGAAGTTAAATGAACAAAATCAATCAATCAATCAATTTTTGTGCAAAATTTGTATTAGTATACATCCCACCAACTCCAACATTAGACTGCAGTGAGGACATACGCAACATACAAGTGGTACTTTTCAATGTGAGGATTTTTTATACAAGAGTACAAAGACTATAACGAATAAACAAATATACCTCCCCACTAGATTTTGCATATATTCTCATGTAGGAGGAAACATTGATATTTTCAGAATTTCCATTCTAATGGTGTGATAATGTATCCAGAACATTGTGGTTCACAATGACCATAAATAATTGCACTGAGAGAAACATTAGGAAGGTGTCGTGAAAAATTGGAGAGGTTGGTTAAGGAGGATATTTATATATCACTGAAGGGCTGTATAAACTTTGGGGCTGTTTGGAGGGTGTTGTTCAACACTGATGAACATTCCATTACGTTGACAGAAATAAAACTCTCACACACATGTAAATCGTTCCTGAATATTCTTTGGAAATACGTCATAGAATAAAGGGTTTTATGGGTGAATTACGGTTATTCACCCGGAAGGGACAGGTTTGTAAATTGTTATCCAACAAAAAACAACATTCCGGAATGATTTGCTGAAAGCAGTACCAGAACAGTTATGGTAGGTATACTGTCAGGCACGCTTCCTGTAACTTTCAAAATATTTTTTTCTCCTTATAGGTAGGGACGTGAAGGTTTCGTTTTAACGATAACACCGAAAAGTCGAGGAAATCAAAATAAGGAGTTTAAAATATATTTGGGTAGGTTAAGGAGGCAAGTTTTCGGTGTTTCGGAATCGCGAAATAACGCAAATTACACCATTTTTCAGAATAACACAGAATTTTGCACGAAATATGCAATATCAACTGGGCATAACACTTCCTATGTTCAAAAACGAATACCTGAAGTGCTAAGAGATCTGCCATTTCTAAGCTAGCTACTGAAAGTTCGATTCAAAATAGATTGCCATGCTTCATTTATTGCAGTTTGACGCAGAAATGACGGACAGTGTTTAACCTCGTCCTGAAATACAATTTGTTGCGCGGATCTCCTCAGAAGGGAAGTTTCAGAGGAAATGAAAATTTTCAGGGAGAAACACCTGTTGTGTTGCAGAGGAGGTGGATAGAGGTGTAGGTGTATCTATGTACACAAAAAGTTATTTTGAGGTGCAAGAAGGATTTTTTGGCATTGATAGGGAAATTTCAAGCAGTCAGAATCCCTGGCGCTGCATGGTTTGTGCATCGTCTTGCATTACCTTTTCCTCCCGTGATGCATTTCGCAGTAGCCAAAGCCAGCAGTAAATTCAGTAGTTTGCTTCTGAAGGACTTTACGCTTCAGATAAAACTACAATATTTTGTAATCATTGAATTGCAAAATAACACGTAACACTGGAGCGGAAGGATTTCTTGATTAAGTGAGAGGCACATGGAGAAGACAAGTTTGTTTCTTTGAATTGTTGTTTTACGTTCACTTTAGGCACATAAAGGCTAATCGGGACTGGACCTACATTTTAAACTTGGATTCCAACCATCGTGGTGCCTCTACAGGATATCGAACCTGGGACCGCTTGATTTCAAGACGTTGACGTTACCACTATGCCGTCGGGGAGGCCAGAGAAGAAAACTAAATCGAGTGAAACAAACCGGCAACTTTCTGTCGTCGAAGACTTCGAGAAGCCTAAAAAGAGGAAAGAAGACAGTGAGTACATTGCACTTCTTACGAATTACCTTTGTTAAAGCAATCATTTCATTGGAATAAATGCAAAAACTGCTATCTTTCTATTTATAAGTTCGTTTTGTACAGGAGTGTTGTGAGCGAATACTCTGAATATTTACTACACACCATCTGTGAATGGAAAATCACCAATGTTATTGTAAACAGAAAAGTGAATTCAAGAAAATTGAAGACTAAAATTAGTAAACGCTGTAATTGTTAAAACACGTGAAACTGTGAAATGTGCCATGCTTTATAATGTGGTAAACGTGAAATGTGGCTGGTAGTCCTCTAAGTGGTTCAAAGGGCGTGCAAAGAGGTCACTAGTGTGAACGTTCTTACGGGCTGATGTACGGAACAATGCGATTTCCCAACACTATCGCTTATGGCACTTACAACGTTTACCACTTTTAGTCCTCAATTCGAAAATTTTATTCCGTGAGAGTCATGTAAAAATAACCCCGAATTTTGTTTTAAACCGCGTAAAATAATTGCAATAAAAAATAACACCAAAATTTAGTGAAAAATAAAACGAAAACTTCACGTCCCTTCTCTAAATATTCTAAAATGTTAGGAAAAATAATTAGGTGTGTTATTAGTCGAACACATCAAACATTATTGTTAAAAGTTCGAAATAATCATTCAGGCAATACTTACCTTCGTTTCACTTTCGTAGTTTGATTAGTTCCCGAGATATAGGCATTTTACATGACGTATTCCCTAAGAGATTTTGAAAATACCTAAAAATTGGAAAGTTTCATTTTCACCCAAAAACCTTGTAGGGGAGTTTCATTAAAATAGGATCGCCACCCCCTTCAGAAAAAAATGGTCAAAGCCCGTGAGACCAAGGGTTAATTTGGTACACCCTGTATTTACATAATCCCATCTATTCCTTATGGAGAAACAACTTCAAGTTATTGCTAATCAAATTGAAGTTTCGAATTTTCCCATCATAAACAAAATCTTCAACCTGTCTTCTATCCGTTCAAGTGTTTTTATACGCCACCGAAAGTGTGATATTCCAAAGATAAGAAGTAAAATTGTACTTCCATAAAAGTTATGTTAAATTTTCTTCCCCTCCTACAACCATCCAACGCATAAACCGTCTCCAGATCGCCGCGTGGAAAGGTTGGTGGGAGGAGCCGTGAGCTTGAAATCACCCTTATATTGTATTTATTTATTTATATACTTGTTCATTATTGATGAATAATGAGAACTATGACAACATATATTGTCAGAGCTAAAGAATTAATTTTACCCGTAATGAATTTAAAAATGTAGAGTCTTGGAAACAAAATTCAGCAATAGGGGGCCACCTTTCATTATTCCCCATTCAATTCGACCAATATCCATTTGTGTATTACATTAATACTTACAATCTTGTTCTTGACTATTGTTTCTCAACCGCAGGATCGAGGCCCCGTAACGGAGAAGCTGTGGAACTTGTGATTTCAGTTTGAGCAGCAATTTGTATCAACAATTATATTATAGCGGAAATATTTTGATTAACTGGAGTTTTTCGGTATTCAAGATGCAACTTACCAATCAAAGTCAACACTTACTAAATTCATTTTAATGATGTTGGTCTCGAGAAACTGCAGGATTTCATTAGGTTCTGTGGCGACGATTTTTTAAAAAATATATCTTTCAACAAGCCTAGAGAAAATCGAACTAGTTTTCTTCATGATCGTGACATAATTTATTAATATTTAATTTCAATGTACAAGGGGGACAGTTTCAATGTCCCGCCAGCTGAAACGATCCTAAACCACGCTTCCTCCTTCCAACCTATCCCCACGGCGATCTGTACACGGTTGGTTTGTGTGTTGGATGGTTGTAGGAGGGGGAGAAAATTTAACATTACTGTATGGGAGTATAATTGCACTTCTTCCCTTTGAAATATCACACTTTCAATGGCGTAGAAAAACACTTGAACGGAAACAAGGCAGGTTGATAATTTTGTTTATGCTGGGAAAATTCGAAGCTTCGATTTGATTAGCATTAACTTCAAGTTGCTTTTCCATAAGGAATACATTGGATTATGTAAATAGAGATATGTAAATACCCAGATTGAAGGCATACATTCGGGTTGGGTATATTTTTATTTGGGACACCCTGATCTTATTAATTCATTTTTTGACATATCGTATGTAGCTTAATAATCAACTTATAAAAGAGCTTCCTCTTGCAACATGGAGAGAAATTCATATTCTTTGTGCATTTTCTTTTTAATACCGACGATATTGAAATAAATGCTCACCTGGTACACAATTGTCACTCCTCACCTTATAAAAAATACTGGGCTGCTGAAGAAAAATTGAGAACTAATATTCTAGATTCCATAATAGTTCCAAAGACTTAATACCAACAATAACTAGTCTTCAACGTGAAAAATTATACCCATCACCGAGCACAAAAATAAAGAACGAGCAAGTGGTACCAGGTCGTACGGGAATGTGCAGCACTTTCATGATTATGGAAAACAATCTCCTGAATTGATTTTTTTTTTAATCTTTGCGCGTGAAAATGACACCAGAATCTTTCAGGGGGCGGAAGACCCCTTCCGCGGGGCCACGAAGTCCCTTCCTGCTGCAAAATCAGCCCCGGAATAATCCCATTCCGACCCGGGGATGAACTTCCTGATTTATGGCGGTTCCTTGTAATTGGTTCTCGGGAGACGAAGGGGCTTAAATCACGTGTCATCACGTCTGCTTTTAACGAAGTTAATTTAAGGGCACACTATAACCGACTCCTCTTCTCCGAACTTCCGCATTTTGTTCGCTGCGGGAGCAAAATGCACCAACTGCACTACGGCAACGGAGTATACTTGAAGAAGGGGCTGCAGCTGTCTTGGGGGAGGAGTGATATGATTGGTTCACGATATGGCTCTTGCAGCATGTATCAAATTCCATGGTGATTCTTTGGAATCAGTTCAGGAAATAATAACCAAATACTCGGAATAGGTTTATCCAACAACGTCAGGGTACTCACAATCTGTACAGCAAATAGCCTTGGAGTTCTTGAAATCAAAAATAATCCAAGAAAATCCGGAATCGATTCAGGGAATAATCCGAAAATGTATTTGGACTATGATAAGCAAATAATCTGAGAGTAATTGGAATCGGAAATAATCCAAGGAAATTCGGAATCGGTTGACGGAATAATCCGAAAATATATTAGGAATATGACTAGTAATTAATCTGAAAGTAATTGTAATCGAAAAAATCCAAGGAAATTCCTAATCTGTTCAGGGAGTAATCCGAAAATATATTAGAAATATAATAAACAATTAATCTGAGAGTAATTGCAACCGGAAATAATTAAGGAAATTCGGAATCGGTTGAGGGAATAATCCGAAAATATATTTGGAATATAATAAGTAATTGATCTGAGTGTAATTGGAATCGGGTAAAAGCAAGTTAATTCGTAATCGGTTCAGGTAATAATCCGAAAATATATTAGGAATATGATAAGCAAATAATCTAAGAGTGCATGAAATCGGTTCAGGATATAATCTGAGGTATCGGGGTTGGTCCAGGAAATAATTGTCAACCATACGGAATAGGTCATGAAGTAATGTAAAAAAAAATCACGTAATATGTTAACTCGGCTCAGAATATATTTTCAGGATACAGGATGCAAACGGTCCTCGCACGTTGAACTTGTCGTCACCAACGACGTGAGTACTGGTGCAACTTACCTTAGCAGTTCACAGAAAATGATGATTGTATCTCAAGGTTACAGGTAGAGATACTTAGTTACTCATTGAAGTCCGTTGAGGTTAGTTATACATCTAGAAATATCGGTATATAAAGTTGACGATGATAAAGGCAGCCATATTGGAAAATTTATAAATTTGGCTGAAGACATTTATATAACATTTATGAACATATATTTGGTGGAAGTAACTGCAAAATAAGTAAAACTATGGCTACTAATAATAAAATTACATACATGAGAGAATACACTATCGTAATTATAAAATATTTGTTAAATAATAATATAACACATCGTAGTAATGACCAACTCGGGTTCTTTACATGGAATAAGCTTTAGGAAATAATTTCAGAGTACAGTAAAACCTCGTTAATCCAGACTGATGGGGGGATAAGTTGAACGGTTTAACGAAAGTCCGGATTAACTGAGATAACCTAAAAGAACAGTAGAAAGTGCATTAAAACTCCGTTTATAACAACAAAACACGTTTATTATGGTGTATTTAAAGGGCATAGGCCTAAATACACTATACATGACAGTACAAAGTCAGCGGGAAACAGAATTTCATCAGTGGTTCACTGCCTTTTCTGTGTTCTCTTGTTGACTTCTAGCCACATTTAAAACCTTGCATTCTGCTTTTTCTTTCTTTGCCTTCTGCCTTTTGCCTGTCCAGATTAAGCCAAGTCCGGCTTATAAGGGTACGGATTAACAAGGTTTTACTTAAATAATCTTAAAGTACTCGAAATCTCTTACGAAAATAATATGAAAATAGGAAAAGGTTCAGAGAATCGTCACAGTTCTCGAAATAAGTTCCCGGAGTCTGTCCAGAAATGATCTCATGTTATCTCGGAATCGGAGCAGGAAATTGTCTGTGTACACGAAATTGGTGTGAGAAATCCAGCGTAGATAGCTTCCCTATACTTTGCCAAAGCAAGCTTCATATGGTAAGCTGGACGCAAGCTTGATGTACTTAGCGTTTGTTGATGAGAGACTAGCTACTACTAGTAGTAATAATATCAGAACAGTTGAAATCAGTTCAGAAAATAATCTAAGAGTGCTCGGAATACAGGGTGACCCAAAAAATAAAACCGAAATTGTTTCGGTTACCTTATGTGTTCGGTTACCTTTTTTGGGGCACCCTGTATAATCTACGAGCATACTGAATCGTGTCAGGAATGAATAGGCAAGTAGGTTAATTCGGATTGGTTCAGAATACAATCTTTTACTCAAAATAATGTCAAATAGAAATACGTAAGTAATGAGTAGGGCTAGGATTTTTATGACCTAAATATCACCAAAATATGCAAAATAAAATATGCTCTTATGACCTAAAATATGCACTATAATTTGAAAAATATGCCCTTATAACTAGACTGTTCAAAAAACAACATCTAACTTATGCTGAAATATTTTCATATAGATACTATTTTTAGTTCACTTTATGGGCCCTGATGAGTTGAAGAGCACAACGAATACTTTCTGTAAATTTTCAATTAAACATGAAAATGATTTTGCTGCAGTCCAAAAAAAACAACCTCGAGTGATCCTGGGATTAAGAACGAATCCACTTGGAAAATAACTATATTTCTTGAAAAAGCGAAAATATGCTGAATATGACCGAAAATACATCAAAATATGCTTTATCACGTAGAAATGGCAAAATATGCCAAAATATGTCCTTAAACGCACCTTAATTCAATTAGTTTCTTCATAATATGAATTTCTATATATTTAGGGAACACATCACCCTTAAGTAAAAAAGAAAAGTAAAAAAAAAAAGTAAAGTGTTCCCCTGTGCTTAGCACCACGCCATGAAGGCGTATAGGGGGTGTGGGGGTAACGCCCCACACTTTCTTGATCCGGTCGTGATTGGGGGTGATGGGATCAGCACCACGCCCCTGACCGCCTTTACCCCCCAGGTTTCCCCAGGTACCCATGTTATTCGACGCTGGGTGGGCGCTGGGGCATCACCTTCTCAAACTGAAGAAAGCCGAATGGCTTCTTATAGTCACGTGAGCGACGTCATCATCTGTAGGCGAGACAGCCGCCATGTTTGATTTATTTGGTGGAAGTAATGTTGGACTTTTTTAGTGAATGTGGAATTGCAATGCAATTTTAAGAATTGTAACGAAGTTTAAGTGAAGTGTGAACGTACAAGAAATATGGTCTATAAGTGTTGAGTACCCCAGTGTAGAGGAAATTATGATGAGAACAGTAAAACTAATGTATATAGATTGCCTCAATATGTTACTGAAAAATAGAAATGGATTAGGGCAATTCCACGTAATTTTGTCCCTACGATCAACTCCAAGGTAAGTAACACAGATTTTATACTTATCAATAAACTTGACAAATAGCTTAGTTCACAATGTAAAGATTCAATGTGCACGAAATAGGCATCTTACAAACGTTTAGATTTGCTCACGTTTTACTTGTTTCTTTCAAATCATTTTTGATCACCAGTATCGAATTGGTAAATCTAACCAAACTAATTTACTTAGAAATGTCAAATGATTTAACGTGAATTACCAAATTTGGTTAACGTTACATAGTTGTTTATCGTTGCAAAATGAATTGTACAACGTTATAAAATATTGTTACATCTACCAAAGCAGTCTAGTGCTTCGATAACATGTTCGTTATCGAGACTTACATATAATTTATACAAATATTCACTTGCAAAGTATGCTTACGGAAAGAAAACTATAGAACTGAGCAAGGTTGAGAATATGAACATTTATATTCTTATTTTTAGTTCACTTTTCTGCCTCTTTAGGTTAATCGGAGATAATAGAAGGCAAGTTAATATTTATGTTATGCATTGAAATACAAAGTACACTGTGTAACAAAAAGCACTTTGAATATTTCCTTGTATAATTATACAAGAATATATTGTTTATGTTTCAAATAAAAATTTTCACACAAAAAGCATACTTTTTAACCCAGTTATGCAAATAAGCAAACATAGTCATTTTTATTAACTTGGGTTTTCTTGAGTGTATTTAATAAAATTCTGTACTTGCATGTGTATAAATTATTTTGACTCTACAAACTTCCATGTAACATTTTTTTTGGTATTCCTAAACAAAATTGTTGAGAAATTTTCACTGATGTTTGGTTATTGGAAACAAACAAATCGCCAAACTGCTCAACGCCAAACTGTCAACCTAACCTTTTTCTTTAGTCTAAGCATTTTCTTCCCGCGTACCAATTACAACTTAAAATCTTAAACTGTTTTATAAAAAGTATTGGTTCAAATTTTTAAAGAAAATTAAGTATAGCTTTTAGTATTGAGACTCGCTGATGTCATGTTTGATTTTTGTTATTTAGCGTCGCTTTTCAACCAATTTTGGCTAATATCAACGATGAGGACGAATGAAAATATGATGAAATTGATACCGGAGTACTCACAAATATCATCGACCAGGATTCGAACACGAATCCCCTGGCGTTGTAGCACTCAGTGCTAATTTCTCAGCCACGGAGGTCGGCTCTGATATCAGGTTACCTACAGGAGAGAATATTATTTTCCATTCAACAAAAGTATTACATGTATACTTGAGGGCAGATTAAGTAACTAAATACTGTAGATGTGCATTGTTAATAAATTGTAAGAGCTTTCCTAGTTTGCTCATTCTGTGCTGGTGAAAATGAATGTCATACCCGCCTGTGATCTTTTTACTGCCAATTCCTGGCATTGTAAACCCCAAGTTATGATTTTGCTGAAAATGTTCATGGTAACCACACACTTGTATTTCTATATTTCAAAGACGGTCACAATTTCTTTAAGATTTCAATTCTCTTATGACTTAAGTTCTGCTTGTATAAAGCAAGTACCTAATAGTCCACTTCATTCTAAAGACCCCACTTTACCTTCATGTTCCCAGTTATAATGACATTTTTCCTTATGCTATTTCCAGGTGTGCCAAGCACATTTCAATACTGGGGACATTGAATGGGAGACTCTGCACTTGGATGATCGTACAGGAAAAGTCTTCAGAGTTGCTTTGGCAAGGCCTCGGATCCGTTCAGGTGCAATCCCATCTATTTTCTCTGGATGCCCATCATACCTGTCTTCTGGAGCGCAAAACGAAGAGGCGCAAAAATGTCCAGAAAAGAAGAAAGAAAATAGGGAGGCAGAAGCTTTAAGAAGAGCAATTACAGACAGAATAGGGACCAAAAAAAAAGAGTATGACGCAACTCCCACATTTTCAATCTTAAGTGAACTGAAGGGTCGGATCAACAAAATCCATCTTTCTTCACAGTGGGATATTTTGCAAGAGGAAAGCTGCATTATTTTCATATCCCTCAACCTCAACCAATACCGACAGTTGGGTGGTGCGCAGTACAACGTATATCTCCATCATATTTTTGAGACTGAACAAAAACTGCGTCTTGCCAGCAGAATGAAGTTGAAACTGAAGTCACTAAAATATGGTGACATCCTTGCAAATCAAATTGACGAGTATGGTACATCTGAATTTACCCTGGCAGTTACAGATTTGGCTGTTTCAGAGTTCGAAAATTCGTGCTGCGGATATTGTGGAAGCGACGAGAGATCTTCCTATTTTGATTTACCTAGCAGGCTACTGCTCTTACATTACAAGAAAAATATTGACGTGCGATGACTGTAGCAATATTCTAGTTTTGGACAAGATTATGAAAGATATTCCAAATGATTCATTGGATTTTATAAAAAGTTCGGATTGATTTGGATTGTTGTGTTCTTCAGAGGTGGGTTGTGGATATTGTGCTCATCAGTTATGTTGTTGTCAATAACTGATAAGACGTGAATATGAAGTGGAATTCTTGAAAGCAGCAAACCAACAGGAAGTGGCATTCAATTTGAATCTTGTGAAGTTGAAAGAAGATGAAGATAAGTGGTTGGTGAGCTGAAATAATGGACAAGAATGCGAAAACGTTTTGAGAAAAATTTTGTGGTCCTCGACAAATGCTTTGTTAAATAAGTAAAAGAGTAAATAACTTTGTTGAAGGCCGACACAAAAGAAGAAAACTCTCCACACTAAACTTTTTCGTTGTTTGCATTATTCAATGTCGAAAAAATTGGGTGTTGGTACTAATTAAAGGATAATAATATTGAAAATGCTAGCGATGTGTCTAAGAGTTTATTAATTGGTTAGGCAACTTGACCAAGTTCCTGTCAACGTAACAGGAAGTGATTAACTTATTCTATTTGTTTTATACTTTTCTTACATAAACTGTAACGAGTTTTATGTAAAACTTAAGAATATTACGGATAATATTTCATAAATACATGCATTTTTAAAAAAATCCACCAGAAAGTTTGTAACGATTTTCAAC